>NC_053389.1:680779525-681404525 GCF_905171765.1 Bufo bufo
ATTAGTGTAGGGACCCACCCTGACGTGATGACTGGACCTATGCATTTTGATCAAAACATATTCTAAAGGGGTAATTTATCAAACTGGTGTAAAGTAGAACTGGCTTAGTTGCCCATATCAACCAATGATATTCTACCTTTCCTTTTTCACAGTTCCGTTGAAAAATGAAAGGTGGAATCTGATTGGTTGATATGGGCAACTAAGTGAGTTCTTCTTTGCACCAGTTTGATAAATCTCCCCCTAAGTGCCTCATGTACCTGTTAGCAGCACAGCTTGTGCTTGAAGATCAATGCATGGCATGTGGATGTGGCATAATTAGTGTGCATAATTTTTGTGGCCTACAAAAGTCGTACATTTTGTTGCCATTCTCCACCCTCACCACTTTTACAAATAAGAGGGCTGGGCATGGCTAGAAGGGGCAGGCTGAGGGCGAGTCACCCATGGTCCAACACATTCACCAATACTGTCTGTATGACGGAAGAGTTGTGCACATCACACCTGTAATCTGTGCCAGCTCCCCGCTAGTTAAGATTTTCTGGTGCATGGTATTCTTGAAGATGCTAAGAACTCTGGCACATCATATGCCAGCGGGATTAGTAATTAAGACTTGCATAAGAAACTCTTTACAGTTTGGCATGACTTCTTTTATTATTTTACAAGAGCCTTTTCTTAAAGTTTTAAAATGGCCAATCTACCCCTTTAAGTCTTTCCATAGCTTAAAGCTCTGTATTAATTAGTGGACATTTTGTTAAAGTGGAAGTGTCAGTTCCCTTAACATCTCTACTTTAGTCAATATTTGTACTGATATAACAATTGTGGCCCAACTCTTCTTAGAAATCCACATTGTGCTCTATAATTCCTCTTGAAAATGTATGAAAATTGAGAACTGGTTATCACCTTGTAAAGCAGGCCTGACCTTACACATTCTGAAATTGTCCCATCACTGTACTAACACACCATATGGACAAGGGGAATTACAATGCCCAGTTGTCCGTTTATTCAAACATTTCCAGGAGGAATATCACAAGAATGCCACAACAGAGTTCAATAAAAGATTATGATTTCATGAAGAATTATTTACTAGTATGTACTAAAACAGATATGTCAGGAATGCTGACAGGTCATTTTAAAAGCCGATTAACATCGTACATGTATGGCACAGTGGACATAACGTTTGTGGAATGCACCATACATGTATTTTGCCAAGAATACCGGTCACTGTGACTAATCTAAGGTGGCAGCTTGACTGATTGCATCTGTGCTAAGTTTTCCATGCAGGCTGGTAGGTAGATAGATAGATAGATAGATGTTAGATAGATAGATTTGACCATCTTTTTAACATTAGGCCAATCCTCGACCACTTTAGCACCAAGTTTGTTGAGGTGTACACTGCCGAAAAAATTATCTGTTTAGACGAGTCCCTTTTACAATTTATAGGGAGAGTAAATTTCTGCCAAAACCTGCCCAGCGAGAGAAATTGTATAAGCTGTAAGAGAGTACCTCTGGGTACACCCACTGGGCATGAAGAGAGAGACACCCGGATTGAACCACCAGAATGCCCCTTGTCCTAGAATTTAGTGGGAAAATAGTATGGAACTTACAGTAGTGCACTTCTATGTGGATAACTATTACACAAGTCCTCCACTATTTAAATCCCTAAGTTCCAGAGGTACTGTAACTTATGACACGGTAAGCAAAATCAGAGAGGCCTACCAAGGTCCCTGCTTGGGCAACCACTCAGGAAGGGTGACGGCAGGGCTCTCCTGAATGAGAACATGCTGGTGGTTAAGTACAAAGACAAAAGGGATATCCTGGTACTGACCAAAGTCCACAGGAACTGCAGCTCCCCTGTCCCTGTACAAGGTAACACTACCCCCAAGCCAGACAAGGAACCACTACCAGGGGCGTAGCTAAAAGCTCATGGGCCCTGGTGCAAGAGTTCAGCTTGGGCCCCCGTCCCTCAGTGTTTGTTGGCAAGGTGCAGGGGAGCACATATCCTTCCTTCTGCCTGAGGCAAACATTGAAAGGGCACCCCCTCATGCTAAATTCTTAACCTAACCCCTTCCCTCCAGCCAGAGGTGTAAATTGACCAGTATGCACTGTGTTGTTGACACAGAGATGGCAGCGCGCATGGACGCAGCAGCCTGGAGCTCTCCATTTAGATGCCAATTTCTTATTTTTTACATAGTTATTACCTTAATTTTAAGCACAGCGAGCAACTGTATTCAGTTTACTAAAGCACACACAGCGTATAGTGTGCAAGAGCTACTGGACATCAGAATGAAAGGTCCTGTTCCACCACCACCCCCTAATATCCTGAAAGATTCTAAGGACATCGGTGCCCGACTGGATGATTATACCGTCGAAGCGACGGCACAGGAGGAGACGGGAAAGGAAGCAGAAGCGGGGCAAGAGGGGCGGCATCAATACTCGATTAAAGAACCCCCCAAACAAGCAAGCACTACCCAGCCTGTTCGTCGCAAATACCCAGTCTATAGTGAACAAGATCGATGTGCTGAGACTGAGGATCTCATCTGATAGGATGAACACTTGCGCCTCATTTTTCACCGAAACCTGGCTAAATACTAACATCCCGGACGAGGCTATTAAACTTGCGGATCGGACTGTCTACCGAATAGATCGAACCGCTGAGTCCGGTAAGAATAAGGGAGGTGGAGTGTGTATTTATGTCAATAAGGCTTGGTGTACCTCCACAGTCATTGCTGAACAATATTGCTCTGCTGATTTAGAACTTATGACACTTAAATGCAGACCGTTCTACTTACCGAGGGAATTCACAGTCGTGTATCTCACCGTAGTTTATATTCCTCCACAAGCTAATGTTAAGCTGGCACTGTCCAAATTGCATGATATTACGAACAGTCTGCAAAATATCCATCCAGATGGAGTGTTCATCTTAGAGGGTGATTTTAACCAAGCCAATCTCAAAACTGTGCTCCCCAAATTTTACCAGTTTGTTAAATTCCCAACTAGGGGGAGAAATACATTAGACCGTGTTTATTGCAACATAGCGAATGCTTATACAGCATCACCTGCCCCCCATCTTGGCAGGTCGGATCACATTTCTTTGTTTTTAGCTCCAGCATACAAACCTCTTATCACCAGGATTAAGCCTACTTTGCATACAATCAGAGTTTGGCCTGAAGGAGCCACAATGAGACTACAGGATTGTTTTGAGGACACAGATTGGGATTTGTTTAAACAGGCAGCTACAAAGGAAAATCACACAGACTTAAACATATATGCCTCCTCTGTCCTATCCTATATAAAATTTTGCATGGACAATGTCACTGATACCAAAATCATTCGGACCTTCCCAAATAGGAAACCATGGATAAACAGAAATGTCCAAAACCTTTTGAAGGCACGTGACATTGCTTTCCGAAAGGGAGACCCAGAGGAGTACAAAACAGCCAGGTCCAATCTGAAGAGGGGCATTAAGGAGGCAAAGCACTGCTACAAAACAAAAATACAACATCATTTTACAAGCTCTGATTCCCGACGCATGTGGTAGGGTATCAAGTCCATTACGAATTATAAGAGCAACACCTGTTCTATCAACACTGGAAATTCTTTCTCTCTTGATGACCAAAATCATTTTTTTGCACGATTTGACAAAGACAATGAGCTGCCTATCATCAAATTAGCCCAGCAAGAGGCTCCATCATGTTCCCTGATGCTGAGAGCACATAAGGTAGAATGGGCCTTAAACCACATTAATCCCCACAAAGCAGCTGGCCCTGATGAAGTTCCTGGAAAAGTCCTAAAAAACTGTGCTAAAGAGCTGAAAACAGTGTTTACCAGTATGTTTAACAGCTCACTAGAGCAGGCCATTGTCCCCACTTGCCTGAAGTCCTCCACAATTGTCCCAATTCCAAAACAGGCAGGGGTGAAGACCTTAAGTGATTATCGCCCGGTGGCTCTCACTCCTATTGCTATGAAGTGCTTTGAACAACTTGTCCTCAGGCACATGAAGAGCAAGATCTGCACCTCCATGGACCAATACCAGTTTGCTTACAGAGCACATAGGTCGGCTGAGGATGCTGTCTCACTTACCCTTCACACTGCGCTGTCACACTGGAGCAGAGAGACAGCTATGTGCGGATGCTGTTCATTGATTACAGCTCGGCCTTTAACACCATCCCTCCCAACAAGTTGGCAACGAAACTGAACAACTTGGGTCTCAGCTCACACCTGTGCAACTAGATACTGGATTTTCTTACAAAAAGACCACAAATTGTACGCATGGGCAAGCACTTCTCTTCATCCTTAACACTAAACACTGGGGTACCGCAAGGCTGTGTGTTGAGCCCTCTCCTTTACTCCCTCTTCACAAATGACTGTAAACCTATTCACAATACCAATACCATTATAAAATTTGCAGATGACACGACCGTGATAGGCCTGATCTCCAACAATGATGAAACAGCCTATAGGAAAGAGGTTGAGAACCTAGAGAGATGGAGTAAGAACAACAACCTGATACTCAATACCAAGAAAACAAAGGAGCTAATTCTGGATTTTAGGAAGAAGAAACTAAATGGACACCATCCCATTAGCATTAATGGTGGAAACGTGGAGATAGTTCAAAGTTTCAGATTCTTGGGAGTTCATATTCGTCAGGACCTGTCATGGATAAAAAACACAACAGAAATTACCAAAAAAGGCCTTCAGAGGCTTTATTTTCTGAGGAGTCTGAAAAAAGCACAACTCCCAAAACAGCTGCTAGTCAATTTTTACAGGTGCACCATAGAATCTGTTATCACATACTGCATTACAGTGTGGTACTCCGGCTGCTCTTCTGAGGACAAGAAGACCCTCAAGCGCATCATCAGAATGGCTGGCAGAATCACTGGTACTCAGTTACCATCACTGGATGACATCTTCACTGCTCACTGTAGCAACAGGGCAAAAATTATCTGCGGGCATCCAACTCACCCCGGCCACAGCCTTTTCATTCCCCTACCCCCTGGTAGGCGTCTTTAGAGCCCTACATGCCCGCACCACTAGGCTGAAGAACAGCTTTTACCCCAAAACAATCAGTCTCCTAAATGCTCAGAGCTTATTGCCCCTTCCTAGGATAGAAACTACCACAGACTGAAAGTGACTGCTGCATTCATGAACCCATGATGATCTCTTGTTTGCAGTGGTGTCTGAATCAGTGGGTATATATACTCATAAGCACTTCCTACCTTGCTCTTGCTATGTACACTGCTCAAAAAAATAAAGGGAACACTTAAACAACACAATGTAACTCCAAGTCAATCACACTTCTGTGAAATCAAACTGTCCACTTAGGAAGCAACACTGAGTGACAATCAATTTCACATGCTGTTGTGCAAATGGGATAGACAACAGGTGGAAATTATAGGCAATTAGCAAGACACCCCCAATAAAGGAGTGGTTCTGCAGGTGGTAACCACAGACCACTTCTCAGTTCCTATGCTTCCTGGCTGATGTTTTGGTCACTTTTGAATGCTGGCGGTGCTTTCACTATAGTGGTAGCATGAGACGGAGTCTACAACCCACACAAGTGGCTCAGGTAGTGCAGCTTATCCAGGATGGCACATCAATGCGAGCTGTGGCAAGAAGGTTTGCTGTGTCTGTCAGCGTAGTGTCCAGAGCATGGAGGCGCTACCAGGAGGAAGGCCAGTACATCAGGAGACGTGGAGGAGGCCATAGGAGGGCAACAACCCAGCAGCAGGACCGCTACCTCCGCCTTTGTGCAAGGAGGAACAGGAGGAGCACTGCCAGAGCCCTGCAAAATGACCTCCAGCAGGCCACAAATGTGCATGTGTCTGCTCAAACAGTCAGAAACAGACTCCATGAGGGTGATATGAGGGCCCGACGTCCACAGGTGGGGGATGTGCTTACAGCCCAACACCGTGCAGGACATTTGGCATTTTCCAGAGAACACCAAGATTGGCAAACTCGCCACTGGCGCCCTGTGCTCTTCACAGATGAAAGAAGGTTCACACTGAGCACATGTGACAGACGTGACAGAGTCTGGAGACGCCGTGGGGAACGTTCTGCTGCCTGCAATATCCTCCAGCATGACCGGTTTGGCATTGGGTCAGCAATGGTGTGGGGTGGCATTTCTTTGGAGGGCCGCTCAGCCCTCCATGTGCTCGCCAGAGGTAGCCTGACTGCCATTAGGTACCGAGATGAGATCCTCAGACCCCTTGTGAGACCATATGCTGGTGCGGTTGGCCCTGGGTTCCTCCTAATGCAAGACAATGCTAGACCTCATGTGGCTGGAGTGTGTCAGCAGTGCCTGCAAGACGAAGGCATTGATGCTATGGACTGGCCCGCCCGTTCCCCAGACCTGAATCCAATTGAGCACATCTGGGACATCATGTCTCGCTCTGTCCACCACAGACTGTCCAGGAGTTGGCAGATGCTTTAGTCCAGGTCTGGGAGAAGATCCCTCAGGAGACCGTCCGCCACCTCATCAGGAGCATGCACAGACGTTGTAGGGAGGTCATACAGGCACGTGGAGGCCACACACACTACTGAGCTTCATTTTGACTTGTTTTAAGGACATTACATCAAAGTTGGATCAGCCTGTAGTGTGTTTTTCCACTTTAATTTTAAGGGTGACTCCAAATCCAGACCTCCATGGGTTGAAAAATTTGATTTCCATTTTTTAATTTTTGTGTGATTTTGTTGTCAGCACATTCAACTATGTAAAGAACAAAGTATTTCAGAAGAATATTTAATTAACTCAGATCTAGGATGTGTTATTTTTGTGTTCCCTTTATTTTTTTTAAAGTGTATTAAGCAAATATATTGCTGCATTTGTGGGAGGGGAGGCTGATTACAAGGGTAATTATACGCACCTGTGGGCCCAGGCTGGCTGATTACTAGGCTAATTACACGCACCTGTGGGCCCAGGCTGGCTGATTACTAGGCTATTTATAGGCACCTGTGGACCCAGGCTGGCTGATTACTAGGCTATTTATAGGCACCTGTGGGCCCAGGCTGGCTGATTACTAGGCTAATTATACGCACCTGTGGGCCCAGGCTGGCTGATTACTAGGCTATTTATAGGCACCTGTGGGCCCAGGCTGGCTGATTACTAGGCTATTTATAGGCACCTGTGGGCCCAGGCTGACGATGATTCAGCTGATTTCACTACCTCTGAGTCAGCTCTAGGATACAGCAGCATGGTGTGGAGGCTCCTTACGGCTGGGCGACGGCAGAATGTCTCAGGAGGGCGCTGGTATTCATGGTAGGATCGGAGTTGTTTGTATGGGACCCACGCTGCGGTTCGCGACATGTAGCGCTCTGGGATGAAGCAGAGTTTGGGCGCTAATGGTCGAACCATGGTTGTTTGTATTGTTTGTCTGGCTATTCAGAGGCCTAGTGGGGCCATTGCATACAGTTATTGGGGTAGCATGTGCTTAGAGTGGGCATGGTTGTATGTTTTCTGATACTTGGTTTACATGCGGGGCGCGTGTCTGCAGTTGGCTCAAGCTACGGGTGTTGGGTTCAAGTGATGGTAAATGTGGATCAATGGTCGATTTAAAAAAGAAAAAAAAAACTCCTGCAGCATCATGTGGAGGTTCAGTTGCGCCTGGGCAATGGCAGAAGGTGCCAGGCGAGTGCTGGCATTCACGGTAGGATCGGACTTGGTTACACGGTCCGTGACTTGTAGCTCTCTGGGGCGAAGGGGGTTGGGCTCCAATGGTCAAATGATCGTGGTTAGGATTGTTACCTTCAAAGCTACATCCGTGTGTCTGCATTTACATTTTGTCCTATACGCCATTCACTACTAGAGCTGCGTTCATGCGTCCACTGTTGCATTACATTAATACTCTGCTCCCTTTCAGATTGCATTCATACGGCTGCTTTATACCATGCTCCTCATACTCAGAGCTGTGCCCATACCATGTTTTTAGGCACCACTCATATCCAGAGCTGCATTCACCCACTTGTTCTTACATCATGTGTTATACTCTGCTTCCACTTAAAGCTGCATTTCTTTTCATTGCACATGGTTACTCAGTATTCTTACTAGGGCAATCAGCACACCGCTCTGATACTGCTCTTCCGATAAACATAGCTGCTTTCTTTTCAGGCTTACGTTTCTTTCCTCGGTGGTTTGTTATATTCCTTAGGCCTACCTTTTTCTGTTTACTTGGGGGGAAGAGAGAGGAGAAAATAGAAGAAAAAAATAAATAAATAAATGGGTGGTGTTCTTTAATCCTGGTTTGCATTCACTCAGACTGGTCTCCTTTACTTCTGGTTCGCATTCACTCAGATTGATCTCCTGCCCCAGTTAACCAAATAGCTCCCTAGCGGACAGTGGGCCAATAGGAGTAAGTTCCTACTATGTTTTCACAGTTGTTCATTCGTTTGTCATGACAAGGGTCTTTTCTTAGCGAACTGCAATGCCTCTGGCTCTTGTTTTTCTCCCATCTGTTTCAATTTCGCGGTTGGTTAATGTTTCGTTCATGCAAGTGGTTCGGATCACTAATGTCTATGCATTTTCCATTAGGTCTGGCTCACGTTTTAATTACTTATCGTCACTCTAAGGTCATTCAGGCCAGTCTCTTGGCTTCAGGGGCCCTCATGGCTTCGGGGGCCCGATGACCATTCTTTATGTTGTTCGTACAATATGGTTGTAGGCTGGTTAGCGTCCCAGGTTTATTGTTGGCGAGGGTCATGGTTATGCGAGTCCCCAAGTCATACTGGTGCTGCATAAGTGGTTTAAAAATAAATAAATATATATATAAATAAAAAAAATCCGCCATTAGAGTCTCTCACGCATGGCTTCTCCGTTTTAGTTTTACACATGGCTCTGCCATTAGAGTCTCTCTCGCATGGCTCCGCCATTAGTCTCTCACGTATTACTTCTCCGTTTTAGTGTTACACATATGGCTCCGCCATTAGTCTCTCACGCATGGCTTCTCTGTTTTTAGGTTTACACATATGACTCCGCCATTAGAGTCTCTCATGCATGGCTCCGCCATTAGAGTCTCTCACGCATGGCTTCTCCGTTTTTAGGTTTACACATATGACTCCGCCATTAGAGTCTCTCACGCATGGCTTCTCCGTTTTAGTTTTACACGCATGGCTTCGCCATTAGTCTCTCACGCATGGCTTCTCAATTTTTAGGTTTACACATATGACTCCGCAATTAGTCTCTCACGCATGGCTTCTCCGTTTTAGTTTTACACACAAGACTCCGCCATTAGAGCCTCTCATGCATGGCTCCGCCATTAGAGTCTCTCACGCATGGCTTCTCTCCATTTTTAGGTTTACACATATGACTCCGCCATTAGAGCCTCTCACGCATGGCTTCTCCGTTTTTAGGTTTACACATATGACTCCGCCATTAGTCTCTCACGCATGGTTTCTCCGTTTTAGTTTTGCACACATGACTCCACCATTAGAGCCTCTCACGCATGGCTTCTCCGTTTTTAGGTTTACACATATGACTCCGCTATCAGTTTCTCACGCATGGCTCGGCCATTAGAGTCTCTCACGCATGGTTTCTCCGTTTTAGGTTTACACATATGACTCCGCCATTAGAGTCTCTCACGCATGGCTTCTCCCTTTTAGTGTTACATATGACTCCGCCATTAGTCTCTCACGCATGGCTTCTCCCTTTTAGTGTTACATATGACTCCGCCATTAGTCTCTCACGCATGGCTTCTCCGTTTAAATTTTACACACAACTCCGCCGTTCGAGGCCGGCTGCGTGGTCCCACAACAAGTAAGTTCCATGTCTTTTTCTGCCTTCAGACCTGCTCACATGGCTCGGTCACCTGTGGCTCGCAATACAATTTTGTTGTGGTGGCTCGCACGTGTGGCTTGTGCCATTAGAGTCTCACTCACGTTATTGTTTTCCCTGACTTTTTTATTTTCTAGGTTGTTGGGTTTTCATTGTTTTTTTTATAAGCAGTCATCCCAAGCCTGCCTTTGCGGACATCATCTTCTCCCAGGCATGCTTACTTCATCTACAAACTCGGGCTGAGGGTGTTAGTGTCCGGCCTAAGTCCTGGGTATCGGTCCATCTTCCAGTAGGAGGTACAGTAATAAGGCGCAGTTTACGAAGTTTGTCATGTCTTCTGACACGACAAGTCCTATCACGACTACAGGCGCAGCATACATAGTTTATCACGACCTTAAGCATTTTCTGTCACAACTGCAGGTATTGTGTACGTTCTGTCCTTTATTACAGGCAACATTAGCTCGTTAATCGAAATAGCCATGTATTCCTGTGGATGGTTCCCCAGGCCTGGTGGGTTTACACATTTCACTTAATTTACTAACACAGTAAGGCGGCAGACGCCATGTTCTGACTTTTGGGCCCTTAATAGAAAGTGTGGCCTGGGGAATAAGTAGAGGTAAAGTATTTTGCCACCAGGAACAGTTGGTGCCCGATCAGGGCCCTTGGCAGATGGTTGGAGTTCATCTAGGCCCTTCCAACAGATTCACCATTGTTTGTTTCAGTCTGCAGCTCTCAGGATTCAGACCTTCTCGTAATATGGTCATATGTTAGTCAACATAGGAGTAAATCGTTCCAGCCACTCTTTCAATTGCATCAGCATTAACCATCTCCAAGAACGATGTGGCGGTACACATGACAAAGAGGTAAGGTAGATGGAAGTCACTGTGATATATACGGTATATTCCGCACTTTCATTGTGAAAGGTCTTTTCCGTTCAAAATCGGGTGTCGTAACGGTATGTATATATTTACTCTAAACAAGGTCTGCTCTTTTTGGCCCCTTTAGGCTGCCCTACCACGGCAGTCATGGCATAACTCCACTCCTTGTTGTAGATAGGGGTTAGATAGGTTAGGTTCACCTTTCTGATAGCCTATCCGACCACAAATATATGCTGTGAACTGTGAATAGTAATTCTTTCTAGTGCAATGTTTGTTTGTTTTCTAGTGTAATGCTTTAGTTCAAATGTCAGTTCTTGTTCCTCTGTCCATGGGATCTAGGATTGCTCCAAACAACATTTCATTGTATTGTACATTGTATTGTACAGTGATAATAAAGGCATCTTATCTTATCTATAATGCCAGTGTCTCAAGTGGCACAAGGGTCTTTGGGCCCCCTCAGGCTCCTGGGCCCGGTAGCGACAGCTACCTCTGCACCCCCCATAGCTACGCACCTGACCACTACCCCCAAGCTACCCTGGACTACAATACCAACATGGGAAGAGTTGATTTTTCAGATCAAGTTCTGAAGACATACAGTGCCATGCTGAAAACAAAGGTGTGGTACAAAAAGATGACTGTGCACATTGTACAGATGGCACTGTATAATGCTTATGTGTTATTTTGATCTGCAGGCCAGACAGGAACATTCCTTCATTTTCAAGAGCTGGTGACCGAGAACCTAATTTTTCAAAACCAGGCATGGGAGGGCCCCAGTACTTCTGGGGATCTGTATAAAAACCGCCATGGAAAATCG
The DNA here is from genome assembly GCF_905171765.1 of Bufo bufo. Taxonomy (NCBI): domain Eukaryota; kingdom Metazoa; phylum Chordata; class Amphibia; order Anura; family Bufonidae; genus Bufo; species Bufo bufo. The sequence continues at coordinate 680,790,978 of NC_053389.1, forward strand.
ACAGTTTAATATTTAACGCCCATTTTTCTTCATTTCATGTGAATGAAGCCTACGAAAGGTTGTATCTTTTCTTGCCAGCAATAAATTGCTATTTATGATTCATGTCCCACAAAATATGATAACTATCATTTAGTTGGTTATTAGTTTTAATGTTAGTCATAGACACATTGGAAATTTGGCAATGTGAATGATAATGAGTCCTTTTACCAAATAACTAAATACATTTTCATGGAATATGTGTAATATCTGCAGAGCAGGGACAGATGGGGACAGTGAGTCCCTAAACAAAACCCATCGTACTGTCCCCACCTACTTGCTGTATAAGCCCTAAACGGCCCGACCGCTACTGGATGACGGTTCCTACTATATAAGTGCAAAGATGAACGATAAATACACAGACAAACACAACGGCAGAATCAAGAGAAATGGGTAAGAACCAAACTGGATAAGCAGTACCAAAACTGAGAGACAAAGAAGGGTCAGGAGACAAGCAGGGGTCATTTTTTTATTACTTATTTTGGACTAAAAATCTTTTTTTCCCACTGTCTTTGCCAGCCTTGAGTTTCTCTAGTAGCAGGATCTGAATTTTCACTCTGTTCCACTCAGGAGCGTAGCTAAAAATGCATGGGCCCCATAGCAAAAAAATGTATGCCCCCCCCGTGCAACCACAGATCCCCCTCCCCTAAACAGTACCATCCACAGATCCCCCCTCCCCTAAACAGTACCATCCACAGATCCCCCCCTCCCCTAAACAGTGCAATCCACAGATCCCCTCCCCTAAACAGTACCATCCACAGATCCCCCCTCCCCTAAACAGTGCAATCCACAGATCCCCCCCTCATAACAGTGCCATACACAGATCCCCCCCCCCTAAACAGTGCCATCCACAGATCCCCCCCTAAACAGTGCCATCCACAGATCCCCCCCCCTAAAAAGTGCCATTCACAGATCCCCCCCCTAAACAGTGCCATCCACAGATTCCCCCCCCTGTCACGAGGGTATCAAGAGCCACGTCTGACTCCGTTATACCCGGGGTCAGGAAGTCGCAGCGGGTGGCTGCGCGCTCTATATCTAAAGATCATGGTGTTTCTTAGTTATTGTTTTCTGTGTTTGCCTTGCTATCCTTTTTGTCTCTCTCAGGGATCCGTAGCTTCTCCTCCTCAGCTGTTTCGTGTCTGCCACTCCCTACCTCCTTATATTCTCCCCTCACACTTCTCTAGTTGCCAGTTATAGAGCTTCCTGCCTGGACATCTATACTGACCCACTGGAGTGGTTAATCCTGGTTGTTGTTCCTGTGTGCTACCCTCCGGATCCCTGTTTGGCTTATTGTTGTCTCCTGTTGTCGCCCACCTGGGAATATATGTTGAGTCTGTGTTGTCTGTCCTCCCCTTGGTGTTTTCCCTTAGAGTTAGTGGTGCGGACTAGTGTTCCCATCGCCCTGTTCACTACCTAGGGCTCAGCTCAGGGAAAGCCAGGGCTTTAGGCACGTGATCGGCGTACGGGTCAGGACAGCCAGGTGCCAGCCGCCAGGTGAGTCAGGGGTCACCATCTTCCCTCTCACTTGGGCAGGGCCTTCCTCGTTCCCTCCCTCTGTGTCACGTATGTGATAGCCACGCCGACCGTGATACCCTTCCCCCCCCCTAAACAGTGCCATCCACAGATCCCCCTCCCCGACGCTCACAGGAGTATATTGATAAACTAATCAGTAACTACTTTAATCATTGCTCATTGCTGATCTCTTTACTTGGATTATTTGGATATCTTACTCTGTCTTAGCTCCGGTAACAGCAGGCAGTGCGGGTGGGCGGCGCTCACTCACTGACGTCACGCGCCTGCGCCGCCTGGTGGGAGGAGCAGGCGCGTGACGTCAGTGAGTTAGCGCGGCCCGCCCACACTGCCTGCTGTTACCGGAGCTATGACAGAGTAAGATATCCAAATAATCCAAGTAAAGAGATCAGCAATGAGCAATGATTAAAATTAAAGTAGTTACTGATTAGTTTATAAATATACTGCTGTGAGCGGCGTGGCCCTGTATATTCTAACCCCCAGGCAAGCGTCCCTGTCACCATGGGAACGCCTGGGGGTTAGAATATACCATCGGATTTGAGTTTTTACGATCTCACTGAGCTCGTGAAAACTCAGATCCGATGGTATATTCTAACCCCCAGGCAAGCGTCCCCGTCACCATGGGAACGCCTGGGGGTTAGAATATACCATAGGATCTTCTGAGTTACTCAGTGGCCTGGCTGGAGCCTCCCCAGCCACTGTGTCGGCCTGGCCCTGCGTGTGCCCTGCTCCAGTCCTGACTCCTCCCCAGCGAGGCCCGAGCCGCGGACCGCCCGCGCCCCGCCCACTACACTAGTCTAGTCTAGTGTAGTGGGCGGGCGGTCCGCGGCTCGGGCCTGGCTGCCTGTGTGTATGTAAATAAAAAAATAATAATCAACAGAAGGCGGCCCGGATGGCGTAGGGCCCCATAGCCACTGCTATGGTTGCTATGGCGATCCCTATGCCACTGGTTCCACTAGGCAGCTTAGGCTACTTTCACACTTGCGTTCGGGGTTCCGCTTGTGAGTTCCGTTTGAAGGCTCTCACAAACGGCCCCGAACGGATCCGTACAGCCCCAATGCATTCTGAGTGGATGCGGATCCGCTCAGAATGCATCAGTTTGGCACCGTTCCGCTCAGCAGGCGGACACCCGAACGCAGCTTGCAGCGTTTTGGTGTCTGCCTGGCCATGCGGAGCCAAACGGATCCATCCAGACTTACAATGCAAGTCAATGGGGACGGATCCGTTTGACGTTGACACAATATGGTGCAATTGCAAACGGATCCGTCCCCCATTGACTTTCTATGTAAAGTCAGATATACCATCAGATCAGAGTTTTCTCCAATCCGATGGTATATTTTAACTTTAAGCGTCCCCATCACCATGGGAACGCCTCTATGTTAGAATATACCATCGGATTTGAGTTAGATCGTGAAACTCAGATCCGACAGTATATTCTAACACAGAGGCGTTCCCATGGTGATGGGGGCGCTTCAAGTTAGAATATACTAAAAGAACTGTGTACATGACTGCCCCCTGCTGCCCCTGCAGACCCTCCCCCCCTCCCCTGTATTTAACTCATTAGTGGCCAGTGCGGCCCCCCCTCCCCTGTATTTAACTCATTGGTGGCCAGTGCGGCCGGCCCCCCCTCCCTCCCCCCCTGTTTTTAACTCATTGGTGGCCAGTGCGGCCGGCCCCCCTCCCTCCTCTGTTTTTAACTCATTGGTGGCCAGTGCGGCCGGCCCCCCCCTAATTAAAATGACCGTCCCTCCCATCATTGGTGGCAGCGGAGAGTTCCGATCGGAGTCCCAGTTTAATCGCTGGGGCTCCGATCGGTTACCATGGCAGCCAAGACGCTACTGCAGTCCTGGCTGCCATGGTTACTTATCAATTTTAGAAGTATTATACTTACCTGCGATGTCTGTGACTGGCCGTGCGCTCCTCCTACTGGTAAGTGAAAGGTCTGTGCGGCGCATTGCTTATAGCACAGACCTGTCACTTACCAGTAGGAGCGCCCGGCCGGTCACAGACATCGCAGGTAAGTATAATGCTTCTAAAATTGCTAAGTAACCATGGCAGCCAGGAATGCAGTAGCGTCCTGGTTGCCATGGTTACCGATCGGAGTCCCAGCAATTAAACTGGGACTCCGATCGGAACTCTCCGCTGCCACCAATGATGGGGGGTCGGTCATTTTAATTGGGGGGGGGAGGGAGGGGGGGCCGTCATGTACACAGTTCTTTTAGTATATTCTAACTTGAAGCGTCCCCATCACCATGGGAACGCCTCTGTGTTAGAATATACTGTCGGATCTGAGTTTTCACAAAGTGAAAAATCAGATCTGAAAAAAACAGTTAAGCAGACGGATCCGTTCTGAACGGATGCAAGCATTTGCATTATAGGAGCGGATCCGTCTGTACAGACACCAGACGGATCCGCTCCTAATGCAAGTGTGAAAGTAGCCTTAGCTGACGGCTCCTTATCTCTGACCTCCTAAACACTCATTATAGCTCAATTCTTACCTTACTGATATGAGAGTGGCTTAAATAAGTTTATGACCTTTCAGTAATTTAGAGATATGGTTTATTAGATGACCAAAGTGAAAGCAAAAAGTATGTTTTACACAGCTAGAAAAACTGTTAACCCTTTGTTAATGGAGACCATTATGGCACCAAAAGCTGCAAAAGGCAGAGTGGACCCAGCATGTATGTGGAACCTGCATTCCCTGTATTTTATGGTGGCCAGTATGGCACCATAACAGGTAGCATTTAGTGTTAGGTTCCTGTCCTATAGAGATCACCTTGACGCCAGCGAACAGGCACAAATTTTGTACAAAATGTATTTGCCAAGAATCTCAAATTTATTAAATGAGTGTAGCATTAGCACCAGAATATTTTCTCTAATTATGTCATTGTTTTACTTTATTTGTGTTTGCAGAGTGCTGCTGCATTGTTTTTTTATCTTTAAAATATCCATGTCAGCAAAAAATCTGAAATAGTTCAAAATTCATGTTCATATTTCCATAATCCACATATGGGGAATTCATACTTAGCTCATCCATCAGAGTCTGCATAAGGCTCTATTCACACGTCCGTGATGTGTTGCGGACCCGCAAATTGCGGGTCCGCAACACACCAGCCCGTCACCCCCATTGAAATGCCTATTCTTGTCCGCAAGCTGCGGACAAGAATAGGACATGCTCTATCTTTTTGCGGAGCTGCGTACCCAAAATCGGGGGCGCGCTCCGCAATTGCGGCTGCAGACAGCACACTGTGTGCTGTCCGCATCCATTCCGTCCCCATAGAGAATGAATGGGTCCGCACACTTTCCGCAAAATTGCGGAAAGGATGCGGACCCATTTTGCGGACGTGTGAATGGAGCCTAACCAATGAGCATGTAAACAATGAAATCTTAGCAAAACATGAATACTTATCAGCTCAGTAGTTTACTAGGTTCATAAAATAATTCAAGAACATTATTTAATGAACCTTGCAAGTAACTACATAGCTAATAAGTAGTATTCCTATTCCTACTATTTCACATTTTTATGGTCATTCTTTATATGCTCATTGCATATGTGAACAGTGAATTTCCCCTATGAGGATTATAGGAATATGAACGGTGAACCCTTTTAGGGTGGGTTCGCACTTGCGTTATGGCATTCCGTTATAGGTTCTGTTTATAACGGAATATAACTGAATTCCCTGACGGAATGCAACACGGAAGCCTTTAAGAGGCATTTCATTTTGATCCATCATAATAGAAGTCTATAGGCAAGCATAATGGGTCCGTCTGGTTTCCTGTCAACAGAACTTTGTTTTCAGTCCTGCATAACGGTTACCCGACGGATCTGTTATGCTGCCCAAAGACTTCTATTAGGATGGATCAAAACAGACTGCCTCTTAAAGGCTTCCGTTTTGCATTCCGTCTGGGCATTTCGTTATATTCCATTATGAACAGAACCTAGAACGGAATGCCATAACGCAAGTGCGAACCCACCCTAACGGACATAAATTGTGAACTATGTATATCTGTATTTTTCTAATGGGATACTTTCTAGTGACAGATGAAATGTTATTGCTGCTTTTTTGTTTTTTACTCTATTTTTGTATGGGCTTTTTGAATTTTTCTCTCTTGGTTGGACACCTGAAAATAATAAAGATACATGTTTATATTTCTCATAAGCAGTTATTTCTTTCTGCTTTTGGATGATGAACCGTACAGCGGAGGTCCGAATCTGGAACATGCACTCCCCATTATGTTAGTGCGGTAGTGTGTTTCATTTAATTTGTATGTGTATGTCTGGCTTTGGCCTTAGCACTTGCTTTCCTTATAATGAAGACAACACATTGCATAAATCCAATTGTTTGTGTTCCCAATTTATTAAAGTTCTACAAGTTGGAAGGGTTTACTGTAAGTTTCTGAATTCCAGGTCACATTCCTTATCTACATATATATTAAAGGGCATCTGTCAGCAGATTTGTAGCTATGAAACTGGCTGACCTGTTACATGTGCGCTTGGCAGCTAAAGACGTCTGTGTTGGTCCCATGTTCATCTGTGCTGATACATCTAGATGCTCAGCTCTCTCTGCAAATGCCTCATCCTCTGCACTTTGATTGAGTGTAAACATGATCATGCCTGACCCTGACTTCTCCTAAAGTCTATCAAAGTGCAGGGGCGCAGCAGATACAGAGAGAGCTGAGCCTCTAGGAGTAATGGCAACGTCCCCGTTGCTCCTAGGGCTCATTTGCATATATTAAAACTTCATTTTTATCAGCAATGCGGGCGCATATGAACACGGGACCAACACAGATGTCATCAGATGCCCTTTAAAGTGATTTCATAGAAAGTAGATGACCAGTAGAACAGACTGAAAAGGTCACTAGAACCTGCACTTGATCCAAAGTGGTATTTATTGAAGTGAAGTCCATGCATACAATGATTTCTGGGCTCTTGATTCTTCTTCAGTTACTGTATGAAGGAAAATGACGGCATTGTACTGATTGCTCTGATTGTCTTTGGAAACTGAAGAAGCAAAACCCCAAAATGCGTTTTATGCATAGACTTTTAATTATCAATTCAATAAATACCACTTTGTATCAAGTGCTGGTTCCAGTGATCTTTTAATTCAGTTCGATCGTTCATCCACCTACATATCTGGAAGCTTAGGGCTCTTTCACACTTGCGTTCTTGTCTTCCGGCATAGAGTTCCGTCGTCGGGGCTCTATGCCGGAAGAATCCTGATCAGGATTATCCTAATGCATTCTGAATGGAGAGAAATCCGTTCAGGATGCATCAGGATGTCTTCAGTTCCGGAACGGAACGTTTTTTGGCCGGAGAAAATACCGCAGCATGCTGCGCTTTTTGCTCCGGCCAAAAATCCGGAACACTTGCCGCAAGGCCGGATCCGGAATTAATGCCCATTGAAAGGCATTGATCCGGATCCGGCCTTAAGCTAAACGTCGTTTCGGCGCATTGCCGGAGCCGACATTTAGCTTTTTCAGAGTGGTTACCATGGCTGCCGGGACGCTAAAGTCCTGGCAGCCATGGTAAAGTGTAGCGGGGAGCGGGGGAGCAGCATACTTACCGTCCGTGCGGCTCCCCGGGCGCTCCAGAGTGACGTCAGGGCGCCCCAAGCGCATGGATCATGTGATCACATGGATCACGTCATCCATGCGCATGGGGCGCTCTGACGTCATTCTGGAGCGCCCGGGGAGCCGCACGGACGGTAAGTATGCTGCTCCCCCGCTCTCCGCTCCTACTATGGCAACCAGGACTTTAATAGCGTCCTGGGTGCCATAGTAACACTGAACGCATTTGGAAGACGGTTCCGTCTTCAAATGCTTTCAGTACACTTGCGTTTTTCCGGATCCGGCGTGTAATTCCGGCAAGTGGAGTACACGCCGGATCCGGACAACGCAAGTGTGAAAGAGGCCTTAGCTGGCTGCATCCACTTATGTGGATCATGTGGACCCTGCTACTGATCCAAGTGCTTCCTTCGGAAAGTCCTTATGGCTCAGATTAGACTACTTTCACACTCGCGTTTTGGGTGGATCCATCATGGATCTGCAAAAACGGATCCGTTACAATAACACAACCGCATGCATCTGTCATGAACGGATCCGTTTGTATTATCTGTAACATAGCCAAGACGGATCCGTCATGAACTCCACTGAAAGTCAATGGGAGATGGATCAGTTTTCTATTATGCCAGATTGTGTCAGAGAAAACGGATCTGTCCTTATTGACTTATATTGTGTGCCAGGACAGATCCGTTTGTCTCTGCTTCGTCAGGCAGACGGCAAAATGCTGCAGGCAGCGTTTTGGTGTCCACCTCCAGAGCGGAATGGAGACTGAACTGATGCATTCTGAGCGGATCCTTTTCCATTCAGAATGCATTAGGGCAAAACTGATCCGTTTTGGACCGCTTGTGAGAGCCCTGAACGGATCTCACAAACGGAAAGCCAAAACGCGAGTGTGAAAGTAGCCTTACTAGCCTTTATAGTTGTGGTTTTCACAACACCAGGTGAGCACCTAATTGCTATACAATCCTTGTATTTTATCACCCAACGTTGTGCTCTGCCTTGTGGAACCTGGTGGTCAGCATGGGAACCCGTAAAATACATCTCCCTTTCTTGCCACTCTACCATTGTATTGTGCCATGTGTACAAACGTGAACTACATGTGTGAATCATCTGTATTGTTTTCTCGATATATCAGCCAGTTAAACCTTCACACATCTCGTTAGCTGTTTGTAACTATATACTGTAACTCATTAGAAGTTTGGCACAAATCCTCAGATTCCTTCACAACAAGCACACCAATTTGGCACAATAAATACAATCTGGGCTGTTTGTTGCCAGAAGCTCACTGGATTGGAACTCAGTTATTTTACTATCACAATGTGAAATATTGTTAAAGAGCTATCCGGGACAGTAAGAGTCTCGGGGTACGGCCACACGGTCAGGTTTCTGTAGGTAAAGCCAAAATCAGATGTGAATTCCAAAAAGAGGATACATTGTATCCATCCTTTATACTTTCTCTCCTTTTATGATCTGCTCCTGATTTTGGCTTCTGAAACTGCGTCAGGAAACCTGACCGTGTGGCTGTACCATTAGCAGGTACAACTATTTGCAACCCAGCACACATCAAAATTATTTTACTGTATAGTTGTGTTTTTTTTTGCATTCTTCATAAGATGCCATGTGTATGTATTTTTCCTTTACTAGGATTGTTTCCTGGTAAGAATAGGTCCATACATACGGCACCTGACATAGCATGGTACTACATGGAAATCCAGAGAAAAGTGGTGGGAAACACAAAGCAAAGCAATTCATGCCCCTGAAAAGCAGTCCACCAGCCCACATATTGCATTATTCTTTGGAAAATGTCTTTCAGATGTCAGTATATCCCATGCTTTACTTAACCACCTCAGCCCCCAGTGCTTAAACACCCTGAAAGACCAGGCCACTTTTTACACTTCTGACCTACACTACTTTCACCGTTTATTGCTCGGTCATGCAACTTACCACCCAAATGAATTTTACCTCCTTTTCTTCTCACTAATAGAGCTTTCATTTGGTGGTATTTCATTGCTGCTGACATTTTAACTTTTTTTGTTATTAATCGAAATTTAACGATTTTTTTGCAAAAAAATGACATTTTTCACTTTCAGTTGTAAAATTTTGCAAAAAAAACGACATCCATATATAAATTTTGCTCTAAATTTATTGTTCTACATGTCTTTGATAAAAAAAAAATGTTTGGGTAAAAAAAAAATGGTTTGGGTAAAAGTTATAGCGTTTACAAACTATGGTACAAAAATGTGAATTTCCGCTTTTTGAAGCAGCTCTGACTTTCTGAGCACCTGTCATGTTTCCTGAGGTTCTACAATGCCCAGACAGTATAAACACCCCACAAATGACCCCATTTCGGAAAGTAAACACCCTAAGGTATTCGCTGATGGGCATAGTGAGTTCATAGAACTTTTTATTTTTTGTCACAAGTTAGCGTAAAATGATGATTTTTATTTTTTTTTTCCTTACAAAGTCTCATATTCCACTAACTTGTGACAAAAAATAAAAACTTCTATGAACTCACTATGCCCATCACGAAATACCTTGGGGTCTCTTCTTTCCAAAATGGGGTCACTTGTGGGGTGGTTATACTGCCCTGGCATTCTAGGGGCCCAAATGTGTGGTAAGGAGTTTGAAATCAAATTCTGTAAAAAATGACGAGTGAAATCCGAAAGGTGCTCTTTGGAATATGGGCCCCTTTGCCCACCTAGGCTGCAAAAAAGTGTCACACATCTGGTATCTCTGTATTCAGGAGAAGTTGAGGAATGTGTTTTGGGGTGTCTTTTTACATATACCCATGCTGGGTGAGATAAATATCTTGGTCAAATGCCAACTTTGTATAACAAAATGGGAAAAGTTGTCTTTTGCCAAGATATTTCTCTCACCCAGCATGGGTATATGTAAAATGACACCCCAAAACACATTCCCCAACTTCTCCTGAGTACGGAGATACCAGATGTGTGACACTTTTTTGCAGCATAGGTGGGCAAAGGGGCCCATATTCCAAAGAGCACCTTTCGGATTTCACAGGTCATTTTTTACAGAATTTGATTTCAAACTCCTTACCACACATTTGGGCCCCTAGAATGCCAGGGCAGTATAACTACCCCACAAGTGACCCCATTTTGGAAAGAAGACACCCCAAGGTATTCCGTGAGGGGCATGGCAAGTTCCCAGAATTTTTTTTTTTTTGTCACAAGTTAGTGGAAAATGATGATTTTTTTTTTTTTTTTTTTTTTTCATACAAAGTCTCATATTCCACTAACTTGTGACAAAAAAAATAAAAACTTCCATGAACTCACTATGCCCATCAGCGAATACCTTGGGGTCTCTTCTTTCCAAAATGGGGTCACTTGTGGGGTAGTTATACTGCCCTGGCATTCTAGGGGCCCAAATGTGTGGTAAGGAGTTTGAAATCAAATTCTGTAAAAAATGACCTGTGAAATCCGAAAGGTGCTCTTTGGAATATGGGCCCCTTTGCCCACCTAGGCTGCAAAAAAGTGTCACACATCTGGTATCTCTGTATTCAGGAGAAGTTGAGGAATGTGTTTTGGGGTGTCTTTTTACATATACCCATGCTGGGTGAGATAAATATCTTGGTCAAATGCCAACTTTGTATAAAAAAATGGGAAAAGTTGTCTTTTGCCAAGATATTTCTCTCACCCAGCATGGGTATATGTAAAATGACACCCCAAAACACATTCCCCAACTTCTCCTGAGTACGGAGATACCAGATGTGTGACACTTTTTTGCAGCCTAGGTGGGCAAAGGGGCCCATATTACAAAGAGCACCTTTCGGATTTCACAGGTCATTTTTTACAGAATTTGATTTCAAACTCCTTACCACACATTTGGGCCCCTAGAATGCCAGGGCAGTATAAATACCCCACAAGTGACCCCATTTTGGAAAGAAGAGACCCCAAGGTATTCGCTGATGGGCATAGTGAGTTCATGGAAGTTTTTATTTTTTGTCACAAGTTAGTGGAATATGAGACTTTGTATGAAAAAAAAAAAAATCAGCATTTTCCACTAACTTGTGACAAAAAATAAAAAATTCTGGGAACTCGCCATGCCCCTCACGGAATACCTTGCGGTGTCTTCTTTCCAAAATGGGGTCACTTGTGGGGTAGTTATACTGCCCTGGCATTTTCCAGGGGCCCTAATGTGTGGTAAGTAGGTAAATGACCTGTGAAATCCTAAAGGTGCTCTTTGGAATATGGGCCCCTTTGCCCACCTAGGCTGCAAAAAAGTGTCACACATGTGGTATCGCCGTATTCAGGAGAAGTTGGGGAATGTGTTTTGGGGTGTCATTTTACATATACCCTTGCTGGGTGAGAGAAATATCTTGACAAAAGACAACTTTTTCCATTTTTTTATACAAAGTTGGCATTTGACCAAGATATTTCTCTCACCCAGCATGGGTATATGTAAAATGACACCCCAAAACACATTCCCCAACTTCTCCTGAGTACGGCGATACCAGATGTGTGACACTTTTTTGCAGCCTAGGTAGGCAAAGGGGCCCATATTCCAAAGAGCACCTTTCGGATTTCACAGGTAATTTTTTACAGAATTTGATTTCAAACTCCTTACCACACATTTGGGCCCCTAGAATGCCAGGGCAGTATAACTACCCCACAAGTGACCCCATTTTGGAAAGAAGAGACCCCAAGGTATTCGCTGATGGGCATAGTGAGTTCATGGAAGTTTTTATTTTTTGTCACAAGTTAGTGGAATATGAGACTTTGTATGAAAAAAAAAAAAAATAAATCTGCATTTTCCACTAACTTGTGAAAAAAAATAAAAAATTCTAGGAACTCGCCATGCCCCTCACGGAATACCTTGGGGTGTCTTCTTTCCAAAATGGGGTCACTTGTGGGGTAGTTATACTGCCCTGGCATTTTCCAGGGGCCCTAATGTGTGGTAAGTAGGTAAATGACCTGTGAAATCCTAAAGGTGCTCTTTGGAATATGGGCCCCTTTGCCCACCTAGGCTGCAAAAAAGTGTCACACATGTGGTATCGCCGTATTCAGGAGAAGTTGGGGAATGTGTTTTGGGGTGTCATTTTACATATACCCTTGCTGGGTGAGAGAAATATCTTGACAAAAGACAACTTTTCCCATTTTTTTATACAAAGTTGGCATTTGACCAAGATATTTCTCTCACCCAGCATGGGTATATGTAAAATGACACCCCAAAACACATTCCCCAACTTCTCCTGAGTACGGCGATACCAGATGTGTGACACTTTTTTGCAGCCTAGATGCGCAAAGGTGCCCAAATTCCTTTTAGGAGGGCATTTTTAGACATTTGGATACCAGACTTCTTCTCACGCTTTGGGGCCCCTAGAATGCCAGGGCAGTATAAATACCCCACATGTGACCCCATTTTGGAAAGAAGACACCCCAAGGTATTCAATGAGGGGCATGGCGAGTTCATAGAAATTTTTTTTTTTTGGCACAAGTTAGCGGAAATTGATATTTTTAATTTTTTTCTCACAAAGTCTCCCGTTCCGCTAACTTGGGACAAAAATTTCAATCTTTCATGGACTCAATATGCCCCTCACGGAATACCTGGGGGTGTCTTCTTTCCGAAATGGGGTCACATGTGGGGTATTTATACTGCCCTGGCATTCTAGGGGCCCTAAAGCGTGAGAAGAAGTCTGGAATATAAATGTCTAAAAAATTTTACGCATTTGGATTCCGTGAGGGGTATGGTGAGTTCATGTGAGATTTTATTTTTTGACACAAGTTAGTGGAATATGACACTTTGTAAGAAAAAAAAATAATAATTCCGCTAACTTGGGCCAAAAAAATGTCTGAATGGAGCCTTACAGAGGGGTGATCAATGACAGGGGGGTGATCAATGACAGGGGGGTGATCAATGACAGGGGTGTGATCAATGACAGGGGGGTGATCAATGACAGGGGGGTGATCAATGACAGGGGGGTGATCAGGGAGTCTATATGGGGTGATAACCACAGTCATTGATCACGCCCGTGTAAGGCTTCATTCAGACGTCCGTATGCGTTTTGCGGATCCGATCCATCTATCAGTGCATCCGTAAAAATCATGCGGACATCTGAATGGAGCCTTACAGGGGGGTAATCAATGACAGGGGGGTGATCAGGGAGTCTATATGGGGTGATCACCACAGTCATTGATCATGCCCCTGTAAGGCTTCATTCAGACGTCCGGATGCGTTTTGCGGATCCGATCCATCTATCAGTGCATCCGTAAAAATCATGCGGACATCTGAATGGAGCTTTACAGGGGGGTAATCAATGACAGGGGGGTGATCAGGGAGTCTATATGGGGTGATCACCACAGTCATTGATCATGTCCCTGTAAGGCTTCATTCAGACGTCCGGATGCGTTTTGCGGATCCGATCCATCTATCAGTGGATCCGTAAAAATCATGCGGACGTCTGAATGGAGCTTTACAGGGGGGTAATCAATGACAGGGGGGTAATCAATGACAGGGGGGTGATCAGGGAGTCTATATGGGGTGATCACCACAGTCATTGATCACGCCCCTGTAAGGCTTCATTCAGACGTCCGGATGCGTTTTGCGGATCCGATCCATCTATCAGTGCATCCGTAAAAATCATGTGGACATCTGAATGGAGCTTTACAGGGGGGTGATCAATGACAGGGGTGTAATCAATGACAGGGGGGTGATCAGGGAGTCTATATGGGGTGATCACCACAGTCATTGATCATGCCCCTGTAAGGCTTCATTCAGACGTCCGGATGCGTTTTGCGGATCCGATCCATCTATCAGTGCATCCGTAAAAATCATGCGGACATCTGAATGGAGCTTTACAGGGGGGTGATCAGGGAGTCTATATGGGGTGATCACCACAGTCATTGATCATGCCCCTGTAAGGCTTCATTCAGACGTCCGGATGCGTTTTGCGGATCCGATCCATCTATCAGTGGATCCGTAAAAATCATGCGGACGTCTGAATGGAGCTTTACAGGGGGGTAATCAATGATCAGGGAGTCTATATGGGGTGATCACCACAGTCATTGATCACGCCCCTGTAAGGCTTCATTCAGACGTCCGGATGCGTTTTGCGGATCCGATCCATCTATCAGTGGATCCGTAAAAATCATGCGGACGTCTGAATGGAGCTTTACAGGGGGTTGATCAATGACAGGGGGGTAATCAATGACAGGGGGGTGATCAGGGAGTCTATATGGGGTGATCACCACAGTCATTGATCACGCCCCTGTAAGGCTTCATTCAGACGTCCGGATGCGTTTTGCGGATCCGATCCATCTATCAGTGGATCCGTAAAAATCATGCGGACGTCTGAATGGAGCTTTACAGGGGGTTGATCAATGACAGGGGGGTAATCAATGACAGGGGGGTGATCAGGGAGTCTATATGGGGTGATCAGGGGTGATCAGGGGCTAATAAGGGGTTAATAAGTGACGGGGGGGGGGGGGGGTGTAGTGTAGTGTAGTGGTGCTTGGTGCTACTTTACTGAGCTACCTGTGTCCTCTGGTGGTCGATCCAAACAAAGGGGACCACCAGAGGACCAGGTAGCAGGTATATTAGACGCTGTTATCAAAACAGCGTCTAATATACCTGTTAGGGGTTAAAAAAAACACATCTCCAGCCTGCCAGCGAACGATCGCCGCTGGCAGGCTGGAGATCAACTCTCTTACCTTCCGTTCCTGTGAGCGCGCGCGCGCCTGTGTGCGCGCGTTCACAGGAAATCTCGCGTCTCGCGAGAGGACGCGCCGGCGCGTCCACTCGGAATGAATCAACCACCTCCAGGGCGCGTCTGTGCGTACAGTGGTCCGGAGGTGGTTAAAGGTGTTGTGGAAATTTTATTAGGATGTGTATTTAATATATTGTGTATTGTCATCATGTCTCTCAGTGTCAGGGTAAAGCATTGGAGCAGATATCTTCCCGTGTATGTCCTGTCACAGCTGCTGGGCGCAGAGGTCTCCGTCGGCGAATGGTCCATGTGCTAAGCACTGGGCTGTGGGCCGGGGGAGACTGATGTGTTCAGCAGAGCAGTGTTTTGTTGGCTGATGTATGGACGCCGGCTAGGGCCCCCGCGCAAGACGCGGATTTATTGGCTTGGCGTGGATGCATTTGTTAAGAGAACAATATATGAAAGGAACGTGCGTTTGTTGTCTCTAGTGCGCCTGATCAGCCGCTGGAGATAATGACGTTGTCCTGTAAATAAACATGCATGAGGATCATAGTAATTTTATCTGGCATTGATCACTGAGCAAGGCTGGATAAAATTACCTCCAGTGGTAATGGTAGATTATTGCATACATGTGTTTGTTAGCTAGGTTATTCTAAATGATGGTGTCTTGTCTTCCTATGTCATCACTTCCTATGCATCACTTCCTGCATCCTTGTTATGGGCCAGCCCCTTTTACACCTTTTGTTAGTAAATAAAAGTGAACAGACTGAGCAGGGCGGGAACAGATGCTCAGCAGAACTTAACATGAGAACACCTTTGGTGACTGGGGCTGAGGGAAGGGGGACTCACCTTTTTCCTTACACAAACTTTGATGCGAGCGGATTACAACTATTAATATTTACCGCAACAAAGGGAACCTGTCACCGGGATTTTGTGTATAGAGCTGAGGACATGGGTTGCTAGATGGCCGCTAGCACATCCACAATACCCAGTCCCCATAGCTCTCTGTGCTTTTATTGTGTAAAAAAACCGATTTGATACATATGCAAATTAACCTGAGATGAGTCCTGTATGTGAGAAGAGTCAGGGACAGGACTCATCTCAGGTTAATTTGCATATGTATCAAATAGTTTTTTTTTTTACACAATAAAAGCACATAGAGCTATGGGGACTGGGTATTGTGGATGTGCTAGCGGCCATCTAGAAACCCATGTCCTCAGCTTTATACACAAAATCCAGGTGACAGGTTCTCTTTAAATAGCATCAATGGGTGTTAGAGTAAGTCTGTTCAAAGGAGCCCTCTGTATGCCAATCAGCATACCCCTCTCGGCTGACTGAACAAGGAGGATCATGTGGATAGCCTTCTAAAATGTATGTGTCGGAATGCTAGCCGTGTAATCCCTCTTGGGCAGTCAGTGGAAGGGTCATGCTGTCTGATGCCTACATATAGCTGTATAATAACACCAGCAGTGTCTCCCTCTGCTTGTCTCTCAGAACACAGAAAGCAAATACCTTCCATTGCTGCACATTTCCCCGCTGACTTGTTGCATTATTTACTGTGCCATCTTCAACAGTTCCCAGACTAGAAAGGATCTGAACAAGCCTGTGTGCCATGGAGAATCAGTGTATTATACAGCAAATCATACATAAAATGTGCTGCAGTGAGGGGGTTGTTACCCAGGGGTTGTGTGGGACTAGAAAAAGGCTTGTGCTTTTTTCCTCCAAAAACAAAACAAAAAAAAAACTTCATTTGTCCCAGGGTTATGCAAGAAGGGAAATAATTATAAAGTTATACAAGGTATGTTCTTGTATAAACATTGTTCATCTTTGAAACCCTTTTGCCCAGCCCCCCTTTCTGCCAGATCTGTGGCTAAGGGCCTCCCGGTCCAGCGCCTTCTGTCCACCATGCTCTGGTGCCTGCTTTTCGGGATGGAAGTGCTGCTGCAGCCAATGACTGACTGCTTCAGTGACATGTCCCCCAAATGGCATGTGACCCAGTGATGTGCCACTTGAGGGACACGTCACCACTGTGGCCAGTCATTGGATGCAGCGGCACACGTGACCCATGTCTATTCTGGAAGTTAACAAGCAGGGACTTTTGCGCAGTGGACAAGAGAATCGTAACTGAGTAGTAGGAGCAACTATGCTTCCTTCCACTGGTCTGGCGGGGAATGGGGGCTACCCATAAGTGTTTCAACACTGGACATCTCCTTTAAATTTGTGAATGCAGTACAGAACCAGAGACAATATAATAGATCTCATGTGGATGGTTTTCTTTTTAGATTTATTTGATCTATCCAGTACTTTGCTTCTATATCATGCTTAATTCTCTCTCAACATAAGATGACCTTTATCTGATGAAGCTCATAAGGACCCTTATAGATGGGCCAATAAATAATCGGTCAAATATACAAAGTTTATTTCTGATCATCGACTCTTGTACACATGGCAGCGATAAGCTCGTTTGATCTTACCTTTTATGTGGGCCTAGGGCCCCCTGCACATGAACGTGTGCACCCCGTGGTCGTGCCGCGGCCCGCAAAATGCAATGCAAGAACACAGTCCGTGGGGCAGCCGCAGCGGATCGCGGACCCATTCACTTGAATGGGTCCGCGATCCGGTCGTTCCGCAAAAAGATAGGATATGTTCTATCTTTTTGCGGAACGGAAGCACTCCGTAGTGCTTCAGTCCCGCATCTCCAGATTTGCAGACCCATTCAAGTGAACGGGTCCGCATCCGTGATGCAGAATGCCCACGGAACGGCACCCGTATATTGCGGATCCGCAATACGGCAACGGGAAGCACACGTTCGTGGGCAGGGGGCCTAAGAATCATTATTGCTGGCAGCCCATCTGACAGCTCTTATTAAAGGGGTATTCTTATCATGGCAACTGCCTTTTAAGTTGTGCAACTTACTGCTAGTTGTTAGAGGATAGGGCTGATGCTCTAATACTGCGCTTTCTGTCTCTGGTGGAGTACACCTACCCGCACATGCATAGCAGCTCTCAGCCAAGCCATTGTTCTGCCCTGGAAAAGGTTATGGCTATGCACAGTAGCCCAGGAGCTGTTCAATACTGCGATGCTGAGTGCAAGCATAAGATAAAGGCCCTGCACTGCCAGCGCAGCTAATGGACTAGAAAACTAGAGAACATTTTAAGGCTAAGTGTAATAGTTCACATTCGCTGCTATTGTAAGTGCACAATCAATGCAATACAGAAAAGCTCTACCTATATCAGTATTTACCATCGGCAGCATAAATTAAGTTATGCAGTGGAAATTAAAAGTGGTTGTTTCAAGTTAGAAGGGGTCCATTTTCCAGAAACAGTGCCACTCTTTTCAGTAGGCCATGTCTAGTATTGCAGTTCAGCCACATTCACTTGAATGTACATATTCACTTAAACACTCTTTCTGTAAAAGTAGACATACAACCATCTTTTACTGCAGAATAGTCTAGTAAATTACTTTAGTGTGTGTGTATATTGTAGGAAGGCGCAAGGGTCCGTCATTGACGGAAGGTACGTGTCACCGAGGTTCCTGGCCTCGGTGAGATAAGAACCGGTTATTTTGTGTGTCAGCGGCAGCTAGTGCTCGCTGACACTGTTTATTCTTAGTGTGGCTGAAAAGCCGATCCGGGCCGGTTCTTATTGGGAGCAGCCAAAGAGCAGGGTGGGTGGCTGTTCCCCACGTCCAGGCCAGGTTTTGGGCTGGGGTTTAAAAACCCAGCCAGCAGCTCAGCTGGGTGTGGAATGTTCCTCCAAGTGAAAGTGGAGCTGTGAAGGCTCTGTGTCTCTGGGAGCTGCATGAGAGCCACCAGCTGGAGGCCAGGTGCCCTAAAGCCTGCTGTGGATATCCAGGTGACGTGTTTGTTTTGAGTTCTGTAGACTTTGGCCGTGTGAAATAACACCAGGACTCTGCAAAGTGTTTGTGTTATGTTTTTCTTTGGGTGTGAATAAACACTGAACTTTTTGCTTTACTACCGTGTTCTTGCCTCTGTACTGCGTCCGCTTACCCTGCCTACCAGAGCAAATCCCTAAAATATATACTATATTTTTATTAGATGGCTTTCATTTGTGACCCTCTGTTAAAAATGTATTTTGTTTGTGTTAAAAGAAAGATTTCTGTGGTTGTCTCATGTACAAAGGTAGATCTTTTATATTATTAATGAAAATATAAGGCAAACATTGAAAGGCTGTGTGTAACAGCGTGCTGTGTCAGGTAGTCAATTATTCAGTATCTTCTAACACCCATCTTCATACTGTCAAAGGGATTCGGTCACCAGATTTAACCCTATTAAGCTAGCATTCGGGAAAGACGCTCGAAGGCTGCCAGCTTCCTCACCGCGCCTGCGCCAAATTCTGAACGGCGCGAGATTTCACCGGAGCACAGGGCTGGCAGACAGATGCGAGCGCCGCCTGGCCCTGTCAATCAGGACTTGTAGGGAGGCGACAAAGATTGGAGAACGGAGCCTCTAGGAGCAGGAACAACACCCCCCCCCCCCCCCCCCCTGTTCCTAGAGGCTAATTAGCATATTCTAAAAGTTACATTTCTGGCGTAACGGGGGCACAGATAAAAGTAGGAATAGGCTAGTTAGGTTTAGCTGACATTAGCACATCGCTAATGTCAACTAGCTTAATAGGGTTAAATCTGGTGACAGAAACCCTTTAAATGCATTCTTCAAAAGAAAGAATCTCTGCACACAGATTATAACATGTATCAGAACTAGAGATGAGCAAATTTCATATTTTGAAATTCGTTTGCACTTCATTTGGTGGTAAAAGTAGAATTGCAGTATGGATTCCGTTACCACGGACCATAACGCAATTCTATGACGGAATGCCTTTAGAGGCATTCCGTTATTCATAATAGAAGTCTATGGCCTGCATAACGGATCCGTCCCGTTTATGTTATGCACGAGAGGTCTCCCCTGCATAACGTAAACAGGACTGATCTGTTTTGCAGCCCACAGACTTCTATTATGATGGAATGAATAACGGAATGCCTCTAAAGGCATTCCGTCATAGAATTGCGTTATGGTCCGTGGTAACGGAATCCATAACGCAATTCTGCTTTTACCACCAAACGAAGCGTGAACGAATTTCATAACATGAAATTCGCTCATCCCTAATCAGAACCAAAATAAAGATATTTTACAAAGTGAACTACGGGAAAAAAATATCCCCATTGTAGTAGAATCAGCACATGGCATTCATCATAATAGGACTTGTCTAATCAGTGCCTGTTTACCACTACAATCTTATTAAAACATTAATTGTCTGTTTAAATATGGACAGCATGTTCTGTGCATTGCTCTTAGATAAAATCGGTGCCAAGAATGTGATGCACATTTCATCACAATAATCCCCTCCAAGCAAGGAATGTCGCTGTTGCCTAATGCCTGCTCTCTCTCGAAGCCAAGCAGCAGTGCCCTGTGTAAGTGTAAAGCTGGCCATACACATTAGATGTGAATCGGGCGAACCCGCCTATACAGTACCTAATGTGTATGGTAGCCTCCCATGTTGGATTCAACTGCCCTATCCTTTTCTTAGCAGAGAGATGAGCCACTGCTAGGAGTCTGACAAAGTCTTCCCCCCATCTGCCCATTCACTACATATGCATGTGTAGTACCCTGGAGCAAAGGTAATTTGGAGCATACACGTTTTTCGACATTCGCCCCCATTACTGCTAAGCAAAGCCATCAACTTCCTACTTTATTGCACTTTGAAGGTTTAACTTGCACTATAATTTATGCCATTGTTCACACTTATACTGTTTTATATTGTTGAACTGCATTGTATATGTTTATTGTAATATATCCTGTTCAGTTATTGCACTGCCTGTGGAAAGGGTTAATGCAGAGTACCAGGGACTTTCCAGCCTGTGAACTGAGAAGCTAGTCATTTTCCACTGCTGTCATAAAGGACTTTGAAAAGCTAAGTTTTAGTGGGAAAAACAGACATGGTGAACTTTTGACCATCTAGTTTAGCTCTGACAGACGATTGTTTACGTATGGACAATAGTGCTTAGTCATTCCCATTGACTTGTATTGACACCCAATATAAGTTTATGGCAGCTGTGAACTGCAGCATTTGCTCTGTTAGGTTGTGCTTCTGCATATTCAACCCTCCCACTAGAAGGTTCTGGATCAGTTTAAGTTAGCAGTAAGGCCCCTTTCACACGGGCGTTGCGGAAATATGTGCGGGTGCGTTGCGGGAACACCCGCGATTTTTCCGCGCGAGTGCAAAACATTGTAATGCGTTTTGCACTCGCGTGAGAAAAATCACGCATGTTTGGTACCCAAACCCGAACGTCTTCACAGAAGTTCAGGTTTGGGATCGGTGTTGTGTAGATTTTATTATTTTCCCTTATAACATGGTTATAAGGGAAAATAATAGCATTCTGAATACAGAATGCTTAGTAGGTGATCAATTGAGGGTTAAAAAAAATAACTCACCTTCTCCTCTTGTTCGCGTAGTTCACCGGTCTCTTCTTTACTTCTGGCTGTGGGCTAAAGGACCTTGGAGCATGTGATCTGACGTCACCAAATCACATGGTACATCACCGTGGTGATGGACCATGTGATTGGAGCATGTGATCTGACGTCACCACAGGTCCTGAACCGATAGTTCATCTTTTGAGAAGTAAAGAAGAGACCGAACAAGAGGAGAAGGTGAGTTAATTTTTTTATTTTTTTTTAACCCTCAATTGATCACCTACTATGTATTCAGAATGCTATTATTTTCCCTTTATAACCATGTTATAAGGGAAAATAATACAGTGAATAGACTGTCACCTAGCAACCATGCGTGAAAATCGCACCGCATCTGCACTTGCTTGCGATTTTCACGCAACCCCATTCACTTCTATGGGGCCTGCGTTGCGTGAAAAACGCAGAATATAGAGCATGCTGCGATATTCACGCAACGCACAAGTGATGCGTGAAAATCACTGCTCATGTGAACAGCCCCATAGAAATGAATGGGTCGGTATTCAGTGCGGGTGCAATGCGTTCACCTCACGCATCGCATCCGTGCGGAATACTCGCCCGTGTGAAAGGGGCCTAAGAGTCCCTAGTTGTCTGCAGGTATGGACAAGTGCTTAATAGGAGAGATTCGGCCAGACTGCATGTGTGATCAGAAGAAGATGCAGAGATGGAGATACCCTGCCATAGACCCTTTGATCAGGGAGCCAGCAGGACAACTGAGCCACAGTTCCTGGGCTAAAAGTCCTTTGGCCAGGATACCAGCTTTCTGAGAAGGACAGCTAGCCTAGGCCTTTCCACAGCAAATAATCTTCTGCTACCCCAGGGCGTGTCTGTAGAAGTCAGCTCAGTGCATTGCATGTATTGTTCTGAACCTGAATTCCCCCCCCCACTAAAGAAGCACACTGGTTTACTGCAAACCCTAATTTCTGGACTTATTTCCCATTGAGGTGCACCATGCCTTACCATCCTCTCCAGAGAGCAGCAACATGTGGTGACACCTCAACCGTGTCTGGGGAATCCAGCATAGAACTGGGACCATCCCAAACCCAGCCACTGCACATGCTAAGCTGAGCTGGACATGCATATGTATAGAAGGGCCAGGAGAGATAGCTGCCAGGCAAACAATCATTTCTAAGGGTACTTTCACACTAGCGTTGTTAGAATCCGGCAGGCAGTTCCGTTGCAAGCCGTGTACAGATAGCCTTTTTTTCCGGATCTGTTAGACGGATCTGGTGATATACTGGATCCGTCTCATCCGGAATAATGGATCCTGTATTCAATTTTTTCAAAGATCAAAAGCCCCTGCGCATGCGCAGACAGGAAAGCCACGATGCAGCAATTTCCAGAACACTTGGTACCGGATCCAGCATTTATACATCTCTATGAAAATTAATGCCGGCAAGAGTGATATTGTTTCGGGATTTTGGCTGGAAAAAATACTGCAGCATGCTGCAGTATTTTGTCCAGTCAAATACCGTACAAAGGACGGAACGGAAAACATCCTGATGCATACTGAACGGATTTCTTTCCATTCAGAATGCATTAGGACAAAACTGATGTGTTTTTTTTACTGTATTGAGACCCTTTACCGGATTTCAATACCAGAAAAGAATAACGCTAGTGTGAAAGTACCCTAATGTGTATAGCCATGTTGATATGAGTGGCATTTACTACGACCAGCTGTGCTACCAATAACAATCAGTTTCCTCCAATTGGCTGGTTGGGAACAACCTACACTAGAGCCAATCATTTAGTATCTGGGTCAATCATGTAGTACATGTAGATCTACATTTGTAGAGGAAGATAAGTGAATGGCCCGGCAGCAGTTTATGATGACGAGTCTCTTGTGTTTTATATTTCATGTACTAGAAATTTTCACGGAAATTATTCCAGGACCCTGCTTGCCAAATCAGTAGCATCCAGCCAAACATTTAAATATGTTGCTCTTTGTCCCCGTTTCTTTCTCTGTACTTGCCGTGTCCTTGAACGACCTGACTCTGTCAAACAGTGAAATTGGCACAAGTAAGAAGATTACTCAATTTAACTATAGGCACGTCTGAGATGATTCACATTAAGGGCTCATGCACGCGAACATATTTTCTTTCTGTGTCCGTTCAGTTTTTTATGCAGACCATTTGCGGAACCATTCATTTCAATGTGTCCGCAAAAAAAATGGAAGTTACTCTGTGAGCATTCCGTTTCCGTATGTCTGTTCTGCAAAAAAATAGAACATGTCCTATTATTGCCTGCATTACCGACAAGGATAGTACTGTTCTATTAGGGGCTAGCTGTTCCGTTCCGCAAAATACGCAATGCACACGGACGTCATCCGTATTTTTTGCGGATCAGTTTTTGCGGACTGCAAATTACATACGGTGGTGTGCCATGAGCCCTAACTTGCAGATACCTCCGGAAAAATATAATAAAACCCAAAATATGATTTTATTTCTAATGAGGCCTCAAATGCACATAAATGTGTGTCCGATCTGCATTTTTTGAAGATCGCACACAGACTCAGTCATTTCTATGGGTCTGCAAAACAAAACCAACAGCACACGAACGTCATACATGTGCTGTCTGCTTCCATGTGTGCGTCCCACAAATTATGTACAAATATGTTGTGCACCATAATTTGCAACTTTATAACCCCACAAAAGTGGCGCTAAAGCATTGATAAATTCCCCCCCCCCCCCCCCCCCGTAATGTTAATTGTAAAAGGCTGCTATATATTGTATTGGCTCCCCCTTTTGTGGGTGCAGCTGCATGCACTTTAAAAGCGTAGAGATTATCACTCTTTATTAGGCTTGACAAAGGCTGGGATACAGCCGAAACGTTGCTGCTTGATTTTATGGCACACTTTCTGTAAAGTCCGTCCAATAAAGGATATACTGGAAATGCTGCCGCTACCTCTCTACATTTACTATCTTCAGGGTAGGTCATCAATATCAGATCACTGGGAGTTGAACTTCTGCCCACCTCGCTGAGTTCATACAGCTTCTTTTCTAGTTGAAGCACTATGCACATAACCCACTTGATCGGTTTTGGCCAGTTCCCTAAATTATTAAGCTCTAACCTCACTATCGTACCTTCAGTGGAGGCAGACCATGCTACAAGACCAAGGAGGGGCCCAGGGCTGAGCTCCTTCTTCTGTTCCCTATGTGAAAACACTGCATTCTCATACAGCCACCACTAGGGGAAAAGCAGTGCACAGAGAGGAGTACAGCTTCCATTGCAGACCATGGTAACTGCATAAACTCCTACATGCTGAGCTCCCTCTAGTGGTAGCTGCAGGCAGACAGTTTAGTAATATATAAAGTGAAGCTGGACATTTATTGGTATATTTATGCAAGTTGTCTGGTGTAAATACACTGAGAAATATATGTGGTCATTTATCAAACTGATGTAAAGGAGAACTGGCTTAGTTGCCCATAGCAACCAACCAATTCCGCCTTTCATTTTTAGTACTGAAGCTCCACTAGACCATGAAAGTCAGGTGGGCTTATGGACATGAGGCGCAGGATCACAACCGGGTGTTGAATGTCAAGATATTTATTAGAAGACAACGCGTTTCGGGGTTCAGAAGACTCCTTTTTCAAGTCTGTGAGGCTTCAGAGGGAGTACCACGATCATGGCCATACGCCGTGATCGTGGTACTCCCACTGCAGCCTCACAGACTTGAAAAAGGGGTCAGTTGAACCCCGAAACGCGTTGTCTTCTAATAAATATCTTGACATTCAACACCTGGTTGTGATCCTGCGCCTCATGTCCATAAGCCCACCTGACTTTCATGGTTCAGTGGAGCTTCAGTACTATTGTTCACCCGGCTGGCGGTCTGGCCCCCGCCTAAGGAGATTTCGGACTCAATCGGCAGCACCAACCAGTTACTTTTCACAGTTGGCCTTTATTGTGGTTGCGCCCAATATTGGTGCAACTTAAACAGGTGAGTTTAATTAAACCCGCCTTTCTCTGGAGGACACTGTTTATTTGACACTCACCCTATGAGCGCCTTTCTCTCTCTCTGGCCATTTTTTGCTACCTGTCATTTTTGACAGCTCCTTTGAAAAATGAAAGGTGGAATCTGATTGCTATGGGCAACTAAGCCAGTTTTCCTTTACACCACTTTGATAAAGGACCCCAAATGTGTTTAGGATGAGCTCCATATTTTTGAAGCACCCATTCCACTTTGTCTGACATATAAGTTGGATGAATTGAAATTAGGTGAGGCCGAGGGTGACTTTTTTTTTTTTTTTTGCCTGGGAGTGTTTGACATTAGTAGAGCATAGGGCCAATACTAAGCTTTGCTACAGGGCCATATAAGAACTATGTAAGCCCCTGTCTGCCCTTTTCATCAGTACTACTAAATGCAGGTTCTAACTATACAGATTGATGGCATAAGAAAGGTATTAGCGACAGATTCTCACTGATACTAAGAACAAACAGATGTCCTCTTGGCCAGCCTTGTACTGTCACCCTCCCTTACAGTGAGTAGAAGATATGGAAGAATACTGGCGCTTACTCAGCAGTTTAGACTATAATGAACAGACTACGTATATGCAGTCACTTTTCCACTGCACATTGGAGGAATCATGATATTGAATGACTGACATTGAATCAAGGGCTGCCTCTAAAGCCCCATGTTAGGTTAATAGCACAGATCTACAGATATAATTTTGACTAGACTTGTATTCATCTGCGGTTTCCAAAAAGGTGCATTTTAATTGTGTATTATGGTTAGAACAAGTTATGGATAGGGGATAACCATTAGATCAGTGGAGGTCTGACTGTGAGGAGAATGGATCCTTGGTTGAACATACTGCTCCATTGAAAGTCTGTGGGACTGCCGGAGACAGCCACAGGATGCACCTGCTATCTCCAGGAGTGCCATGTAGATGAATGGAGTAGAGGTGTGCATACTCGACCAACGCTCCATTTAAATGACTGACATGGGTCTCCTATTCTCATGTCCAGTGGGGATTTTAGCAGCCTGACCCCCACTCATCTAATGGTTATATGGTTATCCCCTATCCAGTGGAATACCCCTCACTGAAAGAGAAGACGTCATCGGCGCAGGCGCACTGAGGGAGTGCTGAGGAGGCGAGCCTCTTTATCTCAGAGCGCCTGCGCCGAATCAACACAGGCGCGCGATTTTTGAAATGCTGACAGGGCCAGTCGGAGGAGGAGATCGCGGCTGGCCCTGTCAATCAACAGGAGGAGGGGGCGTTTTTTTGCGGCTGCTACCAGCAAGTAGACGCCCCACTTGCTGGTAGACAGTTAATAAGCATATTATAAAAGTAAGTTTTTTGACATATCTACTGAACGAAAATGATTAATAACATAATGTATAGATATATCGCAGGATAGGGATTATAAGTACACAAAAAAAATTATAATGAGTTTAGTGGGGTGACAGAAGCCCTTTAACAAAAATCTTTACAGGGACTAGCGAGCTATGGAACCTCTTCACTCAGGCATCTTTCCCATGGGGGAAGGAGCTTTAAAGGGAGTCTGTCACCTCCATATGGCCATACACAGTGCTTACATGGCTCTGTAGCACACCTAGACAGGATTGTAACGGTACTTTGTTCTTTTCTTTAGACTTGCACCAGCAGGAAATTCATATGCAAATGAGCACTCGCAAGTAGTGCCCAGGGGCGGCGTTCACTGTGAGGCTGGCGAGGAGTAAAGTGAAAAGAAGGCAGGGCAGCCTGGGCACCTACACACTGAACGCCGCCCCTGGGCACTTGCGAGTGCTCATTTGCATATGAATTAAACTTGGTTTTTCCTGCTGGTGCAAGTCTAAAGAAAAGAACAAAGGTACCGTTACAATCCTGTATAGGTTTGCTACAGAGCCATGTAAGCACTGTATATGGCCATATGGAGGTGACAGACTCCCTTTAAATAACAAAGGACAGGAAGCCATTGTCTGGGGACTAATGAGAACCTGAGAGCATCCTATGGGTAGAGAGGTCTGCAGGCAGGAAATGAGAGGCCAGACGAGCCTTATGTAGGGTGGGGAGAACTGCAACTACAGGCATTGGCAGTTAGAA
Source organism: Bufo bufo (assembly GCF_905171765.1). Lineage (NCBI taxonomy): Eukaryota > Metazoa > Chordata > Amphibia > Anura > Bufonidae > Bufo > Bufo bufo. Next base: position 680,818,297 of record NC_053389.1, read on the forward strand.
GGGCCACTCCCGCCCTTTCAGGACAAAACTGAGGAACACCTAATTAAAAATGCACAGGGAACTGATTAATGAACCACTAACATGTCTCAAGGTCCCTGTAAAAATGTACCGAAGAAGGGAGAGGGGTAGCGAATTGGAAGTAGAGGCAACATGCTGGGAGCAAACTTGAGAGGCTTGCTGAATCTCTGGAGACGAAGTAGGAGCTGAGGCGGCTGAGTATCCATATGAGCTGTGAAGTTCCACATAGCCTAAATTATGTCCCGCTGGCAGGAGGCTAGACAAAGACAGAAAGCTTGATGATACTGTTGCGCTAATGCTGGAAGTGAACCCTCCAAGGTGCAGGCCTCTTGGTGCTCGCTAAACCTAGGTGCAGAGTCTAAGGCATCCCCTACATATGGATCTGCACGGTATCCCAGGTCGTGGTCCCAGGAGTAGTCCCTGATTATAACAGTAAAACAGGTCAAAGTCAGATACAAAGGTGAGGTCGACTACTAGAAAAGAACAAGTACCAGGTGTACATACAAGGAAACATACAGAACAAGAGTCAAAGACAAGCCGAGGTTAAGAATTGGATCACAGAACATTCACACAAACGTAAGCTGTACATGCCCATGCTGCGGACCGTAAATTGCGCACCGCAATGAACCTCATATTGCGGCACGTACCCACTGACTTGAATGGGTCCACGATCCACAATATACGGCAAGCGATAGGACATCTCCTATCTTTTGCAGTGCGGAGGCATTGACCAAAAAGCCCATGAAAATGCTTCCGTGGGCTTCCGATCCATGCCTTCACTCTGCACCGTATCTTGAGGATTGCGAACCCATTCAAGTCAATGGGTTTGTATTCGTGATATGGGATTTACATGGCCAGTGGCCGTATATTGCAGAACTGTCGTCTGCGGTTCGCAATACGGGCACGGGCGGCCTACTATCGTGTAAATTCACTCTAAATGGATAAAAACATTTGTAAGGTAATATCTATCACCTGCAGGGCTCACTGAGTATACTCTGAGTACATACGCTTTGGATTTTCTACTACAGAACTGCAGCCAGAAAATCTGCAGCATTTTACAGCAGCACTAAAATGGATGAGATTGAGCGCACTTAGAAATTGACATGTGGTGCACATTTTTTAATCTGCAGAATGTCAATTTAGGCTGGGGCTACATGGTGTTCTTGGCTGCAACACCCATCGTGCCATCAAAGATCACGGTGTAGCAGTGCAGCCACTGAACTAAATGGGGTCTCAATGCGGTTTACAGGTTGCCACGATCAAACACTGCTGGATTTTTTGTGATTCTGGGGTTGCAGCAACTGTGACCCTATTCAGTTTAGTGGATGCCCTGCTACACAGAAACCTTTGATCATGCGATGGGTGTCACAGCCAAGATCAACATGTAGCTCTAGCCTTATGCAGCAGATTTCCACCATGGATTTCACTTGTTACAATGCATAGGGCGAATCTATGGGGAATCCACAGCAAAATCTGCATAATCAAACTCATTTTACACAATGTGTGGGCATAGGGGGTCATTTACAAACAGTTATACGCCACTTTTTGGCATATATCTGTGACAGATTGCGGCACAAAGTTTATTTGCGCCGCAATCTGCGACTTTTCCCCGCTCATGTCACATCTAAAAAAGGTTGGTGTGGGAAGGCCCATCTCATTTATCGCTTTCTATGCCTGTTGTAGGTGTAGAAAATGGTCTAAATCTATGCCAGCTCCCTTCAGAACGGCGGTGGATGCACTGAAGTTATGTAGAGGCTAGCGCCTCTACATAAATTCGGAGAATCCACCGCCAGCTAAAGGGGAATTAGATGCCGGCAGGGGCGTTGCTAGGGTCTCAAAAGATCCGGTGCCCAAGCCCCAATGAATATGGCCCAGTTCTCTAAGGCTACTTTCACACTCGCATTTGGTGCGGATCCATCATGGATCTGCACAGACGGATCCGTTCAGATAATACAACCGTCTGCATCCGTTCAGAACGGATCTATTTGTATTATCTTTAACATAGCCAAGACAGATCAGTCTTGATGTCGAGTGGTAATAATTCAATTAAGAATTATTAATTATGGTCATATAAATAATTAACCATAAAAAAATAAAATTTACAAAATTTGTCATAAATTCTTAAAATCATGACCTGGTGAATTGTAGACAACCTAATTGATACAATTCACATCTGAGTCCGACTATTTCCTCAGATAAATAAGTTCTTTTTGACGTGAGATGACGTTAATGATAAAATGTAGTTCTGCATTATACAATAATACACAGGTATTATAAAAAGATGCAGATTTATTAGTTACAAGATTATAAACATATATAAGTAAATAAACACAATGATACATGCAAATGAATATATATAGCGTTAATATAAAGCATTACAAGCTTAACAATACATGTGAGTGGAAATAACTTGTCACATTATAACCAAGCTATTATTAGGTTAGGATATCAAAGCAGGAACATAAGTTATATACATTACTTCTGTTCAGAGAAAACCTCATGATATCAGGATGGGCATGTCTAATCCTAGACATCATTATAGAATGCTAAACACATTCTGCCCCCCCTAACCAACTACACATCACATGACTTCAAGATGGGCAAATCCATTCAAGGATATAACTTAGAAGAGACAACTGTATCCTTCCACCCCATCCTGGACTATTTTCACATATATAACTTTGGTAAGACTATTAACCCCTTAAGGACCGGGCTCATTTTCACCTTAAGGACCAGGCCATTTTTTGGAAATCTGACCAGTGTCACTTTAAGTGCTAATAACTTTAAAACGCTTTGACTTATCCAGGCCATTCTGAGATTGTTTTTTCGTCACATATTGTACTTCATGACACTGGTAAAATGAAGTCAAAAAATTTTTTTTTTTTGCACAAAAAAATACCTAATTTACCAAAAATTTGGAAAAATTAGCAAATTTCAAAGTTTCAGTTTCTCTACTTCTGTAATACATAGTAATACCCCAAAAAATTGTGATGACTTTACATTCCCCATATGTCTACTTCATGTGTGAATTGTTTTGGGAATGATATTTTATTTTTTGGGGATGTTATAAGGCTTAGAAGTTTAGAAGCAAATCTTGAAATTTTTCAGAAATTTACAAAAACTAAATTTTTAGGGACCAGTTCAGGTCTGAAGTCGATTTGCGAGGCTTACATAATAGAAACCACCCAAAAATGACCCCATCTAAGAAACTACACCCCTCAAGGTATTCAAAACTGATTTTGCATACATTATTAACCCTTTAGGTGTTGCACAAGAGTTATTGGCAAATGGGGAGGAAATTTGAGAATTTAATTTTTTTGTCTAATTTTTCATTTTAACACATTTTTTCCACTAACAAAGCAAGGGTTAACAGCCAAACAAGATGGTATCTTTATTGCCCTGACTCTGCCGTTTACAGAAACACCCAATATGTGGCCGTAAACTACTGTACGGCCACACAGCGGGGCGTAGAGGGAAAGGTGCGCCGTATGGTTTTTGGAAGGCTGATTTTTATGGACTGGTTTTTTGACACCATGTCCCATTTGAAGCCCCCTGATGCACCCCTAGAGGAGAAACTCCCTAAAAGCGACCCCATCTAAGAAACTACACCCCTCAAGGTATTCAAAACTGATTTTACATACGTCGTTAACACTTTAGGTGTTGCACAAGAGTTATTGGCAAATGGGGATGAAATTTGAGAATTTCATTTTTTTGCCTAATTTTCAATTTTAACCCATTTTTTCTAATAACAAAGCAAGGGTTAACAGCCAAACAAGACTGTATCTTTATTGCCCTGACTCTGCTGTTTACAGAAACACCCCATATGTGGCCGTAAACGACTGTACGGGCACACAGTAGGGCGTAGAGTGAAAGGTGCGCAGTTTGGTTTTTGGAAGGCTGATTTTGCTGGACTGTTTTTTTGACACCATGTCCCATTTGAAGCCCCCCTGATGCACCCCTAGAGTAGAAACTCCATAAAAGTGACCCCATCTAAGAAACTACACCCCTCAAGGTATTCAAAACTGATTTTACAAACGTTGTTAACCCTTTAGGTGTTGCACAAGATTTAATGGAAAATAGAGACACAATTTCAAAATTTCAAATTTTTGGCAGATTTTCCATTTTAATATTTTTTTTCCAGTTACAAAGCAAGGGTTAACAGCCAAACAAAACTCATTATTTATGGCCCTGATTCTGTAGTTTACAGAAACACCCCATATGTGGTCGTAAACAGCTGTACAGGCACACGGCAGGGCGCAGAAGGAAAGGAATGCCATAAGGTTTTTGGAAGGCAGATTTTGCTGGACTGGTTTTTTTGACACCATGTCCCATTTGAAGCCCCCCTGATGCACCCCTAGAGTGGAAACTCCAAAAAAGTGACTACATTTTAGAAACTACGGGATAGGGTGGCAGTTTTGTTGGTACTAGTTTAGGGTACATATGATTTTTGGTTGCTCTATATTACACTTTTTGTGCAGCAAGGTAACAAGAAATAGCTTTTTTGGCACGTTTTTTTTTTTTGTTATTTACAACATTCATCTGACAGGTTAGATCATGGGGTAATTTTATAGAGCAGGTTGTCACGGACGCGGCGATACCTAATATGTATACATTTTTTTTTATTTATGTAAGTTTTATACAATAACTTCATTTTTAAAACCAAAAAAATGTTTTAGTGTCTCCATAGTCTAAGAGCCATAGTTTTTTCAGTTTTTGGGCGATTATCTTGAGTAGGGTCTCATTTTTTGCGGGATGAGATGACGGTTTGATTGGCACTATTTTGGGGTGATTATGACTTTTTGATGGCTTGCTATTACACTTTTTGTGACGTAAGATGGCAAAAAATGGCTTTTTTTACACTGTTTTTATTTTTATTTTTTTACGGTGGTCATCTGAGGGGTTAGGTTATGTGATATTTTTATAGAGCCGGTCGATACGGACGCGGCGATACCTAATATGTATACTTTTTTTTTATTTATGTAAGTTTTACACAATGATTTCATTTTTGAAACAAAAAAAAATCATGTTTTAGTGTTTCCATAGTCTAAGAGCCATAGTTTTTTCAGCTTTTGGGCGATTATCTTGAGTAGGGTCTCATTTTTTGCGGGATGAGATGACGGTTTGATTGGTATTATTTTGGCGTACATGCGACTTTTTTGATCACTTTTATTACCTTTTTTGGGAAGTAAGGTGGGCAAAATTTCAATTTTCTCATAGTTTTTATTTTTATGGCGTTCACCGTGCGGGGAAAGTAACATGACCATTTTATAGATCAGGTCGTTACGGACGCGGCGATACCTAATATGTGTAGTTTATTTTATTTTTTTAATTTTTATTCAGTGATAAATGTTTTTTTTTTATCTTAACTTTTTTCACTTTTTTAAAAAAAAAATTTGACCCAGACCCACTTGGTTCTTGAAGATCCAGTGGGTCTGATGTCTGTATAATACAGTACAGTACAATATATATTGTTCTGTACTGTATTTTACTTACACTGAACAGATCTATGCTTTCAGCATAGATCTGTTCAGCACCATGGACAGCAGGACGCCTGAGCAGGCGTCCTGTTGCCATGGGAACCCTCCCCGTCTGCTCAGAACTTCGCAGACGGGGAAGGGTAAGCACGGGGCTAAGGGGGGCTCTCTGGGGGCTCTCTCCCTCTCCATCGGGGGGCTGCAAAGGCACAGCAGCCCCCCGATGGAGAGGGAGGGAGCTCCCTGAGCGATGACAGATAACTTTTTCCATACAGCGGTCCGTACGGACCGCGGTATGGAAAGGGTTAAACGGCTGACATCTGCACAGATGTCAGCCGTTTATACCAGGGTGCCAGCAATGTGCTGGCACCCTGGTATAACCACTAGAAGCCAACGATCATTCATGGGGAGGCGGGCGGGGGATCGCGATCCCGCCTGCCGCACCGCCCGCCTCCCGCAACGCCCCCACCGCATGCGACACCCCCCCCGCCGGCATCAAATCATGCAGGGGTGCAGGGGGGGGTGAAAAATATAGATTATAGGCACTCAAAAGTTTCTGATCCCCGCGGTCAGGGACCGCGGGCATCAGAAACTGCAAAAAGCGCAGCAAACCGCAGGTCTGAATTGACCTGCGGTTTGCTGCGATCGCCGACACGGGGGGGGTCACATCACCCCCCCTGGCGTTGTCACAGGATGCCGGCTGAAGGATTTCAGCCGAAATCCCGTTCCGTTTAACCCCTCGGGCGCCGGAATCCCGATTTAAAAGTTAGGACGTACCGGTACGTCCTTGGTCCTTAAGGACTCGGGAAATAGGGCGTACCGGTACGTCCTATGTTCTTAAGGGGTTAAGTCAAATAACAGGGATCTAGGATCTTAAATGGAAAGGATTTGAAACAAGTCTTTCCTGTGGGAATCCATCACTTAGCTTGGCGAAGAATGTTCTATCAATATATATACACTGCTCAAAAAAATAAAGGGAACACTTAAACAACACAATGTAACTCCAAGTCAATCACACTTCTGAGAAATCAAACTGTCCACTTAGGAAGCAACACTGAGTGACAATCAATTTCACATGCTGTTGTGCAAATGGGATAGACAACAGGTGGAAATTATAGGCAATTAGCAAGACACCCCCAATAAAGAAGTGGTTCTGCAGGTGGTGATCACAGACCACTTCTCAGTTCCTATGCTTCCTGGGTGATGTTTTGGTCACTTTTGAATGCTGGCGGTGCTTTCACTCTAGTGGTAGCATGAGACGGAGTCTACAACCCACACAAGTGGCTCAGGTAGTGCAGCTTATCCAGGATGGCACATCAATGCGAGCTGTGGCAAGAAGGTTTGCTGTGTCTGTCAGCGTAGTGTCCAGAGCATGGAGGCGCTACCAGGAGACAGGCCAGTACATCAGGAGACGTGGAGGAGGCTGTAGGATGGCAACAACCCAGCAGCAGGACCGCTACCTCCGCCTTTGTGCAAGGAGGAACAGGAGGAGCACTGCCAGAGCCCTGCAAAATGACCTCTAGCAGGCCACAAATGTGCATGTGTCTGCTCAAACGGTCAGAAACAGACTCCATGAGGGTGATATGAGGGCCCGACGTCCACAGGTGGGGGTTGTGCTTACAGCCCAACACCGTGCAGGACGTTTGGCATTTGCCAGAGAACACCAAGATTGCCAAATTCGCCACTGGCGCCCTGTGCTCTTCACAGATGAAAGCAGGTTCACACTGAGCACATGTGACAGACGTGACAGTCTGTAGATGCCGTGGAGAACGTTCTGCTGCCTGCAACATCCTCCAGCATGACCGGTTTGGCATTGGGTCAGTAATGGTGTGGGGTGGCATTTCTTTGGAGGGCCGCACAGCCCTCCATGTGCTCGCCAGAGGTAGCCTGACTGCCATTAGGTACCGAGATGAGATCCTCAGACCCCATGCTGGTGCGGTTGGCCCTGGGTTCCTCCTAATGCAAGACAATGCTAGACCTCATGTGGCTGGAGTGTGTTCCTGCAAGACGAAGGCATTGATGCTATGGACTGGCCCGCCCGTTCCCCAGACCTAAATCCAATTGAGCACATCTGGGACATCATGTCTCGCTCTATCCACCAACGTCACGTTGCACCACAGATGCTTTAGTCCAGGTCTGGGAGGAGATCCCTCAGGAGACCGTCCGCCACCTCATCAGGAGCATGCACAGGCGTTGTAGGGAGGTCATACAGGCACGTGGAGGCCACACACACTACTGAGCCTCATTTTGACTTGTTTTAAGGACATTACATCAAAGTTGGATCAGCCTGTAGTGTGTTTTTTCCACTTTAATTTTGAGTGTGACTCCAAATCCAGACCTCCATGGGTTGAAAAATTTGATTTCCATTTTTTTATTTTTGTGTGATTTTGTTGTCAGCACATTCAACTATGTAAAGAACAAAGTATTTCAGAAGAATATTTAATTAATTCAGATCTAGGATGTTATTTTTGTGTTCCCTTTATTTTTTTGAGCAGTGTATATATATATATAATATAATTATGAATATATAAATTGAACCTCATACAGCAGGTGTGCGATAAGGACATGAGTCCTTATCAAGTAACCTTGTTCCCTCCAGACAGACATGTTTTAGGGAGTTGACTTACTCCTTAACAGATGGTCTCATATCTTTAGCACTAACTTTTAATACATATGTTCACAATTATTATTTTTTATATAGACTGAACTTATCTTGGCTTCTTCAGCAACATAATAAAACTTTGGTTCAGGCTGACTTTATTCTTAAAGGCAATGAGATGAGCATTCATTTTGATTATAATGTCATTAGATAATATTGTATACGTATGAAAATGCACAACATTGAACACCATTGAAAGTCAATGGAGGACGGATCCATTTTCTGCAAGCAGCGTTTTGCTGTCTGCTTCCAAAGCGGAATGGAGACTGATCGGAGGCAAACTGAGGCATTCTGAGCGGATCCTTTTCTATTCAGAATGCATTAGGGCAAAACTGATCCGTTTTGGACCGCTTGTGAGAGCCCTGAACGGAAAGACAAAACGCCAATGTGAAAGTAGACTAAGTCGACCCTCCCACCGCACTTTCCTGTACTTGCTATACAGCAGCACATTCTTCTCACATCCAGGGCCTCCACGTGACGTCTCCTCTGATGTAGATCTTCTCTGTCATCATCTTCTCCATTTGGTCCGTACAACTTCTTTCAGCCGCCTCGTCTCTGCAGAGTGTGACACACAGACATCTTAGCTTTCTTACATTTCTATCATCATCCCCGAACATTGAGTCCCCACAGTGTTATCCTGCGGCTCGCTGTGCTTCCCAATACCCCCAAATACTATCCTGAAGAAATATGAGTGCCCCCATAGTAATAGTGCTCCTCATAGTCCCACTAATAGTAATTCCCTTCTAGAATGCCCTCATCAGTAATACTGCCCCCTACAGTGATAATGCTCCCCAAGAGTTCCTCCATTAGCAGAAGGGAATAGATAAGGACCACTCCCCTGTGTGTGAACTGTTTTTCGGAGAGTGCCCCTAATTGTCAGGGATCGAAACTCACCCGATCAGGTTGTGCATGCCAGGCACAATGCTGGGAAGAGTATGTGGAATAACTTGTGTGGTATCGAAGCAGCTTCCTTCTGAGAAGGAACGCACATTGAGAAAAAGTGCAGTATCCTCCCCATTGCTCCGATGCTAGCAATTAGCATACAGAGCGTGAGAATATACCGGGGGCCACAGCAGTCGAACAGAGCGGCGCCCAGGAATAATAGTAAGTACAGTGAGATCCCTGGGCGCCGTGCTACATATCCTGATAGTTTAAAATGTTTGGACCCATGAAAGGTCCTCTATCATTGGTGGCGCAGTGCGCCCGCCCCTCCTCCTCCCGTCTCTCTTCTTATTGGCAGCAGCGGCACAGGGGCGAGGGAGAGAGTGACTCCTTCTCCCTGTGCTGCTGAGGGAACATGAGCCCGCTGACAGCAGCGCGCTCATGTTCTGTGATGCTAGGCTTCACAGTAGGGCAGCCTAGTATCGATAAATGTCAAAACCCGGTATCGTATCGATACCGGGACAAAAGTATTGATTGGGTATCGATAGTTCGATACCCGCAACAACCCTAGTCCCATGTAAATAACATCACTCCCTCCTACAGCCACCTCCAACACACAGTTCCATTTAAATAACATCACTCCCTTCAGCCCTAACATACAGTCCCAGTTAAATAACCACAACTCCCAGCATTGCTCTGCCTCTCCCTTCACTTACCTCGCCTAATGTAGCAGACATTACCACAGCTTCTTCCCCCAGGACTTCTCCTCTTTACTGCTGTCCTCTCCTGCACTGGTCACATGATGATGACATCATCACAGGTCCTTCTAAACCACTGCCGGTTTTACTGGTCACATGACTTGTGATGTCATCACGGGTTCTTCAGCTCTTCCAGTGCATTAGATTCAATTGTATTGCTAAGGACGGCAATACAGTTGTATCTAGCTGGCAGGCAGGACATTCGGGGCCTGGGACAAAACATTACAGGCCTGGGCCCCGAATGTTTTAACCTAGCAACACCCCTGGATGCCGGTATTAATAAATGACTCCCCTAGTCTATATGGCAAGTCTGAGCTCATCCAGTCTAACAGAGTAGCAACAGAGGTTAAAACCAGGAACTGTTGTTTTGCTACAGAACTACAGAAGAATGTGGGAAGCTATGTAACATACATTATAGTCCTTCATAGACCAGTACACATATGTTCGGTACTTGATACAATGTAGGTGAAGAGGCAGTGTCAGAATCTACTATGAGCTACAAAGGGAGAGCCGGTTCTTGTAGTCCTTGAATAAATATAAAAAAATACAAATAAAATCAATGTCCTTGAGCTCCTTGTATAACAAACCTACAGGGTTATAAAAGTACTCAGCAGTAGGGATGAGCGAACTTGTGTTTTTCAAGTTCGGGTCTGGGTATTAGGGCAATTCCATTATGGATTCCGTTATCACGGAACATGACGGAATGCACCACAGAGGCCTAATGGAAACCAGACGGATCCACTATGCTAGCCATAGACTTCTATTATAACAGAATGCAAAACGGAATGCTTCTTATAGGCTTCCGTGGTGCCTGCAGTCATAGCATTCCGTTATATTCCGTGATAATGGAATCCATAACGGAATTGTACTTACACCCAAACGCCGAACCAGAACTTGAAAAACACAAGTTCGCTCATCCCTACTCAGCACTCCTTTGGTATACAAATGGATGTGGAGTAGTTAGGAAGCCAAATTGTTTCTTCAGTCTGTGGTATCGCAGGTGCTCTACATTCCTAGTTCAACACAGTCTCAGGCCTTGGGTTCCACCTGAATCTACAGTGGGAGATCAAGGACAAAGATACCTTGCATAGCAACTTTTGATAAAATAAAATAATGAATGGTCCTACTTACATTAAAGGGGTTGTGCCAGGTTTTCGAGGATAGGGGATAACTGATTGGTGGGGGTCAAACTGATCCCGAAAATGGGGTGCCGTTCCCCAGTCCTGATGAGCAGCAGCAGCATTCATTCTCTATGGGACCGCTAAAAGTAGGTAAACACTGTACTCCACTCTCTCTGGCAGTCCCATAGAGAATGAATGGAGCAGCAGGGAATCCCCCTTACTCCCAGCGGTCAGACCCCCACCGATCAGTTAGTCTTGTGGACAGGAGATAACTTGGAAACTTGGCACAACCTTTTTAAAATAAGCCCACAAACCGATATTGGGTTGAGTAAGCATAAAAGTCGATAAAACATTAAACTGGACCCGCGGGTTCCTCTCAACCCTTCGCCGATCCGGCTTTATCACTATCCACACTATATCTGCCCGTGCTCAACACCATATACATTTATGTTCTGTTGCTAATGCTTAGTTTCCAAGTCAAGAATCATATAAAAGAAACATAGACACAACTAGAATCTAAACCTAATATCTCTGACAGAACCAAGTTACATGAGATCAAGTGTTGTAAGTTATAACATCACGTTTGGTATAGTAGCACGAGATCATGCTTTGACCTGTCCTTTGAAGAGACAGCGACCTGCTCACGAGACATATTGGGCAAGTCTCAATAAAACTCCTGTGAGTTTCCAAACATTCGAGCTTGCTTTCACTGACTCCACCTCGCCAGTCTATCATCAGACTGGGAGAAGGTTATGACTTTGAGAATATAATTATCTACTAGGCTCCACCAGGAGTGACTTATAAATATAGCGGGGGAGGGAGCAGGGAGGTGTCCTACAGCCTGGAAGCCCTAACTACACAGCTTATCAAGTTTGAACTGACGTAGGTGATTTAACCTTCTATTACCCTCATTGTCCTACACTGTCCTCCACAAGTCAGAAGCTTCTAGCATGGCAATGGTGGGGGCATTTTTTTTATAAATAAATTAACCTCGGGTGACGATATGATGTGTGATAAGAACAAAGTTCCAAAATTCACAGAAAATCTAAAAGTAACCATAAACATTATAGAACTGTCAGCCAAGTGTGCACAATGGCAAAACGCTTCTGTATTTGTGGAAACCAAACCATCTACTCTATGTGGAGCAGTTGTGGATGGAATAGTGACTCTCCAGCTGTTGCAAATGTACAACTCCCAACAGGGTCGAACTGGCCCACCAGAGGATCCTCCAGTGGGCCTAGACTCTGATCCCATAGTGGGGCCCAGAAGTTCAGGAGAAAAAAAAAATGGAGTTGCCCTTGGAGTCAATCACTTGCCAATAGGGTCTGTTTCTTTGAATCAAAACCTATTAGAGACTGCTCACAAAAGTATTATGGGAGGAGTTATACAAAATTAGCTCACATAAAAGGAAAAAAAAAAAATTAAAATATAACTTTTAATATTTCATAATAAAAGATTAAAAATAACCCCCACAAAAATTATTTATTCTTCAAAAAAATAATAAACATGCCCACAAGAAAGACTAGTGTGACTAGATATACCGTAATAGATATATGGGCATAGCAAAGGGCAAATTGTATACAGATGATACCATATGAACACACATAGACGTGGGCCAGTTGATATGGTTACTCGCGGTTCCCGTGGTTTGGTAGTAGTACGACTTGCTGAAATTATTCACGGCTTTTTTGATGTGAGATAAGCGCCCACCAGGGTATGACGTCACCGGAGAAGTGTTGTCGGGAGATGACCTGTCCCTTGGTGTCCCTCTAGGCTATCCCTGCCTAAAGGCGGAGCACCTGCCCCTGTATTTAGGGCATCTTTGAGGGTTTAGCCACCAAGAAGTGGGGTCCACTTCTCGGTGGCTAAACCCTCAAAGATGCCCTAAATACAGTTGTCAAGCTGAGACCCGACGCGTTTCCCCATTCAAACAAAAAATAATTATGTAAAAGAATGAACTCAAGGATTTCCAATTCATAACGATTATGAGTCCTATATTGTATACCCCTACTTTTTAGAAAATAGTTGGTTGCCTGTAAACCACACCGGTGTGGTATGCTGGTGTACAATGCTTCCACGTCTAGTGAGGCAAGGTATATACCATCATCCACTGCAATATTTTCAATTTTCATTATAAGATCTGTAGTATCCTGTATGTAAGATGGTAAAGATGATACAAAGGGGCTAAGAATCTCATCTATGTATAAACTACTATTTTGTGTGATGGAGTTAACCCCCGAGACTATCGGACGATTATTAGACTTTATGGATGACATGAGGGTTGGGCCCCAAGAATAATTCCCTCTGGTGGGCTCAAGGAACCGCAGTCCGATCATTACTCCTAACAAACCCAACACTGAACTTACCCTGTATGTTCAGCTATTTCCATAACTCCCACGGAAAGATCTGCTGCCACCTCTTCATTCACTCTCATGTGGGATCCTTATTTTGTTCTGTGTAGCATAATTCCTGAATACATAACGAGTATGAGGAGAGCACATACCAACCCCCAGAAGAATCAAAACCTGGAACAATAATCACATGGAAACCTTTGGAAAACTATTTTGTGGCATGTGCCACCCATTATTTCACATCACAGATGAGAATACAGCAGGGACCTGACCTGCACCCTCAGCTGGCTGAGCTGGGTCCGGCCTGCCCCCAGCTACCAAACCCCGAACCAGGCCATCTGTGCCTGCCTGCTACGACTGCCCCCCAAATCTTACCTTTGTGACTGCTGAGGCACATCCTGGAGACCAGTCACACAGCTACAACTAGTGTGGTGGTAAGCTCACGGTGATCCACCACCAAACTGCTCCTCTCAGGACACAGTATCTTACAATTAACAGGGAGGGTCTGGTGGATCTTCACCTCTTCTAAGGTAAGAAATGCCCTACACAGTGGCGTAACTAGAACTGACTGAGCCCCACAGCAAATTTTTGAATCCCCCCCCTCACGTGCAACCCCCACTCCTGCAGCCACTCCACCCATTTCCTACAAGTATATCCTGTATGTCATGTCACTGTATATACTGTCATTGTATAGCACTGTTGAGGGGACCCTGACAATAAAATCTTTTAGCCCTCCTCTTAGGTGGGCCCCGTAGCAGCCGCCTCCCCTGCTTCCACTATAGCTACTTTACTGCCCTTAGGCTAGTTTCGCACTAGCGGCAAGGGACTCCGGCAGGCTCTTCCGGCGGGGGAACAGCCTGTCGGATCCGTCCTGCCGCTAGTGCACGCGTGCCCGCAGACTACCACTCCGGCCGAGAGGCCGCCGGAATGAAAGTACGACATGTAGTCCGGGGGCACGCGTTCACTAGCGGCAGGATGGATCCGACAGGCTGTTCCCCCGCCGGAAGAGCCTGCTGGAGGTCCGTGCCGCTAGTGTTAAAGTACCCTTGAAACCTAAACCCTACTCAACCCAGCACCTTCATACCCGTCCCTGTCTTTCCTCTCTTACCACACGGATGCCATAAATAAATTGTCATCCTAGCGATGTAAGTGAAATATGACAACACATGGACCAAACACGGCTACTTCACGGATATCTCCAAGGATGAACCACTGACCATCTCGTCACGGATGTCATTATGGACACTATTCAATAAGTCCATAATACTCAGCATGTGGCACTGCCACAGTATGGCAGCAGTATTTCTCCAGAGCACAGTATGGAGCCACTCTGCAGGTTCAGGAGCCTGTATGAGGACACATGGAGTGCCTAGGAGGCTGTCCTCCTGATGGAGGCGCAGGATATGGGCTCCTGGAAGGCTATGGGTCCCTAATTTACTTCCAATGGTGTTAGGCGCCTGTTACATACGACATATGAAAACATGGCGCTATGCAGGCTTCCTCCACACTCCACAGGCATGCATAACCGCATTTAGCATATGGGACCCCGAGCTACAGAGATCGCGGGATGTGCAGAAGCCTAAACGAACAGTGTCCGGCACCGGAGGGGTTACTGAGCAGAGCCGCTCCACTGGGCGGTGCCAGGATGCTCTACAATCCAGCAGCGAGGGAGTTAACCGGCTCCTGCTTGCCCCGCGAGAGAAACGAATGAATGAAAAGTAGAGCACGCTCGCTCCCCAGCTGGCCCCGCCCCTCCTGCTGCCGGCCGTGACGTCATCGTATCTATAAATTGCCGCGATGCTGACGTGTGCGCCCTTGAAGCCGGGCGGTTTGGGGGCGAAGAGAGGCGCGAAATATAGAACCTGCGGGAACTCCGGAACAACCTCCCCCCATTTTTGTCACCGTCTTCCAGTCTCTGCTTATTCTACGGAAACATGGCCGGCTACCTACGAGCTGTTACCTCTATCTGCAAGTCCTCCGCGGCAGTCCTGAGCAAAACTCCCGGTGCCCTGGCCCCCGCCCTGACCCAGCAGCAGAGAAACTGTGAGTGCGCCCGCTATGTGTGCCCGGGGTTCCGCTCTGCAGCAGCGCTAGGGAGGCAGGAAGGAGTCTGTAGTCGCAGAGCCAGCGCTCCGGTACCGCAGGAGATGCACGGCGGCCATTGTCCTGGCTGTGGGGATGCGACGCTGTGCCCCGTTATTCCCTTTATGGCCGTGGGCGGCTGTCTGCTGCGGCTTCCTAAAATATCTGTCCTGAGACTGGCGGCGCAGCGTGTAGCGTCCTGGCGTATGTGATGGCGGACGCGTCTATTGTCCGGGGCCTCCCCTGCAGCACAATAGGCGGTGTGAACGGACACCAGGTCATCGTGGGACTGCGTGACCTTCACTTGATGCTGCAGACGGTGACCTAGTAACGTGCACTTACACCAACGACCTAGAGAAGGACGTGAGGCAGGAGCTCCGGAGTCCCAGCCTGTGGGGGCGCTCTAGACTCGGCAGTGCAGGAAATACTGCTGCGCCCTGCAATAGGGGGCTCCCTGCCGAGGTCATACTGTGCCCGGCAATAGGGGGGCGCCCTACTGATGTGATGCTGTGCCCTGCAATAGGGGGGTGCCCTACTGATGTCATACTGTTCCTGGCAATAGGGGGGCCCCCTACTGATGTCATACTGTTCCCTGCAATAGGGGGGCGGCCTACTGATGTGATGCTGTGCCCTGCAATAGGGGGCTCCCTGCTGAGGTCATACTGTGCCCTGCAATAGGGGGGCGCCCTACTGATGTCATACTGTTCCCGGCAATAGGGGGGCCCCCTACTGATGTGATGCTGTGCCCAGCAAGAGGGGGGCGCCCTACTGATGTGATGCTGTGTCTGGCAAGAGGGGGGTGCGCTGCTGATGTGATGCTGTGCCCAGCAAGAGGGGGGCTCCCTACTGATGTGATGCTGTGCCCAGCAATAGGGGGGCGCCCTGCTGATGTCATATTGTGCCCTGCAATAGGGGGGTGCTCTACTGATGTCATACTGTTCCCGACAATAGGGGGGCGCCCTACTGATGTGATGCTCTGCCCAGCAAGAGGGGGGTGCACTGCTGATGTGATGCTGTGCCTGGCAAGAGGGGGGCGCCCTACTGATGTGATGCTGTGTCTGGCAAGAGGGGGGTGCGCTGCTGATGTGATGCTGTGCCCGGCAAGAGGGGGGCGCCCTACTGATGTGATGCTGTGTCTGGCAAGAGGGGGTGTGCTGCTGATGTCATACTGTGCCCGGCAAGAGGGGGGCGCCCTACTGATGTGATGCTGTGCCCAGCACGAGGGGGTGCGCTGCTGATGTCATACTGTGCCCGGCAATAGGGGGGCGCCCTGCAAATGTGATGCTGTGCTGTAAGGGTGGGCCTGCTGTGGATGTGACAGAGGAACATGGGCACACCCGATGCCTTCTGTAAGGATTTGGCCGGTAGTCTGGTAATCCAGATGGCTCTTGTCAGGACATCTGTAGGTTGACTTGCTTGCACTGAGCAATACCAGGTTTTACCCAATGTCTAATGCCCAGAATCATTTACCGTTTCTTCAGAGGTTGACAGAAGTCAAGAGAAATGACACTGGTCCTTAGAATTGGTCCTTATGTCCTTGGCTTTTGGCAAAGTTTGGTCCCTTCAGTATTTCCTGATTTGCACTTTTGCATAACTGCCGGAGTATTAGTGTAACCCTGTCTGCCAATCACGTAGGATAGAATGCCTTACCGGTTATGACTTTGCTGCACTGTTGACGATCTGTCACTTCCCGGTCTAAAACTTGAAACCTCTGCTTACTTTAAGCACATGACATGACGTCAAGTGGAAAATATTCTAAGTTTATCCAGTGCCGTTCTGGTTTTGGCTCCCCAGTAGCCCAGTGCTGTATTGTCACATAGGAAGCATTCATCAGTCTGAACACTACTGTATACAGGTGCAGGGAGGTTTCTTATGATCTGTTTGACCTTCAAGGCCACACTGACCATATGTTGGAGCCGAGGCCTGACCGTGATGACTGACACGGGCAGGAAAAGTGCAGACGTGGCCTGAACCTGTAGACATCGTATTATCATTTGGCCAAACAGAGTGCATAGGAAATGAAAGATCCCAACATGTGACTTGGAACTGGTGTGGATTTTGGGACCTTTGAGGCAGGCCAAGTTGCTTTTCTTGCTTTAGCTTCCCTAAACTTTACTGAGGTGACATGACAATTTACTATGTGGTGGTGCTGGGTTGACTACTGTAATTTGTTTGAATTGGGTGGGAAGCCTGCTGGGTAGGAGAGTGGTTAGGCATCTCCCAGCTGGAAGAGAGAATATTCACTCTAAGGGAGTGAAAGGTCATGGGTGGAGGTTTGGGACCTCAGTGTTGAACTATATCAAAGCCACCTCAGATGTGAATGCGCTTTCAGTAGGGAAAGCCACACCAAGTGTTGGATTGCTTCAGAAGGTAAACGGCCATCATTTTTTGGTAACCCTGTTCTGATGTCCTTGAGATCTTATGTATACAGTGATATGAAAACTGTAAGCCTTGTAGCTGGGTACCTCAGCCTTTATGATGGATGCAGAGCTCCTAGGCCATGGAGGTTACAAATCTGAAGCTGTCTGACAGACTTGTGTAGGAGCTCTAAGTGTTGGCTGAGGGTTTTCTACAGTATCTACAGAATACTAACAAGTTGGCTGTGACACCATGGGAGCTTTGTTGTCTTGCAGGTTCCTAACCATTTACCAGACATTGCTGTGGAAACTGGCAATACAAACGGCAGAGGAACGTGCGGCCTGAACGGGTAGTGCCGCTACATGGTCTGAGCGGTTAGTGCTGCTGTTTGTGTGCACAACTTGCAGTTCCCAGGGTTGTGACTAGGGGTGGGCGATATGGCCTAAAATCTATATTGCGATATAATTTTAAGCATGTGTGATATATATCGAGATGTTTTCTATATTTTGGAGGGGGGCTGTTTAAACTTTTTTTTTTTTTTTTACTTTTTATTTAATAACTATTAGCCTCCTTAAGGGCTAGACCCTTGTCATTTTCACCCTAATAGAGCTCTATTAGGGTGAATAGGACTTTACACTCTCCCTGCTGCCCTGTGCTTTGTGCACACAACAGCAGGGAGCTGACCATGGCAGCCAGCCTCATGTGCCCCCCAGCCTCTCCCTCTGATCAGCCCCCTCTGGTAACTCAAACCCACCTCCCCCCCCCCCCCCCCCCAGTATTAATCATTGGTGGCAGTGGCCACAGGGTCCTCCCCCCCCATCATTGGTGGCAGTGGGCAGTTCCGATCAGAGTCCCAGCAGTGTAATGCTGGGGCTCCGATCGGTTACCATGGCAGCCAGGAGTCACGCTACTGAAGTCCTGGCTGCCATGGTATGTTAGTGAGCAGCATTATACTCATGTGCGCCGTGGCCGCCTGGCGCTCCTTCTCATAGGTCTGTGCGGCACATTGCTAATGCTATAAGCATTAGCAATGCGCTGCACAGACAGAAGGAGCGACCGGCGGCCATGGCGCACATGAGTATAATGCTACTCACTAACATACAATGGCAGCCAGGACTTCAGTAGCGTGACTCCTGGCTGCCATGGTAACCCGATCGGAGCCCCAGCATTACACTGCTGGGACTCCGATCGGAACTGCCCACTGCCACCAATGCAGACTGAAGAACATTCCCGGCACCCGACCTCTGACAGGACGCTGTGATACGCGCGATTAACCCCTCAACTGAGGGGTTAATTGCGGCGGATCGCAGCATGCAGTCATAGGTGCGTTGGTATTAGTTGGTATTCAGGCATTCATTGATGGCGCAGTGGCCACAGTCCCTCCTCCTCCTACTCTGTTCTTATTAGTGGCCAGCGGCAGCCGCGCACAGTGGGGAGGGAGGGACTCCCTCCTTCTCCACTGTGTTGGCTCAGGAGATCATGGTGCGCGCCGAGAGCGCGATCATTCACTACCGCTCTGTGGTCATATCGCGTTCTGGCGATATAGGCAATATGCACAAAATCCATATCGTGGCACAAATTTATATCGCATATCGCCCATCCCTAGTTGTGACCTCATGGCTGTGTCCTTGAATCCAGTGTTTAGTCAGCTTTTGGATAACCTAATTAGTTCTAGAGATCTTGAAGGTTTGGGTCCTGAAGACCTCCATAGTACACTGGTGGGCTATACTTGGCCAACTTAGGCCAATCGAGGGAATACGGTGCTTTACCATAAAAACTGTTGCTGTGGAATCAGTAAGCCAGGCTTCTGACTCCAACATAAATGGCAAATGTAAAATTCCCGGTAATAGTGTAAATGGTGACCCCAGGCTTTTCATCACCATCCTGCAATCAACAATATTTCTGACCAAAAACTTATTCAAACCCTGTGCATTCAATGAATGGAAAATAACACCTATATTAAGCAATGTGTGCAGAAATATAATGTATAGAGATGAGTCAATTTCATATTTTAAAGTTCGTTCACACTTCGTTTACTAGTAAAAGCAGAATTGTTATGGATTCCGTTACCACGGACCATAATGCAATTCTATGACTGAATGCCTTTAGAGACATTCCGTCATTCATTCAGTCATAATGGAAGTCTATGGGCTGCAAAACAGATCGTCCCGGTTCCGTTATGCAGGCGAGTTTTTATATACCCCCCTCCCCTTAAATGTGTTGTGGGTCTCAATCGTTTGGGGGTCTGTCAACCACCCCTTTAATTTTAGAAACTCTATGAACGTGTCCTTTGAAATACCGGTAGTACTGCCTCAGACAGACCCTCCTTCATGGATGACCTCAAATCCCCTTTTTTTGCTGAATGAGTATATGAGAAACATTTGTAAATGACTGCGCAGGCTCCTGTTATAAACCTCCTCCAGGAAAAGCTTGCTTTGGCAACCTACATTTAGAATATTCTGGACAGGCCTAGTTCCAGCTTGTCCTTGGAAGGAAAGTGAAGGTTGAGGAGGTCGTCAGACATGAGGCCTACATGGTCATGATGCCAGGAATGTGGTTGGACTGGCTCCCTGCACTGGTATACAGTACTGGTGTACAGTTATGTCACATCCAGTACATCTTCATCAAACTGGAAAATGCAGTAGAAGGAACCGGAGTGAATGTGAAAAGCTTCAGATCTAGGAGCCACTTCTGAAGGGCTGCAGCTGCTTGCAAGGCTTAATAACCTGCTGAAGTCTGCTATTTCTACCAGAGATTGTCCTCTTCTGATGTGATCGGATTAAATGTCATACTACAGACCTGAAGTTCATGTGTGGCCTCTTTAAGACTAGTTCATGGTAACCAGACTAGGTCTCTGCCAGTTTATTCTTCTTAGAGGGGGAATGGGTGACTGGGTTTTAGGAGATTATTGAAGCCTGGTTTCTGCAGTCCACTTTCCAGTCTATATTCCACGTAGACGGTTAACCATACTTCATACATGGTCATATGTGTAGTGACTAATGATGGACATTTTTATTACACAAGTCGCCAGTTATTTAAAATGTCTTCACCGCTGGTCCTTGGGATGCAGTTTTCACTTTTGGCCTTTAATTTAAATGAATGGCAGTCTTTAGAGGATGTGCCTGCATTGCTGAATTGAGGGGTAGATGTGGCATGTGATTTCCCTACTTCAGTATAGAGGTCACAGGAGCAGTCGTACAGATCTTACTGAGTGACTAGGCCGCCCATAGCGTCCAAAATGCTTGCATAATACCATTGTTTAATGGAGGAGGCAGTGGCAGCTATCTTGGCAGAGAGCCACGTTAACCTCTTCCTCCACCATGTGTGTAGATGTGACAAGTAACAAGCACGTCCTCAATGGGATGGTAGTCTATCCGTGTTAACGATCGCTTTCTTTGAATCCTATAATTTTACCTGTCGGATCTGTGGCATGAAGTATAAATTACAGGCTAGGACCTCGGGACATTCCAGAAAACACCTAGAGCAATTCCTGACAAACCGAAAGGGCCTCATACAGCTACAATAGCGGTGCATGTGAAAGTGTGTAGTGGCTGTCCATTTGGGATCCTTACTTCATTGAGGTTAGTGCCTAATGCTAACGACCTATCCTTTAAGTCAGGGATGGCCAACCTGCGGCCCTCCAGCTGTTGCCAAACTAACTCCCAGCATGCCTGGACAGCCTACAGCAGGGCATGAGGGGAGTAGTAGTTTTACAACAGCTGGACGGCCGCAGGTTGAGCATCCCTGCTCAGTCATCTGTATCTGATCAGTGGGGGTCTGACTCCCGACAGGCCGACACCCCTGCAGATCAGCTGTTTGCAGCCTCTTCCTAGGCCAGTGGCACCACGTTTATCTATCACATGTCCTAGGAACTGGTCTGTCCCGTTCATCTAAGGCTACTTTCACACTTGCGTTCGGGGTTCCGCTTGTGAGTTCCGTTTGAAGGCTCTCACAAGCGGCCCCGAACGGATCCGTACAGCCCCAATGCATTCTGAGTGGAGGCGGATCCGCTCAGAATACATCAGTTTGGCCTCTGTTCCGCTCAGCAGGCGGACACCCGAACGCAGCTTGCTGCGTTTTGGTGTCCGCCTGGCCGTGCGGAGCCAAACGGATCCGTCCAGACTTACAATGCAAGTCAATGGGGACGGATCCGTTTGACGTTGACACAATATGGTGCAATTGCAAATGGATCCGTCCCCCATTGACTTTCTATGTAAAGTCAGGAGTCCCTATTAATATACCATCAGATCAGAGTTTTCTCCAATCCGATGGTATATTTTAACTTGAAGTGTCCCCATCACCATGGGAACGCCTCTGTTAGAATATACCATTGGATTTGAGTTAGATCGTGAAACTCCGATCCGACAGTATATTCTAACAGAGGTGTTCCCATGGTGATGGGGACGCTTCAAGTTAGAATATACTAAAAGAACTGTGTACATGACTGCCCCCTGCTGCCTGGCAGGTGCTTGCAGGGGGTAGACCCCCCCCCTCACCTGTATTTAACTCATTGGTGGCCAGTGCGGCTGGCCCCCCCCCCCCCCCCCCCTAATTAAAATGACCGACCCCCCCCCCATCATTGGTGGCAGCGGAGAGTTCCGATCGGAGTCCCAGTTTAATCGCTGGGGGCAGTCATGTACACAGTTCTTTTAGTATATTATAACTTGAAGCGTCACCATCACCATGGGAACGCCTCTGTTAGAATATACTGTCGGATCTGAGTTTCACGATCTAACTCAAATCCGAAGTGAAAAATCAGATCTGAAAAACAAAGTTATGCAGACGGATCCGTTCTGAACGAATGCAAGCGTTTGCATTATAGGAGCGGATCCGTCTGTACAGACAAACGCAAGTGTAAAAGTAGCCTAAAGCTGCAAGGTGGTCTTGGAGCTCACAGGAGCAGTGCAACCTCTAACAGCTGATAGACCCGGGTTCAGGATGTCAGACCACCGCTGATCAGTTACTGATTACCTATCGAGAGGCTAGGTAATAAGTATTAAATACTCAGATAACCCCTTTAAGAGGCTTCAGTGCTCAGTATCAGTCGGGCCCAGCAGTAGAGGTCTGATCTGCACATCTATCATTGGTAGGGGGTTAGAGAACCTCTTTAACATAATAGGAGGGCTGTCGGGCTCTAGATCAGTTTTTCTGTATGTGACATAGGGTTGTTTAGGGTATCGAATTTTCGATACCCAATCGATACTTTTGCCTGGTATCAACCAGATGTGCTTTTTTTCGATACTAGGCTTCGCTATTGCGCAATCTAGTATTGGAGAACATGGAGCGCGCTCCGTGTTCTCCTCAGCAGCACAGGGGAGAAGGAAGCAGTCTCTCCCTCCCCCTTGTGCAGCTGCTGCCACCAATGAGGAGAGGGGAGGGCGCACCCTTCCCAATGTTTAATACAAATACAGCAGACAGGAGCTGCGATTAGCTACAGTTAACACCTTAGGTGCCGCACCCGCCTCCTGTATTAAATATTAATTATATTATCAATGGTGGTGCAGTGCGCCCCCTCACCTCAACCCCCCAATATTAAAATAAGTGGTGGCGCAGTGCGTGCCCCCCACAGTATTAAAATCATTGGTGGCAGTGGCCACAGGGTCCCCTCCCCTCATTGGTGGCAGTTCCGATCTGAGCCCCAGCAGTGTAATCCTGGGGCTCTGATCGGTTACCATGGCAGCCAGGATGCTACTGAAGCCCTGGCTGCCATAGTCGGCTCCCTGCTGCTGTGTGTACCATGCACAGGGCAGCAGGGAGAGTGTGAAATCCTATTCACCCTAATAGAGCTCTCAGGATGAATAGGACAAGGGATCAAAAGATCCCAGGTTCTGGCCCCTAAGGGAGAAAATGGTTATTAAATAAAACGTAAAAAAAAATCTAAGTATAAATCACCCTTTTTCCCAATTTTACATATAAAATATATAAACACGAAATAAACATATCATATATTGCCACGTCTGAAAAGTCCAAACTATTAAAATATAAAAAAAAGTCCTATGCAGTGAGTGCCGTAACAGAAAAAAAATTAATAAAAACTGTGCGATTCGCCATTTTTGTTACCTTGTCCCCCCAAAAAAATAGGATCGGACTGTTCTATTATGGGCCGGACGTTCAATAAAATGCGCAATGAACGCTGCTTTTTTTTTTTGCGTGGTATCGAGTATCGCAATACTTTTTTATGGTATCGAAATCGAATCGAAATTTTAGTATCGAAACAACCCTATTTTGTGACAGCCAGATGTCGGTCTTCTGTCCTTTGATCTGATTGCAACTGATCACTATCTCAGTTATTACATTTGCTGGTCCTGCAAGCTGCGTCTTCACATTGAGGGCAGTGTCATCTGTTTCCTAGTCTCGCAGTCATTGTGTAGGTGCCGTTTATCAGACTTGAAGACTTAAAAAAATGTCAAGTCTATACAGTGTCTGTTTTTCCTTCTCAGACTATTGCCCCCTAGTCCCACTCATTATTTCTGCAGTTAGAGGTTGTCACTCCAGCAAGTGGCATTTATTGTGTAGATAAAGTTAATACAAAGCACTTACTAATGTACTGTGATTGTCCATATTGCTTCCTTTACTAGCTGGATTCATTTCTCTCACATTATACACTGCCATATGTTCCCATGGTTACGACCACCCTACAATCCAGTAGTGGTGGCCATACTTGCACACTATAGGGAAATGGTGCTGGCCTCTGGTGGCTGGGACCATGGGAGCTCACATAGGCTGGTGCTTTTTCCTATAGTGTGCAAGCACGACCACCACTAAAGGATTGCAGGGTGGTTGTAATTGTAACCATGGAAACGACCAATGTATATTGTGATGGAAAAATGAATCCAGCTAGCAAAGGAAGCAATTTGGACACTCGCAGTACATTAGTAAGTGCCTTGTATCAGCATTTATTGTACATGTTGTATGTAGAATAAGTCATTTGCTAAAGTGACACAACCCTTTTAAGGATTCTTAACCTCTGGGGTGCTTGAAGCCACAATATTTATCAGCCCCTTAACATGAGAATCGGTGAGTCATTGCAGCAGGTCCAGCTCCTGAGACCACCCAGCAATAAGCTAATTTTGGAACATGCTGTCAGTGCCAACTGCTCATGCAGGGGGGAGGTGGGCATGGCCAGTCCTTTCACCATCAGACAAAAGCATGGGTGCTAATAGAAGGGGGGGGGGGGGATTGCCTCTCATGTACATATGCCATAACAGATCATATGAGGTCCTGTTTAGCCTTCCACGTTGGGTGCATGTCTGTGGTGCTATCCCACATCTATAGACCGTGGTATTCTCTGCAGCTGCAGCACCTGTTTTCTTCTCCTAGAAGTCCTGAAGATTGTGCCCAGTCACGACAAACTGATCTTGTGAGGAACTAAAACACATTTATTAGGACTGGCAATTACTTAAGTAAATGCCACAATTTTCTTTTAAATTCAACCCGCACCGCACCCTGTGGAAGGTAACTTTACCTGCTCCCTGTTGTGTTCCAGCTGTGTAGCTTCCAGGCACTTTCCACTGCACTTCTATTCCCATGAAAAAGTCCTGCATGCTATGGGGCCAGTAACTGACCTCGGCGGTGACCTATCCCTATATCCCTGCAGGTCCACATGCCACTGTGGCTGCAGTGGCACATGGAACCTAATTCGTGCAGGATACTTGAAATGCAATGACAGCATCAAACTTAAAGGGGGTTCTCTGGGCTTTTAATATTGATGACCAATCCTCAGGATAGGTCATTAATATCAGATATCTGCACACAGGATCTTTGGCGATCATACTTCTTTCATTTAAGAATTTGGCGGTCAGTGCTCTACTTTCAGTTCACCAGAAACGTAATTGTACCCTTCTCCAGACATGCGCATCCACACAATCCTGTCTGATCAGCAGTTCTTTCCTCCTCGTGGCTTGGTTTTTGCTGTGATATGGATTGTCAGCTGTGAGACCTTGTATAGACAGGGCTGGGTCTTTCCAAATCATGTCCAATCAACTGAATTTAGCTCCGGTGGACGCTAAAGTGCAGAAACATCTCGGATTATCAAGAGAAATGGAAGGCCCCCAGAGCTAAATATCAAGTGTCGTAGCAAGGGATGTGAATACTTGTATCCATGAAGCTTTAGTTTTTCCTTTTTATAAGTTTGCAAACATTTCTAAAATGGTCTTCACCCGCTCAAGTGTGCAGGTTGATAGAGGAAAACATCATTTTTTTTATAAATTGGCACAGGACTGCAGCATAACGATGTGAAAGTAAGAGTCTGAAGACTTTCCAAATGCACTGTAGGTACAGGTCTGGGAGGTTTAAACGAAAGTTTGTCTGAGCGAAATGCACCAAATTGACTGGACTAGAGATCTGTCTGTCTGAGCCAGTGTGGATTTCTACTAGGGGTGGGCGATATGGCCTAAAATCTATATTGCAATATAATTTTAAGCATGTGCGATATGCGATATATATTGCGATGTATTGTTTTCTATATGGGGGGGGTTTCAACTTTTTCTTTTTTTTACTTTTTATTTAATAACTATTAGCCTCCTTAAGGGCTCGAACCCTTGTCATATTCACCCTAATAGAGCTCTATTAGGGTGAATAGGACTTTACACTCTCCCTGCTGCCCTGTGCTTTGTGCACACAACAACAGGGAGCTGACCATGGCAGCCAGCCTCTGATGTGCCTCCCCAGCCTCTGATGTGCCTCCCCAGCCTCTGATGTGCCCCCCCCGCCTCTGATGTGCCCCCCCCCAGCCTCTGATGTGCCCCCCCCGGCCTCTGATGTGCCCCCCCCCGGCCTCTGATGTGCCCCCCCCCGGCCTCTGATGTGCCCCCCCCCCCGGCCTCTGATGTGCCCCCCCCCCGGCCTCTGATGTGCCCCCCCCCCCGGCCTCTGATGTGCCCCCCCCCCCCCCGGCCTCTGATGTGCCCCCCCCCCCCCCCCGGCCTCTGATGTGCCCCCCCCCCCCCCCGGCCTCTGATGTGCCCCCCCCCCCCCCGGCCTCTGATGTGCCCCCCCCCCCCCCCGGCCTCTGATGTGCCCCCCCCCCCCCCGGCCTCTGATGTGCCCCCCCCCCCCCGGCCTCTGATGTGCCCCCCCCCCCCCCGCCCTCTGATGTGCCCCCCCCCCCCCCCGGCCTCTGATGTGCCCCCCCCCCCCGGCCTCTGATGTGCCCCCCCCCCCCCGGCCTCTGATGTGCCCCCCCCCCCCCGGCCTCTGATGTGCCCCCCCCCCGGCCTCTGATGTGCCCCCCCCCCCGGCCTCTGATGTGCCCCCCCCCCCGGCCTCTGATGTGCCCCCCCCCCCCGGCCTCTGATGTGGCCCCCCCCCCCCCGGCCTCTGATGTGCCCCCCCCCCCCCGGCCTCTGATGTGCCCCCCCCCCCCCCCCCGGCCTCTGATGTGCCCCCCCCCCCCCGGCCTCTGATGTGCCCCCCCCCCCGGCCTCTGATGTGCCCCCCCCCCCGGCCTCTGATGTGCCCCCCCCCCCGGCCTCTGATGTGCCCCCCCCCCCGGCCTCTGATGTGCCCCCCCCCCCCCCGGCCTCTGATGTGCCCCCCCCCCCCCCGGCCTCTGATGTGCCCCCCCCCGGCAACTCAAACCCACCTCCCTCCCCAGTATTAATCATTGGTGGCAGTGGCCACAGGGTCCCCCTCCCCCTCCATCATTGTTGGCAGTGGGCAGTTCCGATCGGAGTCCCAGCAGTGTAATGCTGGGGCTCCGATCGGTTACCATGGCAGCCAGGACGCTACTGAAGTCCTGGCTGCGATGGTATGTTAGTGAGCAGCATTATACTCACGTGCGTAGTGGCCGCCGGGCGCTCCTTCTCATAGGTCTGTGCGGCGCATTGCTAATGCTATAAGCATTTGCAATCCGCCGCACAGACAGAAGGAGCGCCCGGCGGCCACTACGCACGTGAGTATAATGCTGCTCACTAACATACCATCGCAGCCAGGACTTCAGTAGCGTGACTCCTGGCTGCCATGGTAACCGATCGGAGCCCCAGCATAACACTGCTGGGAATCCGATCGGAACTGCCCACTGCCACCAATGATGGGGGGGGAGGAGGGGGACCCTGTGGGATATGGCCGGCACATTCATTGGTGGCGCAGTGGCCACAGTCCCTCCCCTCCTCCTCCTACTCTGTCCTCATTGGTGTTCAGCGGCAGCCGCGCACAGTGGGGAGGGAGAGACTCCCTCCACTGTGCCGGCTCATCAGGAGAAAATGGTGCGCGCAGAGAGCGCGATCATATCGCGGTCCGGCGATATGGCAAAAATCCATATCGTGGCCCAAATTTATATCGCATATCGCCTATACCGCCCACCCCTAATTTCTACTACAATTTACAAAATGTTCTGCTGCTATTGAGATGAGACGTCAATAATTTAAGGATATGTTTTTTGTTTTTTTTTATGGGTTCTCATCTCAGACAATGGAGGCATATCACCAGGATATGCTGCCATTCTTATGTTCTATATATTCTTTATGAATGTCTATGGGGCCACCAAAAATAGCTGTGCTCGGCTATTTCCATCTGCCCTATAGAAATGCTGGCCACCACAGGACTCGTGTTAGGCTTAATTTTAGAGATAGGTGCAGGTCCCACCTCTGGGACCTGCACCCATCAGACAATGGCGGTATAGTCTAAGATGGGAATATTCCTTTAATGCAATAAAATACTGGCGCAAAATCCTTGATAGATTCCCTGCCCCAAGAATATCTGAATGTTCTCAGCTTTCAATTGCTACTTTAGCTTGCTCTAGACCAGGGATGGGCAAACTGCGGCTCTCCTGCTGTTGTAAAACTACAAATCCCATCATGCCCTGCTGTAGGCAGACTGGGCATACTGGGAGTTGTAGTTTTACAACAGCTGGCGAGCCGCAGTTTGCCCATCCCTGCTCTAGACAATCACAAGCTGCTTAATGAAGAAACGCTTGGTTAGCATCCATTCTGCTTCAGCCTTGGTTAATGGTTTACTTACTCCCATTTATTTTTCCATTGAATTTGCAGATGCAGACAAACGTATCAAGGTGGCTAACCCAGTGGTGGAGATGGATGGGGATGAGATGACCCGCATCATCTGGGAGTTCATCAAGGAAAAGGTACGATCCTGCGGCTGGCTGATGTTGTACCACTGCTCCTCCCAAGGGTCCTCTTTAGTTGCATGCCAGGCATAGAATACAGTCAGGTGTCTCTCCCTGCTGCTTCCTTCTCACAGCAGGAGTCCTCCTTCTGTGTCTTCAGCTGCTCTTACTGAAGACATGCCTTTTACTCAATGTAAGTTGGGGATGAGAGGATAAGAACTTTTTTCTAATAAGCTCAAGTAGGGTAATTCTACACGAACGAGTTTTCCATCTCAATGCTGTCTGTTTTACTAATGGACGGCATTGAGACTGGACCATGACCCATTCATTTCCGTGGGTATATGCCCATGAGCAATCAGTTTTTCACTGAACAGACCCAGACATTCTGTATTGCTTGTGTGAAAGGTCTTAAAAGTTCTATCTAATTGTATACAAAAATTGGCCGATTTTAATTGCCATTATCTTGTGACTGAGGTACGTTACCTATGCCACGTTTAGTCCTGTGCCAGCCTTTGGCATCCACCTGTCGAATCTATGCTGACAAGTTGTGCGCTTTATGATGGCTTTTTTTATGCCAGCCTAAACAATGCTGCGATTAAACTGATGCAGTCCTATCCAGAATTGCCTTTTGCATTTTCATGATTTTTTTTTCTTCAGTTGATCCTGTCTAATGTTGATGTTGAGCTAAAATACTTCGATCTTGGCCTTCCATATCGTGAGCAAACCAACGACCAGGTCACAATCGACTCTGCTCTGGCCACAAAGAAGTACAGTGTTGCTGTGAAGTGTGCCACAATCACTCCTGATGAGGCTCGAGTAGAAGGTATTCATCTCCTTGCATGTTTTCTTGTGAAGACCACTACTTTGTTGCCCTCAATGACTAGCAGTATCATACTGGGTGCTTACTGCTGGAAGTGGCTTCCTAGAAGTGATGTTTTAAAAAGTCTTTAACAAGGGAAAATAACCAACAATAAATCCATAGATGTATGAACTGAATATGCTGTGGCTGTCTGGGTACGTCACAAGGCTATAGATAAGGCTACATGCACACGACCGTGTGTGTTTTGTGGTCCGCCAAAAAAAATTACATCCGTATGCCTTTTTCTTTTTGGGGCTACGGAACAGACATACTGATGCGGACAGCACACTATGTGCTTTCCGCATTTTTTGCGGACCTGTTGAAATAAATGGGTCCACATCCTATCCGCAAACAAAACGGAACGGACACAAAATATGTTTGTGTGCATGAGGCCTAACACTGCTATGAGGGTGCAGCCACATGGAGCAAATCTTGCAGCAGCTCCACATCATTGTGTGGATTTTGTTGCAAAAATACGTACTGACGCACTTTGGATTTGCCGCAGATTTCACATTCTTAATGGACATGCGCATTTTACATCTGCAGCATGTCGTGCATAATTTGGTGCACATTCTCTGCATCATGTGGATGAGACTGTTAAAGGGAACCTGTCATTAACTTTCTGCTGACCTCACTGAGGGCAGCATAAAATAGTGACAGAAATGCTGATGTCAGCGGTGTGTCACTCATGAGCTAAAAGTAAGTGGTTGCTGAGAACCAGCATCATAATCATTGCAGCCCAGGCCCTGAAAAGAGTCAGATCTACCTGAGAAGAGTCCTGGTTATTCCTAATCTCCTGCTCTCACCCGTCTGCTGATGATTGGCAGTTCTCTCCTAGAGAGAAAGGGAGAAAACTAGGTAGAAGACGGTCAGTCATCAGCAGGAGAGCAGGAATTCATGGATAACCAGGACTCTTCTCAGGTGGCCATGACTCTTTTCCAGGCCCAGTCTGCAATGATTTGTGATGGTTCTTGGAAACCACTTATTTTTAACTTTGAAATGACAGGCGAGTTGATTTCAGCGGTCTGTCTCTTCCTTATATTGCTGTTAGTATGGGCAGCATAAAGGTGATGACTGGTTCCCATTAAGAGCAGCAGATATTCCACACCATTTCAGTGCAGAAAATCCTCTGTTTACGATGCATTAGGCCATACACTTTAACGGAATGATCAGAAAATGACTGGTTTTTAAGTCAAGTTTTGTTAAATGTTTTTCTTTTTTTTTTAATGTTTTTTATTTTATTTCACAAGTCACTAAAAATGTTTCTAAAATCCTGGAGTTTTTGCACTGGCCAGTAATTCGAAAATGTCAAGACTTCCTGTTCTTTGAGAGCAGCGACACGGGCCATACACACAATGGACAGGAGGGGATCTCATTGACTTCTGTGGGCATTTTCTAGTCCTGACCTCTGCACAGGTCAGGAGGGAGCTGATAAGCTGTGCTATTGTGAATGGTGGATCCTGTTATGTGTATGTAGAAGTTCTCTCGTAATCTTGCCGTGATAATGTGGTGGCTACTGAAACAGGAAGCCTATGAATTAGAAGGCCTAGTGACCAGTATGCAAACCGTATGAGTTTCGTTTTTTTTTTTTTCATCTAGAGGACATGGTAAACTTAACAAATTGCCAAACAAAAAAACATTTTACCATAAAAACGTGATATAAAGAATAGGCTGTTTTCTGATGACACATTGCCTGTTAGTTCCCATATCTCAGTATGTGTGAAGCTGAGTGCAGTGCTAAGGCATAGACTGCCATCCATGGTATGCTTGGTACATGACTCCATGGATGGATTCATTCTTCAGTGCGATTTTAGACAGGGACATGTCTGATGTAGTAAATGTGTATTCGCCATAACATACTGGTTTTGGAGCATATTTTCTTATAATTGTGTTGCGCCATTACTTTTCCAGTTAGTCCTGGGACTGGCAGACTGTGTACAGACATTCCCCTTTAAAATATTATTGGTACCCCCAGTTTTCAATTTTATTCAGAAATTTCGAGAGGGGTGAAAAACAGGAACAGCACAAGGCAACATTATAAAATGTTCCAGAATTGTATCTTGTGGCAAAACATCTTGCATAAAATGGAACTGGTATTGAGATGTGTTAATGTTTTTAAATGCTAGAGTTCAAGCTGAAGAAGATGTGGAAGAGTCCGAATGGAACAATCAGGAACATTTTGGGTGGAACAGTCTTCCGTGAGCCAATTATTTGCAAGAACATTCCACGCCTGGTTCCTGGATGGACACAGCCCATCACAATTGGTAGACATGCACATGGTGATCAGGTAAGACCTTGGTTTGTGGCCTCTTATTGTTGCCATTTGTCCTTTCCATGACAGTTTTTCTTGTTCCTTTTTAGTACAAGGCCACAGACTTTGTTGTTGATAAAGCTGGAAAATTTAAGATGGTGTTCAATCCAGCGGACGGCTCAGCGGCTAAGGAGTGGGAAGTGTTTGACTTTCCTGCAGGAGGTATTGGCATGGGAATGTACAACACAGATGAGGTATGGATGTCTTAATTGACTGTTAAAAGCGGAAAGTTGTTTTTAGGCTACTTTGACATTCGCGTTTGGGGATCTGTCATGGATCTGCACAGACAGATCCGCACCTATAATACAACCGCATGCATCCGTTCAGAACTGGTCTGTTTGTATTATCTTTAACATAGCCAAGAAGGATCAGTCTTGAACACCATTGAAAGTCAATGGGGGGCAGATCCGTTTTCTATTGTCAGTGAAAACTGATCCGTCCCCATTGACTTACATTGTGTGTCAGAACGGATCAGTTTGCCTCCGCATCATCAGGCGGACACCAAAACGCTGCAAGCGGCGTTTTGGTGTCCGCCTCCAAAGCGGAATGGAGACTGAACGGAGGCAAACTGAGTCATTCTGATCGGATCCTTTTTCCATTCAGAATGAATTAGGGCAAAACTGTTCCCTTTTGGACCTCTTGTGAGAGCCCTGAACGGATCTCATAAACTGAAACCAAAACACCTGTGTGAAAGTAGCCTTAGGCTACTTTCACACCTGCGTTAGGTGCGGATCAGTCTGGTATCTGCGCAGACGGATCCGCACCTATAATGCAAACGCTTGTATCCGTTCAGAACGGATCCGTTTGCATTACCATGAACAAAAAAAAAAATTTAAATTTTTTTTTGTTCATGATAATGCAAACGGATCCGTTTTGACTTTACATTGAAAGTCAATGGGGGGCGGATCCGTTTGAAAATTCAGCCATATTGTGTCAACTTCAAATGGATCCGTCCCCATTGACTTACATTGTAAGTCTGGATGGATCCGTTTGCTTCCGCACGGCCAGGCGGACACCCGAACGCTGCAAGCTGCGTTCAGGGGTCCGCCTGCTGAGCGGAGGACAAACGGAGCCAGACTGATGCATTCTGAGCGGATCCGCATCCACTCAGAATGCATTAGGGCTGGACGGATCCGTTCGGGGCCGCTTGTGAGAGCCTTCAAACGGAACTCACAAGCGGAGCCCCGAACGCTAGTGTGAAAGTAGCCCTACCCGCACATTAAGGTTGTGTTTCTACTATAGATCATAGTAACAGTAAAAATTCTTCATTTTATAGCCACATACAGGCATTTTTGTACTGGTGATGTCTATTACTGTATCAATGTCAGATTCATATTAAAGAACATTTTAGCCCAGATTTGGCTCAATTGTGGCATAAAAATCTGCCTAAAAGTAAGCCAGCTAATAGTTGGTATAGAGAAGTGTTTGCACCAGATTTAGTATACAGTCTGAGCCCCTGTGTGGGTATTGAAGTCTTTGTAAGAGAACATTACATCTGTGCCGCAGGCTACTAGTACAGTTGGCTGTAGATGTCCTTTGGGTATCATTTGCCATCTAGTGCCTTGATACCATGAAAAGGTAAACAAAATATTGGGCCCAGATTACTAATGTGCCACAAAAGCTTCAGTTAAGAATTTTGTTGCTCGCTTAAAAAGGAGTGAGACTTATCAGGGAAGTGCCAAAATTGCTCCACAATTCATCTATGCTTGATAGATGGCAGCTCTGCCTAAAACATTGCTGCTTTACTGTGCTTTGGGACACTGGACTTATAATAAAAGGTCTTCAAAATTCTTCACTTGGAGTGCTGCTTTTTACTATTCAAATTCTGAGTAAGCCAGCCAATAGTTGGTAGAGTTAGATGAGTGTCTGCAGCACATTTATCATCCTGCCCGAGCCCCTGGTGCAAGACTAGACGTCTAGGATTTACCCATCTTTAGGATTGGTAAATCCACCCCTTAGCTCCCTGAAATTGTAATACATTTGTTTTAGTCTGGCATCTGATATAAACTTCCTAACATTTAATCTAAAATCTCAATTTTAACTTTGGTATTAGAGGTTGTCTGCTTTTTACTGTTGATGCCCTATCCTCAGGATGGGTCCTCAATCAGATTGAGGTCCCAGCACCCCTCGCCAATGAGCTGTTTTAAGAGAAAGCAGTGCTCCTACCAGTGCTGACTTCTCTTCAAACATGGGTGTCCGATGCCTATCCAATGCATCTTGCTACTGCCACCTGTTGGAAGTGACTCCCTATGAGTGTGTTTTTAAGCCTTTAACCCCTTAGTGACCAGCCTGTTTTGGACCTTGCTGACAGTGTTTTTTTTACTCTTTTAGTCCCCTTCCAATAGCTATAACTTATTTTTCTGTCTAGCTGTATGAGGGTTCATTTACGGGACAAGTTGTAGTTTTTCTGGGAGTGAGATAGGAAAAATGGCAGTACTGCCACTGAGTATAAAGAAGTCTTCATTCTTTGGGTCAGTATGATTAGAGATGCCAAATACATAGTGTTTTTTTTTTTTTTTTTTTTTTTACTACTTGTTCAATTAAAACCTTTTGCATCACCACTTCCCAAGACTCATAAGGTTTTCTTATAGCTTTTGTAATAAAAAAAGATTAGCTTTCATTTTGGGGTAAATTGCACTTAATCACTTACTTTTTTCAATGGCAACTAAGAATAAATTAACAATTAGTAACTTTTTTTAATTTTTTTTATTACTTTTCACTTTGCATTAATCTTGGTCTTGAACTTGTGCTTTGTCTGCAGTCCATCTCTGGCTTTGGGCACAGCTGCTTCCAGTATGCTATTCAGAAGAAATGGCCTCTGTACTTGAGCACAAAGAACACCATATTGAAGGCTTATGATGGCAGGTTCAAGGACATCTTCCAGGAGATCTTTGAGAAGTATGTATACAAGGAGTGAAATGTTTAATGCAGCTGAAACTGTATTGGTTACTTTTAGCTTCTGTAAGGGCTCTTTCACACTTGCGTTATTGTCTTCCGGCATAGAGTTCCGTCGTCGGGACTCTATGCCGGAAGAATACTGATCAGGATTATCCTAATGCATTCTGAATGGAGAGTAATCCGTTCAGGATGCATCAGGATGTCTTCAGTTCCGGTACGGAACGTTTTTTGGCCGGAGAAAATACCGCAGCATGCTGCGCTTTTTGCTCCGGCCAAAAATCCTGAAGACTTGCCGCAAGGCCGGATCCGGGATCAATGCCCATTGAAAGGCATTGATCCGGATCCGGCCTTAAGCTAAACGTCGTTTCGGCGCATTGCCGGACCCGACGTTTAGCTTTTTCTGAATAGTTACCATGGCTGCCGGGACGCTAAAGTCCTGACAGCCATGGTAAGTGTAGCGGGGAGCAGGGGAGCAGCATACTTACCGTCCGTGCGGCTCCCCGGGCGCTCCAGAGTGACGTCAGGGCGCCCCAAGCGCATGGATCACGTGATCACATGGATCACGTCATCCATGCGTATGGGGCGCTCTGACGTCATTCTGGAGCGCCCGGGGAGCCGCACGGACTGTAAGTATACTGCTCCCCCGCTCCCCGCTCCTACTATGGCAACCAGGACTTTAATAGCGTCCTGGGTGCCATAGTAACACTGAAAGCATTTGGAAGACGGTTCCGTCTTCAAATGCTTTCAGTACACTTGCGTTGTTACGGATCCGGCAGGCACCTCCGGCAACGGAAGTGCATGCCGGATCCCAACAACGCAAGTGTGAAAGAGGCCTAATACAGTTGCTGTTTTTCAGCTGGTGGTTGGTGTTTTCCAAACCTAAATGTCCTATAAAGAAAAATGGGTTTCTGCACAAACTGAACATTAAAGAATTACCCACACTTTAGCAGAACTTTTCATAGTGACATATTGGGGTACTTAAGTTTTCTGGTATTGAGTTCTGTCCTAGGGGCTCAATTCCGTTCAGTATGCATCAGGATGTCTTCAGTTCAGTCACTCTTACGGTATTTGGCCAGAGAAAATACCGCAGCATGCTGCGGTATTTTCTCCGGCCAAAATTCCAGACCACTTGCCGGATCCGGTACCAAGTGTTCCGGAAAACCGGATCCAGTTTCCCAATCTGTGCATGCGCAGACCTTTAAAGAATGTGAATTTTTTTTTTTTCCTGATGACACCAGAGAGACGGATCCGGTGTTTCAATGCATTTGTCAGACGGATCTGGAAACAAATGCCTTCCATTTGCATATGGATTTCTGGATCCAGCAGGCAGTTCCGCCGACGGAACTGCTTGCCTGAGTTCAACAACCCAAGTGTGAAAGTACCCTTAGTGGGTTTAATTGGTGGGGTCAGAGTGCTGAGACCTGTCTATTGCTAAAACATGGAGCAGGAAATGCTCAGCTGAGTGCCGTCTCTTCTCGCTGCTGAAAAGAATTGAAGACTGCTTCAACTGAAAGTCTTAGACCATCTTTGGGTCATTCTTTGGCAGCGAGGAGAGAGTGCTTCTGGCTCCTTGTTTTAGCAATTTGCAGGGGTCTCAGCACTCAGAACCCCACCAATCAACTCATTTAATAGGTCTGACATATCAAAAATGTTGCTAAAGTGTATTTACTTTTGTTTAAAAAAGAACAAAATAGCCTTTTCTGTGATTATTGAAAACTGTTCAATAACAGCTTTTGAAAAATAAATAAAGCTGTATTCCAAGGGCTTCATTCTAACTGACACCTGGGTAGTAGTGGGGTAAGATCTTTACTGACCTTGCACTAGTTGCACACTAGTGTTTAAAATCTTCTGGCAGGCTATTCCTGTAGAGGAACAGCCTGCTGGAGTTTGCTGGAGCACCTCCAGGCTTATTGACTATAATGGGATCCAGCCTAGATCGGGCATGATTGCCAGGATTTACTGGACAAAAACAGGCAGGGTCTCCTGATAGTCAATGGGCTTTGGTGGGGTAAGACAGTATCCAGCTATGCCGGAAGATTTTTATTGCTAGTGCTAGGGGGACACAGGTTAAGTGCTACCTCCGCGGCTGTTCCGGATTCAAAAATGGGATCATCAACCTGAAACTGACCTAAAAAGTGGCAGCTTAACTGTAGTAAATATTTTCAACAGTTTTCCTTCTACAGCTTTCACTTTAAGAGCCGTTAAAGACTAGCAGGCTTCATTTTACACTGAATCTGTCAGGGAGCCGCCCTGACTGTTTTTTCTATAGCCTTCTCTGAACTCCTGACATCACAAATGCTCTTAAGCCATAGTCTTATTTAGCTTAAAGGGGTTCTCTCACTTCAGTAAGTGGCATTTATCATGTAGAGGAAGTTAATACAAGCCACTTATGTATTATCCATTTTGCCTCCTTTGCTGGCTGGATTCATTTTTTCTGTTACATTATTCACGGCTTGTTTCCATGGTTACGACCACCCTGCAATCCATCATTGGTGGTCGTGCTTGCACAATATAGGAAAAAGCACTAGTCTGTGAGCTCCCATGGTCCCGGCCACCAGAGGGGCTGACGCCTTTTCTTATAGTGTGCAAACACGACCACCACTGATGGATTGCAGAGTGGTCGTAACAATGCAAATGAGCTGTCCATAAAGTTGTGGAAAAATGAACCAAGCCGGCAAAGGAAGCAATATGGATAATACGTTCAGAAGAGCCTTGTATTAACTTATAAATGCCATTTGCTGAAGTGAGAGGACCTCTTTAAATGTGTTTGAGCTAGTTGGTAAATGCACTTGAAGTGAAAGCTGTAGAAGAACGGTTTATAATTTAATAAAGACCAATTGAAGAAAAATATTTTAGCCCATTCTGAGTAAAATTAGATTGCCCACAAAGGTGTCCAAAGCCTTTATGCTGAGGGTGATGGTAATGAGAATCTGGCTAATCTAAGGTACAAAGTATATCCACTGTATTTTAATAGCATGGTTTTCCTCTTAGGCATTACAAACCACAGTTTGATAAACTGAAGATCTGGTATGAGCACAGGCTGATCGATGACATGGTAGCTCAGGTACTCAAGTCTTCTGGAGGCTTCGTCTGGGCTTGCAAGAATTATGATGGAGATGTCCAGTCTGATATCCTTGCTCAAGGTAGGCTGATCTTCTTAAACTTTGATACTGGCCCAGTCTGATGGAGTAACTTCTATTGAGGTTTTTATATAGTTAGTTAGATTCCACGAGATCTTAACTATAATTGGGCATTGAAACTTATTGGAGGTACAGGATATGGAATTTTCTGGTCTGCCATACAAATCTGTTCACAGGTGTATGGGTCTCTAAGGGTGCATGCACACAGCGTTAAGAATAACAGTGAAACTGTCCTCAAAATCCATGCCAAAATGTGCAATGAAATTGAGCCACAAATACTTTCACTCAATACAATGAGAGCCCAAAAAAAATCTGCTGCAGTTACATTGAGTGAATTGAGGCTATTACAAGTCCATGGACTAACCATGTACTGTGCTTTTTATTTTATTTTTTATTTTGCAACTGAAATTCTGTAACAAATATGTGAGTTTTGCATCCACCCTAAGGGTCCATTCACACGTCTGTAGTGTATTGCAGATCCGCAATACACCCGGCCGGCACCCCCATAGAACTGCCTATTGTCCGCAATTGCGGACAAGAGTAGGACATGTTCTATTTTTTTCCGGGGCCACACTCCGGAAATGCGGATGCGGACAGCACACTGTGTGCTGCCCGCATCCATTCCTGCTCCATAGAGAATGGACGTGTGAATGGACACTTACTCTACTAAGGCATCCTCTTCATGACACCAACTTGGGAGGCCTGGTTTTAAATCTAATGTAGCTTTATACATTATCCTATGGGGGAAAATTACAAACCAAAGTTGGCGCTGTGGCACAAATCACAGCCAATCTGATGTTAAATGAGATTTTTAAAATTGTCTGTAAAGAAACATGTAAAATTGGATGTTGCAAGTCAGGCATAGTCCACTTGATGTCGCAATTTGATACTGCAGTCATCTGGTTATGGACCAGTGTAGCCCTAGCATTACTCTAAGCATCGCTGCAAGAATGATGTGCCGTAAAAGATTGGCTGTAGCAGTCACATGTTGGTACAGCATTTTATCACTGCAGTAATGTCTGACAGGTGACCATGATAAAGGAGAGTACTTGATCATGGTCCTGAATATTGAACACTATGGGAGGGGAGCAATATCTTTAGAATACTCTATGGTGCTGTTAACAGATGTACCACAGTACTTGGACATTAACAGCTGGGTTGATGCTTGTCTGTTGAAAAATGTAAATACACATAGTACTGTATAGTACTGAATATGGTTGGTTTATCTTGCAGGATTTGGTTCCCTCGGATTAATGACATCTGTCCTGGTGTGCCCTGATGGAAAAACAATTGAGGCAGAAGCTGCTCATGGAACGGTTACACGTCATTACCGGGAACATCAGAAGGTGCCCTTCAATACCTTAACTTGCTGCCCTCCAGAATTTAACTGTTCTCTATAAGCATGATTATGCCTAGCAGGGAGATGACTCCATAATTCTGCTGAATTCCATAGTATCTGAGAATCCGTTTATTAGGTGGCGAAGTTTGCAATTGTAATAGTTTAAATACAAATAATATTGGAGGTTAGAACTGTGTAAGTTATACTTGTTGCTGTAAACCTTTTTATAAAGTTGATTTATTTTTCTTTTCCCTCTACACGAAGGGTCGTCCCACAAGTACAAATCCCATTGCTAGCATCTTTGCATGGACCCGGGGTTTGGAACACAGAGGAAAGCTGGATGGAAACCAGGATCTGATAGAGTAAGTCTTTTTACCTTAATGCACGGTACAGCTACTGGATTATAGTAGATGAGGTGCTGATCCAGAGAGCACAACTGTTTTTAGTTGATTTTTAGCCGTATCTGTTGTACCAAGGGATGATAAACTACCTATATGGTATGCTGTATTGCATATAAAGGTTGCTGGGTATCCTGTACAGGATCAGTATTTCAATAGTCAGCGACTATAAATTCCTGTTTCTGGTCTTATCATTTAATATATAACTTTTATTCATTCTTTATTAAACAATACATTGCCACGAAAACAAAGTGAAAATGTTAAAAATACATATGGAGGCCTACTATATTTGGGCTGAGGTTATAATGTCTCTACTTTGTTGGTAGATCAGAAGGATATTACTACATATCTCTCAGAGCGGGGTGTAATCTATATAATGATATAGGAATACGGCGGCCTGCAGACGCCAAGCATACCTTAACCACCTCCGGACCGCTGTACGCACAGACGCGTCCTGGAGGTGGTTGATTCATTCCTCCTGGACGCAT
Organism: Bufo bufo; assembly: GCF_905171765.1. Lineage (NCBI taxonomy): Eukaryota > Metazoa > Chordata > Amphibia > Anura > Bufonidae > Bufo > Bufo bufo. The sequence continues at coordinate 680,858,495 of NC_053389.1, forward strand.
ATACGCGTCCTCTCGCGAGACGCGAGATTTCCTGTGAACGCGCGCACACAGGCGCGCGCGCTCACAGGAACGGAAGGTAAGAGAGTTGATCTCCAGCCTGCCAGCGGCGATCGTTCGCTGGCAGGCTGGAGATGTGTTTTTTTTAACCCCTAACAGGTATATTAGACGCTGTTTTGATAACAGCGTCTAATATACCTGCTACCTGGTCCTCTGGTGGTCCCATTTGTTTGGATCGACCACCAGAGGACACAGGTAGCTCAGTAAAGTCCCACCAAGCACCACTACACTACACTACACCCCCCCCCCCCGTCACTTATTAACCCCTTATTAGCCCCTGATCACCCCTGATCACCCCATATAGACTCCCTGATCACCCCCCTGTCATTGATTACCCCCCTGTCATTGATCAACCCCCTGTAAAGCTCCATTCAGATGTCCGCATGATTTTTACGGATCCACTGATAGATGGATCGGATCCGCAAAACGCATCCGGACGTCTGAATGAAGCCTTACAGGGGCATGATCAATGACTGTGGTGATCACCCCCCTGTCATTGATTACCCCCCTGTAAAGCTCCATTCAGACGTCCGCATGATTTTTACGGATCCACTGATAGATGGATCGGATCCGCAAAACGCATCCGGACGTCTGAATGAAGCCTTACAGGGGCATGATCAATGACTGTGGTGATCACCCCATATAGACTCCCTGATCACCCCCCTGTAAAGCTCCATTCAGATGTCCGCATGATTTTTACGGATCCACTGATAGATGGATCGGATCCGCAAAACGCATCCGGACGTCTGAATGAAGCCTTACAGGGGCATGATCAATGACTGTGGTTATCACCCCATATAGACTCCCTGATCACCCCCCTGTCATTGATTACCCCCCTGTCATTGATCACCCCCCTGTAAAGCTCCATTCAGACGTCCGCATGATTTTTACGGATCCACTGATAGATGGATCGGATCCGCAAAACGCATCCGGACGTCTGAATGAAGCCTTACAGGGGCATGATCAATGACTGTGGTGATCACCCCATATAGACTCCCTGATCACCCCCCTGTCATTGATTACCCCCCCTGTCATTGATCACCCCCCTGTAAAGCTCCATTCAGACGTCCGCATGATTTTTACGGATCCACTGATAGATGGATCGGATCCGCAAAACGCATCCGGACGTCTGAATGAAGCCTTACACGGGCGTGATCAATGACTGTGGTTATCACCCCATATAGACTCCCTGATCACCCCCCTGTCATTGATCACCACCCCTGTCATTGATCACCCCCCCTGTCATTGATCACCCCCCCTGTCATTGATCACCCCCCTGTCATTGATCACCCCCCTGTCATTGATCAACCCCCCTGTCATTGATCAACCCCCCTGTCATTGATCACCCCCCTGTAAGGCTCCATTCAGACATTTTTTTGGCCCAAGTTAGCGGAATTATTATTTTTTTTTCTTACAAAGTCTCATATTCCACTAACTTGTGACAAAAAATTAAATCTCACATGAACTCACCATACCCCTCACGGAATCCAAATGCGTAAAATTTTTTAGACATTTATATTCCAGACTTCTTCTCACGCTTTAGGGCCCCTAGAATGCCAGGGCAGTATAAATACCCCACATGTGACCCCATTTCGGAAAGAAGACACCCCCAGGTATTCAGTGAGGGGCATATTGAGTCCATGAAAGATTGAAATTTTTGTCCCAAGTTAGCGGAACGGGAGACTTTGTGAGAAAAAAATAAAAAATATCAATTTCCGCTAACTTGTGCCAAAAAAAAAAATTTTCTATGAACTCGCCATGCCCCTCATTGAATACCTTGGGGTGTCTTCTTTCCAAAATGGGGTCACATGTGGGGTATTTATACTGCCCTGGCATTCTAGGGGCCCCAAAGCGTGAGAAGAAGTCTGGTATCCAAATGTCTAAAAATGCCCTCCTAAAAGGAATTTGGGCCCCTTTGCGCATCTAGGCTGCAAAAAAGTGTCACACATCTGGTATCGCCGTACTCAGGAGAAGTTGGGGAATGTGTTTTGGGGTGTCATTTTACATATACCCATGCTGAGTGAGATAAATATCTTGGTCAAATGCCAACTTTGTATAAAAAAATGGGAAAAGTTGTCTTTTGCCAAGATATTTCTCTCACCCAGCATGGGTATATGTAAAAAGACACCCCAAAACACATTCCCCAACTTCTCCCGAGTACGGAGATACCAGATGTGTGACACTTTTTTGCAGCCTAGGTGGGCAAAGGGGCCCATATTCCAAAGAGCACCTTTCTGATTTCACTGGTCATTTACCTACTTACCACACATTAGGGCCCCTGGAAAATGCCAGGGCAGTATAACTACCCCACAAGTGACCCCATTTTGGAAAGAAGACACCCCAAGGTATTCCGTGAGGGGCATGGCGAGTTCCTAGAATTTTTTATTTTTTGTCACAAGTTAGTGGAAAATGATGATTTTTTTTTTTTTTTTTTTTTTTTTCATACAAAGTCTCATATTCCACTAACTTGTGACAAAAAATAAAAACTTCCATGAACTCACTATGCCCATCAGCGAATACCTTGGGGTCTCTTCTTTCCAAAATGGGGTCACTTGTGGGGTAGTTATACTGCCCTGGCATTCTAGGGGCCCAAATGTGTGGTAAGGAGTTTGAAATCAAATTCTGTAAAAAATGACGAGTGAAATCCGAAAGGTGCTCTTTGGAATATGGGCCCCTTTGCCCACCTAGGCTGCAAAAAAGTGTCACACATCTGGTATCTCCGTATTCAGGAGAAGTTGGGGAATGTGTTTTGGGGTGTCTTTTTACATATACCCATGCTGGGTGAGAGAAATATCTTGGCAAAAGACAACTTTTCCCATTTTTTTATACAAAGTTGGCATTTGACCAAGATATTTATCTCACCCAGCATGGGTATATGTAAAATGACACCCCAAAACACATTCCCCAACTTCTACTGAATACGGAGATACCAGATGTGTGACACTTTTTTGCAGCCTAGGTGGGCAAAGGGGCCCACATTCCAAAGAGCACCTTTCGGATTTCACTGGTCAGTTTTTACAGAATTTGATTTCAAACTCCTTACCACACATTTGGGCCCCTAGAATGCCAGGGCAGTATAACTACCCCACAAGTGACCCCATTTTGGAAAGAAGAGACCCCAAGGTATTTCGTGATGGGCATAGTGAGTTCATGGAAGTTTTTATTTTTTGTCACAAGTTAGTGGAATATGAGACTTTGTAAGAAAAAAAAAAAAAAAAAAAAAAATCATCATTTTCCGCTAACTTGTGACAAAAAATAAAAAGTTCTATGAACTCACTATGCCCATCAGCGAATACCTTAGGGTGTCTACTTTCAGAAATAGGGTCATTTGTGGGGTGTTTGTACTGTCTGGGCATTGTAGAACCTCAGGAAACATGACAGGTGCTCAGAAAGTCAGAGCTGCTTCAAAAAGCGGAAATTCACATTTTTGTACCATAGTTTGTAAACGCTATAACTTTTACCCAAACCATTTTTTTTTTACCCAAACATTTTTTTTTTATCAAAGACATGTAGAACAATAAATTTAGAGCAAAATTTATATATGGATGTCATTTTTTTTGCAAAATTTTACAACTGAAAGTGAAAAATGTCATTTTTTTGCAAAAAAATCGTTAAATTTCGATTAATAACAAAAAAAGTAAAAATGTCAGCAGCAATGAAATACCACCAAATGAAAGCTCTATTAGTGAGAAGAAAAGGAGGTAAAATTCATTTGGGTGGTAAGTTGCATGACCGAGCAATAAATGGTGAAAGTAGTGTAGGTCAGAAGTGTAAAAAGTGGCCTGGTCTTTCAGGGTGTTTAAGCACTGGGGGCTGAGGTGGTTAATACATGACAGCACTTTTTTCCTACGCTGCACCTGTCATGTATTAAGGTATGCTTGGCGTCTGCAGGCCGCCGTATTCCTATTCCGTTGTTTGCCCTACCATAATTTTTAAAAGTATTAAAGATGCAGCTCCCCCGACATGTTTCACCGCTAGATGCGGCGTCTTCAGGGGAAATGGAGCTACTATCAACGTTGATAGTAGCTCCATTTTTATGGTAGGGCAAACAATGGAATAGGAATACGGCGGCCTGCAGATGCCGAGCATACCTTAATACATGACGGGGGCAGCGTAGGAAAAAAAAGTGCTAAAAGCACAGCTACTGAGAGACTCATAGAAAGGGGCCAGATATAATCCAAAGAAGCACTTTCTATAGGGTAATCAGCTAATAGAGTGCAGTCTAGATGACAGAATGCCTGGTGTCGGCTGACATTGCAGACATAAATTATGGCGATATAGTTTATATCATTATATAGATTACACCCCGCTCTCAGAGAGATATGTAGTAATATCCTTCTGATCTACCAACAAAGTAGAGACATTATACCCTCAACCACAAATATAGTAGTCCTCCATATGTATTTTTAACATTTTCACTTTGTTTTTGTGGCAATGTATTGTTTAATTAAGAGAGAATAAAAGTTTTATATTTTAAATAAGACCAGAAACAGGAATTTATAGTCGCTGACTATTGAAATACCAATTTTGACCACCTGGGTACAGAGGGTCATTTGAAATATATCTGTACAGGATCAGCATCATGTAATAAATGAGTAATGTGTAGTGGGGGGGGGAAGAAACGTCACTGCTGCAGTCATTGGCCTCTGGTCTTATGTCATGTACTGCTGAGGCTAGCAGTCATGTGGGGGTATACAGGCTTAAGGCCTCATGCACACGACCGTTGTGTGCACCCGTGGCCGTTGTGCCGTTTTCCGTTTTTTTTCGCGGACCCATTGACTTTCAATGGGTCCGTGGAAAAATCGGAAAATGCACCGTTTTGCAGCCGCATCCGTGATCCGTGTTTCCTGGCCGTGAAAAAAATATGACCTGTCCTATTTTTTTCACGGCCAACGGTTCACGGACCCATTCAAGTCAATGGGTCCGTGAAAGAACACGGATGCACACAAGATTGGCATCCGTGTCCGTGATCCGTGGCCGTAGTTTAGTTTTTATACAGACGGATCCGAAGATCCGTCTGCATAAAGCTTTTTCAAAGCTGAGTTTTCACTTCGTGAAAACTCAGAACCGACAGTATATTCTAACACAGAAGCGTTCCCATGGTGATGGGGACGCTTCTAGTTAGAATACACTACAAACTGTGTACAAGACTGCCCCCTGCTGCCTGGCAGCACCCGATCTCTTACAGGGGGCCGTGATCAGCACAATTAACCCCTTCAGGTGCGGCACCTGAAAGGGTTAATTGTACTATCATATCCCCCTGTAAGAGATCAGGGCTGCCAGGCAGCAGGGGGCAGACCCTCCCCCCCCCCCCAGTTTGAATATCATTGGTGGCCAGTGCGGCCCCCCCCCCCCCTCCCTCTATTGTAATAATTCGTTGGTGGCACAGTGTGCGCCCCCTCCCTCCCTCTATTGTAATAATTCGTTGGTGGCACAGTGTGCGCCCCCCCCCCTTCCTCCCTCTATTGTAATAAATCGTTGGTGGCACAGTGTGCGCCCCCCATTGCCCCCCCCCCTCTATAGCATTAACAACGTTGGTGGCCAGTGTGCAGCCTCCCATCTACCCCCCCCCCCCCCCTGCCCCCCATCATCATTGGTGGCAGCGGAGTTCCGATCGGAGTCCCAGTTTAATCGCTGGGGCTCCGATCGGTAACCATGGCAACCAGGACGCTACTACAGTCCTCGTTGCCATGGTTACTTAGCAATAGTACAATAGTAGAAGATTAATACTTACCTGCTGCTGCGATGTTCGTGTCCGGCCGGGAGCTCCACCTACTGGTAAGTGACAGTGACAGGTCTGTGCGGCGCATTGCTAAATGAACCGTCACTTACCAGTAGGAGGAGCTCCGGCCGGACACGAACATCACAGCTCCCAGGTAAGTATGAATCTTGTACTATTGCTAGTAACCCGCTGCCACCAATGATCGGGGGGGGGGGGGCGCAAGATGGGAGGCCGCACACTGGCCACCAATGTTGTTAATGCTATAGAGGGAGGGGGGCCAATGATTGCCACCAACGATTTATTACAATAGAGGGAGGAAGGGGGGGGGGGGGCGCACACTGTGCCACCAACTAATTATTACAATGGAGGAAGGGGGGGGGGGGCCGCACGGGCCACCAATGATATTCAAACTGGGGGGGGGGGGGGGGGGGGGTCTGCCCCCTGCTGCCTGGCAGCCCTGATCTCTTACAGGGGGATATGATAGTACAATTAACCCCTTCAGGTGCGGTACCTGAGGGGTTAATTGTGCTGATCACGGCCCCCTGTAAGAGATCGGATGCTGCTAGGCAGCAGGGGGCAGTCATGTACACAGTTTGTAGTATATTCTAACTAGAAGCGTCCCCATCACCATGGGAACGCCTCTGTGTTAGAATATACTGTCGGAAATGAGGTTTCACGATCTAACTCATATCCGACAGTATATTCTAACATAGAGGCGTTCCCATGGTGATGGGGACGCTTCAAGTTAAAATATACCATCGGATTGGAGAAAACTCCGATCTGATGGTATAAAAGGGACTCCGGACTTTACATTGAAAGTCAATGGGGACGGATCCGTTTGAAATGGCACCATATTGTGTCAACGTCAAACGGATCCGTCCCCATTGACTTGCATTGTAATTCAGGACGGATCCGTTTGGCTCCGCACGGCCAGGCGGACACCAAAATGACATTTTTTTCATGTCCGTGGATCCGCCAAAAATCAAGGAAGACCCACGGACGAAAAAACGGTCACGGATCACGGACCTACGGACCCTGTTTTTGCGGACCGTGAAAAAAAACGTTCGTGTGCATGAGGCCTTACACTGAGGGCTTTTTGCACCCTTTACTATTGTGCCTTTTGGTGGTTTTAAAGGGAACCTCTCACCCCCAAAAACCATCCCAAGCCACCAGCAGTACCTGAGTAGCCAGCAGTGTGTTTCCAATGATCATTTTCTTCCTGAAGGCAGATGAAGCAAAAGCTGATTTTCTAGTCATGCTTGAAGTCATGGGGGCAGCGGCCTCCTTCAAGTCGAGGTAACCGTGCCTCCTTCCCTGCCCCTTCTCCTGTGACTGACAGCCGGCTGTTCGGCAAAGGCAGCTGAACTCTTGTGCATAAGCGCTGTCGGTCACAGCGAAGGGGAAGCGGTTCCTGTGACTTGCACAGGTGGCTTTTATAAAGTTGTGACTTTTTATTCCAGAAAAGTGACCTACTTAAATGAGAAATATGCACCAACCAAAGAAAACCACATAGGCTTACTCTGGTGTTCAAGTTAATAATAGTTTATTGTATAGTGGATTATGTGACCGGTTTATTTATCTCACTAGATAGAAACGTGATATATTCTTTCTTGAAGATGTCTGCAGTAGTAATCAGAAGAGCAAAGCTGTGAAACTGCCTAGAATCTAAACTCTCGTGCTCCCTTATTGCAGTTCCTCCTGCCTCATTGCTGTTTTTAAGCTGACTGTTCCTTTCTTGCAGCTTTTCCTTGAAACTGGAGAAGGTTTGCGTTGAAACTGTGGAGAGTGGTGTGATGACAAAGGACCTGGCTGCCTGTATTCACGGCTTAAGCAAGTAAGTGTTAATTCAACAACTGGAATTTTGTCCAGACATTTAAGTTGAGCTTCCATTTCATTGTGGTTCCTTTGTTTCTCCTTCAGCGTCAAACTCAACGAGCATTACGTGAACACAACAGACTTCCTGGACACGATCAAGAATAACCTGGACAAAGCACTGGGAAAGAAATGAAGTTTGCACTAGTTCAATGGCCAGACAGTTTTACCTCATTTTTAACCTCTTCAATTTAGGAAGTCACCTGAGTGACTTTGGAACAAACTTTTTTTAACCCGTTTAATGCTGGTTGTATTAAACACCCTGCACAGCTGCAGAACCGGGACAGGTGTTTGTCACCTGTTTAGTGTTGGACTTCATTTTACTGCACCTTTTTGTATCTGTCATCTTGCCCAAATGGTGCAATGTACAGTGAATAAAATCTTCACAAACTTCTTGTAAATTGGCTGAGAATTGTTTATTACTGTATGTGAGGAAAAGGTCCTGGTGGCTTGCAGGACTCTTTGGAGTATTCGTATGTGTTGGGCTCATGAATGTTCACAAATACCTAGTAACCGTTTATAAGGCTGAAAAGACACCTGTTCGGCCTGTTATCCTGCAAGTTGTTCCAGAGGAAGGCAAAGAAACCTTGAGGCAGAAGCCAATTTTCCTCTTTAAGGGGGGAAAAAAACTAAGGAATAACTACCTGGATCAATGACTTCTCCAGAAATCTAGTTACTTATAACCTGTAATACTACACTCCAGAAATGCATCCAGTCCCCTCTTGAGTCTCACCGCTCTTGCAGTAAAGAATCCTCTTGTAGGTTTCTGTAGAAAATATTTATACATGGCTATTAGATCTCCCCCTCTTTTCTAAAGTGGATAACCCTAATTTCTTGCCCATTCCATTGGGGGACACAGACCATGGGTATAGCTTAAGCCACCACTAGGAGGAGACACTATGCAAATAAGAAAAAACAGCTCCTCCTCCACTGGCTATACCCCCATGCTCCAACAGGAGGACCTCAGTTTTAGCTTAGTGTCGGATAAGGAGGTGACACTCCTGCTCATGCAGGGTTGTCCCTGTAGTTTTTCTCTTCTCCCGTTTGTTTTTTTCTAAACAGAGGACGCAGGGTCGCATGGTGCATCCCTGGTCTCTCAGCGCGAGTGCCAGGGTCGAATGGCCGTCCCTGGCTACCTTCCCTTTCCCCCAGAAGATAAGTGGAACCGGGCTCGACCTGCAGCTCCGGTGGCCTACCAGATCCAGGGTCACCTACTCCTGCCCTCTATCAAGTGCACTGCCACTCCTTGTGCCAGATGACTGAAGAGGTGCCCCATGCTGGTCCGGAACAGAGGGTGAAGACTGCAGGACTCGGATAAGTACATCGGCTCTCCTGCAGCTCCCCCTCCCCCCGTGCTCACACTGTGACACGGTTCTTCAGGGCTTACCTGTGGATATGAGAGGGCCTGCTGGCTGAGAGGGAGGAGGGATTCCTTCTTGGGGCAGTGGCTATTCACCGTGCCATGCTGCTGTGCCCTTTTCCCGTTTTTTTGTTTATACAAGGCAAGCTGGTAGCTCTGTTGTAATGCTGTTGCCCCATGTCCAGGCTTTCAGTGTTCAAAGCCCCTTTCAGCCTCTAAAATATTTCCCCCCTGCATCCTGACGGCGGGCGCCATTTTCGGAGCCGGGGTCTGCCTTTGTTTCCCGCACGCGCACATTTTTTTTTTTTACAGCGATTTTTTTGCGCGAGCTGTGACGCGACTGAGGCTCTTCCACTTTGCCTCAGCGCTTCTCTATGCTTGGCTGCTACTCCAGCTCCTCACAGGTCACAGTAGGACAGATAGTGTTCTGCAAAACTGTAGGAGACCCTGACTCCGGGATTGCCGTCGTCATGCCAGACCAGGGGTGCCCCAAAAATCTAAAGCGACACCTGAGGTCCCACTGGGTAAGGTATGCTGCTTGCCACTATAGTTTACAGGCTCCTGTGACTCTTGCCCTGCCTCGGGACAGGATCATCCACCTCCCCCTCCATCAAACCAGCCGAGTCCCTCCTCCGCCCCTTCGGAGCCCTCCTGGGCCTCTGCCATAGCTAGGGCGGCCGCGGACTTGTTCAAAGTCTCGCGTGCGGCCATGACCTTTATGGAACGCATGGCGGCCTCGGATCCACCGCCTGCGATGCCTGTGGTTAGCACCGCTCCACCTCTCGGTGCCCCCCCCTCCCCACAGAGGACGCTCGACCGTTAAGAGGCAGCGTGCGCGCCAGCATCCCTCCTCAGATGACTCTGCTTCTCCCCCTCGCCTGGAGGCGTGTTCAGCCTCTCCCCTTCGCGGGGACTGCAGGTCTGAAGGGGAAAGGTCCGGCTCGGACGAGGACACTGAATCGGAACCCTCGCCTAAGCTCTCCACCATGGGGGCAGACTTGGTCACGGCGGTCCATGACACCTTTGACATACAGGGGGAACCTCCTTCTAGTAGCCAGGAATTCCCCCTTTTCCACTCCAGAAGGGGTGACGCACCAGAGGCAGTGACATTTCCCATTCATGGGAGTCGCCAAGGTACTTTCTAAGGCTTGGGAGCGCCCTAATCACTGTTCTTTCTGCCACAAGGCGCATGGATACTCTGTATCCTTTCCCGGCAGATAATGCGCGGCAGTGGTCTTCTCCTCCTGTCGACCCGCAGGTGGCCAGATTGGCTAAGAATTCGGCAATACCAGTCCTGGACGGGTTCTCCCTACAGGACTCCGTTGATAGGCGTTTGGTCTCTTTCCAAAGCCATCTTCACTCTGGTAGGCACTGGTCTGCGGCCCGTGTTTGCCTCGGCCTGGGTAGCCAGGGCGCTTTCGGTGTGGTTGCAGCGCCATCAGGACCTCGCAGAGCAGGATACCTCTGCGGACACCCTGAGCTTTGCCCCCCAGATGTCAAAGCGACAATATTTCTGTGAGGCCTCATTGGACTTCAGCACTCTCTTTGCGCGGATTTCGGCCCTCTCGGTCACGCAGCGCAGGGAGGTCTGGTTGAAGGTCTGGGACGCCGACGCTTCCTCAAAGCGCTCCCTCACTAACCTCTCCTTTGCGGGCTCCAGGCCCTTCGGTGCTACGCTGGAAGAGGTTATCTATGACGCTACGGGGGGCAAGAGCACACACCTGCCCCAATCTAGATCCAAGCGTGCCTTCAGAGCTTGCCCCTTTAGCTCTAGAAATCAGTCCTTTCAAGACAGCCCCCTCCTCCGGTGGCTCTCAGGACTCCTGCAAGAAGCCTTCCTTTACACCTCAGCCTCCCTGGCGTCCTCTGGCACAATTCCAGGGGAGTTCTGCCCGCCCCGTGGCTCACAAGCAGTTCTCCGCCTGAAGGGGCGCCCCCCACCGCCTGCAGTGGGGGGGCCGTCTGCTCTCCTTTCAGCAGGTCTGAAGAGCTCACGTTCAAGACGCCTGGACCCTGAAAATTGTAACTTCTGGTTACAAGAGAGAATTCGCTTCCAGACCTCCGGAAAGTTTCTTCCCTTCTCGGGTTCCGGGTGATCTGGCCAGAGCCTCGGCCCTTTTTACAAGTGGTCTCTTCCCTTCTGGTCCGGGGAGTAGTTGCCCCAGTTCCTCTGGAGGAACAGGGTACAGGGTTCTACTCAAATCTCTTTGTGGTGCCAAAGAAGGAGGGATCTGTACGTCTGATCCTAGACCTGAAGCTCTTTAACAAGTCCCGTCGGGTGCGGAGGTTCCGGATAGAATCCCTCCGCTCCGTTATTGCTTCTCTTCTTCCAGGGGAGTTCCTTGCGTCAGTGGACACCCGGGATGCCTATCTGCATGTCCCTATCGCAGAATCTCACCACAGATTCCTGCGCTTCGCCATTGGCGGCCGTCATTATCTCTGGTGCCCTACCTGGACGACATACTGATAAAGGCCTGCAGCAGTTCGGCTGGCTGATCACCACTGCCTCACGACCCTGCGAAGAACCTTTGGGAGTGAGGCAGTGGTGGGAAGACAGAGGAGCGCAAAGTCTCGCCACGGAGACACCAGAGCGTCCACCCCGTACGCCTCAGGATCCAGAGCTCGGGCCAGGACGCCATCAGGTCCACGTCCGGGTCGGCCCCAACGGCAACAGACGTCCTCGAATACGTCCTGATGCAGAGACCACTCTCCCGGATCCACCCTGTTGCAGATGAGTCTGCCATCCAGTTTTCGACCCTTGGGATGTACACTGCAGACCATATTGGAACATGAGCTTCCGCTCACTAGAGGATTCATTTCACCTCTTGCATCACCTGTCCGGCTGCGGGTTACGCCTTGAAGATTGATGTAGGCCACAGCTGTGGCATTGTCCGACTGGACCTTTATCAGGAGACCCGCTAGGAGGGGGCTCCAATGAGACAGAGAAAAATTACTCTGAGCTCCAGTATGTTGATCGGAAGGCGGGCTTCCACTTCTGACCCACCCTCTGAACCGTCCGAGCCCGGAAAAAGCCACCCCAACCCCGGAGACTAGCATCTGAGATTGGGAGGAAGGACACAGACTCCCGTATCCGAGAGAACTTGTAATCCGGAAGGAATACTTGGGCTGCAGTGGTGTCCAGAATCATCCTCAGGAAGGTCCCGGGGTAGGGTTTCCCCTAGCGGGGGTTACCGCGCACGCCACCAGGGCGGTGGGGGGCCTCCCTGGGCTAGGCGCAATTGAGCCTCTACATCACAACTTTGTAAGGCAGCCACCTGGTCGTCCTTACATACCTTTACCAAGTTCTACCAGCCGCACTCTCTGGCATCGGCTGATGCTGCCATAGGGCGCAAGGTATTGCAGGCTGTGGTTCCTGTTTAACCGTTGGACGTTTCCCTCTGGAGGTGTTGGTCTTCCCACCCCATGGACTGCTCTAGGATGTCCCATGGTCTGTGTCCCCCTATGGCATGGGCGAGAAAAGGAGATTTTTTTTTTGTGAAACTCGCCTGTAAAATCTTTTTCTCGTCTTTTCCATTGGGGGACACAGCTCCCACCTATTGTCTGTTACAGGAGGGGTTGGTTCTATTCTACGCACTGAGGTCCTCCTGTTGGAGCATGGGGGTATAGCCAGTGGAGGAGGAGCTGTTTTTCTTATTTGCATAGTGTCTCCTCCTAGTGGTGGCTTAAGCTATACCCATGGTCTGTGTCCCCCCAATGGAAAAGACGAGAAAAAGAGGCCACCCATGGTCTGTGTGGGGTTTTCCCCCCTTTTCCTCTGCACTCCAGAGGACATTCTGGAGTAGATCTTGTTCCTGTACAGCGGGGGCCTGTTATCTCTCCACATGTACATGGTCCTCCTTCCCTTTCTCTGTGGAAGCTGACCGTGCACTACAAAACACGCTGCACGCCGACCTAAGCGCGAAGCCGCAGCGCTGTGCTCTGTTCTCGGCCTGCAGGGGGGCGGAGCTTGGAACCAACATGCTTTAAAAACGGCAGATTCAAACGACACTGCTGCTTCCTGTGTGGTGTTCCCCCCTGCAGGCCTGATTGATCCTACACCCCCCCCCCCCCAGCTACTCCAACCGTGAGTTTTCCTCTGTCGAATATGTATCACTCTGACATGCTTAATGTATATGGTCTCCTGATACCTGGTTGCTCCTCTCTTATAGGGAGTGAAAGAGCCCAGAATTAAATCCAAAGTCTCTAGATGTGCAACTTGTACCAAGAGACTTCCTGAAAATCATAAAAAGCTGTCAATCTTGCATTAATGAGCTTGTAAAAGAAGAGCAACCATCGATCCGTATGGAAGTTAAATCTATGATCCAGAACGAGATAAAATCCTCCCTCAAATCCGTTCCTCCTGCTCCACCTGCAAAAAGGTCTAAGACAGGCATCCTCAAACTGCGGCCCTACAGCTGTTGCTAAACTACAACTCCCAGCATGCCCGAACAGCCTACAGCAGGGCATTGTGGGAGTTGTAGTTTTACAACAGCTGAAGGGCTGCAGTTTGAGGATGCCTGGTCTAAGATGTCCGTTCCATCCTCTGACGCAGAGGACATGGAGGCTTCGACCTCTAGACAGAACATTGATATTTGATGCTCTATCAGAGGGAGAAATTGCAGAAGATAGTAAAAAAAAAAAAAAATCTCTTCTGAGGATATGGAGGAATTAATGGGAGCTGTAAGAACTACCATGGACATTGAGCACATACAAAAGCCCCGGTCAGTCCAGGATGAGATGTTTGGAGGACTTAGAACAAAGAAATCCAAAGTGTTCCCAGTAAATGAAAATATTAGATGATTCTGGACGGATCCAGAAAGGAGATAAGGTGTCTCTAGGGAGTTTAGGAACAGACTTTGATCAAGCTGAAGTAAAGATCTTTAATGAAATGCCAAAGATTGATGTCCAGGTAGCAAAAGTTGTCAAAAAGACCCTTTTGAGGATTCCTCTCAACTACAGTATCCAATGGAAAGGAAGGCTGATGCTCTGAGAAAATCCTGGGAAGCATCCATGTTTGGCATAAAAACGAACATAGCGGCAAAATCAGTGGCTAGAGCCATGTATTTTTGGATCAGCGAATTAGAAAACCATATTAAAAACAGGACTCCTAGAGGAAATCCTAAACTCTATTCCCCTTCTCAGGTCAGCGACACCGTTCTTGGCGGATGCCTAAGCTGAATCCGTTAGGTTTGCCGCAAAAGATGTGGCTCTCTAATTCAGCGAGAAGAGCATGGTGAATAAGTCTTGGACGGCAGATATAACATCTAAAGCTAAGTTGTGCTCTTGCTTTTTCTGGAGAGTAAGTTTTCGGTCAGACTCTATTCTCAAAAAAGCAGCTGACAAAAAGAAAGGGTTCCCTGAAGAGGGTAAAAAGAAGCCTTTTCGTGCCTTTAACCCTCAGTCTAGATCCTACAGGGGCAAAGGAAAATCAGGGAGGTGGAGCTATCAAAAAGGGGGGAAAGGCAGGGGTTTCATACTCAATCCCCAAAATAAACAATCCGATAAACAATGACTCCAAGGTTGAGAAGTTTTCTATCCCAGTGTGAATCCATGACCCGGAGCCCCTGGGCCTTGGACATCATAGAAAACGGATACAGGATAGAATTTTCCTCAACTCCTCCAAAGAATTTCTGCATAACCTCCCACAGCCAGAGCGTGTTAGGAAAAATTTGGCAGGGAGGCTTAGATTTAATAGACTCAAAAGTGGTAACAAGTTCCCGAACAAGAAAAGGTTGTTGTTCAAACCTTATTAGTCCAAAAACCAGGGCCGCCACCTGGTCTAATGTAAATGCGTTCATAAGACATTATTGTATTGATGTGTCTGCTTCTGCTGATCTGACCTTTGGACAGAAGGTCCTTCAAGCAGTCTCCCTCCCTAAGTAATCTGATAGTTCTCGTGGTTAAGCCGTCATGGTGGACGAAATGGAAAAACCGTAATTAGACTTACCGGTAATTCTGTTTCGTTGAGTCCACCATGATGGCTTGTAAATCATCCCCCCCCCCCCTTCCCCGAGGTTATAAGAGGGGCTAGAGTATGAAGTAATACTGAAAAAAAAAAACATTTGGTAATTTGTAAACACTGAGGGTGAGAGTGGGTGGTGGCCTTTTAGACTCTGTGTTCCTGCCCCTACAGAGGTCAAGGGGTCAATCTCGTGGTTAAGCCGTCATAGTGGACTCAAGGAAACAATTGCCGGGAAGTCTAATTACGTTTTTTTGATAATCTTTCAGGGTACTGTAGTCCACCCAGTCCAGTTATTACTTTAGTTGCCCTCCTCTGAACCCTCTCCAGCTCTGCTATGTCTGCCTTGTTCACAGGAGCCCAGAACTGTACACCGTACCCCATGTGTGGTCTGACTAGTGATTTGTAAAGTGGCAGGACTATGTTCTCATCACAGGCATCTATGCCCCTTTTGCTGCAACCCATTATCTTATTGGCCTTGGCAGCAGCTGTCTGACACTGGTTTCTACAGCTTAGTTTGCTGTTCACTAAAAGTCCTTTTTTTATGTCGGTGTTGCCCAGTGTTTTACCATTTAGTATGTACTGGTGACTTGTATTATTTCTTCCCATGTGCAGGGCCGTCTTTACCAAGGGGCAAAAGGGGCAGCTGCCCGGGGCCCAAGGCAGCTGCCTCTTGAGCCCTGCTAGCCACTGCCCCGGGTGTCAAGCTGTCAGCTACACAGGGGGTGCTGCCATTCCATGCCTGCACTGAGTCCAGGCATCATGATCGTACTGTGTTAAAGTTGTGATCAGGACCTTAATGACATCATCACCATGTGACCAGTAACCTAGCAATTACTGGTCACATGGCTATGAGGTCATCACAGGTCCTATCAGGAGTGTTGCAGAAGTTAACTGTGGAGCTTTTTTGTGTGAAGATTACATCAGAAAAAGGTGACAGGGGCTGTTATGTTAATATACTGTAAACTACTGTATTGTGGTGGGCTGTATACCGTGTGGGGGCCTGTATACCGTGTGGGGGCCTGTATACCGTGTGGGGGGGGGCTGTATACCGTGTGGGGGGGGCTGTATACCGTGTGGGGGGGGGCTGTATACCGTGTGGGGGGGCTGTATACCGTGTGGGGGGGGGCTGTATACCGTGTGGGGGGGGGCTGTATACCGTGTGGGGGGGGGCTGTATACCGTGTGGGGGGGGGCTGTACACTGTGTGGTGGGCTGTACACTGTGTGTGGGGGGGGTGGGGGCTGTATACTGTGTGGGACTGTATACTGTGGGGGGGGGCCTGTATACTGTGCGGGGGCCTGTATACTGTGCGGGGGCCTGTATACTGTGCGGGGGCCTGTATACTGTGTGGGGGCGGCCTGTATAGTGTGGGGGGGGGCCATACTGCTGTACTGTATACTGTGGGGGTCTGTATACTGTGGGTGCGGTATAGTGTGGAGTGCTGTACTCTATAGTGTGGGGGGCTGTATCGTGTATAGTTTGGGGTGCTGTATACAGTGAGGTGTTGTATACTGTGGGCTGCTATACTGCTCTACTATATACTGTGGGGTACTGTATATAGTGTGGGCTGCTATACTGCTCTACTATATACTGTGGGGTACTGTATATAGTGTGGGGTGCTATACTGCTCTACTATATACTGTGGGGTACTGTATACTGTGTGGTGCTGTATACTATAGGGTGCTATACTGCATACTGTGGGGTACTGTATATAGTGTGGGGTGCTATTCTGCTCTACTATATACTGTGGGGTACTGTATAGTGTGGGTGCTATACTGCATACTATGTGGTGCTGTATACTATAGGGTGCTATACTGCATACTGTGGGGTGCACTGTAACACTAGGGTGAGCCGAGCCCTGGTCTCCTTCCTACAGAGCGGTGCCCACTTCCAGCCTGAGCCCAGCTGCCCCGAGCACTGATCCTGAGCCGCTGGAGTCTTCAGAACTGGAAGTATTTACAGTCATTCACTGTACTCTACCAGATGTGTGGATTTTTGTGTGTGTGTGTTGTGGTGGAGAGCGTGATTGCCTAAGGTGTGGGAAGGCGGGATCCAGGGGGCCCAAGTAAATTTTTGCCCAGGGTCCAATCAATATTAAAGACGGCCCTGCCCATGTGCATAACCTTACATTTGTCAGTGTTAAACCTCATCTGCCACTTCTCTGCCCAAGCCTCCAATCTATCCAGATCCATCTGTAGCAGTGTATACTGTCTTTCAGTGTTAATTACTTTACACAGTTTAGTGTCATCTGCAAAAATTTATATTTTACTGTGCAAGCCTTCTACAAGATCATTAATAAATATATTGAAGAGGATAGGGCCCAGTACTGACCCCTAAGGTACTCCACTTGTGACAGTGACTCAATCTCAGTGTACCATTAATAACCTCCCTCTGTACCTTCTTATAGCAGGTACCCGCGGCTCATATCCACAACTGGCAGTAATGGCAGTCGTGGACATTTAACCCCTCAGATGCCGTGGTCAATCCTGAACACGGCGTCTGAGTGCGCTGAAAACCGAAAGTGCGCGCTTTCAGTGGTGCTTTGTCTCCCCGTGTGGCGATCAGAGGAGTCGGAGCTTGTATGCAGCAGCCCCTGTCTGTTAATGACAGGAGGCTGTTGCATAGTATTTCCTATTGCGCCCTTGCCTGTAATAGGACTCCATAGGAAAGGAGTAAGGCTACGTCTACACGACGACATTTGCCGCGCAACATTTTGTTGCACTAATGTCATGCGACAATTTTTATAATGGCAGTCTTTGGTGTCGCACTGCAACATGCTGCAACTGCGACGCAACAGTCGCAGAAAATCCATTCGAGATGGATTTTTCTGCGACTTGCGTCGCAGTATGTTGCAGTGCGACACCATAGACTGCCATTATAAAAATTATCGCACGACATTAGTGCAACAAAATGTTGCAGTGTAGTTGTGCCCTATCTGTCGCGCGACAAATGTTGTCGTGTAAACATAGTCTAAAATCATCATAGATTCCAATGTAAGTGCATTAGAGTCTGATAGCAATCAGATGATTGATTGTTATAGTTCCCTATGGGAACTATAAGGCTGGGTTCACACGAGCGGATGCCGTGCGTGACATCCGCTCCGTGAAAGACAGCCAAGTAATGCTCCGTGCCTCTGCAGTCTGCATCGGGTCTTGGCTGTCTTTCAAGGAGCGGATGTCACGCACGGCATCTGCTCGTGTGAACCCAGCCTAAAAGTGTAAAAAAAAAGAAAAAATATTTAAATCACACCCCTTTCCCCAAAATAAGAATAAAACTCCCATAGTATAAAAATATATTCCCCATACGGCAAACCGCAAATAAATAAAAAGTGATAATTACAAAAAAGTTATAGAGGTCAAAATATGGCAACAAAAACAATAAAACAGATTTTTTTCCCCATTTTTTTTATCACTAGCAAAACGCAAGAAAAACTATACATAGAGGCTCAGTTCAGACCTGAGCGTTCTGAAAGGAGCGCTCTGTATGCGCGATTGTACGGGCGTTTACAATCGCGCATACAGAGACAAGCGTACACACAGTGTCGCGCGTTCCCGAAAGTCTATGTACGGGAACGCGCGACAAGCGCCCAAAAAAACGCTCCTGTACTTGTTTGAGCGTCGGGCGTTTTACAGCGCGATCGTACGCGCTGTAAAACGCCCAGGTGAGAACCATTCCCATAGGGAAGCATTGGTTTCTCCTTGTTGAGCGTTTTACAGCGCGTAGGAAAACGCTCAGGTCTGAACTGAGCCAGAAGGTATCGCCGGATTCGTACTGACCTGTAGAATAAAAGTAACCGGTCAGTTTTATCGCAAATCGAACGCCGTAAGTAAAAAAAAATAAAAAACGTAAAACTGTGATGGAATTGCTTTTTCTTTTTGCAGTTTCACCCCATTTGGAATTTTGTTACCACTTCCCACTACATCATATGCAATATTAAATGTTGGAAAGTAAAAAAGAAGCCCTCATATGGCTATGTGAACAGACAAATAAAAAAGTTATGGCTCTGAGAAGGCAGCGAGCGCAAAACGCAAAAAAAAGAACTTCCGGGGGTGAAAGGGTTAAATGGTATTTTCCCCTATAGAGAAGGTGAAGACAAAATATCTAAAATAAAAATAAAAACAAAAACACCAAGAGCTCCAGCATGGTGCACTTTCGTCTAATAAGACGAGAAATGCCATCTAATGAACAATTATGCCAGGAGCAAAAAAAGTGTCCTGCATTTCATATTTCCCACAGACCTTCAGCTAATATCTGGAGCTGACTCTTTTTTACTGCCAAAAAATGCCACTAATAATACCAAAAAACAGGATCCTGTAAAAAAAAATAATAAAAAAAAACAGATCCTGTGCATCTGTTATGTACACTTGGCATCTGTTTGAGATGTTTTTTTTTTTGTTTTGTTTTTTTAAGATGGGGAAAAAAGTACTGCATGCAGAACTTTTTTTTTTCAGTCTCAAAAAAACGGATTAGAAAAATAGAAAAAGAAACGGTGATGTGAAACCAGCCTTAGGCATACATTCTGATGCCTTCAGACAGCCTGTAGGTTTATCATCATGGAAAACCTAGTAGCTCTACACCTGCAAATGAAAGGGAAAAACACAAAAATGTTTATTTCCTGAGCAGTTTTTCATTGTCATTTTCTGTTAAAGTAAAACTCCGGGCAAGTTGTTGGCATGCTCAACCTGCGGCCCTCCAGCTGTGGCAAAACTACAACTCCCAGCATTCCCGGACAGGGAATACCAGCAGGGCATGGTGGGAGTTGTAGTTTTACAACAGCTGGAGGGCCGCCGGTTGAGCATCCCTGGTTTATAGTAAAATGGACATCTAAAGACATTTAAAGAGAGTCTGTTTTTTCACTCTGGTCCACAAAATGTAAGCTTGGGTGCTTAGTACACTATAGGTTCTTATAACCACAGGAAAGGACAATTATTGCTGCAGGTTACTGGGCTGTACAGATGTTGCCTTGTCTGACATCACTGGCATCATTTTAGCAACTTTTCCTTTAGAGTCCAGTAACAGGCGGCCATTTTGCTATTTCCTGTGGTGCTAAGTGCTCCTTGTAAACATGCATTTGAGGGACTATTGTAAAATAAATACCATGATGACCCTATAACAGAATAATAGGACAGCACATGGTCTGAGTGCCTGCAAAGTGTGCAACTTTATTTAAAGGGGTTGTGCAATGGTCTAGCCTCAGGATAGGTCATAAATATCAGATCGGGGAGGGTCTGACCCCTGCTAATCAGCTGTTTGAATATGCTGTAGTGCTCCAGTGAGTGCTGCGGCCTTTTCCTAGGCCAGTGACGTCACATTCATTGGTCACGTGGTCTAGGCACAGCTTAGTCCTATTCAAGAGAATGGATGCCACTGTGCTTGGTAAACTGCAAGGAGGCCATGGCCTACTCAAGCAGCTGATCGGTGGGGGTGCCCAGTGTCAGACCCCCACCAGTCTGATATTGATGACCTATCCTCAGACACTCAGAAAACCTGTTTAAGCTCCAGCATCACTTAAACATAGAAGCAATGTTTCTGACGATGTCCTTTATCAAGCTGATGGTGAACCTGGATCAGGACCAGCAAAACATTGCTAGTGTTATCGCTAAGTGACCCATTTGCAGCACTCAATCTCTCCTACTATTCTGTACTGGATACTACCCTGGCCTTATGACACTCAGTATGCTGCTTAAAAAAATGTTCCATGACCCTAGTAGTTAGTTTACTAATTAGGAAAATTTACCCAGAGGTCCACTTTAAGGCTAGGTCTACACGACGACATTTGTCGTGCGACAGATAGGGCACAACTACACTGCAACATTTGTAGCACAACATTTTGTTGCACAAATGTCGCGCAACAATTTTTATAATGGCAGTCTATGGTGTTGCACTGCAGCATGCAACATGCTGCGACTGCGATGCAACAGTCGCAGAAAAATCCATCTCGAATGGATTTTCTGCGACTGTTGCGTCGTAGTCGCAGCATGTTGCAGTGTGACACCATAGACTGCCATTATAAAAATTGTCGCGTGACATTAGTGCAACAAAATGTCGCGCGACAAATGTCGTCGTGTAGACCTAGCCTTAATCTTCTCATTCTGTTGCAAGATCTAACATTTCCCTTCCACCACTGCTCATTTCATGATGTGAAATCATTTGAACTAATGTTAATATTCTTCCACTTTACACTAGAAGCTTCACGATATACACAAATCCTGCCAATGTTAGAAGGCTTTACAAAAAGCTACCTGACACTGATGTGTGAGTTTAGTTAAATACATGGAAATCGTCCAAGATTCCCAATTTTCATTTTTAGGTTACATCATTACTAAAAGTAAAAACAGGAACCTTTTAGTTTTCATCATCAGCTAGAAAATTGAAACGTGGATCAAGCCTTCTTTCTACTAGTGTAATAGTGGCCTTCCCAGCAAACAAAGCAGTGTGGTGAATGGAAAGTCCCTTACAAGCCAGCTTAGGGTACTTTCACACTTGCGGCAGAGGATTCCGGCAAGCAGTTCCGTTGCCTGAACTGCCTGCCTGATCAGGGAAACTGTATGCAAACGCATGTAATTTTTTTGACTGATCAGGCATTTTTCAGACTGATCAGGATCCTGATCAGTCAGAAAAATGCCTGATCAGTCAGAAAAATGCATTGCAATACCGGATCCGTTTTTCCGGTGTCATCAGGCAAAACGGATCCGGTATTTTTATTTTTTAAAGGTCTGCGCATGCGCAGACCGGAAGGACGGATCCGGCATTCCGGTATTTTGAATGCCGGATCCGGCACTAATACATTCCTATAGGGAAAAATGCCGGATCCGGCATTCAGGCAAGTCTTCAGTTTTTTTCGCCGGAGATAAAACCGTAGCATGCTACGGTTTTCTCTTTTGCCTGATCAGTCAAAATGACTGAACTGAGCATCCTGACCGGATTACTGTCTATTCAGAATGCCTGGGGATATGCCTGATCAGTTCTTTTCCGGTATAGAGCCCCTAGGACGGAACTCTATGCCGGAAAAGAAAAACGCTAGTGTGAAAGTACCCTAAGGGTACTTTCACATTAGCGTTTTTCTTTTCCGGCATAGAGTTTCGTCCTAGGGGCTCTATACCGGAAAAGAACTGATCGGGTATATCCCCATGCATTCTAAATGGAGAGTAATCTGTTCAGGATGTCTTCAGTTCAGTCTTTTTGACTGATCAGGCAAAAGAGAAAACCGGATACCGGATCCGTTTTGCCTGATGACACCGGAAGAACGGATCCAGTATTGCAATGCATTTTTCTGACTGAACAGGCATTTTTCAGACTGATCAGGATCCTGATCAGTCAGAAAATTGCCTGATCGGTCAGAAAAAATGACATGCGTTTGCATACAGTTTGCCTGTTCAGGGAACGGAACTGCCTGCCGGAATCAAACAACGCAAGTGTGAAAGTACCCTAATAAGTGCAATCTTTTCCTGTGAGGGGATGAGTTTGGCCTATATCCAATACAGAATGTAATAGTTGTGACATACTTCATTTTCCCACTAAAATATTTGTATTGTTGGCTTGAGATTCAAGAATGAACATAACCTTCTGCAGGAGACAAAGGCTGGACCTAATAATATGATTGACACGGGGAAAATGTAGGAAAACTGACTTTATTTTCCTCATATGTCTAGAACATAGAGAAACAATTATACTGTATATTGATAATTTAGAATATAAAATATGCAAATTTGAAAAAAATAATTTCTTTTAAATGAGGCCTATAGAATTAGACTTACCGGAAGGCCCAATGACAGAAAAACAAGTGAACTATCTAAGAAGTGGTCCGTAACTGGCATACATATATGACCGGGTTCCAAGGATTTCTCACAGTTCCTTACTAATGTAATATGAAGCAGACTAAGACAGTTAAATAGTTATTTCCAAACCAATCAAATGGTGCATTGAAAAATACAGTACAGTGTAATATACAGATCAGTAGCGATCAGTCTCTTTGTAGGTAGGGCCGAGGAGAGCAGAAGAGGTAGAAAGGCAACTTATGTTGCTACAGCTCATTTCATGAACCAAGGTCTCCTCGAATTCCCTTTCACTGTCAAAATATCAAGTGTGAATAGGTATACAATCAGTTCCACGCAGCATGGAAAGTAGTAGACTGCTTTGCAAGGACCAATGTGCACCTGGACGGCAAAGCAATATCTGTAGAGGTCTTAACCCTCAGTCAGAAACATTCTAAAACAAGGCTCCATGTCTCTTTGATAAAATCAAGGGCTATTTTTTCAGGGTGTCCTGTTTCTAAAAAGCCCCTCAGTGTAAGACAATCTGCTTCTGAGCATGAAGGAAAGGTAGTGGGCTACATGGACAAATTCACTAGATTAGGTTTCATTCCAGATTATAGATACTACATTTCTGATGCAAAGCATAGTAACATAAAATGTGACAAAAGCAAACTTCTAACAACACCAGTGGTCAAGCTACAAAACCAGAAATAAGAGTCTGTGCATGGTCCATAAAAGGACCTACTATAATGAAAGTCCAACTTAGAAATATGCCTGCTGACATTATATCCATCTTGATCAAACCAGACCAGAGCTAGAGAAACAATGTGCTGATATGTACCTATATACATCCATGCTTCTCCATAAGGCCATAGCTGATAAATGATGCACAAATAGTTGTTTCAATTGTGATTTGATACAAGAAGTAAAACTGGATTTCAGAAAATGAACTAAGTTCAAGGATTTCATCTGTCAGGCTTGGAACATGGACTTATAACTATAAGACATTGTAATAGACCATATCTTTCATTGTTTGCTCAGCCATTGACTGATCATCTGATGCATTCTCCACTTCTCCATAACTGTATGAGTTCTCTTCAAAGTCATCCATTTCTTGTTGGCTTTCCATATTATTGGCTTCTTGGTCAGGAAGGTTCATCATTGGATCTATAGAAGAACAATAAGTGATGGAATAGGAGTCAGTAGACGTGGCTTGGTCATCATGGCACTAACAGATATGCTGAAGACCAAGGCTTGAATCCCACTTCCTCAGTCTCAATAATTGTGCATGAATCTCTTGCTCAATAGTGTCTGAAACTGGAGATTGATGACGTATAGCAGCAGTATTATATGTACATATCTGTGGTTTAGTTTTAGAGCTCTTGTGCTTTCTAAACATAATTACTATATGAAAGTGTATAAAAGGCCCGACAATTAAACATATCATCGCTAACAAGTGTTACTAGCGGAGTAAATGCACCGCCGATGAACGAGCGAAGGACATTGTTTCCCAGTAGCAGATCCTGCAGTGTAAACACGATCTGCTGCCGGGAAACATAGAGACAGTATGGGGAAGAATGATGGTCCCTTTACACGGGGTGACCATCTAGCACAGGCATCCTCAAACTGTGGCCCTCCAGCTGTTTTACAACTACAACTCCCACAATGCCCTGATGTAGGCTGATACTTGTAGGCTGTTCGAGCATGCTGGGAGTTGTAGTTTTGCAACAGCTGGAGGGCCACAGTTTGAGGATGCCTGATCTAGCAGATTGTCGGAAAGGAAGCGCTCTTTCCCGACAATCGGCTGATCGCTAGTAGAGTAGACCGATGCATTTACATGCACCGAGCTCCTCCAGAGTATGGTGATCTCAATCTTTTGTGCTGCACAAAATATACAATTACCCGATGAATGAATGTTTTGCTTGTTCTTTGGGTAATCAGCGGTGCGTTTTCACTGCCAGATCATCGCTAACCAGTGTTACTAGTAATGCTGGTTAGCGATGATCTGTTCAATTGTCAGCCTGTGTAAAGGCCCCTTTAATGTACCTGTCATTCTGGGTGAAAGTGTACATGAAGAATCACACTATTTGTGACCAGTATATTACTTGTATCCTGCATTTATCACTTGTTTTTCCCCACTACAAGCTCTATCTCTAAGGGAGCATTCACACGACTGCACAGCGTTTTGCGGAACGGAACGGGCGGCCCGTTATAGAAATGCCTATTCTTGTCTGCGATTGTGGACAAGAATGGGACATGTTCTATCTTTTTTGCGGGGCCATGGAACAGAGCAACGGATCCGGACAGCATCTTTTGTGACCCCATTGAAATGAATCGGTCCGCACCCGTTACGCAAAATTGCAGAACGGATGAGAACCCATTCATATGGTCGTGTGAATGAGCCCTAATTGTAATTTGTCCCTGCACTCAGCACCAGAGTGGACAGAGACTGGTTACCATACACAGGTAGAGAAGAGGAGATACTGCTCTCCTATCTCTGTCACACACACAGTAGCATCAGCATAGAGGACATCATACATGCAGGACGGAGGAGGAGGGGATCCTGATAAGTGGTGAAAGAAGCATTTGTATGTAATAATAGGGGCAGCACGGTGGCTCAGTGATCTAATCCAACAAAAGACAACATTTGCATGGAGTTTGTATGTTCTCCCTGTCTTTCTGTGGATTTCCTCTGGGTATGAGAAAAAAAAGGCAAAATAGCCAGCTCACCTCCGATGTCCAATATAGCGGTGCACGGGGCGGACACAAGTCAGTCCATGTAGTAAATTCAGATAGAAAGGAAGGCTCCAGCACCAAGCGTGGACGTTTGAAAATCCCAATCTTTATTCAGCAATGTTCCATAAATATACAGCAATCAGTGGCACCAGCTCCCTCTTAATCCCAGGAAATCAACGCGTTTCGAACAGTGGTGTTCTTAGTCATGATCTGAGGTGTCTGACATGGTCGACATTGAAATAGGGTCCTGCTCCCACTACTCCGCCCCCCAGGAGGAGTTCTGGAGAAGTGGGTTGGACACGAAGGCAATCAGGTCCATGTGAGACACCTGTACAAACATATTCACCCGTGGCATAAAACATACAGACTAACATTAAGCAAACTCACAATTTAACAATTTAAAATCATATGGTTTTACCTATTAATATATATAGAATATTGGCCCCACACAGTAAAAGGTGTCAATATCAGCAAAGAGAACCAATAGTAAAAATAGATAAATAAAAGAAACAAAAGCAAAGAGGCAGAAATACGAGAGCACAAAAGCATAAGAATACAAAACTACAAAAAAACTACAAAAAATACACGAATATGACCATGTGAAGGAGATTATATATGTGTATGTTCCATTGTATATTTAGCCATATCATATTCGGTACAACATAGCAAATCACAACTCTTTTGTTTCAAAATCCGGATCCATGTTTCAAAGTAGCCATAGTTCTAAACAATTCATATTCCCTAAATGAGGAAAAAGTAACATGTATAAAAAAGGTTTTATTAATGGATGACAATCAAAAAACACCGTATAATCCTAAAAATCGCCTGGTGTGAATTCATGCCCTAATCTGCGCTTATCCGGCAGTCAAAGGGTTGTGGCCGGCATGAGTTTAATTGACTGCCACACCTCGTAGTGTTTTTCTCTCTTTCAAAATCTCGGTCCCTATTCACACTATATTTTCTCTGTGAATACCAAAGTAACCGCCCTGAAAGGATCTTCCTATGTAGCAGGAGAAAAACACTACGAGGTGTGGCAGTCAATTAAACTCATGCCGGCCACAACCCTTTGACTGCCGGATAAGCGCAGATTAGGGCATGAATTCACACCAGGCGATTTTTAGGATTATACAGTGTTTTTTGATTGTCATCCTTCATTAATAAAACCTTTTTTATACATGTTACTTTTTCCTCATTTAGGGAATATGAATTGTTTAGAACTATGGCTACTTTGAAACATGGATCCGGATTTTGAAACAAAAGAGTTGGGATTTGCTATGTTGTACCGAATATGATATGGCTAAATACACAATGGAACATACACATATATAATCTCCTTCACATGGTCATATTCGTGTATTTTTTGTAGTTTTTTTTGTAGTTTTGTATTCTTATGCTTTTGTGCTCTCGTATTTCTGCCTCTTTGCTTTTGTTTTTTATATTTATCTATTTTTACTATTGGTTCTCTTTGCTGATATTGACACCTTTTACTGTGTGGGGCCAATATTCTATATATATTGATAGGTAAAACCATATGATTTTAAATTGTTAAATTGTGAGTTTGCTTAATGTTAGTCTGTATGTTTTATGCCACGGGTGAATATGTTTGTACAGGTGTCTCACATGGACCTGATTGCCTTTGTGTCCAACCCACTTCTCCAGAACTCCTCCTGGGGGGCGGAGTAGTGGGAGCAGGACCCTATTTCAATGTCGACCATGTCAGACACCTCAGATCATGACTAAGAACACCACTGTTCGAAACGCGTTGATTTCCTGGGATTAAGCGGGGGCTGGTGCCACTGATTGCTGTATATTTATGGAACATTGCTGAATAAAGATTGGGATTTTCAAACGTCCACGCTTGGTGCTGGAGCCTTCCTTTCTATCTGAATTTCCTCTGGGTACTCTGGTTTCCTCCCACACTCCAAAGACATACTGATAGGGACCTTAGATTGTGAGCCTCATTGGGGACAGTTGGATGCTAATGTCTGTAATGTGCTGCGGAATATGTCAACACTATATAAGTGAATAAAATAAATAAAACATATTACAAAGTTTTTTCTCTTGGCTTGTGCTATGGATTTGTGGAAAATATAAATGATAGTTATTCTTAAAGGGGTTATCCAAGATGCCCCCCTATATGCCCAGGCCCCTCACAGAGGTTGTACTTACCTGGCTCCCCAGCACCCACATCCCTTCTGATGGCCGCCGCTGCATGCATCTCCCCGCTGCACGGATGAAAACATCCAGGGGAGGGGGGGTGTTGGCCAATGGCAGGCCGCAACGGAAATGAGCCTCCCTAGCGTCACGCAGCCTGCTATTGGCTGCGCCCCCATCCACATGACGGGGAGATGCAGTGGTGGCCGCGTGGGAACCAGGAACGACATGGGTGTCGGGGAGCCAGGTAAGTATAACCTCTGTTCGGGGAACGGGCATTATAGATTTTGGATAACACCTTTAAGTTTCCAGTAGCATTTTCCTTGACAATTAGTTTTACGAAGAGAAATGATGCGGATTCTAACCTTGGCTTTCCAAACTGATGTCCATCACCCCATGTTTGACCTTCATGTGACGACTGAGGTTGCCTTTCAGGTTAAACTTGCTGGAGCAATATGGGCATTTAAAGGGCTTGTATCCTGCATGAAGGTGCATGTGACCCAGCAAATTATACATTCGGTTGAAAGATTTTCCGCAAACCTAGGAAAGAAAGCGATACAAATAGATAAGCTATGCAGGACATGTCGTGCATTTGATGCTAATGGTCTCTTTATTGGAAGCAAAATGAGACACATTACAATGAATCTGCACATCCTGAGGAAACAGTGAAGCCATACATTTCATACATAGCCAGGGTCTTTTCTCTCTTGCTGCATCGCATAATGTATAGAGATGGGGCTTTTTCATGATATATAATTGCTAACAGTTCTTTCCATACTCTAGGAACAGAGGGACAAATGGGCAAATTCTAACCAAGAGCAGCCATTTCCCATCACAGGTTCTATTTGAAGTATTATAATAAAGCAGGCATGCTCAACCTGCGGCCCTCCAGCTACCTTAAAACTACAACTCCCACAATGCCCTGGTGTAGGCTCATAGCTGTAGGCTGCTCGGACATGCTGGGAGTTGTAGTTTTGCAACAGCTGGAGGGCCGCAGGTTGAGCATGCCTGGAATAAAGAATGGTCAGTTCAAAGATGCTCTTGGACCTAAAAAGTGTTTGACAACACCTAAGGAAATGTTCACACTGCAAATTTCCATGTGGATTTCGGCATGTATTCTGCACTGAAATCCAAAGAAAACTTGCATCTATTCTATCTCCCGTTGTTCTTGAGTGGGAACCCCTGCTGCTGTTCATATGTGCAGGGTTTTCTGCAAGGATTTCAAACCTGTATCAAGAAAGAGTATGTCCCTTCTTGGTCCAGTTTCCATGCAGAAACTGCAGCGGGTCTCACACGTGGATTAGTCCCATTTAATGGGGCTGATCTGCAATTGCACATGCAGCAATTAAACCACAAATCTGCAGCAGACATTTGAGGGTCAGCACAGACTCCGAATTAAATGCTTGTCAGATTTTTGCAACTTTATTTTATTTTTAAAAAGACCTCCAACCACATTTCATTAGATAAAACAAGAAACACTTTATCTACCATGAATGTCCCCGTAGGGTACAGTCACACGTGCAGATTATTTTATGCAGTTTTTGAAGCCAGTATTAAAGGGATTATCCAATTTCTGAAACAGCCTTGCCATGCGCCGGGCCCATAACAGGTAGTATACTTACCCTGCTCCCAGCGCCGCTCCTGGCCCCCGCCCCACCGCTGCTGCTTCTCCCTGTACACGGATAAAAACATCTGGGGGCGGGGGGAAGGGGAGCCTCCTTAGCGTCACCCACGATGCTAGGGAGGCTCGTCCCCACCTGCCATTGGCTGCTCCTCCCGACACCGGATGTTTTCATCTGTGTACAGGAAGAAGCGGCAGTACGGGGATCGGGAGCGGGGTAAGTATATTACCTGTGAGGGGCCCGACACATGGGGGGGGGGGGCTGTTTCAGAAATTGGATAACCCCTTTAAGGAAAGATACAACTTCGCTATTTTGAATCCACTCCTGGTTTTAGCTTCCAAAAAAAGTGCAAAAAATAATCCTGTACTTGTGGCAGCACTCTAACTGCAGGGATTCTCATCCAATATGTAGATCGGTCCCAAACTGTAGAAAGAACACATAGTCTGCCCTGCATCTTACTTTATAATCGCTCTTCTAAGTTCTGCTGACCACAGCCATATTGCCGAGAAAGAAGCCTTAGGCAACACAGGCAATGTTTTGTAGGGAAAACCTCCGAGGAGGCCTCTTCCTAGTTCTAGGACATTCTAAGACCAGGTAACACAAACACTGCTCAGCTTTGAAGAAGAAATCATTTCAAAATATAATTTTTTTTAGAACTGACATAAGCAATTTCCCTGGTCACACTGAAGCGTTGAGCTGTGCCACTGTCAGCCTGGCTTGTACCTTGCATTTGAACGGCTTCACGGGGGAGTGCACTATCATATGGGTCTTCAGCGTTTGCTTCTGTACAAAGGTCTTAAAGCAGATATGGCACTGGAATGGGCGAACACTGGCATGGATCAGCATGTGGCGCTTCATGTTGGCATGCAGAGTGAATTCCCGCCCACATACCTCACATTTAAACTCCTTTACTCCCTGGAACAAATAAAGAATACAGATTAAGAGTTTGAGGGACATTAATCTAGGGTCATGATGAATGAATGATATGAAAAAGTGCTGCCTCAGATTCTGATTTATTACAGTTTTAATGCAGGGTGACCAAATAAAGGAGCGGTAAAAGGTCTCTTTGGATAGTGGTCACACATCAGTGTTTGGTTAGTGATTGTGAGCCAAAACCAGGGGCATGTTTTATACCTCATCTCTATGTAGCCTCCACTCTTGGCTCACCATCACTGACTGAAAGCAGCTTATAACTCCCACCAGCAGAATGAAATGAGAAATGAGTCCGACTACACAAGGCCGACATACTATAGCTTAAGTCCTGCTTCTGCTTGAATGACTAGAGCTGTCCATACACATTCAATAGCTGTGGGCATAATGCTCATTTTGCCAACAGCTATTCTTCCTCGTTCCCCCATATAGTGTCAGACTGGGGTTCCTTGGGCCCATCAGAGGAGATTATTCTCAGGGCCCAACGCCCTATATCATCAATAAAGTGTAATAGGTTTTGAATCATAAAGTAGATATAGAACTTTGCGGTAAGTGATTCAAATGGGTTTTTGGACCTTTGTGGCCCACTATGACTTCAGAGACTGGACCTACTGGCCAATCCGACCCTGCCTCCATATGCCAATGTACACTTGACAAAACCTGCAAGTCTTCTCACAGGGGAGTAAAGGTGCCAATAAACAGTGTACAGTTGATTAAGGCCTAGTTCACACGAACGTTTGCTTTGCGAGTGTACGGGCCGTTTTTTTGTGTTCCGTATACGGAACCATTAATTTCAATGGTTCTGCATTAAAAACGAAATGTGTTCCGTATGCATTCCGTTTCCGTTTTTCCGTTCCGTTGAAAGATAGAACATGTCCTATATTTGGCTGCAAATCACGTTCCGTGGCTCCATTCAAGTCAATGGGTCCGCAAAAAAAACGGAACACATACGGAAATGCATCCATATGTCTTCCGTATCTGTTCCGTTTTTGCTGAACCATCTATTGAAAATGTTATGCCCAGCCCAATTTTTTCTATGTAATTACTGTATACTGTACATGGCATACGGAAAAACGGAACAGAAAAACAGAAAGGAAACGGGAACACAACGGAACTCAAAAACGGAACAAGGGATCCGTGAAAAACGGACCGCAATAAACTATAAAAGCCATACGTTCGTGCCAAAAACAGACAATTTCAACCAAAACGATTGTGTTAAGGGGTTAAATTTCACCTGATGAACAATCAATTACATGTATGCCATATTTGTTAGTGGGTTGTATAGAGCGGGTTGACGAGCTGAGCTTGCTCCATATATGAGTGCTGGCTGTATATTATAGCAGGAATCAGAATTGGAGAAGACTCCGATCCCAGTCATTTAACCCCTCAGACACTGGTGGTCAGTGGCGACCACGGGATCTAGATGAAGGGACGGAGCTCCCTCTGTCATACGGTTGGAGCCCCTGCAGTTAAATCAAAATCCCATAGACTGCAATAGTATTCTATTGCAGTCTATGGTACTAGCGATAAAAAAAAAAATCGCATATTGTGAGGTACTAAAAACTACAGAGAAAGAAAATCTTAAAAAAATATAGAAACAAAAATAGTAAAACTTCACCCCTTTTACACATTAAGCATAACCAATTAAAAAAATAAGCGTTATTGGTATTGCTGCAACCGGAAAATATTTATGTGCTGCAAGCCCTGTAATGCTGTTTTTATTCATAATGCCACCCCCAAACCCCCCAAAGAAGAATAAAGAGTGATTAAAAAATAAAATTCACCCCAAAATACCAATTAAAACTACAGCTCACCTGCAAAAAATGATACCTCCCATAGGTCTGTAGATGAAAAAGCGCTATGGCATTCTGTTATAGGCTCCGTTTATAACGGAATGCAAAACGGAAGCCTTTAGGAGACATTCCGCTTTGCTCCGTCCTAATAGAAGTCTATGGGCAGCATAACAGATCCGTCTGGTTTCCGTTATGCAGGACGGAAAAAAAAGTCCTGTCGACATAGACTTCTATTAGGACGGAGCAAAGCGGAATGCCTCTTAAAGGTTTCCGTTCTGCATTCCGTCTGGGCATTCCGTTATAAACGGAACCTATAAAGGAATGCCATAACGCTAGTGCGAACCCACCCTAAGGCTGTCATATCACTTTTAGCAGACAATGAAAACTGTAAACACAAAACTCAAAAAAACATGGCAGAATTGCATTATTATTTTTTTTTGGCAGTTTCACCCCACAAAGAATTTTTCCCCATTTTCAGATACAAGCTATGGCAAGTGAAATGTTATCATTAAAAATACAACTTGTCCTGCAAGAAATAAGCCCTCATATGGCTATGTCAACGGAGAATGTAAAAAGTTATGGCTCCTGGAAGAAAGAAAAATGAAAAAACAAAAGTGCAAAAATGAAGATACAAGATCATTTTAGCCGGCCGATGACAGAAGTCCCTAGTTTAATAGTCGCTAGTCCACATGAAAGCAAATTCTCAGCAAGATCATTTGCCCAATGACTGCTGCCTGTAGTAGACAATATGGGCTAAAAAGTGTGGTGCAGCTGTTCAACCATCAACCTGCTTCTATCTTATGCCCCCAGAAATCTCCTCTGGCGGCAACCTCGCTCCTCTGAGAACAAAATAATCAGTCGTGGAAATTCAATAAGCCTTATACTTTGTAACTGAACACACCTGTCGAGGGGAGTTGGAAGGCTGAAAATGGTGGGTTTGGATGATATTCTCTTATGTCTATGGCCATGTGCGTTACGCATTTTGCGGACCACACGTGGACGGCACTATGATACAAATGCCTATGCCTGTCCCATTGAAATGTATGGAAAAAAATTGCGGAACGGATGCGGCTCATTCGTGCGGACGTGTGAATGGACCCTCAGGGCTCATGCGCACACAACCGTATTTTCTTTCCGTGTCTGTACTTTTTTTTTTTGCGGACCGTATGCAGAATCATTAATTTCAATGGGTCCGCAAAAAAAAAAATGGAAGTTACTTCATGTGCGTTTCCGCATATATCCGCATGTACGTTCTGCAAAAAAAATAAAAATAAAATAGAACATGTTCTTTCTTTGTACGCATAACGGACAAGGACAGAACAGTTTTTTTTTTAGGGGCCAGCTAAGTTCTGTTCCGCAAAATATGGACGTCATTCATATTTTTTGAGGATCAGTGTTTTGCAGAACGCAAAATACATACGGTCATGTGCATGAGCCCTTATTCTGTTCCTGAGTATGTATAATAAATGTTGCTAAAAAGCTCTTTGCAAAAAAAATGTTAGACACCAACCATAATGTATGTGAGACAGTTTCTTTTGAAGCACATATTTTAATAGTTTGTGGCTCCTTTTTAAGTGGCTGTTCAGATCACAAATCCACAATATCCTCGGCCAAGTTTCAAAACATAACCTACGGTAAACTGGAAATTCTATATATATATATATACACAAAATGGCCGCTTACTTTCTCCAGTTCCTTACACGACTAACACAATAGTAAGGCTACAAGAATAATAAAATGTATAAAATGCTGATGTTTTTTGACCCTATACAGCCACTATTTTAAAAAAAATATACTTTTCTTCCACAATTCTAGTTTTTTTAGGCACCAGCTCTCTAGCCTGGATAACCTGCATAAAGCAGCCCACATTCCTGGACCAATGTAAAGTATCAGAAAGAAGGAAAAGAAGGTGGGAAAGGAATTAAAGCACACCACCACTCAAAACTAGATAGTCATGTTGCAGTTCAGTTATCTCCATTCTTTCTTCTCCCCTAAGGCTGGGTTCACACGGGCTTTGCGGGAAAATGTGCGGGTGCGTTACGGGAACACCCGCGGTTTTTCCGCGGGAGTGCAAAACATTGTAATGCGTTTTGCACTCGCGTGAGAAAAATCGCGCATGTTTGGTACCCAAACCCGAACTTCTTCACAGAAGTTCGGGTTTGGGATCAGTGTTCTGTAGATTTTATTATTTTCCCTTATAACATGGTTATAATGGAAAATAATAGCATTCTGAATACAGAATGCATAGTAAAACAGTGCTGGAGGGGTTAAAATAAAATAAAAAATAATTTAACTCACCTTAGTCCACTTGATCGCGCAGACCGGCGTCTCCTTTGCTGAACAGGACCTGTGGTGAGCATTCATTACATGAACAGGACCTTTGGTGACGTCACTCCGGTCATCACATGATCCATCACCATTTTAAAAGATCATGTGATGGATCATGTGATGACCAGAGTGACGTCACCAAAGGTCCTGTTCATGTAATGAATGCTCACCACAGGTCCTGTTCAGCAAAGGAGACAGAAGGAGATGTCGGTCTGCGCGATCAAGTGGACTAAGGTGAGTTAAATTATTTTTTTATTTTATTTTAACCCCTCCAGCGCTATTGTACTATGCATTCTGTATTCAGAATGCTATTATTTTCCCTTATAACCATGTTATAAGGGAAAATAATAATGATCGGGTCTCCATCCCGATCGTCTCCTAGCAACCGTGCGTGAAAATCGCACCGTATCCGCACTTGCTTGCGGATGCTTGCGATTTTCACGCAACCCCATTCACTTCTATGGGGCCTGCGTTGCGTGAAAAACGCAGAATATAGAGCATGCCGCGATTTTCACGCAACGCACGAGTGATGCGTGAAAATCACCGCTCATCTGAACAGCCCCATTGAAATGAATGGGTCGGGATTCAGGGCGGGTGCAATACGTTCACCTACCGCATTGCACCCGCGCGGAAATCTCGCCCGTGTGAACGCAGCCTAAATCATTCCAGGTTTTAGAAGCAGATTTTGTCAATGGTTTACCTTCACTATACACTAGAGGGAGCCAGATAGCAAGAAAAAAAAAGGATAAATACACAATCAAACAGAACAAAAACTGAATGCATGTAAGACAATTTTTTTTGCTAGCCAACAGATACCATGCAAACCAATTCTCTATAAACATGGGCTGAGAAAAATAGCAGACAATTCTTAAATATTTATGGAATATAACATATGACATGCTGTGTGGTAGGCTAATGGATATATGTTTATGTCAGATTTCATGGATGTTCCCCTTATCACAACTTCAGAAATGTACTAGACTTCAAATAGGGGCCGAACACAAGCTTCTGCTTTTCTGATGTTGGTCCTACATCATATTCTTATATAATGCAGCATAACAATATGTGAGAAAGCCTGACGCATATGAATACCTAGCAAATACCGGAAAAACACTCTAAATACATATATATATTTCAATGAATAGTATTGTGGGTGTATGAATGAAATACCTTGTGCGTAAGTGAATGCTGCTTGAGATGATGGATTTGGCTGAATTCCATGCCACACTCTTTACAGACAAATGGTCGTACATTCTGATGTTTCATCATATGGTTCTGTAGCTGACTGCGATAGTGGAAGGACTTGTTGCACTCCAGACACTGGTACATGGTGGGTCCTTGGTGTGAGGAGATATGACGTTTCAACTGTGTTAATGTAGCAAAGTCCAGTCCACATTCAACACAGACGTGGCACCGACCATTTTCATGTTTTACTTCGTGGGCCTTGAGTTCGCTGGGGTAGGCAAAGCCCCGGCCACAAAAGCGGCAGCTGTAGGGTTTGATATCTGTGTGGAGTAACATGTGTCTCTTCAGGTGGCTGGTCTGTGTAAATGCTTTGTTGCACACCTCACACTTGTGTGGTCTTGTCCCTTGGTGTGTAAGGAGGTGAGTTTGTAAGTGACTTGGCTGTTTGAAAAGTTTGTTGCAGTGTGGGCATGAATGGGGTTTGATGCCACTGTGCCCCAGGATGTGTGTGACTAAGTTGTACTTTGAGGTATAGGATTTCTCACACATTCGGCACTGCCACCGTTTCTGACGATCACCAGCCTCCACTAGATAAGAGTCATCAATCTGTACATTTATATCCAACCTATCCAACTGAGCCTTTTTGTTGCGTTCAACTGTTTCAGCTGTATCCGTTTCATGTTCGTTAGGTTCAGGCCAAATAAAGCTTTGCACATTGTCCTCAGTTTTTGGTGATCCAACTATTGAGGTGCTAAGGTCACTAGGCTGCATTACGCTAGGCCCAAAACTACACTGCCTTTGCATACTGTCCAAGCTGGAGTTCCCAGGGATCATTGGCATAGGTGGAAGAGGGTAGGAGTTTTGGATGTGGTGCGGTAAAATGCGTCGATACTCAGTGTCCACATGACGTGGTCTTTCTCGAAAGTGGCGAAACCTCTTTGGCTTCTTATGGAATGTATTGAGGTCAATCATTTTCGTAGAAGTGTTTGGTATAGTATTGTGCTCCTGAATATCTTGTGAAACCATTTCCTCATTTTCATCTTCTTCACTTTTGGCTCCTATTGTGACCTGGCAGATCTCCCCTGCATCTGCCTCCTCTTCAGGTTTTTCACATTTAATTTTCGGAACCACTTTGACTGGAAGACGTTTCTTCCGTTTTGGATGTTTTTCTGAATCCAAGGCATCATCTTCTAGTGGTTCAGCTGCAACTTTTCCTCCAGTGTTCAGGTAGTTTTCACCTTCTGGCTGCTCTGCCTCGATAGGTCCATTATCTGAAAAGTCACTCCTGGAAGCGGGGAAGAATCCACTTGGGCTGATTGTGGCTCCAAAAAGCTCGTTATCTGACACAAGGCCCAGAACAGCAGCCTGTGCTAGAGAGAGTACCACCACGGCATCAGTCTGGGTGCCAAAATCAGTGAACCGATCCATATTACATACCATCAGAATGGCATGCCCTTCCTGTGGAGAAAGTACATATTTTTATTAGACTATCTGAAGACCTAAAAAAAACTTCTCTTTACACATGCAATGTACTGTATATTTGTATGCACACATGAGGTACTGTTAAGTATGCCCTACATTATAATGAACTAATACCAGTGAGAGTTGGAAATGGGATGGAGTGCAAGTTTGCAATATCTACCCTATCCCAAGTCTTTCTTGAGATCACAGTAGACTTTTGGGAATGACAAGTGCAACATTCCCTTACATTACATAGGGAAGCATTACTTGGTGTACAGACAGACATTTCTTGGAGGTAGCCTAAAGGGGCATGTAACACTTGTACTTCATTCACACCGCAAGCCCCATCATCTCTATGCAGGGTCAGCGTTGGGATATGGTTAACATTATAAAACGGCACTCTGTCCTAATTTCCAAATTATGAAATATATTGTTAACATTAATCTACAAATGCTACCAGATGAGAATTGATACTGCTGAATTTGATGTAAATCCATCAGAGCTCTGCTCCTGTTTCTGTTGTCTCTCTGCTCTCCTCCTCCCTTCTTTCAATGTTTGGGATAACAGCAGAGTGGAGAGGGGGAACCATACAAGGCGGGCGGCTCACACAGACTGTAGATAGGGAGGAACGCACCACAAGGCAGTGTGACACCAGCATATTGGACACACAGATCCAACAAGTATTACTGGGAGGGGCATGTCCACATGAGATGAGTCTAAAACTAGGATCAGGTTGCTAACTGAATAATGAGGGATCTGGATATGAATGACAAAATTAAAGTGTAACTTTTATAATCAAGTTAACCACTTAAAATATGTAAAAATCGTTTTTCAATGTCAAAGGTGTCCATATAGCCTCTAACATACTGAATAAAAAAAATTAAAAAAATGATATCCATGTCCTGGTCTTAAAGGGGTTGTCTGACTTCACCTCTGTTTTTAATATTTATATGCCCTTACAGGTAATATAGAGGGGAGCCCCAGCACTGTATGCTCCTCTATTAGAGAGCATATACCCTATTTCCACACATTATATAGACAGCAGGTGGGCTCTGTAAGGTTTCTTTTACCATGCAGTGGCGATGCAGAGGAATGGAGCACTTCTGCTCCTTTAGAATAACCCCGCAGTGGGACACTCTACGGCC
Organism: Bufo bufo; assembly: GCF_905171765.1. Taxonomy (NCBI): domain Eukaryota; kingdom Metazoa; phylum Chordata; class Amphibia; order Anura; family Bufonidae; genus Bufo; species Bufo bufo. The sequence continues at coordinate 680,896,575 of NC_053389.1, forward strand.
AACTTATCATTTGAAGATCTTTCTAACAAAAAGAGATTGCACAAAGCCAAGAACTAACATAAGTCATGTGTCTTAGTGGTATTTTCATTATTAGTAATTTTGTTCCTCCTTTGCGCACCTGTCAGCAGGAACAGCCTTATTAAACCAGGCAAACTGACTTGCAGGTTTGAACCTGCTGATTAAAATTATACTGGTCTTTTGAAAATTGGTTTTAGAATATACTAAAAGAACTGTGTACATGACTGCCCCCTGCTGCCTGTATTTACCCTCCCCCCCTCCCCTGTATTTAACTCATTGGTGGCCAGTGCGGCCGGCCCCCCCCCTCCCTCCCCCCCCCTGTTTTTAACTCATTGGTGGCCAGTGCGGCCGGCCCCCCTCCCCCCTGTATTTAACTCATTGGTGGCCAGTGCGGCCGGCCCCCCTCCCCCCCCCTGTTTTTAACTCATTGGTGGCCAGTGCGGCCGGCCCCCCCTCCCCCCCCTGTTTTTAACTCATTGGTGGCCAGTGCGGCCGGCCCCCCTCCCACCCCTAATTAAAATGACCGACCCCACCTTCATTGGTGGCAGCGGAGAGTTCCGATCGGAGTCCCAGTTTAATCGCTGGGGCTCCGATCGGTTACCATGGCAGCCAAGACGCTACTGCAGTCCCTCCCCCCCTCCCCTGTATTTAACTCATTGGTGGCCAGTGCGGCCGGCCCCCCCTCCCTCCCCCCCCTGCTTTTAACTCATTGGTGGCCAGTGCGGCCCCCCCCTCTGTTTTTAACTCATTGGTGGCCAGTGCAGCGGGCCCCCCCTCCCCCCCCCCTGTTTTTAACTCATTGGTGGCCAGTGCGGCCGGCCCGCCCTCCCCCCTGTTTTTAACTCATTAGTGGCCAGTGCGGCCGCACCCCCCCCTGTTTTTAACTCATTGGTGGCCAGTGCCCTCCCCCTCCTAATTAAAATGACCGACCCCCCCTCATTGGTGGCAGCGGAGAGTTCCGATCGGAGTACCAGTTTAATCGCTGGGGCTTCGATCGGTTACCATGGCAGCCAAGACGCTACTGCAGTCCTGGCTGCCATGGTTACTTAGCAATTTTAGAAGCATTATACTTACCTGCGATGTCTGTGACCGGCCGCTCCTCCTACTGGTAAGTGAAAGGTCTGTGCGGCGCATTGCCTATAGCATAGACCTTTCACTTACCAGTAGGAGGAACGCCCGGCCGGACACAGACTTCGCAGATAAGTATAATGCTTCTGAAATGGCTAAGTAACCATGGCAGCCAGGAATGCAGTAGCATCCTGGTTGCCATGGTTACCGATCGGAGTCCAAGCGATTAAACTGGGACTCCGATCAGAACTCTCCGCTGCCACCAATGATGGGGGGCCGGTCATATTATTTAGGGGGGAGGGGGGGGGCCGGCCGCACTGGCCACCAATGAGTTAAAAACGGGGGGGGGGGGGGGGAGGGGGGGCCGGCCGCACTGGCCACCAATGAGTTAAAAACAGGGGGGGGGGGGGGGCGGCCGCACTGGCCACCAATGAGTTAAAAACAGGGGGGGGGGGCGGCCGCACTGGCCACCAATGAGTTAAAAACGGGGGGAGGGGGGGCCGGCCGCACTGGCCACCAATGAGTTAAAAACAGGGGGGGGGGGCGGCCGCACTGGCCACCAATGAGTTAAATACAGGGGGGAAAGGGAGGGAGTGGGGGCCGGCCGCACTGGCCACCAATGAGTTAAATACAGGGGAGGGAGGGGGGGCCGCACTGGCCACCAATGAATTAAATACAGGGGAGGGGGGGGAGAGTCTGCACCAGTCATGTACACAGTTCTTTTAGTATATTCTAACTTGAAGCATCCCCATCACCATGGGAACGCCTCTGTGTTAGAATATACTGTCGGATCTGAGTTTTCACAAAGTGAAAAATCAGATCTGAAAAAAACTGATGCCAGCGTTTCTGAACGGATGCCAGCGTTTGCATTATAGGAGCGGATCCGTCTGTACAGACACCAGACGGATCCGCTCCGAACGCAAGTGTGAAAGTAGCCTAACCTGGATTTTTAATGAACAAATATGTTATTTTGGCAGGGTAGCCTAAACACAATAATTAAAGATTTGTTACTAAAGCCTACACATCAGGTAAGATATTATGTAAAAGAAAATGAACACAAATTCTGAAAATGCAGCAGCGGCATCACAAATCCTGGGAGAGACTGCTTGTGGTAATAGGAATTCCTCCCTTTTCTTCCAGGTCATTTGATTTCCTATATTAAAAAGCTGCAGTAGCGCAGATTCTCCTCTTTCCCACAAAACATGACAGATGGGTGAATACATGGTCGTCCATACAGTAATTCTAGAACATATTCATTTCCAGTGAGTCAGGACAGGAATATTAACAGCTGCTTTAATTGAAAGCTAACACTGTACTAAGTACTGAACTCCAGAAGAAGAAAGTTGGTGTAATGGAAAAGGGATCGGTAAGGAAAGGATGCAGCATTGCAGAGATGATCCTAGATGACTGCCAGGGACACGCTTTAGATGTATGTATGACATTGTAGAATGTGGGGTTGGCATCAGTCTAATGAGGTCCCCCATACGTGATACACTTTAACAAAAGATGTTAGATTTTCTTTGAAAATGTCTGTTCTAATAACTATCAACATGGATGTCAAAACTGGCTTGATGGATATAGCACTGAACAGTTAAAGGGACTCCGTCACCTCCAATATCATGTAGGGCAGATGCCCCAAAACATAACACCTATCTTGTGAAAATTCAATCCTCTAAGCATAGCACTGCAATTACTACCAGTTCTGAAGCCTCTGGGACTGTCAATCAAACAAGGAGAGGCCTGGACGGCTTTACTGGCAGAGCAATGGTCCATGGAACAGAGCGGCCCTACCCATGGTGAACCAAAAATATTATTTAAATAAATAAAAAAAATGGATTTCTTGCCTGTCCCCATAGAGAATTATTGTTCCTGGGCAGCAGATCCCTGTTTACACAAAGATGTGCTGCACGGAAACAATTTTTTATGCCAGCCAAAAGATACAGTCACCTGTGACGAGGGGACATCCACTATGACCAGAGGAAAGAAGGTTTCTACACAAACATAGAAGAGGATTCTTTACGGTAAGAGCAGTGAGACTATGGAACTCTCTGCCTGAGGAGGTGGTGATGGTGAGTACAATAAAAGAGTTCAAGAGGGGCCTGGATGTATTTCTGGTAATATTATAGGTTATAGTTACTAGATTTCTGGAGAAGGGCCATTGATCCAGGGAGTTATTCTAATTTCTTGATTTCCCTTATAATAAGAAAAATTGGCTTCTACCACATAAGTTTTTTTTGCCTTCCTCTGGATCATCTTGCAGGATAACAGGCTGAACTGGATGGACAGATGTCTTTTTTCAGCCTCAGGGCTCATGTACACGACCGTTGTTGTTTTGCGGTCTGTTTTTCACTGATTCATTGTTCCGTAGCTGAGTTTTTTTCCTCTGATTTAAGTCCTCTTCCGTTCTATTATTGCACAAAACATATCCATATGGTTTCCGTATTTGATCAGTTTTTTTGCGGATGACATACGGGTGTGTTCTGTGTGCGTTCCATATTTTTCGCGGACCCACTGACTTGAATGGGGCCTCGGACCTTGATTTGCGGACAATAATGGGACATGCACTACTTTTTTGCGGAACAGCCATGCAGACAAACGGAAATGAAATGCACACGGAGTATCTTCTGTATTTTCTACAGCCCCATTGAAGTGAATGGTTCCGCATACGGTTCGCAAAAAACCCGTAACGGAAGCGGAAAGAAAATAAGTTCGTGTGCATGAGCCCTTATACCTCATTCACATGTCATTGTTCGGTCAGTGATTTCCATCAGTGATTGTGAGCCAGAACCAGCTGCGGCTCTAAACACTGAACAGGAGCAAATCTTTCCATTATACCTTATGTCTGTGGAGGCTCCGATCCAGGTTTTGTCTCACAATCACTGATGGAAACAAGCATTTCTACAAACACTCATCCCCAATGTAGGAAGGCGCAAGGGGCCGTCATTGATGGAAGGTATGTGTCACCGAGACTTCTGGCCTCGGTGAGGTAAGAGACGGTAGTTTTAAGTGTCAGCGGCAGCTAGTGCTGACTGACATGGTTTGTTGTTAGTATGGCTGTAAAGCCGATCTGGGCGAACTCTTACTGAGAGTAGCCAAAGTGCTGGGTGGGTGGCTGCTCCCCATGCTCCAGGCCGGGTCTTTATTGGCCTATATAAAACCCAGCCAGCAGTCTCAGCTGGGTGTGGTTGATCCTCCATCTGACAGGTAAGCTGGGGAGTCTCTGTGTTTTGGGATCTGTGAACTGTTGCCATGCTAAAGGCTTGAAAGTTGCATGCTGGAAAACAGGCCCCTAAAGCCTGCTGTGGACGGCTGGGAGAAAGACTGCTAACCAGGTGAAGATTTTGTTCTATGGACATTGCATGGTGTGAACAAACACCAAGACTGTGAATGGTCATTTTGTGTTTCCTTATGTGTTGTGAAAAGGCGCAGGGGTCCGTCATTGACGGAAGGTACGTGTCACCGAGGTTCCTGGCCTCGGTCAGATAAGAACCGGTAATTTTGTGTGTCAGCGGCAGCTAGTGCTCGCTGACACTGTTTTACTTAGTGTGGCTGTAAAGCGAATCCGGGCCGGTTCTTATTGGGAGCAGCCAAAGAGCAGGGTGGGTGGCTGTTCCCCACGTCCAGGCCAGGTTTTGGGCTGGGGTTTAAAAGTCCAGCCAGCAGCTCAGCTGGGTGTGGAATGAACCTCCAGGTGATAGTGAAGCTCTGTGTTTTGGGAGCTGAGGAGTTCTGCCATACTGCAAGGCTGAGAGCTGCATGAGAGCTGCCAGCTGGAAGCCAGGCGCCCTAAAGCCTGCTGTGGACTGCCAGGTGACGTGTTTTTGAGTCTTGTGGACTTTTGCTGTGTGAATTAACACAAGGATTCCTGCGGTGTGAATTAACACCAGGGCCCTGCCAAGTATTGTGTTTCTTTTCTGCCTTTTTTGTGTGAATAAACACAGACTTTTGCTTTTCAACAGTGGTTTTTCTTCTGTATTGCATCCGCTTACCCTGCCTACTAGAGCAAATCCCTACAGTGTGAATAAACACTGAACTGTTTAAGTTAAAGACTTTGTGATTGCCTCTATACTGCGTCCGCTAGCCTGTCTACCAGAGCAAAACCCCACAATTGGTGGAGGATGTGGGTAAACGCAGTGAGGCAGGCCGAAAAGTGTATGTCCTATATTAAGCCGGCAAGGTTACGACCCGTGTCCCCTGACAAAATGGAGGCGGTCGTGAAAGCCCTCGTGGAGGCTAACTTGCAGCAGCAGGAAACTAACCATCTGCTATTACAACATCCAGAACGTCCACGATGCCCGTAAAGCTGTCCGTGCGGTGATCCCTAAGATGTCCCCCTCGGATGACGTCGAGACCTATCTGGCGATGTTTGAAAAGGTGGCCGTGAGGGAGAAGTTACCCCAAGACCAGTGGGCTGAGGTCATCGCTCCGTTCCTGGCGTCTGGGCCCCAGCAAGTGTTTTTTGATCTTCTCGATGATCAAGCGGCCGACTACCAGACCGTAAAAGGTGAGATCCTGGCGAGACTGGGGGTGAATGTATTGCTCCGGGCTCAGCGGGTGCACCACTAGGAATTTAACTCAGCTGAACCCGCCAGACCACAATATTATGACCTGCTACATCAGTTGCAGAAATGGCTGCAGCCTGACATATTGACTCCCACTGCTATGATGGACCGTCTGTTGGCAGATGTGTTTTGGAGGGTTTTGCCGTACCCTCTCCAGCACTGGATCGGCCAGGTGTCTCCTGGTAATGCCTTAGAGATGGTCGACCTGGTGGAGTGCTACGAGGCCACCAGAAATCTGCAGAGGGGTTCTTGTGGGAGGGGGCCAGTCAAACCCCGGAAATCTCCACCCAGACTCGGCGGCCGGTGCTAGCCAAACCCGTTGGGACGTATCCCCTGCAGACCCAGCCAGTTTTGCTGGCAGTGTCACGAGCCTGGACACATAAGGGCCGACTGTCCCCATCGGGTGAACCCATGGAAACCAACTACGGCTACCGCCACTCATTGTATGCCAGAATGCGGTGTGCGACAGGTACCTCAGAGACTGTAGACAATAGCCATCTGTGCCAGGTGGAAGTGGGGGACACTCTGGCGGTGGCACTGGCCGAAAGGTTGGCGTTGTGTGCATTCATGGGGACTTAAAAGACTATCCCACCGCCCTGGTCTCTCTATCAACGGTGGCCGGCAGGTGAACTCATGAGATGGCTGTCGCCACAAAATTACCGTATGAACTAATAATTGGGAGAGACTTCCCCGGTTTCCCGGCACTATGGCCGTAATCACACTCACCACGTGGTGAATGCGGTGACGTCAGCGCAGGTCCTGCTGAATGAAGATTTCGTCATCAAAAGGTCCTTTGGCAGGTCCTGAAAGAAGAAGAAAGAAGATGATGCCGGCTCTGCGAACAGGATGAGGTGAGTTAACTTTAGATATATTTTTTTAACCCCTAAAGCCACATTTTAGTAAGCTTTCTGTATTAAGAGTGCTATTATTTTCCCTTATAACCATGTTATAAGGGAAAATAATAAAATATACAGAACACCTAACCCAAACTCGAACTTCAGTGAAGAAGTCTGGGTTCGGGTCTGGGTACCACACTCGCGTGCAAAACGCATTGCACCCACGCGATAAAAACTGACTGCAATTGCGTACCTACTCACACGATTTTCCCAGATCGCAGACGCAAGGCATCCGGACCTAATCCGGACACGCTCATCTGCAAGTGGCCTAAGAGGAGCAGGCGCCATAGTAATGCGGTGCCTGCTGTTTCCTACAGCAGACACCAGCGGCTAATGTCTGCGACCAGCGGTAATGCCGATCGCAGACATTTACCCCCCGATGCCGTGGTCAAACGACATCTGGGCGCGCTAAAAACCAGAAGCGTGCACTTCCGGTTATGCTCCGGCTCCCCCGTGTGGCGATCGAAGGAGCCGAAGTTTGTGTGCAGCAGCCCATGTCTTTGTAAATGACAGGAGGCTGCTGCATAGTGTTTCCTATGGAGCCCTTGCCTGTTATAGGGGACCATAGAAAACTAATAAAATCATCATAGACTCCAATGCAAGTGCATTGGAGTCTATGATAACAGCAATCAAATGATTGATTTTTATAGTTCCCATAGGGAACTATTACAAAGTGTGAAATAAAAAATAGAAAAGTTCAAATTACCCCCCTTTCCCCAAAATGAGAATAAAAATGTAAAAAAATAAAATAAAAATACACATCATGGGTATCGCTGCGTGTGTAAATGCCCATACTATCAAAATATAAAAGTATTAAAAAGGCGAAATGAAAAAAGGGTCAAAATGGGCAATTTTCCATTTTTGGGTTGCTTCTCCTCCCACAATTTTTTTTTATATAAAGTGATCAAAAAGCCTTACACGTCCCAGAATCTTATCAATATAAAGTACACATCGGCCAGCAAAAAATGAGCCCTCATAGAGCTCCGCATGCATAACTACAAAAAAATTATAGGGGCCAGAATAGGACAACAACAAAAAAAAAAATTTCAAGTTTTTTTTTTTCAGCATCAAAATGCAAGGAAAAGTATATATATGTGGTATCGCAATATTCGTAATGACCAGGAGAATGAAGATCACAAGTCAGTTTTACCGCATAATGAAAAACCTCTGTAAAACTGTGGCAAAATTGCGTTATTTTTTTCAATTCTACCAGCTTTGGAATTATTTTTTCCCACTTCCCACTACACTCTATGCAATATTAAATGGTGGCATTGGAAAGTACAACTTGCCCCGCAAAAGATAAGCCCTCATATGAAGTGAATGGAAAAATAAAAAAGTTATTGTTCTGGGAAGGCGGGGAGTGAAAAGCGAAAACGCAATTTAAAAAAAAGCTCCGGAGTAGAAAGGATTAAGATCACACACCATGCTGGGCTTTAATCCAAGTGCACCTCAGAGACAGCGAGGAAGACGACAGCGGATCCAGAGACTCAATAAAAGTTTAATCAGTTCACAGATCATTCATGCAACTTCAGCTAGGTGCAAAAACAGCAGATGCCTGCATATAACCTACAACATCAGTAAAGCCACTGGATCTACTACAGAAAGTCAGACAGCCCAGGCATATCCACTGACAGAATATGATCAGTAGCATCGCCGAGAAATCGGAATCTATAACCAGCAGATGCTTCTTCGCAGGGCATTGTGCTATTAGTCACTGGGTGAGAAGTATGGGGATTTACAGATTGTTACACCTCTTGTGATCCTCATCCTCGCACGTCTATTACAGTAGAGAGTACGTCTTTATAGAAACTCTACATTTCTGACACAGCCTACTGTCTGGGGTTGTACATTAAGGGCTCATGCCCACGAGCGTAAGCACTCAGTGCCCGTGCTGCGGACCGCAAATTGCGGTCCGTAATGCATGGGCACGACCGTAGGGCAGCCGCATGCGGATCACAGACCCATTCACTTGAATGGGGTCCGCGATCCGCATCCGACAGTCCGCACCGCAAAAAGGTAGTACATGCACTACTTTTTTGCGGAACATAAGCGCAGAACGGAACCCCATGGAAGCACTCCGTAGTGCTTTCGTTCCGTTCCGCACCGCATGTCTGGATTTGCGGACCCATTCAAGTGAATACGGCGGGGCAACGGTCGTGGGCATGAGCCCTAACTCAGAAGAATGTATTGATATCTTTCACTTTAGTGATTGACTGCGTTATTCTGGAGAAAAAGTACTTTCAATTCATTTGTAAATGAGCAGTTAAGTGACCCGAAGGGCAGGTCGAAGCCTCTCTGTGCACCCTTCCTCCTCCTGCTTCCTCTGCCAGTCCCTCCCTCTCCTTTTTCATTGACAGGGCCAGGTTCTTGCAAAGTCATCTTACCAGGTCCTGTCAATCAAGGAGAGGGAGGAGCTGACAGAGAAAGGAGGGGGAGCAAGGGTGCACAGAATGGCTCAGGGCCACCATTGGTGCACTTAACTGCTTATCTGCATAGTAGTTGGCTAGTCTCACAAAGATGCAGCACACAAAGAAGAAAAAATAGCAGATACAGGTCATATAATTGTCAGGTATAGTGCTATCACACTTACAATGAAATGTTATCTGAAAGTTTAGGTATGCTTAAAGGGATTCTGTCATGAGATTTGAGGCCTATAACCTAAACATATGGCCAGGTCCCTACTAATACCCTGAATCCGAAACAGACCTTATTAAATGTGCCTGTGGCTCTATTAGCATATAAAACATGTCATTCACGTACCTAATGTGTCCAAGGGAACGTCTCATCATGCAGGGTGCCCGGCTGCAGCCATCTCCGTCTGGTGCCCAGCGCCGCCTTCCCAGTTGAAATCGTCGCCTTCCTCACCTCAGCCCCGCCTCCGCAATCGTCCTGTCCCTCAGGTTATGCCTAGTGCGCACGCGCAGGATCTGGCAGAGGGACCGGACAATTGCGGAGGCGGGGCTGAGGTGAGGAAGGCGGCGATTTCAACTGGGAAGGCGGATTCAGGGTATTAGTAGGGACCTGTTTCGGATTCAGGGTATTAGTAGGGACCTGGCCATATGTTTAGGTTATAGGCCTCAAATCTCATGACAGAATCCCTTTAAAGGTGGGCAGAATGGACACCTCTTCATTGAATCCAATGGAAAATGTCACCATTTTGAATCAGGTTGTAAGTCCAACCTCTAGGACCCTCACTTATCGGCTCCTCCTGATAAGTGACTGTTCCTTAACTATAATATATAAACAGATTGTCCAACAAACAGTCTCAAAATGGTTCACAAAAATAAAAAAAAGCATGTTCACTTCATCAATCCCCTGCCACTCCTGTTCCGACACTGCCCACATTGCCTGCTGATCCCCTCTCGACACACTGCAATAGCCTACTCAACCATTCACTAGCTGGGGCAGCTCAATGCTGCCGTTGAGTGGGAACAGTAGGTGACCTGAACAGAATGGGAGTATTATGAGCTTGTTTACAAGTCATTTTATTTGCTGGACAACATATCCTGTCGTTACGCTACAATCATGTACACTCGGAATACTCGTTAAAGGGTTTTTTCAGGAATAATTTAAAATGGCCACCAGCAACCTGTCCTAGAATATGAGCAGGACTGGTTGCCACCACCTGCAGAGCTGCCTAGGGGGTGATGGGACGGAGCCTCACTACACACTGGGTGTCTTTACTCCACAATAGTGCTGGGAAAAAAGTTGCAAATTATGGTGCACGCTATATGAGTGAAATAATTTGCAATATTTGAAGCTTCTCGGCACTTTAGAAAAAGGTCTGGGCTCAGCAGAGCCCACCGGATTTACTATAACCTGGTGTGACTTATAGCTGAAATACATGTCAGCTCTAGGCTGGCGTGGAGTTCAGTTTCTGAGGCACGGACTGCCAGAGATGCACCTAATTTATCAAGAGCACTATAAGAAATGAAATGGTATGGGCAACAAAGACAAGTTTCATAAAATTCCCCCTATGTGCATACCGATGCAGAGAAGGCAGAAAAAGCATTGGGGGAAAGGCAGGTGGTTTTAATTTTGTGACTGATGAGAGTAACCCGTGAATGGAGGACAAACTACAGTTTGATGGAGAGTAGCCTGTAGTCTGCTGCCAGCTGACAAGAGAACTGCAGGACACTCCTCCAGCCTAACTGCTATTAGCAAAAGGACCCCTTTGTTATTCACACATTGCCATCAGACCCACACCTACTGTAATCCATTGAGTCTATCGACTTTTATAAAGTAATCATTCTTCCAGCAGTTTGCGTACTCCTCACCATAAAACTGCCCCCGGCAAATAGAAGCTTATCAAATTATTTAGCAATGCTCTTCTTAGAAACAAGGAAAACTGTAGGATCATACTTCCTCATGATAGTATCTGTTGTGTCCTATATAGTTTGCATATTACTAGGTGGTGGCAACAGGTGTCCTTTTATTAAGCGCTCTTGAAGTGGGCACATGAAGAAATGATCGCAACGAAAACTACAGGAACGGACACAATGAGTACTTTAATAGAACAATAAAAGGCAAAACCCAACCTTATCTGCAAAGACCACAAGGCATGTCACCGCAAGGTAAAAGTAAGGGTTAAATAGGAAGAGGGTGTATGAGCCAGACAAAGAAAAAAATGTCAGAGGAGGAGACCAGTGCAGAAACAATGGACACTGTCACATAGGGAGGGAGGACAGGAAAAGAGAAAAAAGACAGAGAGAGGCAAGCAGGAAAAAAAAGAGAGAGCGAGAGAACATGCAATGGAAGCACAAGAGGCAGAGAGACCTTAAAGGAACCTTGATCACAAGATGTTAGACTTTTTCATACATTTTCTTTCTTGTCTCCGTGCTTTTTTTTGTAAGCAGTAATTGTGTCACTTTCACAAGGTTATAATATGAGTGTGTTTTAGAGTTTGCATTATGACTGCAATACCCAGGCCTCCTGCAGCCCTACTGAACCAGACATGTACTGCCATAGATCCTATGGAAATCAAGATCCAATTCAGTAGAAATGCAGGAAGTCTGGGTATTGTGGCTATAATGTGAACATTATAATGTCCTTGTATCATGGCAGGGTGAAAGCTGCCTCCACTTATTTCTTCTCCTGGCCATAATGACAGCTTGTCAAAAGAACATACATCAGCAAATGCTTGGCGAAGTCTATGTGCATATACAAGGCAATACTTATTTGGCCATTCTTCTATTCTACCCAAACTAATCCTCTGGATAATGATACCCCTGCATAAAGGTTGTTACACGTTATACACTGATGTGGCATTACAAGATATGGTCTTATGAGCACGTATCGGTTTGCGTACTCCTCACCATTCCCTCCCTTGTGTTTATGCTTAATCTGCTTGAATGGACCATGGATGGTTTACTTCTGTAAACTGAGATAATAGAAATACAATCTAGAATATTCCCCAAATACAATAACTGCGGAAGAGATTTATTTTCTCTTATTAACGGGGTTGTCCGAGTTATTTTTTTGTTCTTTGTATGTTTCTAACTAGGCAAATGAAAGGACTTTACAATTCATTTACTTTATCTCCAGTTGCTGCTTTCTCAGATTTCACTGAGGGTCACATGACCTGTGAGGTCAGCTTCTCTCCCTGCTCTGTACAGATGTGTCTGTACAGGAGATGTCACTGTGCTGGCCACGCCCCCTTCACTGCCCTCTGCTGCTGTCTTCTCTCTCCCTGGATTCTTAACCCCTTGAGCTGCACAGACTCAGGGCTGAAGGCTTTACTGAGTAGCTGCAGACAGGGAGGAGACAAATGCTGACAGACTAGAGGAGTTCTGCACAAGAACAGGTAGGGGGAAGATCCTGTGTGTATCAGCAGTGTCATTGTACAGCTGGGACTTGTAGTCCTACACATATAACATGCTGCTGAGTCTCCCAGCAGGCAGACATGTCACTCAGGGCAGCTTTTGTATTCGCTTCCTTTGCAGAGCGGGGAAGGGGCAGAGATTGTTGTTATTGCAGGTAAACAAAGAGCCAGAATAGAACCAGCAAAATTAGGAAATATTATTATTTTTTTTTACCTAAAACTTGCTTAGCTTAGTTATATATTGCTGCCCATCAGATTTACAGTGCTATTTTTTTTTTTCTTAACTCTGACAACCCCTTTAAGGGCTTATTAAACTGGATGGTTTTTGGGACAATTATCAAAGAACAAATGTTCATAATAACACATGTTCCCGATAATTGGCCCATATAATCGTGCCGCCGATCTGTGAGCAAATGCTCATTTGTGGTCATGGCTACCGAGAGAATGCACCCTATCCCACCTGAACCTACCTAACACCTAAGCGGTTAGAGTTGTGCCGCAACCGCGACGTAGCAGGGACACCAGAAAGAGGGCAAAAAGGCATACAGAGTAGCAAGAGTAATTTATTACAACACAATCACAAGACCAAACTTTGGAAAGCCAATCACATCTCGGCTTTGGGATGAGGGATGTAGCGACTAAAGCAGGAGGAGCGTCAGTGGCCCAACTTCTGGATAACGTGCGCTGGCACCTGATTTTTGGAGGCCGCGGACGCTGCTCCTATACGAAATGAATGACCTAAAATCGAGGTGGGGTCGCCGCCCAGACTCCCAACTAAGGAGCGTATGTGAGACACAAACTGACGAGTACTAAGTGGCGACACCCCAAAAGGCAACAGTGGACTATCTGGCCTGTGAGCTACCAAGGCTGCCTGCAACTGCTGAAGAACCCTGACGGGGCACCACCGGTGGGACGTGGGGAAGTAGGACACTGGGACCGGGGGACCCATCTGAGAGGTCTTGGACGTCCTCAGTAACAACGTAAAACTCTCAAGATGCGGAACCAGTTGGCTAACTGTGACAAACTCACTGCTACTGGGGGGGCAAGTAAACTCACCAGGCCTCAAGAAACCGTAAAGGGCTAAATAAATAGCCGCTTTAAGCACCAAGCTGGGCAAAACCCCGAAAGGATTCTTATCCAGAACGTCAGACAGGTTACGGAATAACATACCAGTAACTGCTTGTCTGCGTATCTGGTCTCCTGGGCCACATCTGCTTAACCCCCTCAGCGTTGCTTTGACTGCGTGAACAGAAAACAACGAACCCCATTCTGGATGGCTAACGGAAAGGAAATGCTACACCCCTGACAGGTAGGATTTCACTGTATTGTGTGACAGCTTAAGTTCCGAGTGGCAGTAACCTATGAAAGCAAGAATGTACTCAATGAAGCTGGACTCTCCTCGAGGGCATTTCTCCAGGAACTTGCAACACACGGCCCACCCGGTGCGGTAAGCCCTAGCCGTTTTCGGAGAAAGTGACTTGGCTAATGAGGTATGGGCTGTGGCCAGGTGACTAGTCAAACCAGAATTAGCAACTCGTGGGGTGGGACAGCAGCGCCCGTAACAACCGCCTCTGGCCTGACCTGTGAAAAAAGGGGAAAATTAGCCCTCGACAAAGTGTCAGCTGCCACATTTTGAGAACCTGGTATATGCGTACTAGTAATACAGAAATAATGTTGCAACGAGAGTTGAACTAGACGCCTCATGAGACACATGACATGTGAAGACTTAGACAAACCACTGGTTATAATATCTACCACTGCGGCATTGTCTGTTACAAATAACACAGTGAGATTTGTACAGCGGCTGCCCCAGATAAAGGCGGCCGCCACTATGGGGTACAGCTCGAAGAGTGCTGAGGTCTGCAGGAAACCCGGGATCTGTCTAACCTCAACTGGCCACTCACCTGTGACCCAGTGGGTGCCAAAAATAGCAGCAAAACCTGTGCCAGCAGCCATGTCCGAGAAAATTACTGCAGACAAGCTAGACAATTCGGGAATAAACAAGGACACCCCATTCCACTGGCTGAGGAAGTGGTTCCACATGTGTAGGTTAGATAAGGCATGACTATCCAGGCGTACCGGGCTGTCTTGGTTCGGAGCAGAAGCGAGAAGGGCCAACAAACGGGAAATGAATGACCTGCCTTGTGGAATGATCCTCATCACAAAATTTAACATGCCCAGTAACGACTGTAAATCAGCCTTAGTGACTACGGTGGTAACTGAGAACCTGTGAACAACTTCCCTGATCCTAACTAACTTATCTGATGGCAACCTGGCTAACATGTTCTCAGAGTCTAACACTATGCCTAGGAAAGTAATGGTTGTGGATGGTCCCTCAACTTTCTTGGGGGATACAGGGACGCCCATCTGAGAAAAGCAACTCAAAAGTATCCCCAGACCCTGGGGGGCCGGTCCTGGCCTCTCGATCAGCAGGAAGTCATCCAAGTAATGGATGACGTGTTCACAGTGGATTTTATTCTCTAATACCCAATGGAGGGCCTGAGCCAACTGATCGAACAGCCACGGGCTGCTCTTAGAACCAAAAGTAAGTTTTGTGGAAAAGTAGTATTGGTCCCTCCACTTTATGCCGTGCCACTGCCAGAGAGCAGGCGCAATAGGGAGAAACTTATAGGCATCAGAGATATCGGCTTTGGACAGAGCTGCTCCGTGTCCTAACTGAATGATGATGGCGATGGCCTGGTCAATGGAAGAATACCTCATGCCCACTTCCTCTGATGGAATAAGGGAATTGAGGCTAGGGACATGGGAACCATGCGGGGCGGACAGGTCTATGATCAGTCTCTCCTTCTTACTAAACTTACCCGTGACCACCCCTACGGGACTAAATCTTTACCGCTGGAAAGGGGGCACCTTAAAAGGACTGATCAAAAAACCCTTATCTAACTCAGCGTTTATCAGCTTGTCTATGGCGCTAGGATTCTTGCCGGCTGACTGAAGATTCTTACATTCATGGGTAAACTCTGGAACAGTGACCAACCCGGTATGAAAACCTTTAGAAAACACTGAAATTAAAAACTCCATAAAACCTGGATTAGGATGACCCACCAAGAAACCCTGTAAGCAACCAGTATCCACGACACTCATCTAAGCTTTTATTGACTTTAATGTGCATACGACTTTGGGGTGGGCCCTGAAACAATTAGAACAAATGTGTAGCAAGCGGCATTGACTGAAATTACACGAAGAGTAATTATAATTGTTACAAATCTGGGCCCTACCCAACTGAACAATAGGCCGACCCAACTTGTCAACTGAGCTGGAAGACCTGAAAACATATAGGGGTCCGGCCGACGAACCAGAAGGGTTAGACGGTGCACTGGTGGCTGACTTGTGACACCACTCCGCTGAGTGGAAAATTGACTGACAAAGAACAGGAAGGAGCTTTCAACCCAGCAAAATGTCTACAAAACAACTCAGTGTCTAAATTGGACCAATCTGTGACGAACTGAAAATGAGCTAAAGTCGCTGCTGCCTTGGCAGAAAAGGAACAATGATAATCATAAAATGAACACCCGCCATACTTATACCCTAACTCTGTGACTCGGAAAAGGTACAAATCAAGCTCTTCCCTCCTATCAGGCCTAACAGAACATATCACATCTCTGAACAGACTGAACGCCATGACAAATTTGGGGATCGTCAACTTGCGATTGAGCCTGTGGTCGCGTCCTCTCAGCACCACAGAGACCTCACCGCAGGCAATGACCTTATTATCGGACAAGTCCCTGGTGGCAACCAGCAAAGAGGCAAGGTTAACATCCCTACCCTATAGTATATCTTTCCTGATGTTAGCCGGAACAAAATGAGCATGAAAGACATTGGGAGCGGCCTGCGTTGGACGACAGCCACCTGCCGCGGATGTAGAGGCAACAGGTAAGTCCGGAGGAGAGACAGGGACAACCAAAGCACGAGACTCAACCGTCTCCAACCTTGCTTGAATACTAGTAACAGCCGACGTTAGGCTATTCAACATGACGTGTAACTGGGTGAGTGACGTTTGCACCGTGGCCATGGAGACGTCATCTTGACACGGAGCCACTGAACCTTTCAACAGCCGGTACAACTCAGCCTTCCTGGCGGAAGCCGGGAAAGGAATACCCCTCTTAGTTAGTTCCAAAATAAGCCTAGGGATAGTCCATGCACTAAGGGACGGAATACTGCCCCCTTCAGACACTCCCACAACATCCTCATCCACGGAAGCCTCAACGATATCCGAAGCTCGCGACATAACAGCTGTAGAGACAATACAACACGAAACAACAGATAGAGAATGAGACATGAACGACACTAGCAACCTCTCTCCTCCCCCCGACGTGTACCCCTACTACCTGGCAGGTAAGTCAAGATCCTGTAACTTGAGAGAAACGCTGGAACCTGGAAGCAAACAATCATGCCGTCAACTCCGGATTACACACCGCGGCGGGATGAAAACCACAAACAACCTTTAAAAGGAGGGTGAGCAAACGACTAGCGAGTAGAATTGAAGGAGACAACGTAACTTAAATAATTAACTGTTTACCTCACCTTTCTCTTCCCTCTTTTTTTTACCAATCCAAAAAGTTCCTTCATAACAAGAACCTGACCTGTGACCGTAACCACCCAAATTACGGCCAGCGAGCTGTACCCACTAACCCCGCCTACTGCCCGAGAGAAGGAAAAGAACGACACCTGCGACTATGACCTGCCTCCCTGACGGGGAAAGCCCAGGTGATAATGCGCTAACGGAACCCAACAAGTGAAAAATAAACCGCAGCCAGAGACCGCAAAGCACTCCCTCCAAACCCCCCCCCCCCCAAACTCCCTACCCTACACTCCTCGGCATTAACCCCCTAGACTCCCTGGACACGGTTATACAATTAATGATTATAACACATTCTACTCTTCTGCTACCACCCCACAAAGACTGGCACCCTCTAACTGACCCAAAACAGGGCTCTACACACACCCTACACACCACCTGCCAGTACTGGCAACAGCAGTGACAGACCGGCGAAAAAAAACCTAATCTCAAAAACCCCTCATCAAGCTCCGCCCCCCACTCCCCGTATCCCTGCCTATCTAACAGCACGGCGGCCCGTGCCAGACTTTAAGGCGAACAGCTGATCGGGGACACGCTGCCCCCTGCACCCTAACGTGTCGTGCCGCGTGGGGAGCTAGCGTTGCTCCCTGGCAGACCGCTACGGTGCAGGGGTGCCCCCCCTCACTTAGGGGGCCTACCCACCGCCGGCCGGACTTCCATGTGCTGGGCTGCAGGATGTAGCAGCTACTCACCAACACGGGACGCTGCAGACCACGGGCACAGCTACACCACACGCCGCTCTCCACCAGGTACCGGTCCAAGCGCAAAACTACGTGCAAGGTGGGAGGGGCGCCGGCCGAACATAAAGGCAGCGGTGCCCCTCCCACAAATGCAGGCCAATGAATCGGCCTTTACACATGTCTGTTGATTTGCATCTTTCATCAAAATGAAATATGCACAATTATTGCAAGCGCATCTCCCTGTGTAATTGGGGGTGTGCTGCCGAAAATCCTTAGAACTGAATGAGGGAAATACGACTGCGGTAGCAAACATTCCTCCTCCATTTACCTTTCATCGGCCACTGTAAAGGCCGATGCAAACGAGTGCAGATCAACGGGTTTGTCGTCAATTGACACTAGTCCTTCACGAACATCGTGCAGCATATTAGGGCCAGTGAAATTATTTCAGATTCTGTAAAGTTCAAAAATATTATATTTTTTATTTTGCTAAAGAGAAAAAAAATGAAACCAAGTTTCCATATGTTGAAAAGTAACCACCTGGACCAGGACTGAGACAGAAGGGGCCACTGTGCAGGGAACTGCAGGACTGCATGTCAGAGTCAGTGGAGATCCAGAAAGTCAGAAGACATAGTGATGGCTTATCCACAATATGTCATCATGTTTTGTGATGGAAAACCCCTTTAAGGACAGCATAGTTGAGTGAAGTGGTATCAGGTGAGGTATGTTGGCCATAGGCATCGCTGTAAGTTAACTGACATAGATGAATAAATTAGTTTGCAATTCTTAAGCTCTCCATAAACATTAATGAACTGTCATCCAAACCTGCCAATAATGAGTTCAGCCAACAGTCTACTGTTTGTGGGGAGCTCAGATGATGTCAGAGAGACAGGAAAAGTGAATATTTTCACCCATTGACAAATTTCTTAAAACATCATGCTTACATTTCCTCAACTATGAGCTCCAGAAGAAGGTTGAACACAAAATCAATATACATAGAATGGTATACTTTATGGAACATAAGCCTAATGTACAAAGGCACATGGATAACAAGAAAAATTTAAATTAAGGTAGAAAGGAAAATAAGATGCACAACACAGACGAGAGAGAATATATAGAACTCTTGTCCAAAAGAGACAGGCGAGGCAGAAAATTAGAGGATGGAGCAGGTATTGGTTGAGAGGAAGAAGTAGAGGAGTAGATGTATTGTTAGAGAAAGAGGAAGAAAGATGAGGAAGATAAGAAGCAGACAGAGAGGAGAGGTGGAGGCACAACAGGAAGATGTGATGAGAGAAAGCAGCAGAGGTAAAAAGGACGGGAGGGGGAAAGAGATGGAAAAAGACAGACTGAGAAAAGTGAGGAGGGGGTGAGAGAAGTAAGCAACGGGAGGCGATGTTGAGTGAGAGATAAGTGTGCAGAGATGGAAAATAGAAAAAAAGAGCAACGCAAAAAAAATCACAAAGATGAAAAAAAAAAAAGGAAAGCAAGAGAGGATGGACATGTGAGAAAAATGGGGAGGGGAGAGGGCAGGTGGAGCGAAGAAAAGAGAATTGGAAAAAAAACTAGGAGACAGAAATCTAGAAGAGAGGGGCAGCATCTAAGGAATAAAAGAATACAAAAAACAGACAAGAAATTCAGGAGGTAGACAAGAAAGATAGGAGATGAAAAGGAATAGTATAATAAGGGTTATAAAGTACAATGGGGGAAGGGATAGACAGAACGACAAGGAGAAAAGACCTAAGTGAAGAATGATATAGTTAAGCTAGGAAGTTACTATGGAGAATGTATGAGAGGAGAAGGAAGATGATGGACATGAACAAAGAGTGATGGGCTTGTCACGTAAAGAGCATACATCTACAAAAGGAGAAGAAGCAAAATAGTCATGGATAGAGGTTATAAAAAAAGAGGAAGGTGGGAGATGGACATTAGGCTGTGGAGTGTGGGTTTGTCAGTCTAGTATAGAATGCCAGGAGGCAGAAAAATACATGATAAAATACAGATCTGGCATAAAAGAAGAAGCAGAGGAGAGCTGCAGTGGAAAGAGGAGGAAAACATGCAGGTTGGGAGAGTCAGATGTAAGCAGTAAGAGAGAGCAGAGACATGAGGAGAGGCGAGAAGGAAGGGGTGGCAGGCACGGAGGGGAGAAACAAATGAAAGAAATGAGGAGACAAGGAAAGAGTGTGCTTTACAAAGATAAGAGGAACAGCAGTCAAGACATTGGGAAAGGAGAGACTGATCATGACAAACAGGAAAAAGGCAGGGGGTGGAGGAAGGACTGGTATGTCCCGAAGACGCAGAGGAAGGAAAGAGTGGGAAAAATTGGGGAGCGGAAAAAAAGATATATATAAGGGATTAACTATGAAGAGAAAACAACAGCAGGGGTGGGAGGAAGAAAGGAGGAGATGAAGGGGGAGAGACAGATGGAAGACAGGAGAGGGGGAAGGGAAGAATAGAGAAATGAAGTACAGGGAAAATCTAGAGAGTGATGTGGAGAAAAGATTAAAGTTGCCAAGACTGTGAAGATGAGGAGCAAAGAGGGAATAAGAATAGACACAAACACAAGAAATCTGATAAAGAGTTAAAATAAGAGATAGACAAGCCTGAGAAATACTGATAGAGAACAGCTGAAGTGTGCAGGAGGCAGAGGACTGTACACAGCAGACAAACACAAGAGAACTATGAGACAGAGAGTGAGTGAAGTGGCCTCCTGTGCTGGAGGGAACATGCAATGCACTGCTGACCAGCCAAAAGCCTCTTACCGTTACTGGGTCACAGAACCCTAGCCACAGGAAAGAAGAGAAATGCACCAACCCATCTGTTCTGCAGCCTAGCACCCAAGAAGACACCTCTATTCTAAATATGAATGCCAGTATGAGCAGCATGCCACTTTTACTTGTTCTTACTGTCTATAACTACTTTATATACAATAGGTCTCAGGGGCCAGTATGGTCATTGCCAATAATATGTGGAAGCACTGCTGTAAGGACACCAATCTCTGACAGTAAATGTTATTATAGGAAAAATCTGTTTCACAAGAATGCAGAAAATAAAGGCAAGAGACAATTCTGGTATTGTCATGGACGCTCCCGCGATAGGTTATCGGTGAGACTGGCAACACGTGGTTTGATCTGACATGTTTTCCGTTTGGATCAAATGATGTCTGTGTTGTTTTTGGTGCTTGGCACACCTTCTTTCCCCAGGTGTGGCTATTAGGGTCATTTTACCTTCTCTATTTACAGTTGCTTCTCCCACAATGCTGTGCAGTTTATAGCTTCTGTTTGGACCTTTGGATAGATTGTGGTTGGATTTCGGCTAAGTTCCTGGTGCTTCCATTGCTCCTTTGAAGTTATGTCTTTCCTTTCCCTTTTGTATTTTGTTTGGGTTCTGTGTGTTGCATTTCCCTATTGTTTGTATTAGGCCTGAAGGAGACTCCTGTTTGTCCTTCCTTTTGGAGGAACAGGTAGTCTTGTCCCTGACATTAGTACCAGGGTCCTATAAGGCTTGATAGGACTCTAGGTATTCCTGCGTATGAACTCACCTACTTTTGGGGTCTGTTCATACTGGTAGTCAGTCAGGATTTTGGTTAGGGTTTTCACTAGGAGGTGTCCATTTTCCTTCCCTAGTTTTCAGGCCTGATTCCCTGTTCCCCCTTCCCTCCTATGCTCGGTGTGGTGTTTCCCTCCCACACCAAAGCGTGACAGTTATGTATAAGACTATTCTGTAGAAAAGTATGTAAGTTCTGTAGACAATGCTGGGGTTACCTCTACATTTTACTGGCATCATGGCTCCTGCATTTACAAGATATGACAGTTCCATTATGATGGGGGTGTTTTCCCTCTTTGACTTATAATGGATCTGTCAGATTTGAAGTCCCAGACAGAGAAAATTCTTCTCTTCTAGGCATCTACAGTTTCTGTTTTACCTAATCACACTGCAAATAAAACTCTAATAAAGCTGCACATGGCACGTTCTACCTAGGATCTCAGACTCTTACCATTTCAAAAATTAAGGATTTGTCCCATTGTTTTTATTTGTATTTCATTTTTTATAAAGATCCCACAGCGAATAGCCTGCATTCCGGCATAATTGCTAATTTCTGGCTGGATCTCCACTGGTCCCCATTATAGTTAATAGGGCCGGAAGGTATCAGGTAGCATTGGGCAATGCCGGATTAAGAAATAACGCTAGAGTGAAACTAGCCTTAACTGTCATAGCTTCTAAACAACAGATAGGGCTAGTGGCAGTTGAAGGACAGAAGCGAGCAGGTGCGACCACCTCAGTGATCTTATTGAGGTGGACATTAAAATAAAGGAAAGAACAGATGGCACCTTACAGATAGATTTTATTGAATTACTCAGTGGCTATACTAAATTTTTATGGACTAGTACAAGAATTGTTCTCGCCAATATACTGAATTTCAATGAGTCACTGTGGATATTGGGGTATTATAGTCCTATAGTAATCTACATAGAAAAATCCGATACACTCTCCAAAGAATTCATATGCAAAGTTCATGACTTATTACACATAAAGCAAACAAACTGTAACAAGAAGCAAATTCAAAGAGGCAGTGTGGATTGTACAGAAAAATGGTTAATTTTCTACAGTTTCTGTTGTAGTAAACGTTGCTTGTATGGCGACATGTCAATCAAGACATTCCCTCTAATAGGATGCCAAGGCTCCTTTACGCACATTCCTACCATATAGTGCACCAAACTCTGATCCCCTACTTCCTATTTCTTCTATTTGGGAAATGTACTTCTCTTATTACATTTGCACTTCCATACTCTACCCTCCTCTACTTTAACACTATTCCTGGACCCACTTCTACCTATACTTAGTTTTAATTCATGTCAATCATTTTAGTGCTCCGTTTGCCGCCTGTTTATGGTTGATATCTGGTCATATGTTCTTCAAGACCGGATGGTTTTGACAGTATTTTGCCATTCGTTTACTATCTCTCTATTACTGTTTACATGTTAATTTTTTACATTTAGCATCTATTATTTTAGTAGCATTCTTCCGTTGATTTCTACCTTTCCCTGTATCTACCCACAGAGACATACTCAAAATGTCTGTACCTTGGTATCCTGTTACCCCCTGTTCCTATCTGGAAATTTACAATAAAAATATATATAAAAAAAAAGAAAAAAAGAAAAAAAAAAGAAAAATATGTCTGTGCGAGCCGAAATGTCTTGATTGACGTGTTGCCATACAAGCAACATTTAACGTAACAGGAACTGTGGAAAATTAACATTTTACTATACAATCCACACAGCATTTTTGAATACTCAAGCACACTGAATTTTCTTCTTGTCACAGAGTATTTGCTTCACGTGTAATAAATCACAAATTTTGCATCTGAATTCTCTGTTGAGTGCGTGAAATTTTTCTATATACAAAATTTTTAATTACATGCAATTACACAAGTATTCGGATCCAGGTGCTGGTTTATAAAAATGTAGAATAATTTTCATGGGAAAACCCATGTAATGCAATTCACTAAAAGGATATATAAATATATATATATCAAATGTTTTGGACTATAAGGCCGCATGCACACGGCCATTGTGCGGCCGTTCCGTGCATTGGAGACCGCAATTGCGGTTCCCAATGCATGGGCAACATCCGTGCAGCGGGCCGGACCCGTTCAACTTGAATGGGTCCGTGGTCTGTCCGCACCGCGAAAAAATATGACATGTCATATTTATTTGCAGTGCGGAACAACGGAAAGAAACACCTCGGAAGCACTCCGTAGTCCGCATCTCCGGAATTGCGGACCCATTTAAGTCCAACGGCCGTGTGCATGAGGCCTAAGACTTACCAGACTATAAGACACACCTAGGATTTAGAGAAGGAAAATAAGAATAATACCTCAGACCCCAATTCTTCATCAGACTTCAGGTCAGACCCCCAAAATCCAACAGTCTTAGATCAGACCCACATCAGCTTCAAATCAGACCCCTATCAGACTCAGATCAGGCCCCCAAACCTCCATCAGCCTCAGATCAGACCTCAGAGCCCCCATCAGACCCCAGATCAGACAACTATCAGCCTCAAATCAGACCCTCATCAGACGTCAGATCAGACCCTCATCAGTCCCTATCAGACTGGAACAGTTTCAATGGAGTCCAGGAGAAATGGAACAACTTAAAAGTGGCACTATTGAAGGCAACAGATAATTGCATTAGGCTTGCCAGTAAAAGCAAAAACAGGAAGAGACCACTGTGGTACTAAGCAGAAGTGACCAAAATCATTAAAAACAAAAAGATAGCATTTAGTAATTAGAAAAAACAAACAAATGAGGATGACAGGGAAATTTATAAGATTAAGCAGAGAGAGACCAAGCAAGATATAAGAGCTTCTAAAGCACAGGCAGAAGAGGAATTAGCTCAGTCAGTGAAAAAAGGTGATAAGACATTCTTCAGATACATAAATGAAAAAAGGAAATTAAAACAAGGAATTACCAAATTAAAAACAAAAGAAGGAAGGTATATAGAAGAAGATAAAGAACTAGCTGACTGCCTCAATGAATACTTCAGTTAGGGAGGAAGACTAATGAATCTTTTGATGCATGTGTCTTTACAGAGGAAGAGGTTCTAAGTCAGCTGTCTAAAATTAATACAAATAAGTTACAGGGGCCTGATGGGATACACCCAAAGCTATTAAAAGAGCTTAGCGGTGTACTAGCAAAACCATTAACAGATTTATTTAAAGAGGACCTTTCACCTTTAAAAACATTGTGAACTAAGTATGCTGTCATGGAGAGCGGCGCCCGGGGATCTCACTGCACTTACTATTACCCCTGGGCGCCGCTCCGTTCTCCCGTTATCCCCTCCGGTATCTTTACTCACTAAGTTATAGTAGGCGGTGTCTGCCCTTGTCCTGTGGGCGTCTCCTTCTCCTAGGCTGTAGCGCTGGCCAATCGCAGCGCACAGCTCACAGCCTGGGAGAAAAAAACCTCCCAGGCTGTGAGTTGTGCGCTGCGATTGGCCAGCGCTGCAGCCTAGGAGAAGGAGACGCCCACAGGACAAGGGCAGACACCGCCTACTATAACTTACAGAGCGAAGATACCGGAGGGCATAACGGGAGAACGGAGCGGCGCCCAGGGGTAATAGTAAGTGCAGTGAGATCCCCGGGCGCCGCTCTCCATGGCAGCATACTTAGTTCACAATGTTTTTCAAGGTGAAAGGTCCTCTTTAACTAATCACTGGTAACAGGGGTCGTCCCAGAAGATTGGAAATTAGCAAATGTTGTGCCCATTCATAAGAAAGGTAGTAGGGAGGAATCGGGCACCTATAGGCCAGTAAGCCTGACATCAATAGTGGGGAAATTAATGGAAACCATGCTTAAAGGGTTTCTACCACCAGAAATACTGTTATGTAGCTGACTGACATTAGCGATGCGCTAATGTCAGCACTACATAACAGTATGTTTCTAACATTAGTCCCTGCAGCCGTTTTTGTTAAAAAAGCACTTTTATTATATGCTAATGAGCCTCTAGGTGCTATGTGGGCGTAAAATCAGCACCTAGAGGCTCCGTCCACTCACCCTTTATCCCGCCCAGGTCCAGTGTTCTGCCCGCCCAGCTCCTCTTGATTGATGCCACTGTTCCCTGCATCGTTGGCGAAATCCCGCGCCTGCGCCGTTCACTTCTGTCTTCGGCGCGGGCGCAGTGAGTGAAGGCCGCTCTCCTGATGCCGGCTTCCTCACTGTGACGTAGTCGGCGCAGGCGCAGTGAGGAATCCGGCACCAGGATCGCATCATTCACTCACTGCGCCAAAGACAGAAGTGAACGGCGCAGGCGCGGGATTTCGCCAACGATGCAGGAAACAGTGGCATCAATCAAGAGGAGCTGGGCGGGCAGAACATTGTTTTAGATACACGTCTGGTAGCCTTTAATTCATTTTGGAGGTAAGCTGCTCCACAGTAGATTGTTGGTCTGCCCTTGCGCGCCTTTGTAGCCGATGTTCACCTCTCACATCAATGGCACATGATGTTCCGCAGTTTCCACGTTGCTTACTCACAATGGTGCCATTTGTCCACTCACAATATACTTTCACCAGAGCTGCATGTGAACAGTTCACAAACTGCAGTTTCAGAAATACTGCCACCCCTGGCCCAAAAGCCAATAATCATCCCTTTCTGCAAGGGATATGTGTGCAGACAGCCTAACTCACACCTTATGCACCCACCAGGGCACAGGATTTTTGAGCTATGTGCTGCCGATCTGAAAAGTAGGAAGTATATACTGTATGTAATATATATATATATATATATATATATATATATATATATATATATATATACAGGAAGTGCAGAATTATTAGGCAAGTTGTATTTTTGAGGATTAATTTTATTATTGAACAACAACCATGTTCTCAATGAACCCAAAAAACTCCTTAATATCAAAGCTGAATATTTTTGGAAGTAGTTTTTAGTTTGTTTTTAGTTTTAGCTATTTTAGGGGGATATCTGTGTGTGCAGGTGACTATTACTGTGCATAATTATTAGGCAACTTAACAAAAAACTAATATATACCCATTTCAATTATTTATTTTTACCAGTGAAACCAATATAACATCTCAACATTCACAAATATACATTTCTGACATTCAAAAACAAAACAAAAACAAATCAGTGACCAATATAGCCCCCTTTCTTTGCAAGGACACTCAAAAGCCTGCCATCCATGGATTCTGTCAGTGTTTTGATCTGTTCACCATCAACATTGCGTGCAGCAGCAACCACAGCCTCCCAGACACTGTTCAGGGGGGTGTACTGTTTTCCCTCCTTGTAAATCTCACATTTGATGATGGACCACAGGTTCTCAATGGGGTTCAGATCAGGTGAACAAGGAGGCCATGTCATTAGATTTTCTTCTTTTATACCCTTTCTTGCCAGCCACGCTGTGGAGTACTTGGACGCGTGTGATGGAGCATTGTCCTGCATGAAAATCATGTTTTTCTTGAAGGATGCAGACTTCTTCCTGTACCACTGCTTGAAGAAGGTGTCTTCCAGAAACTGGCAGTAGGACTGGGAGTTGAGCTTGACTCCATCCTCAACCCGAAAAGGCCCCACAAGCTCATCTTTGATGATACCAGCCCAAACCAGTACTCCACCTCCACCTTGCTGGCGTCTGAGTCGGACTGGAGCTCTCTGCCCTTTACCAATCCAGCCACGGGCCCATCCATCTGGCCCATCAAGACTCACTCTCATTTCATCAGTCCATAAAACCTTAGAAAAATCAGTCTTGACGTTTCAGCTTGTGTGTCTTGTTCAGTGGTGGTCGTCTTTCAGCCTTTCTTACCTTGGCCATGTCTCTGAGTATTGCACACCTTGTGCTTTTGGGCACTCCAGTGATGTTGCAGCTCTGAAATATGGCCAAACTGGTGGCAAGTGGCATCTTGGCAGCTGCACGCTTGACTTTTCTCAGTTCATGGGCAGTTATTTTGCGCCTTGGTTTTTCCACACGCTTCTTGCGACCCTGTTGACTATTTTGAATGAAACACTTGATTGTTCGATGATCACGCTTCAGAAGCTTTGCAATTTTAAGAGTGCTGCATCCCTCTGCAAGATATCTCACTATTTTTGACTTTTCTGAGCCTGTCAAGTCCTTCTTTTGACCCATTTTGCCAAAGGAAAGGTAGTTGCCTAATAATTCTGCACACCTAATATAGGGTGTTGATGTCATTAGACCACACCCCTTCTCATTACAGAGATGCACATCACCTAATATGCTTAATTGGTAGTAGGCTTTCGAGCCTATACAGCTTGGAGTAAGACAACATGCATAAAGAGGATGATGTGGTCAAAATACTCATTTGCCTAATAATTCTGCACGCAGTGTACACACACACACATACACACACAGAAATTTTCTTTTCTTTCCATTGCTAAATAATTCTGAGCAAAGGAATGTATAATTTCCATCATGTTAACCCATACTATACCTGATTGCACAGTAAACAAATTGAAGGAAAATAGAGATTATTTTATTTTCCCAAATAAACAATGGTATTCTTTCAGGCAGATCCTTTCTAATACACTGCACTGACTTGTCTGGTTAGACGTCTGTCATGGTAGAAGTGCAGTGATGGGGGAGTTGCTGAGTCTGTGTGAATGGAGGGGGAGACTGTGTCTAGACAGAATATGTAGGCAATCTCAACTTATTTCTACCCTGAAAATCCCTTGCACAAAAAGGATACGTATCCTTTTCAAATTTCTTCCTGTTCAAAAAGGAAGAATCTTTACTAAAATGCTCTAAAACTATGACAAAACTAATTGTCTTTAGAAAACCTTAGGTAATAAACCTCGTTTTTGCTCCTTGTTAAAATTGCTGTCCAGGACTTAAACATGAAGACCTGACCTTAGGTTTGGACTTGATTTGCAGGTTGCTGGGGGTCCAAGTCTTTGCACCTTCTACGATCAGCTTGTTTGAAGGAGCTGCAGCGTGTTCTCTACATTATTTACCAGGCACTATCCTGTGAGTTTAGGAGAGGCTTTGTCTGGTATCATAATTCGCTTTGAGATTTTAACACATATGATAGCACCATGTTTTCTATTTTT
Source organism: Bufo bufo (assembly GCF_905171765.1). Taxonomy (NCBI): domain Eukaryota; kingdom Metazoa; phylum Chordata; class Amphibia; order Anura; family Bufonidae; genus Bufo; species Bufo bufo. The sequence goes on from NC_053389.1 coordinate 680,924,786, forward strand.
ATCATGTTGCCTACTTTCAGGTTTAAGTGGTTATACGTGGTGTGAGAGTCTGCATTTCAGCAACCTTTTCAGGCAGTGGCAAATATTTTATTGTGAATGATACGTTGGTGGCCACTATTCGCTTTGAGGTTTTTAACACACCCAGTTTCCTAATTATATCTCGGTGCCCGACTCAGGTTGAAGTTGTATTACAGCTCAATCCCATTCACTTTAAGGGGATAAATCTGTGGTAAACTGTAATGCCTGGTACAGATGCTACTAAAACTACTGTTCCCTACAATGGAAGGGACGCGGCATTGCCAGGTGCCATAGCTCCTTCACACAGCTGAACAACGCTCAGTTATTACAATTGTTGACAACAGAGCGCATAACTTTAACATAATTATGTGGAGAATATAACATGCTAGGCCCATTGACACGTCCGCAAAATGGGTCCGCATCCGTTTTGGATCCATTCATTTTCAATGGGGCCGCAAAAGATGCGGACAGCACACCGTGTGCTGTCCGCATCCGCACTTCCGTTCCGCGGCCCCGCAAAAAAATAGAACATGTCCTATTCTTGTCCGCAGCCACGGACAAGAAAAGGCATTTCTATCATAGTGCGGAACGCACATGGCCGGTGTACGTGTTTTGCGGATCCGCAATTTGCAGAACACAAAACAGTTGCGGACGTGTGAATGGACCCTTAGGCTAAGTTCACATCTGTGTGAAATATTCCTTCAGATGCCTCCTTTGCAGATTCGGTCACAAAATATGACTGAATAGTCCTGCACGCAGGACTATTTATTCCGGTAAAATGACAGACTCTAATAGATGCCCAACAGACCCCATCATAGTCAATAGGGTCTGTCTGGCTCTCTTAGTTTCAGTTAAGTGTCAGCACTTCTGTTTTCGATGTTATACTCTTATAATGGAGCAGGACAATGGAAATCATTATTGCTGACATAAAAGCAGCCTATGTCTATATTACAATTTGGTCCCACATCCTTGATATTTAAAGGGTCTGGGAATGGAGAGATAGCGGAGCAGGTTCTTATATCTCTCCACTGGTTCCAATAGAAGTTGTATATAGTTTTATGGAAAAAGATTCAGCAAAACTTGTATTTAATTGTATTACATTCCTGCTCATTCTGGGCTTTGAAGTCCAGGAGACGGTCCTATCAGTGATTGACATCTATCTCTGTATACACAGTCATAGAGGGAAGGCTGTCAATCACTGATAGGACCGTCTCCTTGATGTCAAAGCCCAGAATGAGCAGGAATGTAAATCAATTAAATACAAGTTATACTGAATCTTTTCCCATAGAACTATACATCAATCTGCTCAGCTCCTCCTGCTCTATAACATGCTGCCTGTAGCTCAGACACCATGTGCAACGTGACGGGTTTCCTTTAAGTACTGTAACCTAAAGGATCACTTCTACAGGTATTCATATACAGTAATAGTTTCAATTTATTTAGCTTCTTTCCCCGTTATTTGTTAAGTACTCAGAGGCAACACAGGACAGACACACAAGGGAAACATGCACAATGTGCGCTCCAGGATGATGTTCTATGCGGTCCAGAGAGAAAGGACAGTGAACGTGTCTATCCCCTTTTATGTCATAGTTTCAAGCTCCATCAAAGAAAAAAAATATTTGTAAAAGTTACATATGAATAAAGGTCATTTACAGACAGTAACAATAAACATAGTGTAAAAAATGGCATAATTTATCTATGCATTACATTTATTTGCACTAAGGCTCTGTTCCCACCTATGTTATTCTGCTGTGTTGGTTTTCTAACAAAATATATGAGAAACTTAATATTTTGAAGGACGTTTTTTTCCTGTAAGGCACCTGTAAGCATTCATTATGCTTTCCAAGTGTGACCACTCTGACCAAAAATGCTTAAGGAGGTTTTATGGGATTAATATGGTTTTTAACAGATATGCTTACCTCATCTACATCTTCTCCTTGTTTTTTTGTTCTGTTTAGATTCTACTGACCCGTTTTCACCATGTAAACCAAATCACTCTGGTGTGTTATATCCTGTATGTACCACTTCCTGTTGCTGTATCCAACCAAACCCACTTCTCCTTTCTCTGTCACAGCTTCAGCACCGCCCCTAAGAACGCCCAGCTAGTTTTTAGCCCCTCCCACCAGCTAGTTACATAGACACGCCCCTATCACTGCCCCTAACACCCAGCTAGTTTTTAGCCCCTCCCACCAGCTAGTTACATGGACACACCCCTATCACTGCCCCTAACAACGCCCAGCTAGTTTTTAGCCCCTCCCACCAGCTAGTTACATAGACACACCCCTATCACTGCCCCTAACAATGCCCAGCTAGTTTATAGCTCCTCCCACCTAGCTAGTTTTTAGCCCCTCCCACCAGCTAGTTACATAGACACTCCCCTATCAGTGCCCCTGTTGCTGATTTGACACACCCATGGACATGACATCAAAGGAAATAAATGACTGCATGGACATGGTCATGTGACCACAGCCCTGAGCAAAAGATAGGAGCAATAAAGGTACAAGAAATAGATTACAAAATTACACCTACCGTCAGAAACAAGTATTTTAAAGGATGTTGATGCAAACTGTAAAAATAAACCCCTTTAATGACTTGTGAAATGTATGCACTATGGTATGGAAAAGGATTCTTCCAATACAGTTGGCTGATTGTATAATTTTACATCTGCTGTATGGTCAGCGCTAGAATTCCCACAGACCAGCTCATCACAGCACATAAAGACTTGTCTCAAACACTCCTTCGGTGTACAAATATTTCACATTTCATATGCAAAGAGTAAACTCAATCCAAGAAAATCCATGGAGAAAACAGAAAGAAGCCTAGTTTACACACAAGGGTAGAAGGCATCTGCAACAGAAAAAATGGAGAGGTGCGCCTTGATGAGAGGGAGGGGGCAAGTAGAAAGAAAGAGCGAGCAGATAAAAGAGGAAGAAAGAGGGCGAGGGAAGCTCGGAGAAGAGGTGGAAAGGGAGCGGATGGTGAAAGCAGGCAAACAAGACAAAAGGGAAGGATGGAAATAGAAAGGATAAGTGTGAGAATATGAGAAGGCTAAGAAATAAGTGGGGCCCAGGGAGGGATGTATGAGAAAGAACACAAGGAGATGCTAAGAGAAAGAGATAATAGAAATCTATAAAAAGTGTGGAAAAGAAGAAATAGAGGGGATACCAAGGTGCGAAAATTGGACACAAACCTAGAAAATGTGTCATGTGGTAAAACACATACAAATAAAGCAATAAGAGGTTCTATAATGGTGTTGTTATGGGCAGAAATTATTCATGTTAAAAAATGTCTAAAACATGTTTAGAAGGATGAGGCAAGCATGTAAAACTAGAGCCCCAAGCAGAGGAACAGGCCAGGTTCACATCTCTGGTGAACGTTTCCGGTAGAGAACAGCGTGCTGACGTTCACCGGATCTGGTATTACTGGATTCTACAGGTCACTCCGGAAACCCTATTATTTATAAAGGGATACAGCAGCTTTCCAGTATAAATGCCAGGTTTCAGACGAAAAAATACTGCAGGTTTTTGTCCGCCCGACAGCTGGCATTTATGCCAGAGAAACGTGCCGGAATAGGCATCCCAGAAATGTGAACGCAGCCTAAAGCCTCTATTACACCAGGCGATTGTCGGGCCGGTCTGCACACTTTTGTTCGTATGAACGCTTGTTAGCAATGCTCTGGCAGTGTAGTACTGCCGCCGATTATCTCCAATCAAATCTTTTGATAGGTTTAAAAATGATAGTTTGCTAGCGGCAGAGCGTGGTGTCTAATCCCGATCTGCTGCCGGCAAACAACTGGACAGTAAGGGGACAAGCGATGGTATAACGACTGCTCCTCCCCATGCTGTGGAGGAGATCACTGCATGTAATAGCAGGAGTCTCCTCCGCAAGCGAGCAGGCGATTGCTGGGAAGGAATGCTTTCTTCCCGACAATAATCAGCAGAATTTAATATAGCCCTAACACTATATGTATTACGTTAAGAACAGACAGTGTGAATAGAATCAGTACTACATATAGGGACATCAGGAAAGGGTCACTTTATAGTATTATAGAATCTGCACAATGATGACCCACAGTGAAGTTAGGACATAATTGGAGTCACTAATTCCCCCATCCCCCAAAAGTGAGCCTATTTTGGCTCCTTAGAAACATTTCAAACTCAGAAGTCATACCTTGGAGAAGCTTCTAACACTTCAGGTTCTTAGACTAAGGCTACTTTCACACTGGCGGTAGCAGGGTCCAGGAACAGCCTGCCGGATCCGTGCTAACGCTAGCCCACCATGCTGCGGGAAGTCCGCTGCGGCCCCATTCACTATTATGGGGGCAGGCTCGAGGTCCGGGTGCAACACGGCAAACAAGCCGAGAAGCGGGCGGACAAAAAACGCAGCATACCTGCCAGACCCTGCTGCCGCCAGTCTGAAGTCCTAAGTGTTAAAGACGGCTTTTCCTCTAAGTCATTTCTTCCATTATAAACCAGTAATTACTTAATAGGCCACTTTCTTCAATATTATGAACATGTTTTCATCTAACTCATAAAGTTTCACTTAACAACTGTTCAGTCTTCCCTTTTTATATCTCCAAATTGTAATTTGGACACCACTTTAAAATGGTAAATTAGCTGAACTTCATTTCTAAAAAGTGTCATTATCTGCTCTGTACTCTTTTGTTCACAATGATATTGGATGACAATCAAGCTGCTAGGAAAACAAAACTGCCATCTCTATTTTTCTCCTGGACATCTCTCATTATTAGGCCTCATGCACACGATCGTTTGTATTTTGCGGTCCGCAAAAAACTGATCCGCAACAAATACGGATGACGTCTGTGTGCATTCCGTATTTTGCGGAATGGAACAGCTGGCCCCTAACAGAACAGTCCTATCCTTGTCCGTAATGCGGACAATAATAGGACATGTTAGTTTTTTTGCGGAACGGAAATACGGACACGGAATGCACATGGAGTAACTTCAGTTTTTTTTTGCGGACCTATTGAAATGAATGGTCCCATATACGGTCCGCAAAAAAATTTGGAACGGACATGGAAATAAAATACGTTTGTGTGCATGAGGCCTTACCTGAACCCTGGGACTTCCTCCCTGTAGGATACAGACTGCAGTGTGATGCCAGTGGCACACATAATTTCCCCTTAAGGGCGCAGTATTTGGTATACTGTGCATGGATGGAACATGAGAGGAGACTCTAGATTACAAGAGATTTACTGAGCGGTTTCCCATCACACACAGCCATATACACCAAAATAAGGATATTCAAGGCAACAAAGACCATCCAGAAAATAAAATGTGGGATATCAATATAGATCTGTGTCACTCAACCAGTTAAAGGGGTTGTCACCAGTGATGGTCAGTTCGCAGTGTTCGCCAGCGAACATATGCGGGCTGCCATCTTTAGTAAGGTAGACTCACCCGTCCGGCGATGCACAGGTAAGCCCTTACCTGTGCCTGTGCCGGGAGCCAGTCTAAAATCAAATACAGTCTCCGGGAGCAGGCAGTTCCGAGAACAGCCACCGGGGGCCTTCATCGGGCTGTTCTCGGAACTGCCTGCTCCCGGTGACTGCATTTGATTTCAGACCAGCTCCCGGCACAGGCACAGGTAAGGGCTTACCTGTGCATCGCCGGACAGGTGAGTCTACCCTACTAAAGATGGCAGCCAGCATATGTTCGCTGGCGAACACTGCGAACTGACCATCACTGGTTGTCACACCAGCAAATGGCATCAATCATGTAGAGAAAGTTAATACAAACCACTTACTAATGTATTGTTAGTGTCCATATTGCTTCCATTGCTGGCTAGATTCATTTTTCCATTACATTATACACTGCTCGTATCCAGGGGTTACAACCAGCCTGCAATCCAGCAGAAGTGGTCGTGCTTGTACACTATAGGAAAAAGCACCAGCCTATGTGCACTCCCTTCGCGGTGGGCCAATGCCCAGAGACTGCAAAGCACTCTTCGTGGCCGGTCAGGTACATAGCGATCTGATGCTCTCAGCATTAATTAATGCCAGAAGCATCTGGTACTCATGCACCTGGCTGGCAGAAGAAAGTAACCTTAGCATTTAACTGTATTGCCATCCTCAGGATGGTGATACAGTTGAATGCTGCAGCACTGTGCATTTGGTTCTGCTGAGGAAGTACTTTTGCACTACAGTGTTGCTGGCCCTGCTTACTTATGTTGCCCTGCCTACTTATATTGGCCCTGCCTTCTGTCAATTTGGACCCGCCTACAACATGGGGCCACTTTTAGCTTTCTTTTCCAGGGCCACTTTAAGTTCCCAGGCCGGCCCTGGGTCCCAACCACCAGAGAGGCCAGTGCTTTTTCCTATAGTGAGCAGTCACATTTGCTGGATTGTAGGGTGATCGTAACCCTTGGATATGAGAATGTATAATGTGATGGAAAAATGAATCCAGCCAGCAAATGAGACAATATGGACAATCCCAATACATTAGTAAGTGCCTTGTATTAACTTTCTCTACATGATAAATGTAATTTGCTGAAGTAAGACAACCATTTAAGTAAAAGCTTGCTTTTATTCTCCATCCATTAAGATGTTGGAGATATTTTACCAAACTCTGACGACGAGTGTTCGGTTTTTCGCAGTAGTGGTGTGGAGTACTGGTGTGAGAGCTGGTGATGGGAATACAAAAAATAAGTTGATTAGAAAGGCAGGAAGTGGTAGGTTGTCACTTGGAAAGTCTGGAAGATGCTTTTCAACGCAGGATGCTTAAAAAGCTCAGTGCAATAGCAGGGAATGTAGATCTCCCATTAGCTGGACAGTGAAGTGCTTTTAGTAAGAGATATGTATAGTTTTGTTTTAATATGGGCCAATAATGCAACGGTCTTGTATAACAGGTCATTATCTTATAAATATTCGGAAGGTATGTAAGGGTGGGGTTTATTTTATTGTGTTTGTAATAGTTGTATTTTATTTGTATTAATTATAAAAGCTGCTATAACTGCACTTTAATTTCCCTTTGGGATTAATAAAGCAAAAAGGATGAATTAGGAGAAATTTGGCAGGAGGCATTACATGACAATGGAAAAAATATGCCTACACTGCTTCCTTATCCTAAAGGTGGCCAAAGGCATTCAATATTCATTGGCTTATGCAGCCATAGACCATATATTATCAGCAGATCCAGGCAAAGTAATATAGTGTATGTACAAAAAGTAACATACAGCTGTAGTAGAGGCAACACTCAAACTCTCAACTCAAATTTCTTAACTCATCGTGATATCCTGTGACAAAAGCCACTGAAAAGCAATTGAAGTTGTCGGCTTAACACAATTAGTTTAGTTAACGCATCTAGTTTACCATGTGTGTTAAGGGCCCTTTACACAGGCCGAGAATCGCACAAATAATTGCTAATGAGTGTTCATAGTAACGCTCGGTAGCGATAATCTGGCAGTCTAAATGCACTGCCGATTACCTGATGAATGAGCAAAATGCTCGTTCATCGGGTAATTGTAACTTTTGTGCAGCACATAAGATCGTTCCCCAGTGGCAGATTGTGCTGTCAGCAGACAGTGCTTCAGTATGGGGAAGAGGGGTGGCAATAGCGATCGCTCCTCTCCAGATCGCTGCATGTAAATGTAATGGGCTCCTCCACCAGCGAGCTGCAGATTGTCGGGAAGGAATGCCTCTTTCCCAACTAACTGCTGTAAAATCGTTCTGTGTAAAGTAAACTGTACTACATCTGTACACATGTGGGGTAACAGAATGACTTGCACATCAAATTTGGATCAACAGGAGGAATGCAACCATCTGTAAGTGTTGCCATCTACCATATTCCATAAAAGATAACCAATATTACTTTAAAAAAAAAGAAAACATGGCTGTGATGCCAACTGGTATGTTGGAAAGAAAACTACAAGTATAAGGTTATGCATTTCAGCACTGGACCAGTGCCTTCATCAGGCCATCTACATTTCTAATACAGAGTTGTGTCAAACATCACAGCAAAACCAAGCAAGATGAGCTGCATTCCCCTCGGTGAGCCTGAACGTCTCCTCAGCGTTATTACACTACTACATTAGAGGTATGCTCTTGTTCTTTCCCTTCCCATTTTTATTCCTTCATTTTGCAATCCAAAGAAATACTGGATCTTGGCACAAGGTGCAGAAGAGACATTCTCTAATATTTCCATAAGGTCTCATGCACACAACCATATTTTTGGTCCGCATTCCAATCTGCATTCTTTGGAGATCGGATGCAGACTTTTTCTTTTCAATGTAGCCGCGTGCTGTCTGCATCCGTATGTCCATTCTGTGGCCCCTCAAAAAAAAAAAAAAAAAAAAAAAGGAACATATCCTATTCTTCTCCATTTTGTGGACAATAATAGGCACTTCTAACATAGGCTGGGATGGCAGGGGAAAATGTAGGGTGCCCAGGATGGAATCCGTGTTTTGCGGTTCCACGATTTGCGTGTCGGGTACATGAGTCCTACGGAATGTTATCTTCTGTGAGCCAAAATCAAATCCTCTCTTTGACCAAGAGAGATGTAAGGAGGGTGGATCTCCAGAGCATGATGAGAAAAGGGCCATGCCTGTATATTTAATCTGTCTAGTGGCAGGACCTGGCCATATCAGAATCCTAACACCCACCACTGCAGTCAATTATGTCTACATTAATCCTACTAGAACCAGCCTGGCAATACCACCTTGTGCGCTGTCAATAGTGTTTATGAGCATGACCTTTTTTTCATTTTCTGTACCCTTGCAGGATTATACCTCTATGGAAGGCATCACGTCTTTGTTGATGGATCTAAATATGGGATCTCTCCTTGTACACAGCCCAAGGCTGGGAACTAAACAAATGATGATTGATGATAGACAAGTCGATCAGAGCTAGTTTAAAATGCCTTTAACACAGCCCAATGTAAAGTTATAGGAGGGTGAATGATCGTTATGATCGTTCGTTTCCAATTCACTTTGCAAATTGTTGGCAACCCATCTTCTGCTTACAAAGGGCAATGTGCTGACCAAACAATAATTTTGGGTGGCACACGAAAGAAGCAATCACCCGTCAAACAAGGTTTTTGCTCATTTATCAGTTACATAAGTCGTTTATTAAGATCAAGCATTTGTAGGAACGCTCATTCTCAATAGTTGCTCTAATCCTTGGCCATTACAAAAATATATAAGGAACACTGAGGGGAAATTACTGCACAACCTGTTGTGTCACACAGTACACATATCTAAGGGCTCTTTCACACCTGCGTTCTTGTCTTCCGGCATAGAGTTCCGTCGTCGGGGCTCTATGCCGGAAGAATCCTGATCAGGATTATCCCCATGCATTCTGAATGGAGAGAAATCCGTTCAGGATGCATCAGGATGTCTTCAGTTCCGGAAACGGAACTTTTTTAGCCGGAGAAAATACCGCAGCATGCTGCGCTTTTTGCTCCGGTCAAAAATCCTCAACACTTGCCGCAAGGCCGGATCCGGAATTAATGCCCATTGAAAGGCATTAATCCGGATCCGGCCTTAAGCTAAACGTCGTTTCGGCGCATTACCGGATCCGACGTTTAGCTTTTTCTGAATGGTTACCATGGCTGCCAGGACACTAAAGTCCTGTTTGCCATGGTAAAGTGTAGTGGGGAGCGGGGGAGCAGTATACTTACCGTCCGTGCGGCTCCCGGGGCGCTTCAGAGTGACGTCAGGGCACCCCACGCGCATGGATGACGTGCTCGCATGGATCACGTCATCCATGCGCATGGGGCGCTCTGACGTCATTCTGGAGCGCCCCGGGAGCCGCACGGATGGTAAGTATACTGCTCCCCTGCTCCCCACTACTACTATGGCAACCAGGACTTTAATAGCGTCCTGGCTGCCATAGTAACACTGAACGCATTTTGAAGACGGATCCGTCTTCAAATGCTTTCAGTTCACTTGCGGTGTTACGGATCCGGCGGGCACTTCCGGCAAATGGAGTACACGACAGATCAGGACAACGCAAGTGTGAAAGAGGCCTAAGGCTGACACACATTGATATCTACTTCTCCAGAGGGAGATGTAAAAGTCTCAAACTCGGACGGATATATGGGACGAACACAGACAAAATTTCCAACTAAAGGGCTGCGTTCATTTCAAATATCTCAGAGCCTGACGCCAAGCCGAGGGGACCGCCTGCGGTCTATGTGGTTGAACCGCGGGGACAAGAGCCATAGGCTTGCCATAAGTTTCCGCCCCCTGAGAGGCAGGTTGCGGGGGGCAGATAACTGCATGCCGCCCGCGTGTGTCAGACCCCTGGTCTACAAGATGGATTATTAGTTATTATGAACATGAAAATATTAACCAACAGTGGGAATGCACATACTGTAAATGTTTGTAAAGGTACGGTGTATAAAAAAAGAGTCTGAAATACAAATGTGAGTCACAAATGTGCATTGAAGAACTGGACATATTTTTCATGCAGTGGGATGAAATGGTAAAACCGATGCAGGGAGTGATAAGGGATGTTAGCGAATGGTTAAATGACATCTTCTATCAACCAGTGCCAGGCAGCCGATGCTGAGGCAAATAAGGCTACGTTCACACTTGTGTTGTGGTTTTCTGCCGGATCTCAAAACTGGAAAAAAAATATCTGTTTAGTCCTCATGCATTCCGAATGGAAAGAGATCCGTATAGGATGCATCAGGATGTCCGTTCGGTCATCATTCCGTTTTGTGACCAGTCATAAAAATGGAAAAAAAAATGATCCGTCACTGAAAACAATGTAAGGCCTATTGCACACGACCGTATGGCTTTTTCAGTGTTTTGCGGTCCGTTTTTCACGGATCCGTTGTTCTGTTTTTTGTTTCCGTTTCTGGTCCGTTTTTCCGTTCCGTTTTTCCGTATGGCATATACAGTATACAGTAATTACATAGATAAAATTGGGCTGGGCATAACATTTTCAATAGATGGTTCAGCAAAAAACGGAACGGAAACGGAAGACATACGGATGCATTTCCGTATGTGTTCCGTTTTTTTTGCGGACCCATTGACTTGAATGGAGCCACGGAATGTGATTTGCGGGCAATAATAGGACATGTTCTATGTTAAAACGGAACGGAAAAACGGAAATACGGAAACGGAATGCATACGGAGTACATTCAGTTTTTTTTGCGGAACCATTGAAATGAATGGTTCCGTATACGGACCGTATACGGAACGCAAAAAACGGCCAGTAAACGGGAAAAAAAAACGGCCGTGTGCAGGAGGCCTAAGTCAAGGGTGAAGGATCCGTTTTTTAGGAGCCCAAAAAAAAAACATTTTGATTTCATACAAATGCATCCTAAAGTAATAGATGCATCCTGATGTGCAAAATAAAAATGGATCCGTTTAATTTCAGTATTGAGATCCTCTGCCGGATCTCAATACCGGAATTAACAACGCAAGTGTGAAAGTAGCCTAAAGTCATAGGATGCAGAAAAACCCAGATGAACATGATCCAAACATAGCCCACTTCCATCTAGAGTATGGTGGTCCCTACCAGCACTGGATGCAAATCTTTCCATACAGCTGGATGTATAGCAGCCTTCACTGGCAGTGCACACATCTTCTGCACAATCCATGTTCACAGAAGTCAATATAAACAGAATATTGGACCACTTTCAATTTACCTTCTGTGATCACTGTCTATGGCACATGACCGCAGAGGCCAGTGATTCCTGGAAGCGATTACGTGCTGAAGTCCCATAGAAGTGTATATAGAGAGCACCACATACACAGCCACCGCTCCATTCCCAGGGGAGGCAGATGGGGGCCCCATTCTGAAATAGGAAGTAGGACCCGCACCTATTAGATATTTATGGCCTGTCCTGTCGATAAGCCATAAATGTCCAGATTGTACAACCCCTTTAAGAATATTGTGTTTTTACCTCTTTAACGTTATCTGCTCAGCTGTATCCATTTTATCTTCTAAATAACACAATTATTTCTTTCTATTGCAACACTTTTCCTGGAGCTTTGAGAGGAGTGGATCCTACTAGTCGGAATACATAATATTATGGGGCTTTTGGGGTTTATGCTTGAAAACATTCATTTTTAAACTCAGCCTGTGGTGCAGGACTTTCTTATGAAGACCGTTGCTGTTAATATCAGACACCAAGTATCAAAAAAAGCAAATGTTTCAGAAACTAGAAAAGTCCCCAGAGCAGCAACTGTTTCACACCCTGCTTTCAATTCTGTAAATCAGACAAAACAGAGGAATCACGACTGCAGTACACTCCATCTACAGATATTCGGTAAATCCCAGTTTAAAGGGAACCCGTCATCAACTTTATGCTGCCCATACTAACGGCAGTATAAAGTAGAGACAGGTGAGTTGATTTCAGCGGTCTGTCATTTAAAAGTAAGTGGTTGCCGAGAACCAACATCACAATCATTGCAGACTGGGCCTGGAAAAGAGTCCCGGCCACCTGAGAAGAGTCCTGGTTATTCATGAATTCCTGCCCACCTGCTGATGTCTGACCGTCTTCTACCTAGTTTTCTCCTTTTCTCTCTAGGAGAGAACTGCCAATCATCAGCAGATGGGCGAGAGAGCAGGAGATTAGGAATAACCAGGACTCCTCAGGTAGATTTGACTCTTTTCAAGGCCTGGGCTGCAATGATTATGATGCTGGTTCTCAGCAACCACTGACTTTTAGCTCATAAGTGACACACCGCTGACATCAGCAATTCTGCCACTATTTTATGCTGCCCTCAGTGAGGTCAGCATAAGGCCTCATGCACACGACCGTTGTGTGCTTCCGTGGCCGTTGTTCCGTTTTCCGTGATTTTCTGCGGACCCATTGACTTGTTGTTGGCCGTGATCAGTGTTTCCTGTCTGTCAAAAAAATATGACCTGTCCTATTTTTTGGACGGACAACGGTTCACGGACCCATTCAAGTCAATGGGTCCGTGAAAAAACACGGATGCACACAAGATTGGCATCCGCGTCCGTGATCCGTGGCCGTAGGCTACTTTCACACAGACGGATCGCAGATCCGTCTGCATAAAAGCTTTTTCAGAGCTGAGTTTTCACTTCGTGAAAACTCAGATCCGACAGTATATTCTAACACAGAGGCGTTCCCATAGTGATGGGGACGCTTCAAGTTAGAATATACTACGAACTGTGTACATGACTGCCCCCTGCTGCCTGGCAGCACCCGATCTCTTACAGGGGGCTGTGATCCGCACAATTAACCCCTCAGGTGCCGCACCTGAGGGGTTAATTGTGCGTATCATAGCCCCCTGTAAGAGATCAGGTGCTGCCAGGCAGGAGGGGGCACACCCCCCTCCCTCCCCAGTTTTAAATCCATTGGTGGCCAGTGCGGCCCCCCCTCCCTCCCCTGTATTACTGTACATTCATTGGTGGCCAGTGGGCCCCTCCTCCCTCCCCTGTATTACTTTACATTCATTGGTGGCCAGTGGGCCCCCCTCCCTCCCCTGTATTACTGTACATTCATTGGTGGCCAGTGCGGCCCCCCCCCCATCTAATTAAAATCCCCCCCCCCATCATTGGTGGCAGCGGAGAGTTCCGACCGGAGTCCCAATTTAATCGCTGGGGCTCCGATCGGTAACCATGGCAACCAGGACGCTACTGCAGTCCTTGTTGCCATGGTTACTTAGCAATTTTCAGAAGCATTATACTTACCTGCAATGTCTGTGACCGGCCGGGTAAATGAAGGTCTGTGCTATAAGCAATGCGCCGCACAGACCTTTCACTTACCAGTAGGAGGAGCGCCCGGCTGGTCACAGACAGCGAAGGTAAGTATAATGCTTCTAAAATTGCTAAGTAACCATGGCAACCAGGACTGCAGTAGCGTCCTGGTTGCCATGGTTACTGATCGGAGTCCCAGCGATTAAACTGGGACTCCGATCGGAACTCTCCGCTGCCACCAATGATGGGGGGGGGGAAATTTTAATTGGGAGGGGGGGGCCCACTGGCCACCAATGAATGTACAGTAATACAGGGGAGGGAGGGGGGCTGCACTGGCCACCAATGAATGTACAGTAATACAGGGGAGGGAGGGGGGGCCGCACTGGCCACCAATGAATTTAAAACTGGGGAGGGAGGAGGGTGTGCCCCCTCCTGCCTGGCAGCACCTGATCTCTTACAGGGGGCTATGATACGCACAATTAACCTCTCAGGTGCGGCACCTGAGGGGTTAATTGTGCGGATCACAGCCCCCTGTAAGAGATCGGGTGCTGCCAGGCAGCAGGGGGCAGTCATGTACACAGTTCGTAGTATATTCTAACTTGAAGCGTCCCCATCACTATGGGAACGCCTCTGTGTTAGAATATACTGTCGGATATGAGTTTTCACAATCTAACTCAAATCCGATGGTATATTCTAACATAGAGGCGTTCCCATGGTGATGGGGACGCTTCAAGTTAAAATATACCATCGGATTGGAGAAAACTCCGATCCGATGGTATAATAGGGACTCCTGACTTTACATTGAAAGTCAATGGGGGACGGATCAGTTTGCAATTGCACCATATTGTGTCAATGTCAAATGGATCCGTCCCCATTGACTTGCATTGTAAGTCAGAACGGATCCGTTTGGCTCCGCACGGCCAGGCGGACACCAAAACGACTTTTTCCCTCATGTCCGTGGATCCTCCAAAAATCAAGGAAGACCCACGGAAGAAAAAACGGACACGGATCACGGACCCCGTTTTTGCGGACCGCAAAAAAAAAACCGGTCGTGTGCATGAGGCCTAAAGTTGATGACAGGTTCCCTTTAAAGTAAGCACAGAAACCAGTATAAAACCAGAAATGACTCAAAATATATGGTAAAGGGGATGGGGGAAAATTTCTCAGATACAAGTTCTCAGATACAAGTTGCTCTCTGAACCCACCCCTCCTGGTCACAACTCCAAACCTTATTGGTGTTATCAGTGCCCAGAATCAGTGAAGGAAATGATGCCCCTGAATTATGCCATGTAGTGCTCATAGCAGACTGCCACACAGTGATCCACTGCAGAATAAGCATATACTATTTCCACCTTTTTACAGAATTTTGCTTGTTCTGGGCATAGTGTGACATCTGGGGACATTGCAGGAAATCTAGTGCCACACTTCGAGATCATGCTGAAGTCAAGCATAAGTAGGCCAATGCTCTTCTTGCTGTACACCTCATCAATATGGCAGCGACCTTTCTGTCTTCTAGTGTAGAACCAATTTCATCATTTCCACACGTGACGGTCCCATGATAAATGACACTTCTTTACGACGGCAGCAATCTAACATGCTGTACAATGATATACCCTTGTAAAAGGTTGAATGATTCCTCAAATGGGATCTCTGCCCATACATTTCTTACTGGAGGAGCTCTCAGGCATAAGACAATGTAGAAAGGTTAAATGAATTGTCCTCTACAGGTTATAGAAACCGTGGACAAATATGGTAGTATTCCTGAGGGATGTGATAGCTGGGAGATTGTCATGTTAACCTTATTATATGTATATTTCTCCATTTGAAAGGCATTTGTTTTCATTGGTTGGAGTATTATTTAAACTTTTTTCATTAAACATAATAATATGTAAGTTAAAGGGGTATTCCGTTAAGTACAAGTAATGCCCTTTCCACAGGGTAGAGGATAACTATCAGATCGGTGGGGGTCCTACTGCTGGGATCCCCGTACCCCCTGCAGGCCCCTTGCTGCACCCATAAAATGACCAGAGTGGCCGGTCGCACATGTGCGTGGCTGCTCCATACATTTCTATGGGAGTTCCGGAGATAGCGGATATGACAGTGGCTGATGCTGTATGATAAATCTGGTGACTCTTTATATACTTTTGTCTAATTTTGGTTGGCCTACATTTTTTCTAGACACACTCTATCCTCAATAAGTTACACTCTCTTGACGAGTGAGCCAGAAAAATTCCCTAAAATGCAAGAATTCTGGCACAGTTACAGTATGTGGCACTTACGGTGCTGATTCTCAGCACCATATTTATGAAGGGCCCCTTAGCACTTTTCCTGTTACAAATCATCTTATTTGTGTTTGGCGGGACTCGATAGCCATGTTCCCCTTTACAACTGATGTATGATTGAACACTTTTTCTGAATAGGAAGGTTACTGAACAATTCCTGGCACCCTTGGGCATAATTTATAGGCACGCACCTTATTTTGTGGGATACGACACAGTATACTGGAGAGCAGGTATATCAGTCTTTGTCAGCCTGCCCTGTTATCTGTTCAGTTAGCCCTCCCTACAAGAGTGCATTCCCTGCCTTCCTGAGAAAATGAAAACTAAGCAGACATATACTGTTTGGTAATGCCTTTCTTTTTCTTTACAGGTCTCTCTAGAAGCAATGACACACATAAAAAGACAGGTAAAGCTAGTTTGTGTTTTTTTCCCCCTAAAGATTTATGAACCGATATGTAAAATATGCTTCCAGCTTCCCACCTGACAAATGAAGAGGGATGACTCTCTGCACATTCAGCTCTGAGAAGACACCAGGCGTAGGCCTCTCTGCACAAATGAACCCTGATGATGAAATTAGTGGAATCTGGTTATGAACAGAAAATATGTTTCCTTTTCTTCTCTCGGGAAACAGGGTGTGAGATTTGTCTATTTGTTCTTTTGTGACATATATATATATATATATTTAGATGTTACAATTCACTTGCTTCCATTCTCATACTCCTACCCCACCCGCAGGCATATTCCAGCCATCTCTTCCTTCCATACCTCCCTCAGTCCTTCTTTCTAATTCTTTCCGTTACCCAGGCAACAGCTATCTTACTTCTGTGGATCCCTCGTGCCTTTTTCTCCCCTGTTATCTTTCTCTTTTTCCCCTTTCATCTATCTCCACATCTCTGCCTACATTTAAACCTCTCTGTCTTTGTCTCTCCTTACTTTAATCTCCTTCTGCCTTCTGTTTTTCCAGCCAACATGCACAGCTCTAAACACACAAATCAAGAAAAGTTTAATATACTGCTTCCCCCGGTGAGAATACACAGGGAAAATAACAAGTGGACAAAAAAGGGAGAAGATTATTTTTTTTTTAAATGTGAGATCTCCAGGTAAAAAGAAATCATATTTCTAGCATACAGTATGATGACTTTGTTGAAGATTAAAATATTCAGACTAAAAGAAGACTATGACATGGATATATTGTGGCTACAGCCTAGCAACAGCCCAGTGTCATTTTCTATGTGACAAGGAGTCTGAGATGGTGGCCATTTACGGATGAATTTACAAATATATATATATATACTCACTAGCTGAAGGACCCAGCTTCGCTCAGGTATATTTAGGCTACTTTCACACCTGCGTTAGGTGCGGATCCGTCTGGTATCTGCACAGACGGATCCGCACCTATAATGCAAACGCTTGTATCCGTTCAGAACGGATCCGTTTGCATTACCATTAACAAAAAAATAATTATTTTTTTTTCACGATAATGCAAACGGATCCGTTTTAACTTACATTGAAAGTCAATGGGAGGCGGATCCGTTTTCAATTGCACCATATTGTGTCAGTAAAAACGGATCCGTCCCTATTGACTTACATTATAAGTCAGGACGGATCCGTTTGGCTCAGTTTCGTCAGACGGACATCAAAACGCTGCAACCTGCGTTTTGGTGTCCGCCTCCAGAGCCGAATGGAGGCTGAACGGAGGCAAACTGATGCATTCTGAACGGATCCTTATCCATTCAGAATGCATTGGGGCTGAACTTATCCGTTTTGGACCGCTTGTGAGAGCCTTTGAAACGGATCTCACAGGCGGACCCAGAAACGGCAGTGTGAAAGTAGCCTAATTTAATGTTTGTGTGTGTCGTTAAAAGATATCAACACTATCCACTATACAGTGACATCTACAGCACCGTGCCCCCAAAACAGTGACCTCCACAGTGCCCCGTCTTTTAAAATTGGACCTCCACAGCAGCCGACCCCCTTAACTTTGACCTTTACAGCAGCCTTCCCCTTTAACAGTGAATTTCACAGCATACCACCCCCTTGACAGTGACCTCTACAGGGGGCCGCCCCCTTAACAGCTCACTCTAAGACAGCAGCACTGTGATGTCTGAGTGTGAGCTGCAGGGAGAATGTCACCCTCCCTCCCACCCCTGCAGCTGACAGAAGTTGATTTTTACCTTCATTTTTTCAATCCCCGTCGGTTCAGGAGTGGGAGGGGGCGGGCCTTACCAGATATGGGCGTGGCTTATCAGGACCTAGAAGTTGATTTTTAACTTCATTTTTTCAATCTCATTCGGCTGAGGAGTGGGAGGGGGTGTGTCCTTTTGAACAGCTCACTCTAAGACAGCAACACTGTGCTGTCTTAGTGTAAGCTGCAGGGAGAAAGTCATCCTCCCTCCCACCCCTGCGGCTGATAGAAGTTGATTTTTACCTTCATTTTTTCAATCCCCGTTGACTCAGGAGTGGGAGAGGCGTGATCTAACCAGATCAGAGGCGTGGCTTAGTGGAACCTGGGGGAGGGGTTTTAAGTCTTTTGAGGGTGGACAGATTGTGGCAGGGGGCGTGTCTGGGCTCATTCCTGCAAGAGTGATGCCTCTCCGGGCACCTTACTGGCTCAATTGCATACCAAATAAACTGGATTTTCAGAGGATAAAAACATCTATTGCTGGAACAAAGGCACATCTTGAAATAAGGTACTAAGCGCTATTAGGCCATGGCTTTACTTCAATAGCGATTATCCTGGTGACAGATTTCCTTTAAAGCTCTCCTACAGCAGTGAAGATAAATGGCTGGGTTGTTATGGAAACCTGGAGTAAAACATTGTATGTGGAGGCTGGAGGACCTGCGAGCTTCTATTGGCTGATAATGGTCATGTGACCAAGCTCTATTGGCTAATGCATTTTTTTCGGAATATCTCAGGAACGGTACATCCTAGAGAGCTGAGACCTGGTCTAAAACCTTCCTGGACACCTGATGTACCTGTGTGCCAAATTTCGTGATTGTAAATGAGACGGTGCAGATTCCTTTAGCGGACATACACACACACACACATATACCCTTAGCTTTATATTAACAGTGACTTTTACAGCATACCACCCCCTTGCCAGTGACCTCCACAGGGGCCCGCCCCCTTAAAGGATAACTGTCACATTTAGACCCTAATTTCAATTTTCATATACACTCACCTAAAGAATTATTAGGAACACCTGTTCTATTTCTCATTAATGCAATTATCTAGTCAACCAATCACATGGCAGTTGCTTCAATGCATTTAGGGGGGTGCTCCTGGTCAAGACAATCTCCTGAACTCCAAACTGAATGTCAGAATGGGAAAGAAAGGTGATTTAAGCAATTTTGAGCGTGGCATGGTTGTTGGTGCCAGACGGGCCGGTCTGAGTATTTCACAATCTGCTCAGTTACTGGGATTTTCACGCACAACCATTTCTAGGGTTTACAAAGAATGGTGTGAAAAGGGAAAAACATCCAGTATGCGGCAGTCCTGTGGGCAAAAATGCCTTGTGGATGGTAGAGGTCAGAGGAGAATGGGCCGACTAATTCAAGCTGATAGAAGGGCAACGTTGACTGAAATAACCACTCGTTACAACCAAGGTATGCAGCAAAGCATTTGTGAAGCCACAACACGCACAACCTTGAGGCGGATGGGCTACAACAGCAGAAGACCCCACCGGGTACCACTCATCTCCACTACAAATAGGAAAAAGAGGCTATAATTTGCACGAGCTCACCAAAATTGGACTGTTGAAGACTGGAAAATGTTGCCTGGTCTGATGAGTCTCGATTTCTGTTGAGACATTCAAATGGTAGAGTCCGAATTTGGCGCAAACAGAATGAGAACATGTATCCATCCTCTGATGGCTACTTCCAGCAGGATAATGCACCATGTCACAAAGCTCAAATCATTTCAAATTGGTTTCTTGAACATGACAATGAGTTCACTGTACTAAAATGGCCCCCACAGTCACCAGATCTCAACCCAATAGAGCATCTTTGGGATGTGGTGGAACGGGAGCTTCGTGCCCTGGATGTGCATCCCTTAAATCTCCATCAACTGCAAGATGCTATCCTATCAATATGGGCGAACATTTCTAAAGAATGCTATCAGCACCTTGTTGAATCAATGCCACGTAGAATTAAGGCAGTTCTGAAGGCAAAAGGGGGTCCAACACCGTATTAGTATGGTGTTCCTAATAATTCTTTAGGTGAGTGTATGTAGTTACTAATAACATGATATTCCAGAATCAGTTACTATTAGACTGACTTACCCCATATTTAATAAGATTCAGCCCTTAGCAACCAGTCTGCATAAAACTAATCCCGCCTGCCCTCACTAGCCAGTAACAATAGCCCCCCAAAAGTGTCAGTAACCAGAGCCCTCCCCCCCTAAAGGGTTAATCTCCTGCCGCACAAAGGGGTCCTCTTACCACATGTTGCTTTCATTTATACACTGAGCAGATGGCAGATCTCCCTTCCCTGGTCTGCGCTGGTCTGCGCTGCTCCAACTCTGCATACTCCAGCTCTGCTGAGGGAGCGTCTGCCAAGCGCAAGGACAGGGAGAAGTGCACACAGCCCAGGCACTGTTATCAGCTGCTGGGGAGGACCTGGCTTTAATCATTTACTTACAGTCCCTGGCTATCAGTAATGTGACCTTGCACGCAGCCTGCTTCTCCTCCGTCCTTCAACAGATAGACGGACCATGCCTAGCAACCCTATTTTAAGCACAGGTAAAAGTAGGCAGTACAGGGAACAAAAATGTGGAATTAAGGGGTAATTGAATACACAGTGAAAAGTTGAAATAGAGACACCAAGGTGATATTAATCACCACAATCCAATACTCCAAAAAGAAAATATACGACAGTTATCCTTTAACAGTGGCCTTTACAGCAATCTGCCCCTTAACACTGACCTCAATAGCGGATCATCCCCTTAACTGTGACCTCCACAGCAGCCTGCCCCTAGGGTGACCAGAGGTCCAGTTTTAGGCCGGACAGTCCAGGTTTCAGACTCCCAGTCCTCCATCTGGCGTAGGGCCTGGATGGATACAAGGATGTCCTTTTGAACAGCTCACTCTCATAAAGCAGCACTGTGCTGTCTGAGTGTGAGCTGCAGGAAGAAAGTCACCCTCCCTCCCACCCCTGCAGCTGACAGAAGTAAATTTTTAACTTCATTTTTTTCAATCCCTGTCGGCTAAGAAGTGGGAGGGGCGTGGCCTAACTGAATCAGGGGCGTGACCTAGAAGTTGATTTTTAACTTCATTTTTTCAATCCCTGTTGGCTAAGGAGTGGGAGGGGTGTGGCCTAACTGGATCAGGGGCGTGGCTTAGTTGGACCTGGGGGCGGGGTTTTAAGTTTGTCTTTTGAGGGTGGACATCTATTGCTGGAACAAAGGCACATCTTGTAATAAAGTACTAAGTACTATTAGTTCTAAGGCTTTACTTCAATAGCGATTATCCTGGTGACAGATTTCCTTTAACCACCTCAGCCCCCAGTGCTTAAACACCCTGAAAGACCAGGCCACTTTTTACACTTCTGACCTACACTACTTTCACCGTTTATTGCTCGGTCATGCAACTTACCACCCAAATGAATTTTACCTCCTTTTCTTCTCACTAATAGAGCTTTCATTTGGTGGTATTTCTTTGCTGCTGACATTTTTACTTTTTTTGTTATTAATCGAAATTTAACGATTTTTTTTGCAAAAAAATGACATTTTTCACTTTCAGGTGTAAAATTTTGCAAAAAAAACGACATCCATATAGAAATTTTGCTCTAAATTTATAGTTCTACATGTCTTTGATAAAAAAAAAATGTTTGGGTAAAAAAAAAATGGTTTGGGTAAAAGTTATAGCGTTTACAAACTATGGTACAAAAATGTGAATTTCCGCTTTTTGAAGCAGCTCTGACTTTCTGAGCACCTGTCATGTTTCCTGAGGTTCTACAATGCCCAGACAGTACAAACACCCCACAAATGACCCCATTTCTGAAAGTAGACACCCTAAGGTATTCACTGATGGGCATAGTGAGTTCATAGAACTTTTTATTTTTTGTCACAAGTTAGCGGAAAATGATGATTTTTTTTTTTTTTTTTTTTTTTCTTACAAAGTCTCATATTCCACTAACTTGTGACAAAAAATAAAAAGTTCTATGAACTCACTATGCCCATCAGCGAATACCTTGGGGTCTCTTCTTTCCAAAATGGGGTCACTTGTGGGGTAGTTATACTGCCCTGGCATTCTAGGGGCCCAAATGTGTGGTAAGGAGTTTGAAATCAAATTCTGTAAAAATTGACCTGTGAAATCCGAAAGGTGCTCTTTGGAATATGGGCCCCTTTGCCCACCTAGGCTGCAAAAAAGTGTCACACATCTGGTATCTCCGTACTCAGGAGAAGGTGGGGAATGTGTTTTGGGGTGTCATTTTATATATACCCATGCTGGGTGAGAGAAATATCTTGGCAAAAGACAACTTTTCCCATTTTTTTATACAAAGTTGGCATTTGACCAAGATATTTATCTCACCCAGCATGGGTATATGTAAAAAGACACCCCAAAACACATTCCTCAACTTCTCCTGAGTACGGAGATACCAGATGTGTGACACTTTTTTGCAGCCTAGGTGGGCAAAGGGGCCCATATTCCAAAGAGCACCTTTCGGATTTCACAGGTCAATTTTTACAGAATTTGATTTCAAACTCCTTACCACACATTTGGGCCCCTAGAATGCCAGGGCAGTATAACTACCCCACAAGTGACCCCATTTTGGAAAGAAGAGACCCCAAGGTATTCGCTGATGGGCATAGTGAGTTCATGGAAGTTTTTATTTTTTGTCACAAGTTAGTGGAATATGAGACTTTGTATGAAAAAAAAAAAAAAAAAAAAAATCATCATTTTCCACTAACTTGTGACAAAAAATAAAAAATTCTAGGAACTAACCATGCCCCTCACGGAATACCTTGGGGTCTCTTCTTTCCAAAATGGGGTCACTTGTGGGGTAGTTATACTGCCCTGGCATTCTAGGGGCCCAAATGTGTGGTAAGGAGTTTGAAATCAAATTCAGTAAAAAATGACCTGTGAAATCCGAAAGGTGCTCTTTGGAATGTGGGCCCCTTTGCCCACCTAGGCTGCAAAAAAGTGTCACACATCTGGTATCTCCGTACTCAGGAGAAGTTGAGGAATGTGTTTTGGGGTGTCTTTTTACATATACCCATGCTGGGTGAGATAAATATCTTGGTCAAATGCCAACTTTGTATAAAAAAATGGGAAAAGTTGTCTTTTGCCAAGATATTTCTCTCACCCAGCATGGGTATATATAAAATGACACCCCAAAACACATTCCCCACCTTCTCCTGAGTACGGAGATACCAGATGTGTGACACTTTTTTGCAGCCTAGGTGGGCAAAGGGGCCCATATTCCAAAGAGCACCTTTCGGATTTCACAGGTCAATTTTTACAGAATTTGATTTCAAACTCCTTACCACACATTTGGGCCCCTAGAATGCCAGGGCAGTATAACTACCCCACAAGTGACCCCATTTTGGAAAGAAGAGACCCCAAGGTATTCGCTGATGGGCATAGTGAGTTCATGGAAGTTTTTATTTTTTGTCACAAGTTAGTGGAATATGAGACTTTGTATGAAAAAAAAAAAAAAAAAAAAAAATCATCATTTTCCACTAACTTGTGACAAAAAATAAAAAATTCTAGGAACTCGCCATGCCCCTCACGGAATACCTTGGGGTGTCTTCTTTCCAAAATGGGGTCACTTGTGGGGTAGTTATACTGCCCTGGCATTCTAGGGGCCCAAATGTGTGGTAAGGAGTTTGAAATCAAATTCTGTAAAAATTGACCTGTGAAATCCGAAAGGTGCTCTTTGGAATATGGGCCCCTTTGCCCACCTAGGCTGCAAAAAAGTGTCACACATCTGGTATCTCCGTACTCAGGAGAAGGTGGGGAATGTGTTTTGGGGTGTCATTTTATATATACCCATGCTGGGTGAGAGAAATATCTTGGCAAAAGACAACTTTTCCCATTTTTTTATACAAAGTTGGCATTTGACCAAGATATTTATCTCACCCAGCATGGGTATATGTAAAAAGACACCCCAAAACACATTCCTCAACTTCTCCTGAGTACGGAGATACCAGATGTGTGACACTTTTTTGCAGCCTAGGTGGGCAAAGGGGCCCACATTCCAAAGAGCACCTTTCGGATTTCACAGGTCATTTTTTACTGAATTTGATTTCAAACTCCTTACCACACATTTGGGCCCCTAGAATGCCAGGGCAGTATAACTACCCCACAAGTGACCCCATTTTGGAAAGAAGAGACCCCAAGGTATTCGCTGATGGGCATAGTGAGTTCATGGAAGTTTTTATTTTTTGTCACAAGTTAGTGGAATATGAGACTTTGTATGAAAAAAAAAAAAAAAAAAAAAAATCATCATTTTCCACTAACTTGTGACTAAAAATTAAAAATTCTAGGAACTTGCCATGCCCCTCACGGAATACCTTGGGGTGTCTTCTTTCCAAAATGGGGTCACTTGTGGGGTAGTTATACTGCCCTGGCATTTTACAGGGGCCCTAATGTGTGGTAAGTAGGTAAATGACCTGTGAAATCCGAAAGGTGCTCTTTGGAATGTGGGCCCCTTTGCCCACCTAGGCTGCAAAAAAGTGTCACACATCTGGTATCTCCGTACTCAGGAGAAGGTGGGGAATGTGTTTTGGGGTGTCATTTTACATATACCCATGCTGGGTGAGAGAAATATCTTGGCAAAGACAACTTTTCCCATTTTTTTTATACAAAGTTTGCATTTGACCAAGATATTTATCTCACCCAGCATGGGTATATGTAAAAAGACACCCCAAAACACATTCCTCAACTTCTCCTGAGTACGGAGATACCAGATGTGTGACACTTTTTTGCAGCCTAGGTGGGCAAAGGGGCCCAAATTCCTTTTAGCAGGGCATTTTTAGACATTTGGATACCAGACTTCTTCTCACGCTTTGGGGCCCCTAAAATGCCAGGGCAGTATAAATACCCCACATGTGACCCCATTTTGGAAAGAAGACACCCCAAGGTATTCAATGAGGGGCATGGCGAGTTCATTGAAAAAAAAAAATTTTGGCACAAGTTAGCGGAAATTGATTTTTTTGATTTTGTTCTCACAAAGTCTCCCTTTCCGCTAACTTGGGACAAAAATTTCAATCTTTCATGGACTCAATATGCCCCTCAGCGAATACCTTGGGGTGTCTTCTTTCCAAAATGGTGTTATTTGTGGGGTGTTTGTACTGCCCTGGCATTTGAGGGTCTCCGCAATCATTACATGTATGCCCAGCATTAGGAGTTTCTGCTATTCTCCTTATATTGAGCATACGGGTAATGAGATTTTTTTTTTCCGTTCAGCCTCTGGGCTGAAAGAAAAAAATGAACGGCACAGATTTCTTCATTCGCATCGATCAATGTGGATGAAAAAATCTCGGCCAAAAAAAGAAAAAAGGAGGGGAAAGGCGTCTGCCAGGACATAGGAGCTCCGCCCAACATCCATACCCACTTCAGCTCGTATGCCCTGGCAAACCAGATTTCTCCATTCACATCAATCGATGTGGATGAATAAATCATTGCCGGGATTTTTTTTTTTATATATACAAAGTGTTTGCCAAAGTATATGAACACCGCCACCTCCTCAGCTCATATGCCTTGGCAAACATATCTTTTACTGCAGAGGAGAAATCTCGTCTTGCAGCGCCGCATACACCGACTTGCGTGTAATCTGACAGCAGCGCAATGCTTCTGTCCGAATGCACATCAGTGCTGCAGCTGGTCGATCGGATGGTCCACCTGGAAGGTAAAAAAAACAAAACAAAAAAGAAAAAACCAGGCCGCAAAGCAATAACTTTATTAACTTTAGAACAGAACATATTAACTTTTTTAAACTTTTTTAACTTTTTTACTTACCGGTAATTTTTTTTTTGTTTTGTTTTTTTTACCTTTATAGAACAAACCTCTCCTTCCCCATGGGACAATGTGCAAAGCGCAAATCGCCCAAAGATGTGGCGAAGTACGTTATGCACTTTATCCCAGGTGAAAGGAGAGGTTTGCAGCAGCTGTGAGAGAAAGGGCCCTAATAGCCCTGTGTGCCTGTCCTGGTGAGATGTGATCCCTATGCTAGGTGTACCTGTGTGTGGTACTTCCGGAAACACTCTCCTAAGCATAGGGCAGGGTGGTCCGGACAGTCAGGACAGAAATAGCGGGTGTCACGCCTTATTCCACTCCTGCTACAGACACGACATTTTTTTCGGGGTGGCGGTTGGGTTGAGGTACCAGCAACGACACTGGGGAAATGTCGCTCGTGTAGACGGCTAACTACACTGGTGGATGGGGCCACGGAACCTCCTGGGTAAAGGAGGTTCTCGATGATCTCTTCCTGGAATTTGAGGAAGGATCGTGTTCTCCCAGCCTTACTGTAGAGAACAAAACTATTGTAGAGCGCCAATTGAATTAAATATACAGACACCTTCTTATACCAGCGTCTGGTTCTGCGGGAAACTAAATAGGGAGCCAACATCTGGTCATTGAAGTCCACCCCTCCCATGAGCGCATTATAGTCGTGGACTGAGAGGGGCTTTTCAATGACACGGGTTGCCCTTTGAATTTGTATTGTCGTGTCTGCGTGAATGGAGGAGAGCATGTAAACGTCACGCTTGTCTCTCCATTTCACCGCGAGCAGTTCTTCGTTACACAAGGCAGCCCTCTCCCCCCTTGCAAGACGGGTGGTTACAAGCCGTTGGGGGAAGCCCACGCGACTAGTTCGCGCGGTGCCACAGGCGCAAATCCGTTCTAGAAACAAATGCCTAAAGAGGGCCACACTTGTGTAAAAATTGTCCACATAAAGATGGTACCCCTTGCCGAATAAGGGTGACACCAAGTCCCAGACTGTCTTCCCACTGCTCCCCAGGTAGTCAGGGCAACCGACCGGCTCCAGGGTCTGATCTTTTCCCTCATAGATCCGAAATTTGTGGGTATAGCCTGTGGCCCTTTCACAGAGCTTATACAATTTGACCCCATACCGGGCACGCTTGCTTGGGATGTACTGTTTGAAGCCAAGGCGCCCGGTAAAATGTATTAGGGACTCGTCTACGCAGATGTTTTGCTCAGGGGTATACAAATCTGCAAATTTCTGGTTGAAATGGTCTATGAGGGGCCGAATTTTGTGGAGCCGGTCAAAAGCTGGGTGGCCTCTGGGACGGGAGGTGGTGTTGTCGCTAAAGTGCAGGAAACGCAGGATGGCCTCAAATCGTGTCCTGGACATAGCAGCAGAGAACATGGGCATGTGATGAATTGGGTGCGTTGACCAATATGACCGCAATTCATGCTTTTTTGTCAGGCCCATGTTGAGGAGAAGGCCCAGAAAAATTTTAAGTTCGGAAACTTGGACTGGTTTCCACCGGAAAGGCTGGGCATAAAAGCTTCCCGGGTTTGCGGTTATAAATTGTGTGGCATATTGGTTGGTCTCTGCCACGACTAAGTCCAAGAGCTCCGCAGTCAAGAACAGCTCAAAAAATCCCAGGGCCGTACTGATCTGAGCCGTCTCAACCCGAACTCCAGACTGGGCGGTGAAAGGGGGAACTACTGGTGCGGCTGAAGTTGGTGACTGCCAATCAGGGTTTGCCAGCACCTCAGGGATTCTAGGGGCTCTACGGGCCTGTCTGTGCGGTGGCTGCGACGGGGTAACTAGTGCACGTGCCACCGTACCAGCTTCAACTGCCCTTCTGGTGCTCGCTACTTCACCATGTTGTACGGCAGTGCTGGTACTAGGTCCAGGAAGGGCTGCGCTGCTGGTGTATGCCTCACCACGTGATCCGGCAGCGACAGCCCCACTCTGCTGCTCTTGAAGCGGATCCTGCATAACCTGTGGTCTAGCGACACGGGGCCGGGTACGCCTGGTGCTGCCAGGGACCTCAACCTCCTCGTCCGAACTTTGGGTCAGAGAGCCACTGCTTTCTACAGGTTCATATTCTGACCCGCTAGATTCATCAGATGAGGGTTCCCACTCCTCATCCGACTGGGTCAGAATCCTGTAGGCCTCTTCAGAAGAATACCCCCTGTTTGACATTTGGACTACTAAATTTAGGGGTATTCCCTGAGACTACCCAAGAAAAAAAGCAAGCCTGTCTTACAAAGGGGAGGCTAGCGAAGTACCGGAGGCCGCTGCGGTTGATAAAAAATATCAAAACTGATTTTTTTATCGCCGCAGAGCGTGTAAAGTGAATGTGCAGTGATCAAAAAAAAAAATTTTTTTGTCACTGCGGTGGGGCGGGCGTGGGTGAACGCACGTGTGGGCGACCGATCAGGCCTGATCGGGCAAACACTGCGTTTTGGGTGGAGGGCGAACTAAAGTGACACTAATACTATTATAGATCTGACCGTGATCAGTTTTGATCACTTACAGATACTATAAAAGTACAAATGCTGATTAGCGATACGCTAAACAGCGAATAAAAGTGACTGCGGTGCGGTGGGGTGGGCGCTAACTGACGCTAACTACCTAACCAAGGGGCCTAAACTATCCCTAAAACCTAACAGCCAATACACTGATCACTTTTTGTCTTTCACTAAGTGATTGACAGGGGGCGATCAAGGGGTTAATTTGGATGATGGGGGTGATGGATGGTGATCAGGGGCTAAGGGCAGTGTTTGGTGTGTACTCACAGTGATGTCTGCTTCTCTGCTGGATCCAACCGACGAAAAGGACCAGCAGAGAAGCAGAGAAGCCATATAACAGATCATATTTACTAATATGATCTGTTATCTGGCTTGTGATTCGATTTTTTAAAAATCAGCAACCTGCCAGCGACGATCATTGGCTGGCAGGTTGCTGATGAAATACTCCTCTAACTTTTGCCGGCCCGCGATGCGCATGCGCGGGCCGGCTGTGACCGAAATCTCGCGTCTCGCGAGATGATGCGCCGGCGCGTCCAGGAGGAATGAATCAACCACCTCCAGGACGCGTCTGTGCGTACAGCGGTCCGGAGGTGGTTAAAGCTCTCCTACAGCAATGAAGATAAATGGCTGGGTTGTTATGGAAACCTGGAGTAAAACTGTGTAAGTGGAGGCTGGAGGACCTGCGAGCTTCTATTGGCTGATAAGGGTCATGTGATCAAGCTTCTATTGGCTAATGCATTTTTTGGGAATATCTCAGGAGCGGTACGTCCTAGAAAGCTGAGACCTGGTCTAAAACTTTCCCGGACACCTGATGTACCTGTGTGCCAAATTTCGTGATTGTAAATGCGACGGTGCGGATTCCTTTAGCAGACATACACACACACACACACACATACACTCAGCTTTATATATTAGATTAAGGCCTCCTGCACACGACCGTATGGCTTTTTCAGTGTTTTGCGGTCCGTTTTTCACGGATCCGTGCTTCCATTTTTTGCTTCCGTTGTGTTTCCGTTTCTGTTCCGTTTTTCCGTATGGCATATACAGTATACAGTAATTACATAGATAAAATTGGGCTGGGCATAACATTTTCAATAGATGGTTCCGCAAAAAACAGAACGGAAACGGAAGACATACGGATGCATTTCCGTATGTGTTCCGTTTTTTTGCGGACCCATTGACTTGAATGGAGCCATGGAACGTGATTTGCGGGCAATAATAGGACATGTTCTATCTTTAAACGGAACGGAAATACGGAAACGGAATGTATACGGAGTACATTCAGTTTCTTTTGTGGAACCATTGAAATCAATGGTTCCGTATACGGACAGTATACTGAACGCAAAAAACGGCCAGTAAACTGGGGAAAAAAACAGTCGTGTGCAGGAGGCCTAAGGGATTGTAATGTCCAAAGATTACATGCAATCTGAGTATATGGCATGAAATAAAAACAACTAACTAAAGTCTGTAATTTCACAATCACGCATACTGTCATGGGGCTTTTTTCCTATGCACA
This sequence comes from Bufo bufo, assembly GCF_905171765.1. Taxonomy (NCBI): domain Eukaryota; kingdom Metazoa; phylum Chordata; class Amphibia; order Anura; family Bufonidae; genus Bufo; species Bufo bufo. The sequence goes on from NC_053389.1 coordinate 680,954,684, forward strand.
ACATGTTTGGGGCCATAACTACCTCTGATTATCAAGCATTTCACCGTCAGTGTCCTGATGCTGGCAGAGAACATTGCATGGTAGATGACCTGCAAGGCTAAAGCTAAAAATGTCATTTTTAATTGATGTCATGCTTCTATATGTGTACTCAAATACACCCTAGCTATGCCACTAATTACAAGCCGCTATTAAGGGGAGTCTGTCAGTGGTTTTGACTATACTAAACTGCTGTCAGCACTAGGTAGCGGCTGTGGAGCACAGGACAAACGTACATTTAGTAGTCTGAATATGAACTTTTATTCTGCTAGGTTGGGAGTCCAGTGGAGGTGGAGCATCACTCTGAAGTGCTCCCTCCATTAAGATGCTTCATAGCCCCTCCCCTCTGCTTTAAGTGACAGCTGTAGTGGTCTCCTGGTTGGATGCTGCAGTTGTCATTTAAAACAGAAGGGAGTGGCTGCAAAACAGCTCAGTGCAGAGAGCATGTCATAGTTAAGCTCTACTCCCATTGAAATTAAGGAGCACAATCTGGCAGAATAAAAGTTCATATTCACACCACTCCTTATGATAGAAGATCTGCAAAAGATATGGGTTTTTTTCTGCTGTTCCTAGCCCCTATTTAGTGCTGTAAACAGTTTAGAACGGTCAAAACTGCTTACAGATTCCCTTTTAAAGTGGCTGTCCAGGATTTACATGTTCCTTAAATTCCCCTCCTACCAGACCTGTGAAGGGAAGCATATTTACCAGTATGACGCCTGGGTAATTGTGCTACCAACAATCATGTTTGTTTCAATTCTATTTTAGGGAACAGATCTTACACACAGGAGTACAGGAATCCGGTTTGTCTAGCTCCACTAGTCACTGGAGTGAAAGAGAATTCAGGCCATAGGAATAATTAGTAGTTACTCAGTATTTGCCATCTTCCATGCATCTAATTCCCATGTACCAGTCACTCCCAAAGTCTATAATATGTATACACTGTTACACATGTACCAGTAGTGATTGTTAGGATTTGTGTTTTGTGGAAACTGCTCACATCTTACTTTGTGGAAAAATTAAGAATGTATTATTCTGACAACTTACAAAATTTTTACCTATTTATAGAGTACCTGTAACCTCTAGATGTGCGTTTTAGCAGCTACTTGCTTCCCCCTTGTAATAACATTTCTGGAGCATCCATGGTTATGTTGTACCATGCCTTTATTATTCTTTCTAGATGTTATGAATGAATTGCTAGCAGTTTGTAAAGTAGGTCCAGATGGGAGTTACCAGTTGGGGTGGTGTCCCTTCACAGTCTGACACTGACAGCACTGATTGGCTAATGTCAGACTGTGTAGGGACACACCCCAAACTGGAAACACCCCGATGAAGAAACGCTCAGGATCCTGCATTAGACAAAACATGCTCCACATCCCCATCTTTCTCAGTAGAACAACCTGTTCATCAGGATTCACCACATGCTAGCTTTTTATTTTACAGCTAAAAGCAATGCCAACTATCTGGGATCTCTGCATTGACCTTGCTTGGTTGTTTACTGCAACAGATCCAGGGAAGACTTTATTCAGAATGAAGTCTGCCATGGAACACCATCTGGATCTTACTTTTCTGAAGAAATCAATCTCAACACTACAATTAATACAGCAGTAAAGCAATTACATGCATTATACAGGGAAAAGGTTCTTATAGTTGCCTTTCCATTTTAGGCTAGATTTGAAATCTTTTAATTAAACCTAAATTAGACTATCCCATGAAAATTGTTACTATGCAATGAATATGGAAATTCAAGATCTATTGCAATGTACATGCAATAAAAATATTAGTTTTTTTTATGTACAGTCTTTTTGGATCTCGTGGCGCCCCCTGCTGTTTATCCTTCTGGTCCACTTTCTCCTGTATTCAGTGGTGGACTGTAGCAGTGATCTCCTAGTGAAGCGGGGCCTTCCATTCATTCATCCCTACTTCTAAATGCATAGAAGTAACAGGAAATTGTGGGGGAATTACATACTATATGTATGTGGAGCTATATGCAAAGGACTATTCTGAATGCAGAGGAGGAAGGGGTTAAAAGAGCTGATTGCAATGTACCCTGAGAGATGTAGGTAGTCAATAAAAGTAAAAAAAGAAAAGGAATAAAGTCCTCCAGATGAGCAAGTAAAAGGCTTTACATCTGTGGGACAATCCCCGAAATCTAGAAATGATTTATAATGGCTATAGATACAATGTCACTCATACAAGTAATGTGAGATGTCTGTATACCTCCTGATAGTGCTGAAAACCTGCTGGCACTATGTAAAATAATGGACAGGACTTTAAGAGTTAATGCAGTTATGTAAGGGCCTGGATACCTGGGTTGTGTCCTCTTTATCTAATTACCACCCAGCTAGCTCATCATTAAAATAACCTCATTTCCGACCGCAGATATAAAAACAACTAAATAAAGTAAATGCACCTCAGTAATACATTGTATGCTCCCTGAAACCTGTCCAGAACATTTATTCCAATGGAAAGTCTTTTACGAGAAGCTTTTTCCAAGTCAAATACAGCAGCAAAATGCCAATAGTACAGAAGATGTCCTTAGAGGGATATACGGTTATAGAAAGCTATCCCCATCCATAACTATCAGATCACGAGAACGGGGGCCCTGTACAGCCATCTCAGGCGCTCCCATACAAGTGAATAGAGTGGAGGCATGCGTTTCTTACCAGCTGCTCCGTCCATTCCAGGGGGTACAGTTTCATAATCAGTAGAGGTCCCAGTTGCAGAACCCCCACCCATCTGATAGTTATCCGCTAACCTGTGGATAGGGGATACTTTTCTAACTGGAATGTTATAGAACAACTGTTGTCTAAAATGTGACATTTTGCACCAAAATTGTGCCACGGTTACCCCATGGCTGCCATACATGATGTGGTCGGCTAGCGGGAGTCGCCTGGACTTGCTAATGGCCGGGCCGCACCTGGACTTGCTGGTCAGTGCCTATATGAATAAAATGCACTGGTGCATGGCGGCAAGTACAGGTGCAGCCCGGCCATTAGCAGTAAGCACTGCTGGGTCGTATGGTAGAGAAGCATCCTAATACATCTGGAAGATCTGCATGCCCAGGTGCTTTTGAGCAGCAATAGATCAGATATGACTGCACGTTTAGGCATGGTTTCCACGTTCAGATTTTTTGGAGGCAATTTCTAAAGCCTAAGCCAGGAATATATAATGAACAGTGCACAGATATAAGGGAAAGAGTAAATCTTCTCCTATCTTTGAACCCACTCCTGGCTTTGGCGGACACAACTGCATCAAAAAACCTGAACGTGGAGATCCAGCTTGAACTCTCCAAACAACAGCATGATAAAAATGTGACATGCGGCCCCCTGTGGAACAACAATAACACATTGCCGTCTGCAGCAACTGCTCCCATGTGTCCAGCTGCGTCAGATCTGCACACATCGTGTTAACCCAACTTTTCCTTCATCATGTAACGGAATTTTCACAGATAGCCATTGCATCTGGCTGCAAGTCATGGTCACGGGGGTTGTTCCGACAGCTAAAGTAATTTCAGTCATGGCCCCAACAGTGCTCAGGCTGAACAAAACAAAGCCACTTACCTATTCACCTGTCCCCACTGCTTTCAGTCCCCTGTAGACCAGAAGTGCCCTGTCCGTCATCATGTGCACAAATGAAATCAGTGGCCTCAGTGGTGACATGTCCAATGAAAGCAGAAGCAGTGGGAACAAGATACTTGGCATTGGAACACAGCAATAGTGAATAGTGACTTTGCATTTTTAGCCTGAACAATGTTGGACCATAACTAAAATTTCCGTGGGGTCAGACACCCACTTTAAAAATGCAAACTCTATGAGACCGAAAAAAGGTGAAAAAAATAAATGCCGGATCCGTTTTTTCCAGCATTTCAATGCATTTTTCAGACTGATCAGGATCCTGAACAGTCTTACAAATGCCATCAGTTGGCATACGTTTTGCCGGATTCAGCAGGCAGTTCCAGCGACGGAACTGCTTGCCGATTACTCTGCCGCAAGAGTAAAAGTAGCCTTATGTCAAAATTTCCAACTTTTTGTAAAAAGTGGGCGAGGTGTTGGCAGCCCGGAGGCAGGACCTCTGCGGTCTGACACATTTAACAAGGTGTGCCAGGAAATGGCACGCATTACACCTGAAAGCTATACCAGCAACTTACTGGTGAACAACCAGTCTGAGATGGACCCCAATTGTCACTTCACCCCTGTGGGGCCCCTGACACCAGCACAGATTAAGACCGGATTATAAAATGCTGTTCTACATGCATCTCCCTCTTTATGCCTTTAAGAGCTTGTTCACATGAACGTGCCGTTTTTTTGCGGTCCGCAAAAAACGGATGCCACCCGTGTGCCTTCCGCAATTTGCAGAACGGAACAGGAGGCCCATTATAGAAATGCCTATTCTTGTCTGCAAAATGGACAAGAATAGGACAGGCCTCATAATTTTTGCGGGGCCACGGAACAGAGCAACGGATGCGGACAGCACACAGAGTGCTATCCACATCTTTTGCGGACCCATTGAAATTGATGGTATGCGGACCCATTGGTTTGCGGACCCATTGAAATGAATGTATACGGAACGCAGAAAACGCCCTGTATACGGAACGCAAAATACATTCGTGTGAACGAGCCCTATATTATATGTTTCTCCGTACCCAGCATGTGATGGGTACGGATAATTTGGTAAAGAGATCTTCATATCATGAGAAATTTGTTGTCATTTCACTGCTGTGCAACTACTGCGTCTCTTCCCTTCCCCCATAAAATACATAATAAATACTCAATGCAAAAGAGAGAGAGAGCAAGCTCAAGAAACTAAAAAGGAACTGAACACAGGAAGAACATAAAAAGAAAAGAAAATGCATCAGCCTGGGGGGGGGGGAAGGGGGGGAAATACACAAAAGAGTGAAATGAAACGAAAGGAGGGGGAAAGAGTGATTGGAAAAAAAGAAAAGAGTGAAAAAGAAAAGGATTTTGAATAGAGAACTGTACCCAGATGAATGGTGTGTACATAAAGAAATGATTGCCTGAAAAGACACAGCCACATGAAATAACCTCCTTCAACGGCACTGCCAATCAACACGACAATGCTAATGCTTGCTTTCTTTCCCTGTTCTTCTACTTTCTGCTTTTCCAGTGTGGGCCAAGGAAGAGCTGCTGAAGTGGGGGTGGGAGGCTAGAACGTTAAGTAATTAACATCTGCTTCCATACGAATATGGAGAAAAGTTTACACAGAAGGAGCCAGAGACACAGACAGGACGAGGGTATGACAAGCATTACACCGTCTGCTATTAGGACAGGTAACAGGCTGAAGGCTGCCACCTATATCCTAATGGTTTATAGAAGGAAAGTCAAATCTAAATGAAATGTATTGGAATGTGATTTAACGTATTTAAAATTTGTCATCAGAATTTTATGTTTTTGTAAAATGTCCTAAAAAATTATATATTCACACGCAACGGATGTGTTGCAGAACATTCTGAGGCCAGAAGTCCCATTCATCTGATCTTCATGTAAAAACCAACCACATGTAAATGTACTCTTAGGTCTCTTTCACGCGTCTGTCTTCATGATGACATCCATGACAAGATGGTCAGGGTTTCATTCATGAAGATGTCTATGAAGGATCCATGTTTGGTGCGTGTCCGTTTTCTTTTTCCCCTCCATGGGTCATCCATATTCCACATGCACTGCTAGGCTGAAAAGGGATTTCCTTAGCATCTCCTACCAATGGTCAGTGAAAACATAGGGGCCCATCTACGTTGTGTCAATGGTTCTCATGGACCATATATATCAATGGGTGTGTTTGGTCTGCATCACGGACCAAAGTAATGCATGTGTCTGCTCAGAAGAAATCAGTTTTTGATGCGTTTTACACGTGCGTAAAGAAAAACACTCATCATCTCTTAGCCACCATCATTGAAATGCGCATTGCATCTGGTTACCTTCCATGCATGCCCCAGTCATTTCTTTGGGACAAGGACTGTGTTAGAAATGCAGAATATAGAACGTGCTGCGATTTCTCATGAACCCAGCGATGATCAGTGATAAACAATATTCATGTTTATCACTGGGGCCAGTCCGGATGCTGTCTGTTCACAACACTCGTTTGTGTGAAAGAGGCCTAAAACCAAAGGATCTGTGTGTTGTCCGTAGAGAACATGGACAGCACACTTCCGGGATTCACTGATGTGTGAAAGAGTCCTTCGATATCTGCGTTGTGCTGTCCAGTTTTGAGATGAGGCACAGGGTCTCAAAACCCCTTTATTGAAAATGAATGGGGACAAAACTGAACAAACCGGAACAGAATGCACCAGAATACATTCCGTTCTGGTTTGTTGCAATCCCATGTCGGACACAAAATTGTTGCAAGCAGCGTTTTTTGTGTGCGGCATAGGAAACTGAACAAGCCATGTAAGTCAAAGGTGCCGGATCAGTTTTTTTTTTCAGACACAAAAAAAATGGATCCGAAGCCCATTGACCTACAATGGTTTTAGTGCCTGATCCGGCATGTTCTTTCTCCATATAATACAACCGGATCCATTCTGAACGAATGCCATTGGTTGTAGTATCACAACGGAAAGGTTTTGCTGTGGTTTTGAGCTCCCATGCGGGATCTTAAAACCGGAGAGCAAAATTGCAAATATGAAAGTAGCCTAAGGCCTCATGCACACGACTGTTCAGTTTTTGGGGGGCCGCAAGACGCGGATCCGCAAAAAACGGAAGCCGCCCGTGTGCCTTCGGCAATTTGCGGAGCCGAACGGGCGGCCCATTATAGAAATGCCTATTCTTGTCTACAAAATGGACAAGAATAGGACATGTTATATTTTTTTTGCGGGGCTACAGAACGGAGCAACGGATGCGGACAGCACACGGAGTGCTGTCCGCTTCTTTTGCAGCCCCATTAAAAATAATGTGTCCGCATCCGAGCCGCAAAAACTGCGGCTCGGATGCGGACCAAAACAACGGTCGTGTGCATAAGGCCTAAGCCTATGCTATGCAAATTAGTGGTTGCTTCCATTTAAGGTTGGGCGATATACCGGTATCACAATATATCGCGGTATTAAAAAAACGGCGATATCGCTGTTTCCTAATTACCGCAGTATTTTGTGACGTCATAGAAGCGGTCATGTGCGCTGACCGCTTCAAAATCTGCGTCCACGGCCGCCCGCCCCAGCATGATTCTATACCAATTGCTGCCCGCATCGGCTATCCCGGCTCCTCCATGCAGGCTCCCATAATGCAGTCTCCGCCCACTGACGTCTGAATCAGATGACAGGCGAGGCTGCGCAGGACAAGACAGGAGCGCCACCAACACTTCTGCTTACAGCCTGCAATACACCTTCTAGTAGGAGATGATACACAAGATTAAAACCACTCGTTCTGGTACAGAATTAACCCTGTAATGTTTTTGTTGTTACTAGAAGTCAATCGACTAGTTACAGATACCCGAAATGGTGAAAAATGACATATAAAAGTATGACAATTAACGTCTCCTTGTGGCTGCCTGGCTGTCCCCATACAGTATAATGTCTCCTTGTGGCTGCCTGGCTGTCCCCATACAGTATAATGTCTCCTTGTGGCTGCCTGGCTGTCCCCATACAGTATAATGTCTCCTTGTGGCTGCCTGGCTGTCCCCATACAGTATAATGTCTCCTTGTGGCTGCCTGGCTGTCCCCATACAGTATAACGTCTCCTTGTGGCTGTTCCCATACAGTATAACATCTCCTTGTGGCTGCCTGTCTGCCCCCATAGAGTATAACGTCTCCTTGTGGCCCCCATACAGTATAATGTCTCCTTGTGGCTGTTCCCATACAGTAGAACGTCTCCTTGTGGCCCCCATACAGTATAATGTCTCCTTGTGGCTGCCTGGCTGTCCCCATACAGTATAACGTCTCCTTGTGGCTGTTCCCATACAGTATAACATCTCCTTGTGGCTGCCTGTCTGCCCCCATAGAGTATAACGTCTCCTTGTGGCCCCCATACAGTATAATGTCTCCTTGTGGCTGTTCCCATACAGTAGAACGTCTCCTTGTGGCTGCCCCCATACAGTGTAACATCTCCTTGTGGCTGCCTGGCTGTCCCCATACAGTATAACGTCTCCTTGTGGCTGTTCCCATACAGTAGAACGTCTCCTTGTGGCTGTTTCCATACAGTATAACGTCTCCTTGTGGCTGCCTGGCTGCCCCCATACAGTATAACGTCTCCTTGTGGCCCCCATACAGTATAGCGTCTCCTTGTGGCTGCCCCATACAGTATAACGTCTCCTTGTGGCCCCCATACAGTATAGTGTCTCCTTGTGGCTGCCCCCATACAGTATAGTGTCTCCTTGTGGCTGCCCCCATACAGTATAGTGTCTCCTTGTGGCTGCCCCCATACAGTATAATGTCTCCTTGTGGCTGCCCCCATACAGTATAACGTCTCCTTGTGGCTGCCCCTATTCAGTAGTGTCTCCTTGTGGCTGTTCCCATACAGTATAACGTCTCCTTGTGGCTGCCCCCTTACAGTATAAAATGTCCTTGTGGCTGGCCCCATACAGTGTAACGTCTCCTTGTGGCTGCCCCCATACAGTGTAACGTCTCCTTGTGGCTGCCCCCATTCAGTATAACGTCTCCTTGTGGCTGCCCCTATTCAGTAGTGTCTCCTTGTGGCTGTTCCCATACAGTATAACGTCTCCTTGTGGCTGCCCCCTTACAGTATAAAATGTCCTTGTGGCTGGCCCCATACAGTGTAACGTCTCCTTGTGGCTGCCCCCATACAGTGTAACGTCTCCTTGTGGCTGCCCCCATTCAGTAGTGTCTCCTTGTGGCTGTTCCCATACAGTATAACGTCTCCTTGTGGCTGCCCCCTTACAGTATAAAATGTCCTTGTGGCTGGCCCCATACAGTATAAAGTCTCCTTGTGGCTGCCCCCATACAGTATAACGTCTCCTTGTGGCTGCCCCATACAGTGTAACGTCTCCTTGTGGCTGCCCCATACAGTATAACGTCTCCTTGTGGCTGTTCCCATACAGTAGAACGTCTCCTTGTGGCTGTTTCCATACAGTATAACGTCTCCTTGTGGCTGCCTGGCTGCCCGGCTGCCCCCATACAGTATAACGTCTCCTTGTGGCCCCCATACAGTATAGCGTCTCCTTGTGGCTGCCCCATACAGTATAACGTCTCCTTGTGGCTGCCCCCATACAGTATAGTGTCTCCTTGTGGCTGCCCCCATACAGTATAGTGTCTCCTTGTGGCTGCCCCCATACAGTATAATGTCTCCTTGTGGCTGCCCCCATACAGTATAACGTCTCCTTGTGGCTGCCCCTATTCAGTAGTGTCTCCTTGTGGCTGTTCCCATACAGTATAACGTCTCCTTGTGGCTGCCCCCTTACAGTATAAAATGTCCTTGTGGCTGGCCCCATACAGTGTAACGTCTCCTTGTGGCTGCCCCCATACAGTGTAACGTCTCCTTGTGGCTGCCCCCATTCAGTAGTGTCTCCTTGTGGCTGTTCCCATACAGTAGAACGTCTCCTTGTGGCTGCCCCCTTACAGTATAAAATGTCCTTGTGGCTGGCCCCATACAGTATAAAGTCTCCTTGTGGCTGCCCCCATACAGTATAACGTCTCCTTGTGGCTGCCCCATACAGTGTAACGTCTCCTTGTGGCTGCCCCATACAGTATAGTGTCTCCTTGTGGCTGTTCCCATACAGTGTAACGTCTCCTTGTGGCTGCCCCATACAGTGTAACGTCTCCTTGTGGCTGCCCCCATTCAGTAGTGTCTCCTTGTGGCTGTTCCCATACAGTATAACGTCTCCTTGTGGCTGCCCCCTTACAGTATAAAATGTCCTTGTGGCTGGCCCCATACAGTATAAAGTCTCCTTGTGGCTGCCCCCATACAGTATAACGTCTCCTTGTGGCTGCCCCATACAGTGTAACGTCTCCTTGTGGCTGCCCCATACAGTATAGTGTCTCCTTGTGGCTGTTCCCATACAATGTAACGTCTCCTTGTGGCTGCCCCATACAGTGTAACGTCTCCTTGTGGCTGCCCCATACAGTGTAACGTCTCCTTGTGGCTGCCCCATACAGTATAGTGTCTCCTTGTGGCTGTTCCCATACAGTGTAACGTCTCCTTGTGGCTGCCCCATACAGTGTAACGTCTCCTTGTGGCTGCCCCCATACAGTGTAACGTCTCCTTGTGGCTGCCCCATACAGTATAACGTCTCCTTGTGGCTGCCCCCATACAGTGTAACGTCTCCTTGTGGCTGCCCCATACAGTATAACGTCTCCTTGTGGCTGCCCCATACAGTGTAACGTCTCCTTGTGGCTGCCCCATACAGTGTAACGTCTCCTTGTGGCTGTTCCCATACAGTGTAACGTCTCCTTGTGGCTGCCCCCATACAGTGTAACGTCTCCTTGTGGCTGCCCCATACAGTGTAACGTCTCCTTGTGGCTGCCCCCATACAGTGTAACGTCTCCTTGTGGCTGTTCCCATACAGTGTAACGTCTCCTTGTGGCTGCCCCCATACAGTATAATGTCTCCTTGTGGCTGCCCCCCATACAGTGTAACGTCTCCTTGTGGCTGCCTCCATACAGTATAATGTCTCCTTGTGGCCCCAAGTGTTTTTTTCTTCTAAATAGGCATTTGTCGCGATATATATCATTATCGCGATAAATTTCTTAATATCGTTATCGTGGGAATATTTTTGATATCGCCCAACCCTACTTCCATTTAGCAAAACCTTAAGGAAACCTGTCACTTTGAGAATCTGAGCAGGAGGAGCTGAGCAGATTGGTATATAGTTTTGTGGGTAAAGATTCTGTATAATTTAATTGTAATTTATTGCTCTAAACCTCTATTTTTTTTCTATGCAAGGCACCGTCACTCCTGTAAGTGCTGCAGCCTTTTCCCTGCTCACCAAGCGCAGAGCCGTACATTGTATAGCAGCTGCGCTTGGTATCGTGCTCAGCCCCATTCACTTCCATAGGGCTGAGATGCGCCTAGGCCACATGACAGATGAAACTGATGTCACTGGCCTAGGGTAAACGCTAGTGCCTTCTCAAACAGCTGATTGGCGGGTGTCCCGGGTACTGGACCACCACCGATCAGATACTGATGACCTATACAGAGGATAGAATTGCACATAGATACTGGCCTGATGGAAGCCAAAAGCTTCCACAGGCATACATGCCAAGCATAGGGCCATAACATCTTCTGAACACAGCCAAATAGCTAATCAAGTAGAAAAATACAAAACTGTTTATGGGTGGAGAAGACCATGGTCAACATAGATAAGCAGCGTCCAACGCAATAACCACACAGCAAATTAGATGCCCTAAAAAGGCTAAGCTTGGGGTGAAAGTGCATCTAAGGCTGAGTTCACACAGGCGTTGCGGGAAAATGCACTCGCGTGAGAAAAATCGAGCATGTTTGGTACCCAAATCTGAACTTCTTCACAGAAGTTATAAGAACCATGTTATAAGGGAAAATAATAATGATCGGGTCTCCATCCCGATCGTCTCCTAGCAACCGTGCGTGAAAATCGCACCGCATCTGCACTTGCTTGCGGATGCTTGCGATTTTCACGCAACCCCATTCACTTCTATGGGGCCTGCGTTGCGTGAAAAAACACAGAAAATCGAGCATGCTGCAATTTTCACGCAACGCACAAGGGATGGGTGAAAATCACCGCTCATGTGAACAGCCCCATAGAAATGAATGGGTCGGTATTCAGTGCGGGTGCAATGCGTTCAACTCCCGCATGACATCCGCGCGGAATACTCGCCCGTGTGAACTCAGCCTAATAGATGCAAAATGGATGCAATGTATACAAGAAATCCCACAGTAAAGATATATACATAGCTCTGGATGAAGCCATGGAGACCAGAATAAAACTGTGAAATGTTTTCAATGCTTTGTACAGAGAATTGGAAAATGGAGCATAATAGAATAAAATGCTCATACTATAAAATTACTATTTTTTATTTAATGGCTGAACAGCTTTTTTTTTCTCTTAAATAGACCTTTCCACTTTTATTACAATAATCATATATACAAGCGACCAGAACAACAATAGCCTACGTATCCTCTATAATATGACTTACAGTGTATTTGGTTCTCAACTGCATATTTCTGCCTACAGTACCTGTACTATTGGCAGTAATGTGCAAGTATTTTGGATTTTATACAAAAACACACACATAAAATTCCTAGCCTAAATAGGGTCACATTCAGACCCAATTGTCTACCTGTCCTGTCCACCATGGTACCTATTGTATCAAGCCCGGCACAACAGCACATTTTCACAGGAAGGTAACATGCTTAAACAATTGTAGGTTGTCCTGTCTACTCTCTACATAACCCCTCTAGAAGAGAAAAAGAATTGTACGTTTCTTGGGAAAATGGCCACCTACATGGTCTGACCTCAAAGACTGTAATGGAGGCAGAAATGGTTCACTCTTAAGTGAACAACTGTAATTCAGCGCGAATACTTTACTGGATTTCATCAAATTAAAACATTATACATGTTGTTCTTTAGTGTAAGCCTAGGTTTATTTTAAAAATATATAATTTATAAAAAAAAAATCTTAGAACACACACGTGCATAACTATATTAATATTAACCTTACCCTTATATGCACACACAAACTCCTTCCCACTGAGAAGTGAAGCACTGATCCAACACCTTTATCAGTGAGGGTAGGTTCATACCTCTGCTTAAAGGGGTTGTCCGGGTTCAGAGCTGAACCCGGACATACCCTTATTTTCACCCAGGCAGCCCCCCTGAGGCTAGCATCGGAGCATCTCATGCTCCGATGCGCTCCCTTGCCCTGCGCTAAATCACGCAGGGCAAGGTCTCTTTTGTTTTCAATAACACACTGCCGGGCGGAACCTTCCGCCCGGCAGTGTGTTTAGCGCTGCCCTAGCCATTTTACTCTAAATCCCGCCCATCGGTTGCGGTGACGTCACTGGGCTTCCTGACAGCCCCATGGAGAGCCCGGTTCATCACCGGATCTCCAAAAAATGCCTTTGCCCTGCGCGATTTAGCGCAGGGCAAAGGAGAGCATCGGAGCATGAACTGCTCCAATGCTCCTGTCAGGGGGGCTGCCGGGGTGAAAATGGAGGAATATCTGGGTTCAGCTCTGATCCAGCAGAGAACAGCCTACCAGAGTTCACCGCATACTGCAGTTTTGTGTGCCGGTTTACGTCCACACAAAAACCGCTGCAGGCAACAGTTTTTGCGCCGCTGTGACCCTGCTTACCGCCGCGGTCCCGGGCGCCGTGTTCAGCGGTGATCTGCGGCCAGTGCTTCCCTTTCACCGCTGCAGTCCTGGGCTCTGTCTGTGTAGGTACTGTTGTTCTGGGATCCGCTCCACAGTTTCCTCAGCCCTGGCCACAGCATGCTTGCTGCTTGTTTCCTGCAGCACTTCCTTAAAGGGAGTCTGTCACCTCGATATGGCCATATACAGTGCTTACATGGCTCTGTAGCAAACCTATACAGGATTGTAACGGTACCTTTGTTCTTTTCTTTAGACTTGCACAAGCAGGAAAAACGAAGTTTAATTCATATGCAAATGAGCACTCGCAAGTGCCCAGGGGCGGCGTTCTGTGTGTAGGTGCCCAGGCTGCCCTGCCTTCTTTTCACTTTACTCCTCCCCAGCCTCTTCCTTTGCCCTATCGATGAGGCAAGAGACTTGGAGGGCGGGCAAAGGCAGAGACTGGCGAGGAGTAAAGTGAAAAGAAGGCAGGGCAGCCTGGGCACCTACACACTGAACGCCGCCCCTGGGCACTTGCGAGTGCTCATTTGCATATGAATTAAACTTCGTTTTTCCTGCTTGTGCAAGTCTAAAGAAAAGAACAAAGGTATCGTTACAATCCTGTATAGGTTTGCTACAGAGCCATGTAAGCACTGTATATGGCCATATCGAGGTGACAGACTCCCTTTAAGTGCCGAAGCGTGTCACTTCCTGGGCTTTATTGGTTAGGTCATGTGAACTTGCTGACCAATCCTAGCCCTCCTGCACATATATAAGTGGCTCAGCCCCCTTCCCAGATGCCTCAGTGTCAAGGTACTTGTGTCCTGCTAAAGGGCCTGACTTGTACTTGTGTTACTGGATTCTGCTACCCATTTGATTCTTGCCTGCTTGCCTTGACACTCCTGTTGCCGACCCGGATTGCCTGCCCTGTACCGCCTGCCCTGACCTTTTGCCTGTCTGACTTCGCATCTGCCTCATCCTTCGGTCCTACACTGTTGCTCATGGTAACGACGCCTGCTGACAACACCTGTACCTCTGGTACCTTTCTCAGGTACCTCCTGGTCCGCCAGGACCAGCTGCCTCGTGTGCCAATCCTCCTCAAGAGGAAGTGACCTGGTGTTCCCCTTGGGAAAGTCTATCCCCACCATCAGGGGTACTGTGAAGATCGAGGGGTTCACTTAGACAATGCCCTTAGAGGAGGTAAGGATATTCAGCTGAATATCATATTAAACTGTATTCAGGATAATCTCTGACAAGCAGAGCAGAGATTAGGACAGTGTTGTGAAGTAACTTATCCTCCTGTGTGATTAGGACAGTTTTTTTTGTGTACTAGTAGGACAGCGGCCATTTTGTTTCTCCTAATGATTGCTACCTAGACAAAACGAGCCATTATAACTAATGAAAGGTATTTGGGAATATATTTATAATAAAGTAATACGGTATTTACATATTTTCATTTTCTTAATTCCCGGAGAACCACTTTAAGCGGAATCGTCAGCCTACCCTTAGGGCTCACTCACACAACAGTGTTTTGCAGTCCGCAAAACGCGGAACGCACATGGCCAGCCCTGTGATGGAAATGGCTATTCTAGTCCGCAGTTGCGGAAGTATGGATGCGGACAGCGCACCGTGTGCTGTCCGCATCTTTTGCGGCCCCATTGAAATGAATGGGTCTGCCTCCGCAGAATGGGAAATGAAAGGGGTCTGCAAAACTGCGGAAGGGGTGCGGACCCATAAATACGATCGTGTAAATGTACCCTAATAAAGAGGTGCTTTAGGTGCAGCTCTGTCATTCTTTACCACATGGAAAGAAACTTGCTTGTCTAACTACTCTGCATCTTCCTTCCTACAATCAGTGTAACCCTTTTATGACCATTATAATAACTGCAGCTTGGTTTCCCTCGAGGTTTTCTCGACATATGGAAGATAATCATACTTACTGCTAAACATGGGAGTGTTGACTTCAGGCACCAACTGTTGCAGAGTCTTCACAACTGATCTGTCTAAATGGGAAAAATGACATATTGCATTAAAACGTTTGTAAATTGCAATGTTTTTTAAACATTTTAAAATTGGCAATAATAAAAGATGTTAAGAGCCTAGCTGGGGGGTGAGGGTTGGGGGGAGAAAAAGAAATTACAATTTCATATTTAATACATAGTAAGACAACAAAAACAATCTTTTCAAAAGACAAAATATTAGCAAAGCAGCCGGGCCAGACTCTGTGTCTGTGAAATGTTTGAAATTCTGTGCTGATCAGCTAGCCTTTGTTTTCACAGACATTTACATCATCTCTGGAACTCTCATTGCTCCCTGCCTGTTTTAAACGCTCAACCATTGTCGCAGTTCCTAAAAAATCTAACCCTACATGTCTAAATGACTATAGGCCTCTTGCCTTTACATCATTGGTCATGAAAGCATTTGAAAAAGGATAATGGCTCATCTGAAATCCATCACAGATCCCCTGCTGGACTCTCTGCAATTTGCCTACAGGTCTGATAGATCTGCAGATGATACTGTAAACGTGTATGCATTACAGTGCCTTGCAAAAGTATTCCCCCCCCCCCCCCCTGACTTTTTTCATATTTTGTTACATTACAGCCTTAAAGGGGTTGTCCGGGTTCAGAGCTGAATATTTTCACCCAGGCAGCCCCCCTGATGTTATAGATAGATCGCGCAGGGCATGGGCTCTTTTGTTTACAATAACACACTGCCGGGCGGTAAAGTGAAATGAGAAATATATAAAAAAAACTATTGTTTAGAAATAAAAAACAGAAAATTGGCATGTGTTCACCCTCTTTGTTAGGAAGCCCATAAAAAGCTCTGGTGCAACCAATTACCTTCAGAAGTCACATAATTAGTGAAATGATGTCTACCTGTGTGCAATCTAAGTGTCAAATGATCAGTCATTTTATATACACACCTTTTTTGAAAAGCCCCAGAGGCTGCAACACCTAAGCAAGAGGCATCACTAACCAAACACTGCCATGGAGACCAAGGAACTCTCCATCAAGTAAGGGACAATGTTGTTGAGAAGTACAAGTCAGGGTTAGGTTATAAAAAAACATCCAAATGTTTGATGATCCCCAGGAGCACCATCAAATCTATCATAACCAAATGGAAAAACATGGCACAACAGCAAACCTGCCAAGAGACGGCCGCCCACCAAAACTCACGGACCGGGCAAGGAGAGCATTAATCAGAGAGGCAGCACAGAGACCTGTACCACTCTGTGATTTGAGGCTAGGACGGAGGATCACCTTCCAGCAGGACAATGACCCCAAACACACTGCTAAAGCTACACTTGAGTGGTTTAAGGGGAAACATGTAAATGTATTGGAATGGCCTAGTCAAAGCCCAGATCTCAATCCAATAGAAAATCTGTGGTCAGACTTAAAGGGTTTCTATCACTTGGTATGCCATAATTAGCTCTCAGACACTAGCGATCCGCTAGTGTCTGCTCTGGCCAACCATCCTAATATAACAGCTTTTGGGGCAGCCGTTTTGCTAAAAAAATAACTTTTATAAATATGCTAATGAGCCTCTAGGTGCTATGTGGGCGTCATTAGCACCTAGAGGCTCCGTCTACCTTCATACAAAGACACCGCCCAGCGCGTCCCTCCAGCCCGCCCATCTCCTGCTGAATGCGATCCTCCATGTGACGCAGCGGACGAATTCTCGCGCATGCGCGGTGCGTGGCTGTATTCGGCGCATGCGCAGTGAATGTCTGACCGCTTCCCTGCTCAGACATCTCCACTGCGCCTGTTCCTTGGAGCACTATGACGTCATCGGCGCAGGCGCAGTGGAGATGTCTGAGCAGGGAAGCTGTCAGACATTCACTGCGCATGCGCCGAATACAGCCGCGCACCGCGCATGCGCGAGAATTCGTCCGCTGCGTCACACGGAGGATTGCATTCAGCAGGAGATGGGCGGGCTGGAGGGACGCGCTGGGCGGTGGCTGTGTATGAAGGTAGACGGAGCCTCTAGGTGCTAATGACGCCCACATAGCACCTAGAGGCTCATTAGCATATTTATAAAAGTTATTTTTTTAGCAAAACGGCTGCCCCAAAAGCTGTTATATTAGGATGGTTGGCCAGAGCAGACACTAGCGGATCGCTAGTGTCTGACAGCTAATTATGTCATACCAAGTGATAGAAACCCTTTAAGGATTGCTGTTCACAAGCGCAAACCATCCAACTTGAAGGAGCTGGAGCAGTTTTGCAAGGAGGAATGGGCAAAAATCCCAGTGGTAAGATGTGGCAAGCTCATAGAGACTTATCCAAAGCGACTTGTAACTGTGATTGCCGCAAAAGGTGGCGTTACAAAGTATTGACTTTAGGGGGGTGAATAGTTATGCACATTGACTTTTTTGGTTATTTTGTCATATTTGTTGTTTGCTTCACAATAAAAAAACAAAAACAAACATCTTCAAAGGGGATGTTCTGTAAATTAAATGATGCAAATCTTCAAACAATCTATGTTAATTCCAGGTTGTGAGGCACCAAAATATGAAAAAAGTCAAGGGGGGTGAATACTGTATGTACTAGAACATCTAGACTCCCCGGGAACCTATGCCAGAATTTTATTTGTGGATATCAGCTCTGCATTTAATACCATAATACCATCGCTGCTGCACAGCAAACTTTCCCACCTACGCATACCTGAATACATCTGCAAATGGATAACTAATTTCTTAACCAACAGGAGACAGCAGGTTAGACTTGGGAAACACACCTCAAGCTCTTTGACAGTCAGTACGGGAGCCCCCCAGGGCTGTGTGCTTTCCCTACTGCTCTATTCACTGTACACCAATGACTGCATCTCCACAGATCCATCTGTTAAAGGAACTGAACCCAGATATTCCTCCATTTTCACCCCGGCAGCCCCCCTGACAGGAGCATCGGAGCAGTTCATGCTCCGATGCTCTCCTTGCTAAATCGCGCAGGGCAAAGGCATTTTTTTGGAGATCTGGTGACGTACCGGGGCTCTCTATGGGGCTGCCAGTAAAACGGCTAGGGCAGCGCTAAAGCACGCCCATCAGAGCCGGTGACGTCACTGAACACACTGCCCGGCAGTGTGCTATTGTAAATAAAAAATCGCTTGCCCTGCGGGATTTAGCGCAGGGCAAGGGAGCGCATCGGAGCATGAGATGCTCCGATGCTAGCCTCAGGGGGGCTGCCTGGGTGAAAATAAGGGTATGTCCGGGTTCAGCTCTGAACCCGGACAACCCCTTTAAGGTTCTGAAGTTTGCAGATGGCACAAAAGTAGTTGGTCTCATACAAAATGGGGATGAGTCTGCATATAGGCATGAAGTGGGACAGCTTTCCTCCTGGTGCAGCAACGACAACTTGGAACTTAATACTCTTAAGACCATGGAGATGATAATAGACTTTAGGAGATCTCCCCCCGGGCACCTCCCTCTAATCATAAATGGAGCTACATCAACCCGAGTAGAGTCATTCAAGTTTCTTGGGACCACAATTTTCAACAACCTGAAATGGAACAACAATACTGTCACTATCATCAAGAAAGCGCAACAGAGGATGTACCACCTATGGCAGCTGAAAAAGTTTGGCCTACCACAAAAATGAATGGTGCAGTTGTACACCGCGATCATCGAATCCATCATGACATCATCTATGGATGTATGGTTCGGCTCCTGCTCAGTATTAGAAAAGGTGAGACTGCAGCGCATCATCCGAACAGCGGAAAGGATAATTGGCTGTAGCTTACCTTCAAGTGATGCGGGGTGCACACGGCCGGTGCCCGTGTATTGCAGACCCACTGTATGCGCCGCAATACGGCCACGGTCGGGCAATGGCTGTGTGCATGAGGCCTGAATGTCAATATCAGTAAGCTGGACAGAGAATTTAGAAAAAGGGCAAACAGCAGGTGGCGCTATACAGAAAGATTTCAGTGAATAACACTGTGAATATACTAAGTGTTTAATTACATCAAATTTCAAAAGTATTCAGAGCCAAGTGCTGGTTTGAAAAATGTAGAATATTTTTGTGGGACAACCCCTTTAAGGAAAAAAAATGATATCTTAGGGTAAGTAGCATCCGTCTCACTATCCAATTGCCTGTAGTTCCCTTTTCTTTGCCTCCAGGCTTTAGGCAAATATTCAGAAATCTAATCAGTAATCTGGAGGAGGAGGAGCGGGATGAAGCTGCAGATTCTGGTACTACCGGCAAACTGCATAAAGGGGGGAGGACGCAGAATGCTTCGGCTCAGAGAATACATCACAGCTCAAGCCTACATGTATGAAACAACAAAAAATAAAAATTGTAAGATATCATTTAATAAGAAAAGAAAAAAAGAATATCATGTTTTTGATCAGTTTCTATTAAGACTATACAGCAAAATACTGGCAGTAAACCAAAAAGAATAATCCACTGCACCTCAGTCACAGCGGGTGCGGCATAAGGAAGATGGTGAGGTTTAGGATGTGCCATTTTGTGCCCAAATTTTCACATAAGTGAAAGTAAAACAACTAGTCAGTGGTATAAAGTTAGACAACGCACCAAAATGTATCATCCAGCATGAGTCGCTGTGATACATTTGGTGGCTCTTTAGTTTATCTGCCCCAAAGAGTTATTAAACGGTGTAGGTTTCCCGGTGTATGTTTGCACATCTGAGAGGACAAGGGAACAGGAAAGATAAATTTAGAACACCTAAAACCAATCCATCATTCTGCACACTGATTTCCTTCTTAATGGAAATCATCCAGAAACAACCAGCATTTTCCCCCCAAGATAATCTACACATTTTCTACTATTTAAGTAAGGCCTAGTTCACACGAACGTATGGCTTTTTATAGTTTTTTGCGGTCCGTTTTTCACGGATCCGTTGTTCCGTTTTTGAGTTCCGTTGTGTTTCCGTTTCCTTTCCGTTTTTCCGTTCCGTTTTTCCGTATGCCATGTACAGTATACAGTAATTACATAGAAAAAATTGGGCTGGGCATAACATTTTCAATAGATGGTTCAGAAAAAACGGAACGGATACGGAAGACATACGGATGCATTTCCGTATGTGTTCCGTTTTTTTTGCGGACCCATTGACTTTAATGGAGCCACGGAACGCCTAAGGCCTAGTTCACATGAACGTTTTTTTTGCGGGTGTACGGGCCGTTTTTTTGTGTTCCGTATACGGAACCATTCATTTCAATGGTTCCGCAAAAAAAACGGAATGTGTTCCGTATGCATTCCGTTTCCGTATTTCCGTTTTTCCGTTCCTTTGAAAGATAGAACATGTCCTATATTTGGCCGCAAATCCCGTTCCGTGGCTCCATTAGAGTCAATGGGTCCGCAAAAACAGAACACATACGGAAATGCATCCGTATGTCTTCCTTATCCGTTCCGTTTTTTCTGAACCATCTATTGAAAATGTTATGCCCAGCCCAATTTTTTCTATGTAATTACTGTATACTGTATATGCCATACGGAAAAACGGAACGGAAAAGAAACGGAAACACAACGGAACTCAAAAACGGAACAACGGATCCGTGAAAAACGGACCGCAAAAAACTATAAAAGCCATACGTTCGTGTGAACTAGGCCTAAAAGTGAGCCAATTATGTGTGCAAGAGTCTGAACTTTATTTCTAGAACTTTATTGGATCTCTCCCCCAAGTAAAATGTAAAACTTTTTCAAAATGGCTGCTTGTACAATCTGCAGTACTCCACTGTTACTGAAAACGCTTCACACACAGTAAACTGTTACTTCAGTACGTGGAAATGAATGCTACCAAACCCATAATGGAATGAAGATATAGAACAATGCAGAAACGGCTGCCATCAGCCCTTCATAGCCCTTAAATGGATATTTCTGGTTTAAGGCCTCCTGCACACAAACGTGTCCGCCCTGTGGTCGTGCTGCGGGCCGCAATGCACAAACACCGTCCGTGGGGCAGCCACAGTGGATCGCGGACCCATTCACTTTAATGGGTCCGCGATCCGGCCGTTCTGCAAAAAGATAGGACATGTTCTATCTTTTTGCGGAACGGAAGTACGGGACGAAACCCCACGGAAGCACTCCGTAGTGCTCCCGTAGGGTTCCGTGCTTCCGTTCCGCATCTCCGGATTTGCGGACCCATTGAAATGAATGGGTCCGCATCCATGATGCGGAATGGCCACGGAACAGCGCCCGTGTATTGGGGGTCCGCAATACGGCAACGGGAAGCAGGAGACCTAAACCATTTGTTGTCTCATCATGAAAAATTATACAATTTCCCAATATATTTCTGGGGCCAATTCCTTACGGTTTTCAATACCCTCCCTCCTTATAAATAGAAAGTACATTAGACAATTGTGCAAGTTTCATAATACAAAGAATAACATTCATTAACATAAACCTGAATACTCCTTTAGGCTTTAGTTTTTTTACGAGTTTTTTCAATTCCAAATGACACGTGTTTTTTTGCTAGTGGCGTTTATTTCAGTTGGGGTGGGGGTTTTGCATTTATTATAAAATATAGAACATGGTGAAGCATTTTTTTTTTTTATTCTTGACGTTCTTCTATACCCTTATCTATAAGGAAAAAAATGTAATTCACACATGACATGCAAAAAATTTATATATTTTTACTGTCTTTTTTTTTTACTGGTAAAAATAAATGCAAAATGAAAAACTGTGGGGGTCATTTATGAAGACCAGTGTTTTAGATGCTGGTCTTAATAAGACCATGCACGGTGTCGGCCTCTATATAACTTCGGCGTATCCAGTGCCAGTCTAAATGTAAGCCAGCTTCCTTGCATTGTGGGTTGAAACGGGACTAGGATCACGTGCCCAGTGTAAGGCATGTGATCCCAGAAGTGCCCACTACAGAATTACAGTGGAAGCACAGCGGTATGGATAAAAAAAAACCATTATGGTCAAGCTATTCTTATATCAGTCAGATGGGAGGTCAAAAATATAACTGTATAACCCCTTTAAAGAGGCTGTCCAACACTTTACTTATTGGCGTTGGTCTGATACCCCACATCTCTGCTGATCAGCTGTTCTGCACAGCTTCATCTGTAGTAGACAGAGGATAGACTATCACATGCAAAGGTTTTGACAACCCCTTTAAAATACTCTGATGTACTCTTGAGTTACCACTGTTCATACACATAGCTAATTTCGGAATTCTGTTGGGGTACAGACTAGGATGTATCTACTCTCCGTATCCAGTTACCACAATGCATTGGTCACTGGTACAAGGAAAATAGCAACTTATAGCTTCAGATGTGTATGGAGGCAAAAAAATATATAAAAAATCTAAATTCTAAATTGCTTTGCAAAAGCAGTGGCTTTCCATTATAGTTGATGCAATATATGGTAAAGGGCTGTTTCACATGGTCAGTATTTAGTCAGTATTTTGCATCAGTATTTGGTCAGTATTTGTAAGCCAAAACCAGAAGTGGAAAATACAGAGAAAAGGTATCATAGAAATATGTGGGCTTCTTTTGTGTTTTGGACCCACTCCTGGTTTTGGCTTTACAAATACTGATGCAAAAATACTGACCATATGAAAGAGGCCTAATAGCAGAAACTGGAGCCTGTACCAATACAATAACTGGGAAAGGCTACCCATTACGAGCTGGCTAACATATTAGGCTACTTTCACACGAGCGTTCGGAGCGGATCCGTCTGATGTTTCATCAGACGGATCCGCTCCGATAATACAGACGTTTGTCAGACTTTACATTGAAAGTCAATGGGGAACGGATCCGCTTGAAGATTGAGCCATATAGTGTCATCTTCAAGCGGATCCGTCCCCATTGACTTCCATTATAAGTCTGGACGGATCCGCTCGCCTCCGCACGGCCAGGCGGACACCCGAACGCTGCAAGCAGCGTTCAGGTGTCCGCTCACTGAGCGGAGCGGAGGCTGAGCGCTGGCAGGCGGATGCATTCTCAGCAGATCCGCCTCCACTGAGAATGCATTGGGGCCAGACGGATGCGTTCGGGGCCGCTCGTGAGCCCCTTCAAACGGAGCGCACGAGAGGACACCCGAACGCTCGTGTGAAAGTAGCCTTAGTTAATAAAAAATCTATGGAAACACAAAAGGGGTTGGTCAGCACATCCCAATGCGCAGGTGCACGCTGCTATGACTGGAAACACAAAACAACACAACATATAATGCAACAGCTCTCTGCGAACCAAATAAAGTACAAAAACACATTATAATGCTTATGCTATGCTAATAAAGTAGAGCTGCTTGGCAAATACATTTTGTACAAAATTATTTGAGCCCGTCTGCCGCACGTCAAGGCGATCTCTGTTAGACGTGAACTTAACTCTAAGTTCTACCTGTTAAGTGCCATGACAGCGACCATGGGGGTGTAGGTTCCACATGCATGCTGGGTCCCCTTTGATCTTTCAAAGGGGACCCAGCATGCATGTGGAACCTACACTGCGGCAGACGGGCTTAAATAATTTGGTACAAAATATATTTGCCAAGCATCTCTACTTTATAAGCATAGCATAAGCATTATAATATGTTTTCATACTTTATTTGGTTCGCAGAGAGCTGTATGTTGTGTAGTTAATAAAAAGTCATTATGACAATGGCTTGTGTTCGTTGCCTGTCACAGGGTCTCAATTCAAAACATCAAACTACTATATTCTCCTACACAACCACCATGAAAAAAAGGATAATTAATTCTAGTTCCCACTAAAATTTACATAAATCTGCAATAGAAATCGTTTAAAAATGTTTTATCTCAGAAAGAAACGCAACTTATCACAAAGGCCTTCGTGAGCCTAAACAGATTGAAGTTAACAGCATATCATTCTTTTTCCTTGTATAACCTATTGCAATCACTACCGTATTGCTCGTACATGTGACTTGTCATTCTAGAGCTACACTGCCGAGTGCAGAGAGCCGGATGAAAGTCTCTGCTAATTACATGTTTACTAACCCTCAGAAACCTTTTAATTTCCATTATAAAGAATAAATACAGTCGGCTGCTGGTTTAAACAATGACAATATTTATTTGGAGGCCTAAAAGGGAGGAACAAAATTGCTGCAATTGAAAAAAGACCCTTTAGAAAGTTTCCAGCCCATCCATAGAGAAGGAGAGCGCCACAGTTATCAGCTAGGTATTATATCCGAACATCTTGCTGATTACTGTGTGGAAATAGCAACATCCTCTGAGATCACCCGCACCTACAACGAGAACGGAGCAGGTTGAGCTGTGGCTGGAGGACCCCGGATTTCACGGGGTCCGTCAACCACCAAGCACTGTTCCCCGCCGCTCCCATAGAAGTGAATGGGAGCGCACCGTGCATGCGCGGCCCCTGCTCCCATTCATTTCTATGGGGCAAAGGGAAATAGCCGAGCCAGTGCTCGGCTATTTTCGGAGGCCCCAAAGAAATGGAGGGCGGCTGTGCATGCACAGTGCGCCCTCCTTTCATTTCCCCGCTCCGTTCTCATTGTAGGTGTGGGTCCCAGAGGTGGGACCCGCACCTATCAGACAATGGGGGCATATTCTAGCGATATGCCCCCATTGTCTGAGATGGTAAAACCCCTTTAAAGGAGTTATCCTTTTTGTGGGTTCACAGGTTGCGCGTGCGTGGTTTAGAACAGAACATGATAGAAAGAACAGGATTTAGAGCAGAATTTTAGTAGAGTAAAGTGAGTCCTGATTACCCCACCCGCACAGGAGGATTGGCAGCCTTCTATGGACACACACTGATGGAAATCTGTCTATCATCCTCTGTGAGCGGGGTGAGTCCTGGCAAATTAAATAGATGGTAAGAATTAATGATATACATTCTTCAATTTCAGAATTGCCATCATTTCATACTCAGGCCATTTTCACATGTGGCGGTATGTGTTTTTGTGTTGTAGAAGATTTCATAGTAAATTCATCTGAAAATGACAGCCACGCATATTCTGCCACATATTTCACCCACACTTTTTAGAAGTTAGAAGGTGGCCCACACTACACAAAATAAGTCAATTGGTAGATTTACTTTTTGGTCACTCAACTGCGTTACAATTTTCCTCAAATGTCAATATTTGACGTACTAGAGATGGGTTTAGGGTGAAGATCTTCAGGGGGAAAACATGAAATACTGTACTTGATTAATGTAGTTAAAAAAACTGTCTGAGATTAAAGGAGGACAATTAAGAAGACAAAACTAGAAAAGAAAGGATCAACATTTAAAAGGGGCTATCCTATGATTAATGTAAAAAAAATGGAAATCACTCTATTATATAGTGTATGACAATCTCTAACAAAGCTACAACCAACCCTATACCTCATAAGGATCCCCAGATCTCCCCATTTATTGTTCCTATTGCTGTGCTACATTTATTTCAAGCTGGCAGCTCAGGGGGTGCGCCCTTTGTCCAGGGATGTGCCCTGTAACTGTCACATCTATTAGGGTCCATTCACACGTCTGTGAATGTGTCCGCATCCGTTCCGCAAATTGCGTAACGGGGGCGGACCCATTCATTCTCTATGGGGCAGACAGCTGTCCGCATTTCCGGAGCGCGCCCCCGATCTTCCGGTTCAAAATATGAAATTCGCTCATCTCTAGATGCAATATTATCTCATAATTTCAACTCTGAACAATGGTATGAGAGACAAACCAAGCTCAAAAGTGAATGCATGTACGTCACAGATAGGTCTGTCTTTTTTTCACTTTATTAAAAGGTTTTTAAATTGAGCATACACTTCAAGTGATGACGCCAACATAGCTGATAGAGGCCTCCACAATGCGCTCAACCAATATTGTATCCATAATGAGTCATGGGAAATGTCATTTCCTAGGTTGAAATGATATGATGCAGTTGCTTCAATGATTTCCATTTCCACTCCTATTTAAACACCTGCCCAAGAACGGTCTTCAGGCCAGATGCTTTGGACAGAATAGCGTGATGTGGAAAGTAGCAGTCTGTCATGTTGAAATACAAGACATAACACCTTTTTAAGTCATTTAAAATGAATGTAAATTTGTAAATCGCCCATTTATACACTCAACTCTTACACGTCGCTAATGCAGTAGATTATGAAAAGTGAGATTTGCAGGCTGCTTCTAAGGAACGTGGGTAATGACATGCAAACATTCCCATTTATAGGCTTCATTTTCCTTTTCCTGACACATAATACAGCTTATGAAGTATCACCTGGATCTGAGCAAGAAACCAATTCTGACAGGAGGAATAAGATATATATCTTGTACATGACCGTCACTTAAACAAAAAAAAAAAACTCTAGATATTAAAAGTGAAAGAATAACATGAGATATAAAGATACACATGTGCAAACGTATGCACAAGGCAGATAATGTGATGAACCATCAGCGCCTTCTACTAGAGGACCTGTCACCACTCCTGACATGCCTGCTTTAATAGCTTCATGCATTCCCCATATAATAACAATTCTGGAACATCTATTATTATGTCTCTATGTTGTGCCATTCCTTTATTATTTGTACTAGAAGTTATGAATTAATTGCTATTAGCCTTCAGTAAGGGTACAGAGGGGTGTTACCAATTGGGGGGGGGGGGGGTGTCCCTGCACAGACTGAGAATGGCAGCACTGATTGGATAGAGTGAGTCTGTACAGGTGAACACACCCAACTGGTTACCACCCC
The DNA here is from genome assembly GCF_905171765.1 of Bufo bufo. NCBI lineage: Eukaryota > Metazoa > Chordata > Amphibia > Anura > Bufonidae > Bufo > Bufo bufo. The sequence goes on from NC_053389.1 coordinate 680,981,530, forward strand.
TCTGTACCCTTACTGAAGGCTGATAGCAATTCAGTCATAACTTCTAGTAGGAATAATAAAGGAATGGCACAACATAGAGACATAAGAATAGATGTTCCAGAATTGGTATTACATGGGGAATGCATGAAGCTATTAAAGCAGGCATGTCAGGGGCGGTGACAGATCCTGTTTAAATTACATTACGTGGCATTATACAAGGGTGGACTTTGAGATTCTTGTGAGCACAAGGGTTTAGACCATATGACATGAACCCTTTAACCCTTTTATCAACAACTGGTTTCACTCCACACATAATAGAAAGGTTTCGAATGATATGTCTGTTTTCTGAGGCTTGCGAGGGCTTGAATTTTCTGCACACTGTAATTTCATCCATGAACTACATCTAAGTTCTAAAGACATATTATTTCTTCAGGGGAATTACAGACACCAGCACCTTTGAAATAAATAAATTGCTGAATCCTTGCAAAGTGGGTCGCACCCCAGTTTTATGTCGGTCTTTTTCATATAGTATTCAGTCACTCCAGATTATAAATTTCTTACAGAGCTGAGATAACAGTTGACATTTGCAAAAATTTAATTCTATATTGATTTTATTATTTTTATTATGAGGCAGTTGAGGCACGCTATCTGGCGACACCAATTACATCTCCTTATATCTCCTCTCTGCATCGGTTCCACAGGGAACATTACACATGCAGAGTAAATATATCCAGATGAGTAATGCACCAAAAAAATGTTTTCCAAAAAAGCTGTCACCACAGCTATCCTACAGTGATCCCTATCATAATGGAAATAATTAAATGTTCAGGAACAATGTAGTAAAGTTAATAGGAAGATTAAAAATAGAGTTCAGGAAGTCACAAGAAAATCTATAGAAGAGGACAAAACTGGGAAAGGAGCAAAACCTAAAGGGGTTATGTTATGACTGATGTAAATAAAATCTGATATCAGTTCATGACCATCTCTTTCTAACTAAGCTGGAACCAGCCCCGTACCTCACATGGATCCAGAGATCTCCCCATTCAGTGCTCCAGTTGCTCTGCTAGATTCTCTTCAACCTGTCAGCTCAAGGGGAACCCTTTCACAGGGGGCATGTCCTTTCTGCTGCAGCTGTCTCTCTGTAAGGCCCCTTTCACACGGGCGTTGCGGGAAAAGGTGCGGTTGCGTTGCGGGAACATGCGCGATTTTTCCGCGCGAGTGCAAAACATTGTAATGCGTTTTGCACTCGCGTGAGAAAAATCGTGCATGTTTGGTACCCATGGCTTGGGATCGGTGTTCTGTAGATTGTATTATTTTCCCTTATAACATAGTTATAAGGGAAAATAATAGCATTCTGAATACAGAATGCATAGTAAAATAGCGCTGGAGGGGTTAAAAAAAATAAAATAAAAATTAAACTCACCTTAATCCACTTGCTCGCGCAGCCCGACATCTCTTCTTTTTTGCTGTGTGCAGGAAAAGGACCTGTGGTGACGTCACTCTGGTCATCACATGGTCCATCACATGATCTTTTACCATGGTGATGGATCATGTGATGACCGGAGTGACGTCACCACAGGTCCTTTTCCTGCAATCAGCAAAGAAGGAGACAGAAGAGAAGCCGGGCTGCACGAGCAAGTGGATTAAGGTGAGTTAAATATAATTTTAATTTTTTTAACCCCTCCAGCACTATTGTACTATGCATTCTGTATTCAGAATGCTATTATTTTCCCTTATAATAGCATTCTGAATACAGAATGCATAGTACAATAGTGCTGGAGGGGTTAAATCGGTCCCCATCCCGATCGTCTCCTAGCAACCGTGCGTGAAAATCGCACCGCATCCGCACTTGCTTGCGGATGCTTGCGATTTTCACGCAGCCCCATTCACTTCTATGGGGCCTGCGTTGCGTGGAAATCGCACAATATAGAGCATGCTGCGATTTACACGCAACGCAGAAGTGATGCGTGAAAATCAACGCTCATGTGCACAGCCCCATAGAAATGAATGGGTCCAGATTCAGTGCGGGTGCAATGCGTTCACCTCACACATGGCACCCGCGTGGAATACTCGCCCGTGTGAAAGGGGCCTAACTGTCAGTAGATACAGCTGGTGGCTGTTGAAAGATGGAACTGAGCATGTGCGACCACCTCAGTAGGTGAACTTGCACATTACAGAAAAGAGAATATCTTACAACAGTAGAAGAAACTGTAACAGAAAGTAAAATGATAAAAGTAACTACCGTATTTTTCGCCCTATAAGACGCAAAAGTGGGGGGGAAATTGCAGTGCGTCTTCTGAGGCGAATGCTGCAGTTTACAATAATACACCGCTGACTGCATGCTGCACAGCGCGGTCGGCGGGTGTATCAGTGGGGAGGGAGAAGGGGCTGGGGGCCGTCATCTAGTTTTGAATGGCAGCGGGGCCCGCTGCAGTCACTGTATTCTATTGCACCGGGCCCCGCTCACTGTAGTAACCCTATCTATAACTGTAGGCATTGTTTAACAATAATCTTCACTTACTAACGTCCGTATCAGGCAGGAGGCCGGGCGGGCGGGCACTGGCAGCGTAACTCACTAGGTCATGCTCCTGCTCCGCCCACTTTATGAATGAAGCAGGCGGCGCGGGTGCGTGACGTAGTGAGTTACGTTGCCAGTGCCCGCCCGGCCTCCTGCCTGATACGGACGTTAGTAAGTGAAGATTAATGGATGTATTGAAGATTATTGTTAAACAATGCCTACAGTTATAGATAGGAGCCCGGTGCAATAGAATACAGTGACTGAACCGGGCCCCGCTGCCATTACAAAACTAGATGCCAGCCCCCACCCTCTGTATTGGGGGACATTCACACTCCACAGGGACACTGTTATGGGGGGGGGGGGGGGGGAATCTGTGGATGACACATAGCATAAGATACTATATGTGTCATCCACAGATCCCACCCATAACAGTGCCATCCACAGATGCCCCCCATAACAGTGCCATCCACAGATGCCCCCATAACAGTGCCATCCACAGATGCCCCCATAACAGAGCTAGCCACAGATGCTCCCATAACAGTGCCAGCCAGATGCCCCCATAACAGTGCCAGCCACAGTTGCCCCCATAACAGTGCCAGCCACAGATGCCCCCATAACAGTGTCAGCCACAGATCCCCCATAACAGTGTCAGCCACAGATCCCCCATAACAGTGTCAGCCACAGATCCCTCATAATAGTGTCATCCACAGACCACCATTAGTTCAAAACCCACCAAAAGCACACCTTTTGGTTAAAACATTTTTTTTCTTATTTTCCTCCTAAAAAACCTAGTTGCGTCTTATGGGCCGGTGCGTCTTATAGGACGAAAAATACGGTAGTTTTTCATGTTGCATTATATTAGAATGGCACAACAAGAAAAGAGAAAGACAAGAAACCCCCTTAGATAAAGGGCAGCAAATGAGTTCTGTGAAGAAGGGATGGCCAAAATACCACTGTGCCATAGGAGCGCTCATACATATCAATAGAAAATAACCCATTATGTACCATACACAGTACTGTAGATGGCTCACTGACCCAATCTTATTATATTCAAGCTATATACGGTACATAAACCGCAAAACTCAACAACTAAATCTGCATTTTATAAACACAAATACAACCACCGGCATATACACGTTAATAGAACACAAACTGTACATTAATCGCGAAAAAACTACAGATATATACATTTTTCCCTTCAGAGAAATGTAAATCAAATTGTATTCAATAATAAAAACAAACAACCTATCTGTAAAGTAACATAATGTTACATTTCAAGCAAGTATATTGAGACATGACCAGTATTCAGATTACAACGGTCTACTGCTTCTGAAGTAAAAAAAAAGGTCTCTGAGACATGATGCAACAGGTACACATTTCGATATGGTAACATACATGTAGCATGTACATACAATTCTAAACAGGGCTTCAAACCTTGCGCCCCTAGAGACAACAAAAAGATACAATATAACAAATAAAAAACCATTGGTATATGTAATAAGTTAGGCTGTGTCCACATTTTTTCCTGTGTCTACTCCTCTGATGGGACAGAAAACCGGAAAGATTTGCTGAAATGTAAACAGAAGGGTTGTCCAGTCTAGAAGCCGACAAGCCCAATGGTCAGAACCTGTGCCCAATTAAAAGAAAAACACCCGCCTGTCTGCCGTCCTGCACCACTGCCCCGTTCCCAGAAGCTTCGGCCCCCCAAAGAACCAGAAGTGGCTTGGCTCCCTGACTGCTGTGGCCAATCATTGACCTCGAAGGTCACATGTACTAGAACGGTATGTCACTGCCGTTCTAGATAATGTGACTGTTGAGGCCAGTGACTGGCTGCAGTAGTCATTTTAGGCCCACCGGGGACCCAAAGCAGTTTCCAACCATTGGTGTTTTTGGCTCCAAGGTTAACAATGTATGCCACAGGCAATGTATGAAATCAGTGATTGTGTAAAATGCCTAAAGTATTCAAAGTATGAAACGGTTAATATTTCACACATTTCCTAGGCAGTCTATATAATGCCTAAAGGCAAACTATAAAATACTCCCTTCCAGAGGTTGTCGCACAGCGCCATAAAGTCACCACCATAACAGTGAGGACAACCCTCGTCTCTCTGGTATTTCTGTAAGAATGTTCTGTTTTTCAGCTATTTTATTACAACTGTAGTTTATGTTGCATTTCTTCCTTTCATGTTTTAACATTTATTACTGGTTAAAGGGAACCTGTCACCATGAAAATGCAAAATAATCTGCAGGCAGCATGTTATAGAGCAGGAGGAGCTGATTAATACATCGTTTTAAAGGGGTCAGCTCTGAACCCGGACATATACCCTTCTTCACCCAGGCAGCCCCTCTGAGATAGCATTTCATGCTTCGATGATCTCCCTTGCCCAGTGCTGAATCGCAAAAGGGCAAAGGCTTTTTTTTGGAGATCCGGTGATGTACCGAGCTCTCCATGGGTATAGCTAGGCGAAAGCTTCTGTCTAGTAGTGAGCCCGGTGACATCACCGGCACTAATGGGCGGGCTTTAGCGCTGTAAAACGGCGAGGGCAGCGCTAAAGCCGGCCCATCAGTGCCAGTGACGTTACCGAAACCACTGCTAGGCAGAAGCTTCCGCCTAGAAGTGTAGAAATGTACGCAGAACAGCACATGAAATGCTCCGATGTTCATATCAGGGGGCTTGCCCGGGTGAAAATGCGGATATGTCTGGGTTCAGCTCTAAACCTGGGCAACCTCTTTAAATAAAACTTGTAATTTATACAAGTAAATTCCTGCTCATTCTGGGCTCTGAAGTCCAGGAGGCGGTCCTATCAGTGATTGACAGCTATCTCTGTATACACAGTCATAGAGGGAAGGCTGTCAATCACTGATAGGACCGTCTCCTGGACTTCAGAATGAGCAGGAATACACATGTATAAACTTTACTGAATCTTTTCCCATAGCTCCTCCTGCTCTAGAACGTGGTGCCTGCAGCTCAAACACCATATTCCTTTAACATTTCTTACTTTTTGTACATTTCCTACATTGCCCGTAACATATCCAAACAGTGATTGATTAAAATATTACTGTCAAGCCTATGGAGGAGATGCACCGCTACCCACCTTCTCCATTCACTGCACCCTGTTGACATCTCTTAATAAATAGCAAAACAACTCTAGGGGGGCACCCGCCAGCTATCAGTTCATACCACCCTGGCATCCACAACCCTTGGGAAATAACTTTAAAACATATTCTAAGCGGATACTTAGTTATTACTGCAATTAGTAATAGTATTTGAAGGCGGAGTACCAGCACTTCCCCATTTTCCGTCCTTCAGTTTGCATTAAGGGCATTATGCCCTGTACCTAAACAACAAGAAATGGGGTTCACCGCTCTCTTATGTGTTATCCACATTGCTCTTCACCAGGGGATTCAAAAGCAAAGACATGCCAGCTAGCAGCTGCCAGGGAACAAGCGTAACGTAATAGGTGCTCCAGTTCCACCCTGGCTGAACCCTTTTTAATTATGCTCGATCCTGGGCAGCTGCCTCTTATTCTATCTCTGTACTGGAGGCAGCAGGTTGCCATAGAGAGAGCAATATGCTCAACGCACATAGCGCTTTGGTTGGGGAACAGTTTTTTTTCTTCTTAATTTGCGCTATCTGACCAGATGTAATAATAACGCAGCTCCAACATATTCTACGTACAGAAGCGGGACATCATTTTAAGAAGACTGCCTCTTGGGGGGACAATCTTTATAATTTTTTCTATGATCTGAAACATTTTACCTTAGATGGGAAATTAGAGAGGAGCGATACATGTGAATGTGCCAATATTGAATACTGGCATTACTATGCCCACATGACATGCATGGCACAAGAGTGTCCCTCCTGTACTACACAACCGGTGCAAAAGTCTGAGGAAGGGGGCAGCGAGAAGGACCATTTGGAAGTGTATTCTGCATGGGCAATAGATGCATGCCAACGCCATGTAGTGTGTGCCCACGATATTGGCCGATCCCACAGTACTATTAGGGCAATATGGATTCCTTTGACGCTCTACCATCTACAATCCCTGGAGTGTGGGCGCATGAGGTCTATGCCAGACACAACTGGAGGTGAGAAGGTGAGCCAGGGAAGGATTACAGGGAGGACACAGCCTCCCTGGTACTGAGCTCTCACTCAGGCACTGCCCCTCAGCATCCTCTCCAGGCACACAAGATAAACTTTACTGAGGAGCAGGAAATCAACTTCAGCCACAAAGTGACCCTGTATGAGGAGACCCCCCACTCTCAGGAGGTGCAGTGTCCATGAACCCCCTCCTAGATTACAATAGTCTCCTTTTATCTCCTCACACTCTGACGTGTCTTACAACCAATGCTTGGTCGGTGAGTGACAAGCGAATGTGGAAGTGAAAGAGGAGACAAGCTCCTGTTGTAGCTGCTCACACCCCCCTGTTCAGGCACCGTCCATGTCCCCCTGCCGACCCTTCCCAAGGGAGAACGTACCATCAGGACATCTCCGAGGGGGGGTAAAACAAGAGTGAAGTAAAACACCCTTTCATTGCCTAAAGCTAGAGAGAGCAGTGTGGGACTTACCGTGAAGTGCGGGGCTCCCCGGGTCGTCTCAGGGCTGGCACAGAGAGCCGAGCTGCTGGGATGTCTTGTCGCCTCTTTCTCTCTCAGTCCCTGCTTCTCAGCTTGTTCTGTGTCTTTCTGTAGCAGGAAGGAAGAAGGGAATGAGGCAGGGCTGACGTGAATGGATGCAAAACAGCTCCTCCTAAGCCTGCTCTCTGTGAGAGAGAAAGACAGAGGAACAGAAAGAGAGAAGCGGCAGCAGCCACCCAGCAGCCTGTCTCTCTCTCTCTTTTGTTTTCTCACTTCCTCCCCTCCTCCTCCAACACCAAGTTTTCTTTCTCTCTTTACACTAAAGACGGGGGATTTTTTTTCCTCCCTTGGAAACTCCTCTGGGGGCATTAAAAGCAGAACCAGTTTGTCTTCTCCTCTTTCTTCCTCCTTTCTCTTCCCTCTTTTTTGTTTCTCTTCAGTTTTATTCAGACATTGTGTAGGAGACATTTTTTTTTAGACTAGATATGAAATATAATCCTAGAGAATAGTGGATAATTTAAGTATGGCTGCAATGTGTCACTTCTCAGGACTGAGGGGAGCATAATGTTACATTTACCTCAGAAGGAAGCAGCGAGATCCCTACCTGGGAGAGACACCACAGCCCCAGTCACTACAGGGTCCTCTGCTGTCTCACATCTCATTATCTATCTATCCATCCATCCATCTACATATCTATCCATATATATATATATATATATATATATATTCCATATTATCTATCACTATATATCATTTCTATCTATATCTTCTATCATATATCAGCTTATACATTGGACATATGTTACCTCTATCTGCAATCTCACATAACTATCCCCCACCTATCATCTCTCATATCTGTCTATATAAGTATCGGTATCTCATATTTTGCCATCATTGTCTAACATTTATATATATAAATCTTCCAGCTATTCATCTCTCCTCTATGTCACTTCGATTTATCTGCAAGCTCGTATCAATCTTATATCTTTCTATTTGTTTTCATATCTCTCATATCTACCAATCTACCCAATATCCATCTATCTAATATCTCCTATCTATCTGTCTTAGTGCATCTATATCTCACATCTATCTATCGAACATATGCCTATATATATAGTAGTGAATATACTCAGCATTGCCCGGGTGTACATCTAGCTGCATACATATTTTCTAATGCTATTTCTTACCTACAAACATTCATGGCTGTTAATGGTCCAATTAGAGAGAGAAAGAAAACATCCACCATTTTATAAATCAATATTTTTTCTTTCCCACCACACTTCAATGTATTGTTAGCAACCCCCCCCCCCCCCCCCCCCATAATGTGTATGGGAAGTTCGGGAGAAATGATTATTTTCACCTGATCCTTTTGTTCTCTCAGGAAATAATCCGCTACCAGAATAAGTCTACTTTCACACTGGTGTTTTGGCTTTCCGTTTGTGAGATCCGTTCAGGGCTCTCACACGCGGTCCAAAACAGATCAGTTTTGCCCTAATGCATTCTGAATGGAAAAGGATCCGCTCAGAATGCCGAAGTTTCTCTCCGATTCATCTCCATTCCGCTCTGGAGGCGGACACCAAAACGCTGCTTGCAGGGTTTTGGTGTCCGTCGGACGAAACTGAGCCAAACGAATCAGTCCTGGCACACAATGTAAGTCAATGGGGACAGATCCGTTTTCTTTGACACAATAGAAAACTGATCCGGCTTCCATTGACTTTCAATGGAGTTCATGACGGATCAATCTTGGCTATGTTACAGATCATACATACTGATCCGTTCATGACAGAGCATGCGGTTGTAATATTGTAACGGATCCGTTTTTGCAGATCCATGACGGATTCACCCAAAATGCGAGTGTGAAAAGTAGCCTTACTGACAGTGGCTTTCTTCTCTCCGGCCGTTAAATACACATACGTTGACAAACCAAATGTTTATGGGGGGCCAGGAGAGATAGCTGATTGTTCGGCCAACAGCTATTGAATGTCTATGGCAGCCCTATGGTACCAGACTTTTTCCTTTTTCTTATGGCAGCCCTAACACTTTACCTACAAACTCGGTAAAACCCGCTACTGTGTCAGGTGCCCATTCATGCAGGAAACCCCTTTCCACTTGTTTTGAGAGTGCTGCTGTTAGATCCTACATCTCTCTTCATGTACTGACTTAGGGGATGTTCAAATGACAGATTTTGAAAACACGCTGAAAAAAATTTGTGTGGAATCAGTGCTGATTTTCTGTGCCTTATGGTGTGTTTTTTTCAGCTTCCTACGTTATCTACTTCCCATTCACTTCAATGGGAGAATCAGTGTGGATTGCGCTCCAAAACAGAGCATGCTGCTTCTTTTTTACAGGCCCTTTTTTTTTAGCATGGAAAACAGTAAGTTCTGCCTCCCATTGAAATGAATGGGAGGCTTTTTAGCGGCATTCTTTGGCATTAAAAACGGGTGGGGGAAAAAACGCCAGTTTTCCTTTTCCTACAGCGCTTCTCAGCCTGCCTCTCCCTATGAGTTGTCCTATGTGATACAAAGTGGTAATCTCCCTACGTGTGCTGTCTAAAAGACAAACTGTTGGTTGCCCATAGCAACCAATGACGCAGTGTGCATTTTATACAGTAACGTGGTGGCTAAAAAAAATGTTTGTTGACAATAGCAACCAATCACAGCACAGTTTTCATTTTACTACAGCATTTCTCAATCTGTCTCTCCCTGCATGCTGTCAGACAATCAGAGTGACAATCTCCATATATATGCTGCCTAAAAGACAAACTGTTTGCCAGAGCAACCAGCCAGCTGTTGCAAAACTACAACTCCTATCATGTCTCAACAGCCTGCCGCCATAGGAGTTGTATTTTCCTCAGTATTTGCTTAGTAGAAATTTAGTGAAAAGTGTACAAGAAAGGCTAGCATATTATGTATTAACTTACGTTCGGTAAAGAACAGCTTTTTTTAAAATATGATATCTGTATCCAAGTGTTGATGGTTTTAACTATTTGATACAAATGCAATGCTCCCCCAACTGATTTCTTATACACGACTCACAAAAAGTTAGGGATATTTGGCTTTTGTGTGAAATTTATGGAAAACGTAAAAAGTTACAGTGATATTATATCATGAAAGTAGGGCATTTAAGTAGAAGCGTGCAGTGGTGATTTCCTCATCTCAAACAATTTATTGAAACAAAAGCACACAACAGTGGTGTGTACACTCCGGCAAAAAATGTCAGTGTCTCAATAACTTGTCATGTGGCCTTGAGCATCAATTACAGCGTGACAATGATGTCTCGTGATGATAACAAGTCGACTTATTGCCCGCTGAGGCATGGCATCCCACTCTTCTTGAAGGGCGGCCCTCAGGTCATTGAGGTTCTGGGGTACAGAGGTACGAGCCTCTACAAGGCGACTCAGCTGATCCCATATATTTTTGTTGCGATTCAGGTCTGGAGAAAGTGCAGGCTACTCCATTTAAGGTACCCCAGTCTCCAGCAGCAGTTTCCTAATGATGTGACCTCGATGAGCTGGCACATTGACGTCCATGAAGATGAAATTAGGCCTATGTTGTTCATGCAGAGACACAATGACTGGATTAATGATGTTATTAAAGTAGTATGGGCTTATTACTGTACCATTCACAAAGTGTGGGGCAGTTCTGTATTGACTAGACACACCTGCCCACACTGTAACCCCACCACCACCAAAGGCTCATCTGGTGACAGCAGTGGCTGATGCATAGCACTCTCCTGTATGTCTCCAACATCGTTGGCGGCCATAAGTTCTGCTCATTGTGAATCAACTTTCATCAGCGAACAGCACTTAGGCCCACTGGTCCCTCATCCAGCGTAGATGCTCCCTGGCCCATGTAAGATGATGGCGCCTGTGCCTTGTGGTGTGGTCAGGTACCCTTACAGGTCATCTAGCACGCATTTTAAAACGTGTGTTACATAGTGCCAAATATACTGCTATTAATAAGGACATGGCATGTGTCTGAAACGTGTAAGCATTGTTTGGACTGTCTTTGGCTACTTGAATTGTTATGGATTTGTGTCTGAATAAAGCCCTAATTTTAGGATCCTGAAGACCCTTGACATTTCTTTTTATACAATCATCAGGAACAAACTGAACGTTCCCAATAATTGCCTGATCGTGAGCGGAGGTGAGAGCTACATTTACATGCAGCAATCATCTCCTCCATATAGTTCTCACAGTATAATGTGCTGCCCACAGATTATTATTTTAGGCAGAATATCAATACAGAACGGTTATGGGGTCGATAATTGCCACAATTCTGGCCTGTGTTAAAAGGTTGTGTAATTGCATAATTCATTTGAGAAAGATAGAACTTGATGGGCCTGTGTCTTTTTCAACCTATGTAACTAGGTACTTATTGTGGAAACTAAATATTGCTATGTATAGGAATATAAATGACCGCTGCCAAGACTTTTCTTATAACTTGTGTAATCTGTAAAATCTTCAAAGAGCTCAGCGTCACTCCTTGGGGCTAAGATTGGAGCTACGTTCAGATGTTTGTTACACACTATCTCCAAAAGTTATGGCTATGCACAGGCTCAAACTGGCCCACCAGTGTACTATAGGACTTTGGCGGTCCCAAGCTTTGACAAAGTAAGGGGCACATTTGCACATTGCTTTTCTTAATCTGTCTTTTGTTTTCGATTTCCACACTATGGTCATATGAAAGTCACATGCACATATGATGGCCGCTATTGCTGAGGACTGTTGTACTACAGAAGAGGCAAAGTCTAAAAAGAATAAGATTTACTTTCAAAATGCAAAAAAAGATGCGTTTATGATGAACATGACCCTTCAGGATGTCCTGGAAATTGTTTTACATTTCGGTTCAGGAATAGAATTGTATAAGGTTGTTACTGTTAATGGCAAAGAACAGGAATCCAGCAGGGTGTCTGGAAGTATTAGGGCAGATACATGCCACATGGGGACATGTCACCACTAAAGTCGGTCATTGGCTACCACGGCACACGGTACACGTGAACATGTCCATACCCAGCCGAAAGCAAACAAGCTAGGGACAAGATGATAACCAATCAGGCTCCAGGGCAGAAGACTGGAGCAGCAGTGATCAGGCAAGTATGAATCTTTCAATAGGTCATACATGCTACGGGGATAGCTGAAATCTTAAGTAGTCCTTAACCCTTTGAGGACTGACCAAAGGACGTATTTGTCTCATGTTTTTAATTGCCTGTATCATCTGATTAAGAACTTAAAATACTATATTTTTTTTTTGGTTTGAGTCAAAATATTAGTTCTTATCAACAAATGGATCTAGCTTTATTTATTGTTCAAATACATTCTTAAAGGGGAAAAAATATAATAATTTTTATATTGATGACGGTAATCTTATGGTCCTAAGAGAGTTAAAAACCCTTTTAAAAAAGATGCAGAGTGCATTCGGATTTTTTTACTACAGCATGTGTGGATGACGTTTTATAAAATCAAATCCACGCTGTCGTACTGTAATACACAGTATAAACACACTCAGGAGCCCTCTTTACTATATTATAACGCTTTGGAGTACTTGGTATGAATCAGCATAAGGTGCATAGACCCTTTGCAGGATGACTGCGAGGGAATGGCGGTAAGTAGATAGAAAATAATAATCTGTGTCTTAGCTGTTCTGCCATTTCAGTAATTGTCATGATTGAGTGGACTCAAGAGCAAGGCCTACATCATCACTTGCAGGTGCCAGCTGCGTTACACAGATTGCACCCTGCTCTCACTACCAGAATCATAAATAACTCAGATCCAGGCAGTTTAACCACTCAGAGGCTGCGGTCAATAGCAACCGTGGCATCTGAGCAGTTAGGCAGAGGAGGGGAGCTCCCTATGTCCTTCAATCGGCATCCCACAAATGCAATCGCAGGGTGCCAAGCAGTTATGTCACTAAGATTTGTAGATGATCAAATTTTCAAGCACCTAGCTCCAATCTGTGGAAAAGGCCTAATGAAAAGGCCTAATGAAAATGTGAAGCTATGTGAAATATGTAATTGTGATGATAATGATGACACCCCTTTTCCTTTGCAGGCTGTGATCGGGGAAGAAGATCCCCCTGCTGGTAAAAATTTATGTGATTTGACTATGCTGATTGATAATGTTGGTAGCACACAGTTGAGGGAACCGACTGTGGGAAATGTGCAGGAAAGTGTGGCAGTGTTAAAGGGTGTACCACACGTATCAGGTGCAGATAAGCTGTCGCCACAGTGTTTTAGGATTAGCGAGCTCAGGTGTAGTGTTGATAAAGGTGTTGTGACATACAACGTGAACCAGGCGCATGAAAGAGAGCCTGAGCAGGTTCAGGATATGAACCTGATTAAGTGGGGAGAAGTCAGCATAGTGTCTGAGAACTATACCCAGGCAGCAGAAGACTTCCTGGCAGGTCTGAACATCCCGAAGGAGCATGTAGATGGGCATGACGGACTGCTGGCAGATACTCAATACCAGCGGGGCCTGGCATATCAGGACAGCTGCAAACGTGAGGAGCAGAGTGAAGACAAGAAGAAACAACTTGTTAGACAAGCAAAAGAAATGGAAGCAGAGCTTGAAGATGAAAGGAAGCAACGTTCATTGGCTGTAGCAGCCAGAAACAAGCTCGACATAGATATAAAAGACTTAGGGGGGACAAATTGACTCTGCAAACAAAAATAGAGAAGAAGCCATCAAACAACTGCGTAAAGTGCGGGCGCAAATGAAGGATTACCAGAGAGAGTTGGAAGTCATTAGAGCGTCCAGGGATGATATTTTAAGTCAGTCTAAAGAAGATAAAAAGAAACTTAAAAGTCTGGAGGCGGAGATGATCCATATGCAGGAGGAGCTTGCTACGGCAGAGCGGGCCAAGAGGCAAGCCCAACAGGGTTATACTGAACGGGCCAAAGACAGACTTAGAAAGGCTACTCTCCAGATTGACCAGATGAATGCTGATCTGAAGGCAGAACATAGTAATGCTCAGAAGAATGAGAATGCCAGTCAGCAATTGGAGCAACAAAACAAGGAGTTAAAAACTAAATTGCAAGAATTAGGAGACTGTATTGAAACCAAATTCAAAGCATCCATCACGGCCTTGGAAGCAAAGGTCGCACAACTGGAGGAATAATTTCATACTGAACCAAAAGAAAGACAGGCTGCAAGTTAACAAGTCTGTCGCTCAGAGAAAAAGCTGAAGGACGTGCTAATGCAACTGGAGGATGAAAGGTGCAATGCTGAAGAGTATAAGGCTAAATGCACACGATCAGGATTGCGTGCGGAATTTCCGCGCGGAAAATCCACACTGTAGGTCATGTACATTTTATTTTATGAGAATTTGAAATTCTCAGTGCACACGATGCAGATTTTTTCCGCGCGGATTTTGACCTGCGGTGCGGATTTTAAAATCCACAGCATGTCCATTTATTTTATTTTTCCTGACCGGATTTTCTTCATTCACTTAGTAAAATCCGCACCGAAACCACACGCAAATCCGCATGCAAATCTGTACCAATTGATGCGGATTGACCGCACAGATTTGCCTGCGAACACCTGCGGATTTCAGTGTGGATGCTCCGCACATGAATTCTGAACGTGTGCATGTAGCCTAAAGACCAGGTAGAGAAAATGATAATTACACTTACCAGTAATCGGATTTTCCAGACCCCACGACAGCACCACAGAGAGATGGCTCCGCCTCCCAGGACAGGAAACCTGCAGCATAAAAAGGAAGGTGGAGCCTCTCTCCCACCTCAGTGAGTTTACAGAGCATGAGAGGGACTCCAACCTGAGTTAGTTTATACATCTCTTCTTTTTTTTTTTTTTTTGCTATTCCCCGTGCAATCACACAGACACCATCATCATAGGGGGAGGGGGGGGAAGGAAGGGTGCTGTCGTGGGGTCTGGAAAATCCGATTACTGGTAAATGTAATCATTATTTTTCCCTTCCCCCAGGACAGCACCACAGAGAGAGATTACAGAGAAAACACCTTCCTTAAGGGTGGGAAACCACTTCCAAAACCTTCTTTCCAAACAGAAGATCAGAGACAGAATTAAGCTGCAGCCTATAGTGACGGTAGAAAGTTGTCACCGCCAGTTCTGTGAGAAGGTCTGGCAGATGTCCTTCTCTACCTCTTGCATGACTTTCTTTGTTTTGGTTTCACTTCGTCATCTCCTTTCCTTCTCCCAGGTGTAACCTATTTAGACTAATCGTCTCCCTTCATATTTCCTCCCATACGGCCTCACTTTGCGGTTTATACTACTTCCTGGATGAAGTGTTCACTGCTGGAGGCTGCTGCTGCTGTTTGCTCAGATAAGTCTTTTAATGTATTGTGTTTCCTTGCTGGCTTGATTCTAGGGCTGCTGCTGCTGTTTGCTCAGATAAGTCTTTTAATGTATTGTGTTTCCTTGCTGGCTTGATTCTAGGTGACCCTGACTCCATCTGTAGTAAGTGCAGGGAGCCGGTGGTCGTGTCCTCTCACTATTATAGGGTTTTCAGGTGTCACACAGTCATCGGTACGTGGGCATGCAATCGTCTACCATTGAGACCCTTGCATGGGCATAGCAGTCAGGGAGAGCTCTTAGGGTTTTATAGGGCTCACCTATATGCTCCTTAGTTTGGGATCAAGCCAGTAGGACATTTATTCATAAGTTCCAGCTATCTGCAACATCACCCGTGACAAAAGTAGAGGGAGAGGACCACGTAGCCGCCTTACATATTTGCTCAATGTATACATTAGCCTTTTCCGCCCAAGAAGTAGAGACCGCCCTAGTGGAATGAGCCTTCAGAGATGGAGGAGGAGAACATCCTGAAAAGGAGTATGCTAGAGAAATGACCGTTCTAATCCATCTGGCAATATAACTTTTTGAGGCTGTCTTACCCTTATTGACGCCTGTAAAAAGAACAAATAAAGCAGAGGACTGCACTCCTTGGTTACTTCTAGGTAATGAATAAGAATTCTCCTCACATCTAAAGAGTGAAAAACTCTCTCTTCATTATCTTTGGGCTCGGCAAAAAAGGACGGAAGGACTATCTCCTGGAGCCTATTAGACCTTGACTGAACTGTTGGTAAAAATGTTGGGTCTGGCCTAAGTACTACGCTATCCTCCAGAATCGACATAAAGGGAGGGTTGATAGAGATAGATTGAATCTCGCTAACCCTTCTAGCAGATGTTAGAGCTACCAACAGGACTAGTTTAAGGGTAAGCATTTTTACTGAACAAGACTCAAAGGGTTCCCTAGTTAACGCATTCAACACTAGGTTCAAATCCCATGGGGGAAATTTAGGACTTTTCACTAAGACGATTCTATCTACCACCTTGAAAAATCTCACTATCCAAGGGTCCATAGCAAAATATTTACCCCTGAGGGCAGAAAGGGCAGAAACTTGCACTTTAAGAGTGCTCTTAGCCAACACCATAGATAAACCCCTTTGGAGAAACTCTAAAATTTGTACAATAGAAATTTCACAGGGCCATTAATCTGCCTTTATTACTGCAAAGGATAAGAATCTTTTCCAAATCCTAGCATAAAAAGAATTTGTCACCGCTTTCCTACTTTTAAGTAAGGTAGCTGTTAAGGCTTTAGAAAACCCCCAGCTGATTAGGAATGACCTCTCAAGTTCCATGCCATGAGATGCAGCCTCCCCACATCTGGATGATCCTCCGGGAGGATCCATTGATCCGAGATTGACATGGATCTCAGGAGAGAAAACCATTCCCTTCTTGGCCAAAAAGGGGCGATCATGATCATCCTTGCACCCTCATTCCTGATTTTTTTGAGAACAAGAGGGATCAGCTGTAGAGGGGGAAAGGTGTAACCTAGAGGATAGTCCCATTTCTGGAGAAAAAGCATCCACTCTGTTCAGGAACTCCCTCGGATTGAGAGAGCAAAATTCCTCTACCTTCCTGTTCTTTCTGGTGGCAAATAGATCTATTGAAGGACAGCCCCAGAGACTCACTATCTTTGTGAAAATTATGGGGTTCAGGGACCACTCCCCCTGCCTCAACCTGTGACAGCTAAAAAAATCAGTCTGGAGGTTTTCTTGTCCCTTTATGTGTAGGGCCGAGAGATGAGCAATCTTTTCTTCCATCTCTTGGAACAACAACTCTGCTTCCCTCATGAGAGCGTGATTTTCAGACATTATTCTGGCATGCCTTTGCTAAGTAAAGGGTAATGCTGTCTTTAGAGCTAATCTTACTGCCAGCAGCTCCTTCCTGTTTGATGAGAAAGCATTCTGCATTGGAGACCACTGACCCTGAATGACCTGATCCAAAAAATGGGCTCCCCATCTACAAGGGCTGGTATCCGTGGTTATCACCACAGGGTCTGGGTAACACCAAGGAATCCCCTGGCTTAGGTTCGTATAATCTTCCCACCAGGACAGGGATATTAGTGTCCAAAGATCCCCCAATCCTCTTTAGTGATCGAAGGATCTCTCTTTGAAGCTGTCGAGTATGGAAATGTGCCCACTGTACAGCCGGGATACAGGAAGTCAGTGACCCTAGAATAGACATTGCCTTCCGAACTGTCAACTTTGGGTCTGATCGAACCCACTTTATTTTTGTCTGAATATGAAAAATCTTTCATTGATTCAGAAAGATTTTTTGAGCTACTGAGTCCAGCAGCAGACCCAGGAATAATTGTCGCATCTATGTTAACATTCTGGATTTTTCTAAGTTTATGATCCAACCTAAGCTCTTCTGAGATCCCGCTATGATTAGAAAATCGTTGAGGTAGGGTAGAAATGTGATGTCCTGTTTTCTGATAAACGAAGCTACATCTGCCACCACTTTCATAAAGATCCTTGGTGCCATGGAGAGGCCGAATGGAAGAGCCTGAAATTGAAGGTGACTTACCTCCCCCTCTATGTTCACCGCTACCCTGAGGAATTGTTGATGAGCTGGATGAATGGGTATGTGATGATAGGCATCTTTTAAGTCTATGACTGCCATAAAACATCTGGGAAACAGAAGATGAACCGCTGATTTTACCGTCTCCATCTTGAATTTCCTGAATAGTAGGAATTTGTTCAGTTGTTTTAAATGTATAATCGTGCGAAAAGAATTGTCCGGCTTTTTTTTTTTTTTAACTAAAAACAGGGTTGAGTAGAATCCTTTCCCTTGTTCTGCCGCTGGAACCGGAACTAATACCCGTTTGTTTAACAATTTTTTTTTACTTCCATCTCCATTTCTGGAGATCCTCTTGTGGTTACAAATTTTTTAGGTGGATTTTTCTGGAATTTCAGCTTTAGTCCTTCTCTTAAAAGTTTTTTTACCCAATCTCCTGCCATCTTCTCCCAGGCAGGAAGGAAGTACTTCAACCTTCCACCCACCACGCTTCTGGCGTTATTGTTTAGATTGTTTTCCTGGCTGGGAGGAAGAACCCCCGAACATGAAACCTTTGCTTCTTGTAACTCTAGATATGGGATTCTGGTCTTTATCATCCAACTGCCTCCGACTCTGAAATCTGGATGATGTACGAAAGGGGGCGAAGGGAGCAAAGGAGGATTCTTGAGAAAACACTGGAAACCTCTTCTTTCTATCCGCTGCCTTCTCTAAAAGAGAGTCTAGTTCTGAACCAAATAGTAACTGACCCTGACAAGGGATAGTCCACAATCTTTGTTTAGAGGATAAGTCCCCCCCTTTCCAATTCTTCAACCAAAGAGTTCGGCAGGCAGAATTGGAGAGGGAAGAAGCCCTAACCGCATCTACGGAAGCATCAGCGATGAAATCAACCGTTTTTTGGAAGGTGGGCAAGGATGCTAGGATCTGTTCTCTTGGACATTTCTCTTTAATCTGACATTCTAGTCTTTCTAACCAAAAGGCCATGGATCTGGCTGTAACCGTGGCAGCAATATTAGGTCTGAAAGTGGAGGCCACCACCTCCCAAGAGTTTCTAAGGCAAGCATCAATTTTTTGATCCAAAGGATCCTGTAGGAATTCCATATCCACAAAAGGTAAGGAAGACCGTCTAGAAATCTTGGGTATCGCCACATCTATTTTTGGGGCTTTATCCCAAGAAGAAAATGATTCTTCAAAGAAAGACTTTCTTTTAAATCCTTTGGTAATGAAGGCCTTCTTATCTGGTTTCTTCCATTCTCTGTCAATAATGGCTGACAGACTTTTATGCAAAGGAAAACATCTGTGCCTTTTTCCCCTAAGGCCCTCAAACTCTCTTCTTCCACCGGATCTGATCTTTTTTTCTCCTCCATCTCTCAAAACCAGGACGTCTGGTGAAAAACTAAGTATCTCAGTATAACTTTTATGAGGCCGGATAGAACTCCTCACCGGAGGGGTCTAATATACGAGGAGGACAGCAGAACCGCCAGTTAGGAAATATATATATATATATATATATATATATATATATATATACACATACACACACACACACTCACCTAAAGAATTATTAGGAACACCATACTAATACGGTGTTGGACCCCCTTTTGCCTTCAGAACTGCCTTAATTCTACGTGGCATTGATTCAACAAGGTGCTAATAGCATTCTTTAGAAATGTTGGCCCATATTGATAGGATAGCATCTTGCAGTTGATGGAGATTTGAGGGATGCACATCCAGGGCACGAAGCTCCCGTTCCACCACATCCCAAAGATGCTCTATTGGGTTGAGATCTGGTGACTGTGGGGGCCATTTTAGTACAGTGAACTCATTGTCATGTTCAAGAAACCAATTTGAAATGATTCGAGCTTTGTGACATGGTGCATTATCCTGCTGGAAGTAGCCATCAGAGGATGGATACATGTTCTCATTCTGTTTACGCCAAATTCGGACTCTACCATTTGAATGTCTCAACAGAAATCGAGACTCATCAGACCAGGCAACATTTTTCCAGTCTTCAACAGTCCAATTTTGGTGAGCTTGTGCAAATTGTAGCCTCTTTTTCCTATTTGTAGTGGAGATGAGTGGTACCCGGTGGGGTCTTCTGCTGTTGTAGCCCATCCGCCTCAAGGTTGTGCGTGTTGTGGCTTCACAAATGCTTTGCTGCATACCTCGGTTGGAACGAATGGTTATTTCAGTCAACGTTGCTCTTCTATCAGCTTGAATCAGTCGGCCCATTCTCCTCTGACCTCTAGCATCCACAAGGCATTTTCGCCCACAGGACTGCCGCATACTGGATGTTTTTCCCTTTTCACACCATTCTTTGTAAACCCTAGAAATGGTTGTGCGTGAAAATCCCAGTAACTGAACAGATTGTGAAATACTCAGAGCTGCCCGTCTGGCACCAACAACCATGCCACGCTCAAAATTGCTTAAATCACCTTTCTTTCCCATTCTGACATTCAGTTTGGAGTTCAGGAGATTGTCTTGACCAGGACCCCTAAATGCATTGCCATGTGATTGGTTGACTAGATAATTGCATTAATGAGAAATAGAACAGGTGTTCCTAATAATTCTTTAGCAGGATGCCGGAAACATTCTAGCTGCAGATACCGGTTGTACTCCCTTCGTTCGTTCCTGTGCCTGTATGTGTGTGTGTGTATATATACACACACACACACATACAGGCACAGGAACGAACGAAGGGAGCACAACCGGTATCTGCAGCTAGAATGTTTCCGGCATCCTGCTCCTTTTAAATGATTCTAACTCCTCCCCGCACCTGTGGAACGCACATCCGGACCACACCCAGAAGAGCGTTGCTTGGAACGCACTTCCCCTGGAAGCGAAGTAAGTTCTCGCAATGCCTCCTCCTCTGGTCCGCACGTACCGGCGTATGGAAGACCAAATCCACAGTGGGTCCCGGCCGCATGCGGTGGAATACAACACCCACCTTGGGCTGTTTCCTTTTTTCTGGAATCTCCAGCGCGCCCTCACTCCCATTGAGGAGTACACACGCGCCTGCTGTAAAAGCATCATAACAGCCCCGGAGTACTACTGGATCCTCGGGTCCTGCCAGCCCAACTTATGGGCGACAGACCCCCAGCAGGTATGTGCCGCATAACCCTCCAGCCTCTCTGGGACTTCCAGGCCATGGGCAGAACCTAAAGGAAAACTGCAGGTCTCGCACTCCAGGGACAGAAAACCTCACTGAGGTCGGAGAGAGGCTCCAACTTTTTATGCTGCAGGTTTCCTGTCCTGGGAGGCGGAGCCATCTCTCTGTGGTGCTGTTGTGGGGGAAGGAAAAAAATAATGTTCATATGAACCAGTTGAAGCGCCAGGTAGAAGAGGCCATGAAGTCCAAGCCAGGACCTGTTGAGAATGGGTCTGAAGATGGAAGAAGTTTCTGCTGAACAAGTGGAAAGGGCTGATACGGATGCGCAGGGCAGGAGACTCATGGCAGTGAGTACCCGGGACCTGGTCATGAAAGACATCCCTCCGCCATCAATGCCTTCCAGGAAGTCAGCAGCCCTCTGGGGATGAAATACAGTGAGATGGACGACTAATATGCAGATGCTGTCTATTACTATGGGAGGGCTCTCCTGGAGCTTGCACGAATGGAAAACAATGTCCTGGGTGACCCTCCTGGGTGATGCCAGGAGAGGAAAATGAAGAGTCTGATAAGGGCCCTAATATCCCCAGTGCCTAAAACCTTGATTAGAAAGAAAAGGAGGAATTAAAGGGATTCTGTCATCAGAAATGAGCCCTCTAAGCTAAACATATGGCGAAGTCCCTTGTAAAACACAGAATCCTAAAGTGAGTTTATCAAATGCCCCTGTGGCTCTATATTCCTAAAAAAGCGGTTTATATCACCTGTCATTCATTTAAAAATGTGTCCAAGGGGACATCTCATGGTGAAAGGTGCCCAGCTGCAGCCAAGTCGTTTAGTGCCCAGCGCCGCCTTCTAAGCTGAAATCGCCACGCTCCCTTTCATGCGATCCGCCTACCTCACGTCATCACTGCCTCTCTAACCACCGCTCGCTTCATCCAGATCCCACGAGCTTTGAACCAGGCTGTAGGAGGTTGGATGGCTGGGATGGGCAGTCAGTGGAGGTTCGAGTGAAGTGCGCCAGCTGGCGCATGCGCACTTCGCTATACGAGGCCGCTGCCAGTAGTCTGCACGGGCGCATCAGGATATACCTAGTGCGCACGCGCGGGATCTGGATGAAGCGAGCGGTGGTTAGAGAGGCAGTGATGACGTGAGGTAGGCGGATCGCATGAAAGGGAGGGCGGCGATTTCAGCTGAGAAGGTGGCGCTGGGCACCTTTCACCATGAGATGTCCCCTTGGACACATTTTTAAGTGATTGACAGGTGATATAAACCGCTTTTTTAGGAATATAGAGCCACAAGGGCATTTGATAAACTCACTTTAGGATTCTGTGTTTTACAAGGGACATCGCCATATGTTTAGCTTATAGGGCTCATTTCTGATGACAGAATCCCTTTAAGAATGCAGGCATATGATGCCATGTCAGAGAAGGATGAGAAGGCTAGCAAAGAGAATGGAGACTCCAAAGAGATGAAGGCTAAAGAAGCTAAGGCCGATGAGTTGGAGTGGGAGAAATCCTCAGAAGATGTAGAGCCCAAAGAAGAGGCTGAAGGAGAGTCGGCCGAAGTGGGAAAAGCCACTGAAGAGGCAGAGGACTCTGGACCTCCTGCCAAATCTGAGAAAACCACTGTTGAAGAGAAAGAAGAGCATGGAAATGGAAACATAGAAACATAGAATGTGTCGGCAGATAAGAACCATTTGGCCCATCTAGTCCAATATACTGAATACTATGAATAGCCCCTGGCCCTATCTTATATGAAGGATGACCTTATGCCTATCCCATGCATGCTTAAACTCCTTCACTGTATTTGCAGCTACCACTTCTGCAGGAAGGCTATTCCATGCATCCACTACTCTCTCAGTAAAGTAATACTTCCTGATATTACTTTTAAACCTTTGCCCCTCTAATTTAAAACTATGTCCCTTTGTAGCAGTTTTTCTTCTTTTAAATATTCTCTCCTCTTTTACCGTGTTGATTCAGTTTATGTATTTAAAAGTTTGTATCATATCCCCTCTGTCTCATCTTTCTTCCAAGCTATACATGTTAAGGTCCTCTAACCTTTCCTGGTAAGTTTTATCCTGCAATCCATGTACTAGTTTAGTAGCTGTTCTCTGAACTCTCACCAAAGTATCAATTATCCTTCTGGAGATATGGTCTCCAGTACTGCACACAATACTCCAAATGAGGTCTCGGTAGTGCTCTGTAGAGCGGCATGAGCACCTCCCTCTTTCTACTGGTAATTCCTCTCCCTATACACCCAAGCATTCTGATAGCATTTCATGCTGCTCTATTACATTGTCTGCCTACCTTTAAGTCTTCTGAAATAATGACCCCTAAATCCCTTTCCTCAGATACTGAGGTTAGGACTGTATCACTGATTTTATATTCTGCTCTTGGGTTTTTACGCCCCAGGTGCATTATCTTGCACAAATCAACATTAAATTTTAGTTGCCAGATTTTTGACCATTCCTCTAGTTTTCCTAATTCCTTTTCCATTTGGTGTTTCCCTCCAGGAACATCAACCCTGTTACAAATCTTTGTGTCATCAGCAAAAAGACACACCTTACCATCGAGGCCTTCTGCAATTTCGCTGATAAAGATATTAAACAATATGAGTCCCAGAACAGATCCCTGAGGTACACCACTGGTAACAAGACCATGGTCTGAATATACTCCATTGACTACAACCCTCTGTTGTCTGTCCCTCAGCCACTGCCTAATCCAGTCAACAATATGGGAGTCCAAGCTCAAAGACTGCAGTTTATTGATAAGCCTTCTATGTGGGACAGTATCAAAAGCCTTACTAAAGTCTAGATAAGCGATGTCTACTGCACATCTGCCATCTATTATTTTAGTCACCCAATCAAAAAAACAATAAGATTAGTTTGACATGATCTCCCTGAAATAAACCCATGCAGTTTTTCATCTTTAAATCCATGGGATTTTAGATGTTCCACAAATCTCTCCTTAAGTATGGTTTCCATTAATTTCCCCACTATTGATGTCAGGCTTACTGGTCTATAGTTGCCCGAT
This sequence comes from Bufo bufo, assembly GCF_905171765.1. Classification (NCBI taxonomy): domain Eukaryota; kingdom Metazoa; phylum Chordata; class Amphibia; order Anura; family Bufonidae; genus Bufo; species Bufo bufo. The sequence continues at coordinate 681,005,574 of NC_053389.1, forward strand.
TCCTCCCTACTTCCTTTCTTGTGAATGGGCACAACATTTGCTAATTTCCAATCTTCTGGGATGACTCCTGATACCAGTGATTGGTTAAATAAATCTGTTAATGGTTTTGCTAGTACACCGCTAAGTTCTTTTAATAGCTTTGGGTGTATCCCATCAGGCCCCTACGACTTATTTGTATTAATTTTAGACAGCTGACTTAGAACCTCCTCCTCTGTAAAGACACATGCATCAAAAGATTAATTAGTCTTCCTTCCTAACTGAGATCCTTTCCTTCATTTTCCTATGAAAAAACTGAACAGTAGTATTCATTGAGGCAGTCAGCTAGTTCTTTATCTTCTTCCATATACCTTTCTTCTTTTGTTTTTAATTTGGTAATTCCTTGTTTTAATTTCCTTTTTTTCATTTATGTATCTGAAGAATGTCTTATCACCTTTTTTCACTGACTGAGCTAATTTCTCTTTTGCCTGTGCTTTAGAAGCTCTTATATCTTGCTTGGCCTCTCTGCCTAATCTTCTAAATTTCCCTGTCATCCTCAGTGGTCTCTTCCTTTTTTTGCTTTTACTGACAAGCCTAATGCAGTTATCTGTTGCCTTGAATAGTGCCACTTTTAAGTAGTCCCATTTCTCCTGGACTCCATTGAAAACTGTTCCAGTCTGATAGGGACTCGTATACCACTAATCTAATTTTTGAAAAGTCAGTTTTTCTAAAATATAGAAACTTTTGTTTTTGTGTTGTGTGACTCACTGTACTTATAGTAAACCACACTGACTGGTGATCACTAGATCCCAAGCTTTCCCCCACAGTAATATCAGATACCAAATTCCCATTTGTGAATACTAAATCTAAAATGGCCTCCTTCCGGGTTGGCTCCTCAACTACTTGCTGTAGAGATAATCCCAGTAGGGAATTTAGAATATCTCTACTCCTGGCAGAACTAGCTATTTTGGTTTTCCAGTTTACATCAGGAAGATTAAAGTCTCCCATAATGATAACTTCCCCTTTCAATGTCATTTTAGCTATTTCCTCAACTAGTAGATCATCTAATTCTTTGACTTGGCCAGGTGGTCTATATATCACACCTACATGAGTTACCTTATGATTATCAAGCTACAACGTAGCCCAAACTGACTCTAAATTGGTCTCGCTAACTTGTATTAGATTAGATTTTATGCTATCTTTTACATACAGGGTAACCCCTCCCCCTTTCTTGCCTTCTCTGTCTCAACTATATAGAGAGAACCCTGGTATTGTTATATCCCAGTCATTACTCTCATTGAACCATATCTCAGTAACAGCCACTAAATCTATATTCTCAGATGCTATTATAGACTCGAGTTCATTGATCTTATTCCCTAAACTGTAAGCATTTGTAGACAAGACTCTGAGCTTGTCATTTCTTAACCTATGAGCTACTGACATCTTCTGGTATTGTTTCGGGGGGCAGTCGGACTTCTGGATTATCACTCTTTTGCTCCCCTTTCCTAGTTTAAATGCTCCTTAGCAAATACTTTGAACTGTTCACTGAGGACATTTGTTCCCTTGAGAGAAAGATGCAAACCATCTTTCTTGTACAGTTAGGGTACAACTAGAGCTAACATGAGACACAAAGCCAAACCCTTGGTTCAGACACTTTTCACCAAGCCATACATTGAATTCCTTAATGCACATTTGCCTGTCATGTTGAAGGTTATGCACAGGCAAAGCTGCAGAGAAGGAAACAGTCGATGCAACCTTCTGTAAATCATTACCAAGTGTGTGAAAAGCTTCCTTCACCTTTGAAACCTCATTACAAGCCAGATCATTTGTCCCAAGATGGACATTAACATCCACCTCCCTTTCCTGCTTTGCTTGCTTAACAATATTAAGGATATGTCGTCTGTCCCTGCTAGCGGTAGCACCAGGGAGACATCTCACAAAACCATTTTCCTCAAACTTTACACCTCTTATGATCGAATCGGCCAACAACAGCTGCTTACCATCAGTCCTCACCTTATCCTTTTTGTCTTTGGCTGCAGTCTTGCATACCTTAAGCATAGGAGATGATGTTCCTCACCCACTGTGCCTGAGCCATCCTCCATGTTGCTCTTGCACTCTGAATGTGCTGCAAATTAATTATGGAGAGCCACAGACTGTGGAACATGTCTTCTATCAACAACTCCATAAGGCTACTTTCACACTTGCGTTGTTCTTTTCCGGCATAGAGTTCCGTCACAGGGGCTCTATACCGGAAAAGAACTGATCAGGTATGTCCCCATGCATTCTGAATGGAGAGTAATCCGTTCAGTTTGCATCAGGATGTCTTCAGTTCAGTCGTTTTGACTGATCAGGCAAAAGAGAAAACCGTAGCATGCTACGGTTTTATCTCCGGCTAAAAAAACTGAAGACTTGCCTGAATGCCGGATCAGGCATTTTTTCCCATAGGAATGTATTAGTGCCGGATCCGGCATTCAGAATACCGGAATGCCGGATCCGTCCTTCCGGTATGCGCATGCGCAGACTGAAAAAAAGGTGAAAAAATAAATGCCGGATCCGTTTTTGCCGAATGACACCGGAAAGACGGATCCGGCATTTCAATGCATTTTTTCGACTGATCAGGCATTTTTAAGACTGATCAGGATCCTGATCAGTCTTACTAATGCCATCAGTTAGCATACATTTTGCCTGATCCGGCAGGCAGTTCCGGCGACGGAACTGCTTGCCGGATCTCTCTGCCGCAAGTGTGAAAGTAGCCTAAGTCTACCAGAACCTACAGTAAACCATCTTCCATTTCTAGGGGGCCTCTGTGGCAGTGGCATTGCAACATTCCCAGCCTGAGTTTGTTAAACAGTTAATTTACAAATCTTCAAAAATGCAATTTCCTGCTGCATTATGGAGAGCTGTCTACAGATCAGACGGCATCCAAATCTCCAAAGAGTGGAACATGAAATAAAAGCACAACAATTCCTGCACTGAACCAGGTCTGCCATTTTAAAGAGGGGAAAGATTTTAAACAAACAAATCTTACTTTTTTAGATTGTATGCACCTCCAGATTACCTCCTGAGTATCTCCTAAATATCTCTAGTGCACTTAGAAATGCTGCACTTTGAGAATGATGCAAGCTATAATTAGGCAAGCTAATACTATGTTGCTATATATATATATATATATATATATATACACACACACACACACACACACACACACACTCCCACAAAGCTCCTCCCCCAACAACAAATTTAACACCTCAATGGCCCTATGCTCATTTGCAATCAGACAATAGCAAAAATCTGTCTAACAAATTCATTACCTGTTTTGAAGCAGAGTGTCTGAGTAGCCACCAAAAACACAGCTGAAGTTCTGCTACAGTGGAAAGCTCTAATCTAGTCTCCTGAATATTTCTAGTGCACTTAGAAATGATGCACTTTGAGAATGATGTAACTTCTGATCGTTCTAGAACTAGCAAATCTGGAAACAGAGAAGCTGAAAGAACTGGATAAATTAAAGGTAGAGCCTGTCGTTGGTATCAAAATCCAAGATCGAAACGCTGAGAGTAAAGGAAAAAAAAAGTTGCAATCTTTTGAGGAAATAGAGAGACAAAGAGAGCAAGATGAAAAAGTGCGAGAGTACAGCATTGTTGCTTGTGAAAGAGTAGAAAGGGCCATTAAATGGGCACCAGAGTCCTTTAGGTATTATCTACTAGGTAGAAAGTTTGCGTTCATGACAAACAGAGCTCTGCTGGCATGGCTATGGCAGAATGAAGGAAAAAATGCGACACCGGCCACATCGTCTAGAGAACACGGTGCGATGTTGAAAAATGGCCAGACCTCCGGTCTGGAGAAGAGGGGGCGGATATGTGGTGATGTGTACAGTAAAAGTCCTGGAAGGGGTGTATATCTCACCCAGGTTCCTCAACTGGGTGAGATAAGTAAAATCCAGGAGGATGGCGCTGACTTCGGCAAACATAGTTGCTGAAGCTATTTTGTTTAAGTACAACGGCTGGACTTTATTTGGACTAGGAAGGTAGGCTTGGTAGCGGGACCTTTCCAGTCCACCCCCATTCCAGGGCATGTCTTTCCCCTAACCAGATGAGGCCTGCTGTAATCAAGGAGGCATAACACCAACCCTCTGTGTGTCAGTCTGGGGAAGAGAGTACTTGGAAAACAGAGGCCTACAGAGGCTCTGGGTGGTCTCAGCCAGGAGGGCTGAGGGCCATGAGGCTACGTGTAGCCGGAACTCCTACCCGTATGGACTTGTGTTTGATGAGCAGACCTGCTAAGGCTTGGAACCTGAGACCCTGTCTATAAGCTGTGATTAGAGGTGAGTCAGGGAAAAGTACGATGTATTAGTTAGAGCCCAGATGGGCAGGTGTTTGTTTTGCTGTTTTGTGTGTGCTGGTGCCAAAATAAATGCCCATTTTGGACTTTAAGTCCGCTGTCTGACGAGACGTCTGTGATTGTGACCCCCTGAGAGAGAGCGATCCCTTACAATATTGATGACCGATCCTTTGGTTAGTTCATCAATATCAGGTTTGTGGGAGTGTGACTCTTAGCATCCACAATGATTAACTGACTAAAGGGGCTGAGCTGTTCCAAAGTGCACCACATTCTCTTCTTTGTTTTCCATGTGCCATGGTAATAGCAGTGGTATACTGTATATAAGGTCTATTTGTCCATACAAACTATTTTTTATGTCCCCCATTGCTATTTAGAAACCAGCAAAGGGATAACAGTCTTTCATTTATATTTTCATTCCACCTAAAGTAGGGCAAAATATTTTGTCAGCTGTAGTTCTAACACCTAATGGGAACATGACCCATTCATTGATTTCTAAGTGTCAGAGCACTGCCCTAGATAACAGGGAACATGATCTACAGGGTGACAGTTCTGCAGTCCAACACTTGTCATTTTTCTTCCAAAAACAGATTATCTGTAGTCTGTCCCCAAGAACTGGAGCAGTGTAGTTATTTGACTATTTCAGCAGTGAATCAATCTCATCCATCATTAGATATATCATTAAGATGTACTTACACATAGAGGCACATATAAACCTGCTGTCAGTTTTATAGCCACTGAAAGTATTACATAGTCAATAAACTTGGAAAAAAATAATTTGAAGGCTGCCGTACAAACCCAATTACTATATTTCTTATGTGTCTTTTATGAACAATAATAAATATTAATGAATGGTTCCAACAGCATGGCAGCATAGTAGAGAGGTCTAGATTGGAAGTGAGTAATGCTTTCACTAAGCAAGATCTGATGTAAAACATCCAGCAGTATCCTACAGACCCATCTTTTCTGGGTGAGTGGATGAGGGGCTTACCAATAAGCCATAACTGTACAGTTGTTATTTTTTGTCTACCTTTACATAATGTAAATGTATAAATGGATGTTTTATTTACTGGGCATTCCACCCATTGTGTAGAATCCTAAAATCCCTTAAAGAGGTTGTCCCACCATTGAAGTTTATCACCTATCCACAATATAGGTGATAAGTATTTGATTGGTGGGAGCCCGACCACTGGAATACCCAAATGATCATGAGAACGGGGTCCTGGAGTCCTAGACTGAATCGAAAGACTCAAAACATCCAGCGCTTCAGTGACGTGTAGACTATACTTTATAAATCCATCAACATGGCAGGTACACACTTTAAAATCTGGCTAACGCGTTTCGATTAAAAATTATCTTAGCTGCAGCTACAATTAAGATCATTTTAGATATAAATGTGTTAGAGAGATTTCAATATGTGTACCTGCCATGTTGATGGATAAAATTAAATAAAGTCTGCACATCACTATCTTAAGCGCTAGATGTTTCTTTTTTACTTGGATTGTGGCCTACTCCAGATTTTCTGTGCGCAGCTTAAGCTACAAGAGGGAAGGAAGGTGAACTGTGCATCTAGTCTCAATATTAAAAGTTAATGAAAAGACTGTAGAGTATGTGTGTCTTTCCGGGGACTCTGTCCCCCATTCTCAGAGTGGATAGGTGAGAAGTTCTTATGCTGGGTCAACTGCTTTAAGAATGTGGCTAATTTTAGCTGAGGATGCAGTGCATTTTTTAAATATTTTCCACACTGGATTCTGAGAGTTAAAACTGTTAATTAAAAATAAAATGCATTTTAATAAAACCCACTAGCACAGGCTCAGACTGGCCTACGGGGGACAGCCGAATCCCCTGGTAGTGCCCCTGAGCAAAGCCCCTAGTCCTCCATCCCTTGCACAAGTGGCACCGTGGACCGACTGAACTTCATACATATAGGCAGCATACAGCATCTCAACCAGCCTATGTCCATTTAAAAACTGTGTAGATTATTTAACAAACTACCCAGTTAATTATTATAGATGCATCGGGTGGCTGAGGTAACCTGTAGGTACAGAGGAAGGACAGCCAGTATCCTCTTTCATTAGGTGTCCACCATCTTGAAGTCGCTGCAGAGGCCCCATAATCAATCATTTTGTAGCGTCTTTTTGCAGCCTGCCACTGTGTGAGCAGATAATATTTGCATGTAGTTTTACAGTAGGCCCTCAGAATGAGGTCTGAATGTTACTGGTGGGCCCTAGGTACCCCAATCTGACACTGCACATACCTCAGGTAACCCTCAAAAAGACACTTCTTGGCCAGGGGTGTCCTTTAAAACTACCAGCCTGGGAATTCTCACTGGAGCTAACATTAAGCTAGTAGTGCCCCCACCTCTTGATGCTGCATCACAAGTGATATATGGATAAATCAGAGTGGAGAGTTAAGCACAAAATCCCATAATTGTACATTTACATCTGATGGGATTAAGGGGTCAACATTGCTGTTCCTGAAATTCAGCAGACCTCAACATAAAAAAAGTAAAGAGATTATGCATTATGACAGTAAAACTTAAAGAGTTGTCTTCTTTTTCATGATCAGGATAGGTCACCAATATCAGATTGGGGGGTTCCAGCAGTCAATCTCCCGCCAATCAGCTGTTTGAAGAGAATGCAGCGCTCGTATGTGCTCTGACTTCTCTTCACTGTTTACCTGGTCACTCTCGAAATTGCAGCGGCGAGCAGTGTAATTACAGCTCATCCATCCACATTAATTTTATTGGACTGGTTCCTTTATTCAAGTGAATAAGATGGAGCCATTCCATTAAAGTGATTGGGAATAGCTGTCACGGCTGAGGATGGGGGAAATCCTCAGCCGTGCAATGCCAGATGCTGTAGGCCTACTCGGCCAGGAGAACAGGATAGGGAGCAGGTCACCTCCTAACAGCGTCCCTACCCTGACCCTAACTCCTAACTGCATGGGCCGACCTTAAAGGTAGGAGGACCCATGCGCAGGAACCTCGGATCCCTAACTCACCCTCCGTCCGGTCCCTGCGCTAGGAGTCAGGGTAAGACGACCTACTCCTCCTAGACGCGGAGGAGCAGGAGTCTCACTGGCCAAGCTGTTGGGAAAAAGGGGAACACAAACAGTTTTACGGGTATGGCAGGCGAACTAGAAGTTCCTCCAACCTGCCACAGCCTTGCTGACTGGATCCCTGAGCAACAGGAATCCAGAACCGTAAACTGCACAAAAATGACAAGGAAGGTCCCAACAGAACATCACATACAACATGACATACAAGAAGGCATAAACATAAACTTAAACTTAAATCTATGACCACAGTGGTGGCTCTCACAGGCAGATGGAAAAACACAGGAGGCTGCTATCAGCAAGCATGCTGAAGCAACCTCCTGAGCCCTGCCACAGAGAGAGGTTATATAGGCCCAAAGTGGCCACACCCAAAGGAAGGACACACCCAGTGACATCACACACACACTGGGAAGGGAGTTAACCCTACACACACCACAGAAGGGAAACTCACAAAAAGGAAAAGTGTCCAACAGATCACACTGTGGCCGTTGCCGCAAGCAACGACATGGGTGGCACACGTGTCCAGGGAGTCAGCCCGAAGGCCGGGACACTGCCACCACATGTACATAATACCACCTAAGGTTGCCACGGGTAACCACAGTGCGGGGAATGATGTCCGTGCGCACACAAACATAAAACACAGTGCACACCAGACATACAAACGTGCATCCAAAACAACTCCCCGGGAACCGCACACAAGGCTGTTGTCCGCGGCAACCGCACCGAGGCCAACTACATAATGCCTCAGCTGCGGTTGACACAACAACCAAAACCGCGGGCAACTGTATGCGACTCCCAAGGAGTCACGACCATAACCGTGGCCGTGACAATAGCGAAGTCAGGGGCGGACATACCGCCTGTGCAGCTGGTTCAGCTGCACAGGGGCCCAGTGCGGGAGGGGGGCCCTTTCTGACTGGCGGCAGGGCAGCAGAAGTGAAGAAGACCGCTTCCATTGTGGAAGAGCTCATCTCTATATTCATCTGTATTGCCGTCCTCAGGACAGCGATACAGATGAATGGTGCGGTGGGGCAGGGGAGAGGCATCTCCCTTGCCCGTTCCACTAGGCCTGCAGCCTATCAGAGGCCGGTGCAGGCGACATGATGTCATCACACCGCCTTAGTCGTACAGCACGGGACACAGGCCGTAAGAGACCTGCATCACATCGCTGAAAGCAGCATGGAGGCAAGTATGTGAGTTTATGGTTTTCATTATTTCTAGTATAGTATGGAAAAATCCATGTGTAGAGTAGTGGTAGTTAGATAGGGGCACTCCCACTAGCAGTTTGAAAAACAATCATGGATATGAGGGAGCTTAAAATATAACTTTAACTAGTATACCTTTTAAGAGAAAAAGTGCCACGTACAGATGATGAGGATATGGCTTAAAAAGTATAGAACAATCTTACCATTCCAACGCAACCCTGATAGGGATCAACCGAGCGTGGTGGAAGAAATACACCTGTGCCGGTTGCTGGATGTGGTCGTTGGTTGTTTGGAGATGTAGACAGTGCAGGGAACCAATAATCCCTAGTAATCCCTAATTGGGGCATTGCTAATGTGCACCTGCCTGTCTATACAGAGTTCCTACCACATAAGGGGCGGCCCTGTCCGGATACCTTACCCTAAAATGGGGAGGTATCCCTATTATGCCCTATAGGATAGAAACATAGAAACATAGAATGTGTTGGCAGATAAGAACCATTTGGACCATCTAGTCTGCCCAATATACTAAATACTATGGATAGCCCCTGGCCCTATGTTATATGAAGGATGGCCTTATGCCTATCCCATGCATGCTTAAACTCCTCCACTTTATTTGCAGCTACCACTTCTGCAGGAAGGCTATTCCATGCATCCACTACTCTCTCAGTAAAGTAATACTTCCTGATATTACTTTTAAACCTTTGCCCCTCTAATTTAAAACTATGTCCTCTTGTAGCAGTTTTTCTTCTTTTAAATATTCTTTCCTCTTTTACCTTGTTGATTCCCTTTATGTATTTTAAATTTTCTATCATATCCCCTCTGTCTCGTCTTTCTTCCAAGCTATACATGTTAAAGTCCTTTAATCTTTCCTGGTAAGTTTTATCCTGCAATCCATGTACCAGTTTAGTAGCTCTTCTCTGAACTCTCTCCAAAGTATCAATATCCTTCTGGAGATATGGTCTCCAGTACTGAGCACAATACTCCAAATGAGGTCTCACTAGTGCTCTGTAGAGCGGCATGAGCACCTCCCTCTTTCTACTGGCAATTCCTCTCCCTATACACCCAAGCATTCTGCTACCATTTCCTGCTGCTCTGTGACATTGTCTGCCTACCTTTAAGTCTTCTGAAATAATGATCCCTAAATCCCTTTCCTCAGATACTGAGGTTAGGACTGTATCACTGATTTTATATTCTGCATCCTGACGTGTCACGTTTCAAGCGGTCTATCATCAGGGAAAAAATCCAAAGCATGCAAAAGGCATTTCTGAGATCAGTGGATCTTAAGGGTACAAAGGAGCAGGACAGCAATGGTCCTATTAGGTAGAAGGCCCCACAAGTTGTTGGGGGGCACCTCTGGGGCAGCCGAAATGATGTCTTGATGAATGGTGCAGTGGGGCAGGGGAGATGCATCTCCCTTGCCCGTACCACTAGGCCTTCAGCCTATCAGAGGCCAGTGCAGGTGACATGATGTCATCACGCCGCCTGAGCCGTACAGCATGGGACACAGGCCGGAAGAGACTTGCATCACATCACTGAAAGCAGCATGGAGGTAAGTATGTGAGTTTATTGTTTTCATTATTTTTAGTATAGTATGGCAAGAAGGGGGCTGGGGGCCCTATATACTGGAACATTATGGGGGTAGCACTTTAAAGAAGGGGGGGAGAAGCACTATGGGGGCATCTACTGGGGGCCCTACATACTGGCATATATTATGGGGGGCACTAAAGAGAAGTGGGGGGGAAAGGAGGACGAGGATTATGGGGGCATCTACTGGGGGCCCTATATACTGGCATGCACTATGGGGGGCACTATGGAGAAGTGGGGGGGAAAGGGGCACTATGGGGGCCCTATATATCGGCATGCATTATGGGGGGGCACTATGGAATAGTGGGGGAGAAGAGCACTATGGGGGCATTATATAGGGGCATTTAATACTATGAGGAAAGGAAGAGAGGAGCATTATGGGGGCATCTATGTGGGGTAGTCTATAGGGGCATTTTATACTGGCACATAATGGAGGTCACTATGGGGATGGGAGAGGAGCACCATGGGGGCATCTTCTGGGGGCACTATATAGGAGTATTTTATATTGGCACAAATTATAGGGGCACTATGGGCACCTAAGCTCAACTGGGGCACTAAGTGTTTTTTGTAGTGGCACACAATACGGGTCATTGGAACACATGAGGGCACTCTAGGGACATTGGCTCTACTGCCACACAACGCGGCATTCATGGGCGTCCGCAGGGGGGCAAGTGCCCCCCCCTGGAATCTATGAACTGGGTTCTGCCTCTGCTCTGCAGCACTGGCGGATCCAGGGGGGGGGGGGAACGGGGCAATTGCCCCCCCATGAGCTGCTCAGAAGTGGGGGGGCGGCGGCGGGGCACAGGGAGATGAACGCTTCCATTGTGGAAGCGTTCATCTCCATAGTCATCTGTATCGCCGTCCTCAGGACAGCGATACAGATGACTGTGCTGAGGAAGGGAAGGAAGAGGCGTGTCCCTTTCCCTTCCTCTGATAGGCTGCCGGCCTAGTGCCTGCAGCCTATCAGAGGCCGGCCGGAAGAGGTCTGCATCGCATCGCTGCCAAGGAGGTAAGTATAAGTGTTTATTTTTTTTTGTGTACAATACTGGTGGCTACTGGCACATCATAGGGGTCTCTGGCTACTGGCACATAATGGGGGTCTCTGGCTACTGGCACATAATGGGGGTCTCTGGCTACTGGCACATAATGGGGGGTCTCTGGCTACTGGCACATAATGGGGGTCTCTGGCTACTGGCACATAATGGGGGTCTCTGGCTACTGGCACATAATGGGGGTCTCTGGCTACTGGCACATAATGGGGGGGCTGTCATTACTGGCACATAATGGGGGGGCTGTCATTACTGGCACATAATGGGGGGGCTGTCATTACTGGCACATAATGGGGGGGCTGTCATTACTGGCACATAATGGGTGGGCTGTCATTACTGGCAAATAATGGGGGGGCTGTCATTACTGGCACATAATGGGGGGGCTGTCATTACTGGCACATAATGGGGGGGCTGTCATTACTGGCACATAATGGGGGGCTGTCATTACTGGCACATAATGGGGGCTGTCATTACTGGCACAAGGTGGGGGGGCTGTCATTACTGGCACATGATGGGGGGGCTGTTATTATTGGCACATGATGGGGGGGCTGTTATTACTGGCACATGATGGGAGGGCTGTTATTACTGGCACATGATGGGGGCTGTTATTACTAGCACATTATTGGGGGCACTATAGGGGCATCTACTGAGGCCCCAAAGAAGGGGTGTTTTATATGGGGGGCTCTGTACAGTAGAATTATATACTGGGACACATTATGGTTGGTACTATGAGGAAGGGGGAGAGGAGTACTATGGGGTCATCTACGGGGGGCACTAAGAAGGGGTATTTTATACTTGCAAATTATGGGGGACACTGAGGGCATCTACTGGGGTATTTTATACTGGCACATTATGGGGCCACTATGGAGACATTAGCTCAACTGGGGGCATTACAAGGGGGTATTTTTTTCACTGTCACATTATAAGGAGAATTATTTCTACTGGGGGGCATTATGGTGGGCTTTTTTACTCCCACATGGTATGACCCCCTAGTAGCAGCACCATCCTCTCCCTGCTCTGCTATTCCTCTGACCCTTCTCCAAATCCTTATTATGAAATCTCTCTCATTAGGATAAAACACAACATCAGCTCCGCCAAACCCCCCAGCCAAGTGTTGAAGTGGTGTCCGAGATCCCCAAGGGCCAAGCCAAGTAATTGTAAGTTTTCATGTGAAATATGTTTGTTATACACATATAGCCTACACTGTGCCACACAATATACAGTATACCGCTACACTGTGTAGTCTGTTCTATAAGCACCATTGTTTTGTGGCGGCAGACAGAAAATAATCTGGAAGTGCCCCTCCCGAGACCAGGCTCTGGATCCGCCACTGCACAGCTCATGCGTTATTATACTTGTGAAAATGAATATGCCCCTCCCCTTCATTACATTCTCAGAAACAAGCAGAGCATGGATGTCAATAAACCCCCCCCCCCACCCGGAAAAATTTCTGCGGACGCCCATGGGTGCATTTTTAATGCTGTATGTAATGTTAGGATGGAATAGGTTAGGTTGAGAATTTGGCATGGGGGGGGGGGGGGGGGGGGGGGGCCCAGGCACATTCTTTGCACAGGGGCCCTCTGCTGTCTGTGTCCGCCCCTGGGAAGTTGTAATTATACCGGCTCACCACTGCAATTGCGACGGCGAGCAGGTAAACAATGAAGATAAGACAGCACTCGTATGAGAGCTGCATTCTCTTCAAACAGCCGATTGGCGGGCGTGCTGGCAGTCGGCCCCCTGCCAATCTGATATTCATGATCTATTCTGAGGATAACCGGTTTAAGGGGGTTCTCTGCGATTTTTATTTTGACGATCTATCCTTTAGATATGTTATCAATATTAGATTGGCACCGGTGTAGTGAATTGAGCTGGTTATTACAGGTTGCTCCCATTCAATTTAATGAGAACTGCGCTGAAATCAGCTCCATCCACAACAAAGTGGATGGAGCGGTGTAGTTCTGGTGCTGGAACTACTGCAGAACAGCTACACGGTTGGAATGGCAGAAGTTGGCAACCCTCACAGAATAGGTGATAAGTAGTGGACTGCGAGGAGTGCGACCGCTTAAACACCCCCCCCCCCCCCCCCCCCCAGTGATCATCAGTAGAAGGCATCCCCAGGTCCCTCTCTGAATGCAGTAGTAGCACATATGTCACTCACTTTGCTCCATTAACTTTTTTGGGCTTGGTGTAGACAGTCAATCTACTAGAAGCAAATGGAGAGTTGGAGCAACAAGCGCAAGTTGAATGTATTGTGTACAAATATAAATGCTTCTAAACAGTCTTTGCATCTTAAAGGGGTTGTCCCATGACAACAACTTATCCCTTATCAGCAGGATAGAAGTGTCTGATCACTGGGAGCCTGACCAGGATCCCTGCTGATCACTAAAATGGTGGCCCATGTTCTCCCCGTGTAAATGTAGTGGCAGACACAGTGTCTGCTGTACCATTTAACTCAATGTGCCAGTAATAACAAGAAAACCTTTTTAGTATATGTTCAGTTTTTTTATGCAGTGCCAACTAAAGCATTACATGAAGCAACAAAGGTAGTTATAGAGACAACCACTTTAAAGTGCCACCAGCTAAAAAAGTGGGCACAACTTTCCCATATTACAGCTCCAACTAGACAAGAGTTTGGGGGGTGGTGTGTGAGGAGAATGTGCTTGAGGATGCTGCCAGAATGCTTGGTATTGCTGATTATAGGCGGACCATTCTGCACTCACTGTCCATACCTTAGGCATGTCTTAGGCATCTTATAATTGGCTGCTTGTAAAGTGCCAATGGCTTATAACACGTATCTTCAAAAAGAATAAATTACTCTTACCGGTAATTAGGTTTTCCAATAGCCTTTACAACGGCACTCCAGGAGGATGAAGTCTCCGCTTCCCAGGACAGGTAGAAGCACAAGTTTAAAAGGCCCCTCCCTTACCTGCTTCAGTTATTGAGATAGGACTCACTTAGCAATGCAGAACTGTTTGGAAATCTTTAACAGTACAACAACATAATACATCCCAAAATAAATACAGTATATTAACATGGGTAGGGAAATCCAGTGCAGTTGTGGAGGCTATTGGAAAACCGAATTACCAGTAAGAGTAATTTATTCTTTTCCCTGGCTCCTCCACAACGGCACTCCAGGAGGATTTACAGAGAAACAAAAATTATTAGGGCGGAACTACTGCAGACAATACTTTTTTGCCATATGATAAATCATGGTTTAGAAGTACATCCAACTTCTGCTTAAAAAAGGTATTTGGATTTGCCCATGTAGCTGCTCTACATATCTGCTCTACCGAAGCAGAGGCCTTTTCAGCCCATCAGGTTGAGACTGCTCTGGTAGAATGCACTTTTATCCCCTTAGTGTCACTACCAGAGCTTTGAGACGTTCTCACAGCTCTGTTTCTCCACCCCTGTGATGATGTCACTACCAGAGCTTGGAGGAGTTCTCACTGCTCTGTTTCTCCGCCCCTGGGATGAGGTCATTACTTTCTGTTTCCTTCCTCCCAGCTGTTCCTCCTATGTTTGATTTCTCTGCCTTTAAATCACCCCTCCTCCTTTGTAGAGTGTGGATTATATTTCTCATTTGAGTTGTAGCTCTTGCTTGAGTATCTTCACTTGTATGCTATCATTTCACTGGACCTGTGTTCTGCTGCAGCAAGAACTCCGGATATTGCCACCTGTCTTTGGATCAGTCTTCTCTGCTGCTGCAGCTCCTTCAGCTAAGTGTGCAGACATTGTAGTGTATCTGTTTGTTTTCTGACCGGATCCGAGGCGACAACGGTTCCCTCCATATACTGAGCAGGGCACCGGTGGCCGTGCCCCTTCCACTATTGTAGGGGTTACAGTGGTCATCAGTCTTAGGTACGCGGGCATGCCTCGTTCCACCATTAGGATCCGGGTATGTGCTTAGCAGCATAGGGAGAGCTTTGAGGGTCTGACAGGGGTCACCCTTTATCCTCCCTAGTTTGGGTCCGGTCAGTGGCTCTATTTTCTGTGTATGCTCTAGTTGCTCACATACAGCCGTGACACTTAGGGGGAGTCAGGTTCTTTTGATGATAACACAACTCAATCGTGTTTCTTATCCATCTGGCGATGGTACTTTTGCTTGCTGCTGATCCTTTGTGTTGACCCTGATATTGCAGAAGGAGAAGATCAGAGTTCCTGAATTCTTTGGATATCTCCAGGTAAGGCAGTAGGCATCTTCTGATGTCCAAATTATGGTATTTTCTCTCCCGATCAGATGATGGATTATTGCAAAAAGATGGGAGAGAGACTTCCTGCGGACGATGGAATCTAGAGGCAACCTTGGGAAGAAACACAGGCGTATGTTTAAGAATAATGCTATCCTCTAATACCGTGAGGTAAGGTGCCCTACAGGAGAAGGCTTTAATTTCTCCTACCCTTCTGGCTGACGTTATTGCTAGTAAGAAGGTGGTTTTAAGAGTTAAGAGCTTGAGAGAGATTTCATCTATCGGTTCAAAGGGGGTGTCCATTAAGACCTCTAACACCAGGTTTAGGTCCCATGGTGGAACAATGGAGTGTACAAACGGACATCGCCTGGATGCGCCTTTTATAAACCGCTTAATTAACGGCAAGTCTGCCAGTCTTACCTCTAAGAAGCTACTCAATGCTGAGACTTGCACTTTCAGGGTACTTGTTTTGAGCCCTTTATCAAGGCCTGCTTGTAGGAAGTCCAATATGAGCGGAATATTGGGATTTGTCGTAGCAACTGTCTCCTGCAAATCCAACAAAGGCTTTCCATGTTCTAGTATAGATCTTGGAGGTTGACTCATTTTTACTGAATAAAAGAGTGGAGATTACTGCCTCCGACAGACCTCTCTGTTTTAATCGAGTTTGGTCACTTTTCAGGCTGTTAGGTGCAATCTTGCCACATCTGGATGGAACACCGTACCCTGTCGTAGAAGTCCTAGATACATTGGGAGAGACCAGAACCGTCCCGCTGCCAGATTGAAAAGGAGCGGAAACCAAGACCTCTTTGGCCAGAAAGGCGTGATTAGTATAACTTGCGCCTTTTCCTCCATTGCTTTTGTCAACACTCTCGGAATTAGATTGTAAGGGGGAAAAGCATAAAGGAGATCTTTTGGCCATGGGTTGATAAGGCATCCACCATTAACGGCTGGTCCTGGCTGGAGAGGGAACCGAATAGCTCAAGCTTCTTGTTTTTTCGGCTTGCGAAAAAAAGTCGACCTTCGGAATTCCCCACTTCTTTGCTATTTGTCTGAACATATCAGGGTCTAGCGACCACACTCCTGCTTTTGAATCCCTTTTGCTGAGATAGTCTGCTACTATGTTCTCTTTGCCTTTTAATTGGACGGCTACTAACGATGTTAAATTTTTCTCCGCCCAACGGAAAATTCTTCCTGCCAGATCCTGTAGTCTTTTTGTCCCTCCTTGCCGGTTTAGGTAGGCCACTGTGGTCGCATTGTCGGATAGAATCTTTATATGATGGGACTTTATGGATGGATGCAGAGACAGAAGTACCCTGAACACCGCCATTAATTCGCTTACATTTGACGAGGCTGATTTCTTGTGTGGCCTCCCCACCTGCTGCTGCTGGCGTCGGTTGTTATGACGACTTGCTCTGATGGTCGCCAAAAAACTCCTTTTTGAAGATTTTTTTCTTATTTTCCACCAGAAGAGGGATAACTTTACTTTTAACAGAATTCTTACTCTCCTGTCTAAAAAGTCCTGATTTCCGTCCCAGGATTCTAAGAGGAATTTCTGTAGGATCCTCATGTGGTGTTGGGCCCATCTGACCGCAGGAATTGTGGAAGATGACCCAGTAGCTCCATGACGTCCCTGATTGACACTCTTCTGGATTTGCAGAATAGTGAGATCCTTTGACCCAGGGCAATCTGTTTCTCTTGACTGGGAACTAGATCTGATTTCTGAATATTCACCAACCAGCCCAGCTCCACTAATTTCTCCTGGACGATCTTTAGATGTATTAGAAGATCCTGAAGGGATCAGGCTGAAATCAAAAGATCGTCCAAATATGGGCTAATTACTATCCCTTGGAGATGAAAGAACCCGGTTACTTTGGTCATGATCTTTGTAAATATTCTTGGGGCTGATGACAGCCCGAAAGGTAGCGCCTGGAACTGGAAGTGACATCTGTGACCTTTTAGAGATATTGCAATTCCGAGAAAGTTTTGGTATCCTATGTGAATAGGCACTTGGTAGTATGCATCTGAAAGATCCATCGTTACCATGTAAGTCGCGAGACAGGAGGTTTACTGTGGATCTGACAGTTTCCATCTTGAACTTTTTGGAGCTCATATATCTGTTTAGTCTCTTCATATTGATAATTAATCTGAAGGTCCTGTTTGGTTTCTTGATTAGGAATATGGGTGAATAAAACCCCTTACCTTCCTGATCTATAGGAACCGGGGTGATAACTCGTTTTTCTAAAAGGGATGGAATCTCTGATTCCAAGGCTTGCTGTTTTTCTACTTGTTTTAATGGTCTGTTGAAGGTAAAGTAGTCTGGAGGAGGTGTGTTGAACTCGAGCTTGTACCCCATGCTTATTGTATCTTTTACCCACGTCGAGGCTGAAATTTCTTCCTAGACCGAGGAAAACATTTTTAGTCTGCCTCCTACATGAAATCTGGCGTCATTGGGTAGGTTTTGTAGAGGATTCAGGGTTGAATAAGAACCCTCTACCCCTGTAGGGTTGCCATCTTCCAGAGCTCTCTTTTCTCCTTTGCTCTGGCCTAGCCTTTCTTTGACCTCGAAAGGAACGACGCTGTTGGTAGAATCTATCTGATTCTTTGTCCAATATATCTTCAAGGACCGAACCAAACTGTTTATCCCCCTCACATGGAATGGAGCATAGACGACTCTTTGAAGTGGCGTCTCCAGACCATGATCTGAGCCATATAGCCCTTCGTGTGGCATTCGAGAGGGCTGAGGATCTGGCTGAAAGTTTTACAAGGTCTGCTGAGGCATCAGAGAGAAAATTTGAACATGGGGATTGAAGCTAAGATTTCCTCCCTTGGGGTCCCTGCCGCCAGGTGCTCTTCTAGTTGCGCCAACCAGACAGAGACCTAGAGGTACCTGTGGCAGCTATACTGGGTCTTAGCATGGCCGTATTTGTCTCCCATGCACGTTTCAAAAGACCCTCACACTTTTTATCCATGGGGTCATTTAAAAGACCCGTATCTTTAAAGGGCAAGGAAGTCTTTTTTGACATGCAGGCGACTGGGGCATCAATCTTAGGGGTCTTACCCCACAAGGCTGAGTCTTCATCTGCAAAGGGATATTTCCGTTTAAGGGAATTCGGAATTACATTCAGTTTCTCTGGATCTTTCCATTCCTTAGTAATTAATGGTTTTATGTTAGCATGAACGGGAAAGACTTTTCTCTTCCTTTCCCCTAGTGCCTTGAACATTCTGTCCTGAGTGGACAGAGGTTCCTTAACTTCCTCAATATTCATGGTGACTCTTATTAGTGGCTCTTAGTCTTTCTGTATCCTCTGGGGTACAGAAGGGTCTCCCTGAGTCATCTTCAGAGGATTCTGAACCGTCATCTGATATAATCTCTCCCTCATCAGAGCCAGGTTCCTCCTGAAGATCTGACCTTTGCGATCTCTGCAAGGTAGAGGGCCGTGGAGAACTCGGTGGTAATCTTGTGTCAACTGCCGTCTTAACCTCTTCCTTTATCATACTTCTTATAGAATCAAGGAAGGAAGATGACTCTTCAGTCACTACTTTGTCCGTACATCTGGGACATAACGCTTTTTTAGTCTTAGACGGAAGGGACTTCCTTCATATCGCACACTTCTTCCGTCCTAGAGATATATCAGAGGCCTTTGTGGTGCTGGTTTCCCTGCCCTACAAGGTAATATAGATAGTTTAGGGCTTCTCATTGAGAATGATCATGCTGACAACCAGCACCACCCAGGAATTGCTAACACTTGTGCTCCCCACCTTTACTCTGCCATCCAAGTAACAAACATATTTGGGAAGAGGCTTACGGGGCTCTGGGTGGTAGGAGGATCCACAGGCTTGCGGGACATCAACGGAGCGTCCACAGGAGCGGACATGCTGCAACAAACGCCAGTAGCGCCATGCTCCCTGCTCCCGGCATCCCTGATATACGCCAGCCCTCTGACGTCACCTGAGCGCCGGAACTGACACGCAGAGGCCTGGCCAATGGAATTCTCGGCCCTAGAGAACTTCCAGCCTGTTTGCGTTCCACGCTGCAGCGCGATCCCTCGTTCTTCGCAATGCCAGAAGCGGGGGAACGGAAACCTGGGGCTGCCTTCATAGAAGGGCTTATGCCAAGGTACGGGCTAGAGGAAGCACCTCACTGCACCCGTCCTCTGCACGGCCCTCCCGGAACAGGACAGTAGTAACAGGCCGTGCGATATCCAATTAACCCCTGCATGGCAGAAACGGCTTCCACGCGATCCCGAGGACAGGAAACAACAAAAACTGAAGCAAGTAAGGGGAGGGGCCTTTTAAACTTGTGCTTCTACGTTGTTTCATGTCCTGGGAGGCGGAGACTTCATCCTACTGGAGTGCCGTTGTGGAGGAGCCGGGGAAAATTTATATATAGTGGTACACACTATGACTGAAAATGTTATATTATTTATTCCTACCTTCTAATGATTAACTCAGTCTAATGTCGAAAACTATAGAAGAATGGGAACAGCTATTAGAAAGCAGAAATCTCCAGGTGATAATATAGTTTAACTTTCTCTATATTAATGTTTGTGGACAGATGACACTAATAGGTGTAAAAATTCATATTTCAGGACTTTCACAGAAAGAGTAGGTATGGAGTTAATCAATAGGACAGCCAAGAAGAGATGTCTTTCTCTTTCTGTTACACCAGATACTCCAAAATATGTTATCTCTGCTGCCCTCTATGGGAAAGATTTGAGTCTTTACGTATTAAAAATGTATTACCCAAATTACTAAATTAGTTAGTTAAAAATGTAAGTGTAAATCCATAATGTCAATTTTAATATCTTTATTGCTACATTTTAGAATATATTTTTTTATTAAAAAGGAAAACAAAGGCATACATAGTCAGTTCACTCATATGCAGCAGAGACATGTAAGGCTACTTTCACACTGACGTTTTGGCTTTCCGTTTGTGAGATCCGTTCAGGGCTCTCACAAGCGGTCCAAAATGGATCAGTTTTTCCCTAATGTATTCAGAATGTAAAAGGATCCGTTCAGAATGCATCAATTTGCCTCAGTTCCGCCTCCATTCCGCTTTGGAGGCGTCTGACGAAACTAAGCAAAACGGATCCGTTCTGACACACAATGTGAAAACGGATCCGTCCTCCATTGACTTTCAATGGTGTTCAAGACAGATCCGTCTTGGCTATGTTAAAGATAATACAAACAGATCCGTTCTGAACCGATGCAGTTGAGACGGTTGTATTATCTGAACGGATCCGCACCAAACGCGAGTGTGAAAGCAGCCTAAGCTAGTAGATAAAAAACATAACAAGAACTTTATAAAAATATTCTGGGTGCAAAATATGTGGACATAATTCTCAGAATTCCCCCATCAAGTAGAAGGATACAGATATGGAACATAAAGGTTATAAGGAGTAGGAAGTCGGCTGTCCTGGAACTACACGGTGAACTACACATCAATGTAATGGAACTCCAGAAAAAAGTGGTCATGGCAAACAAATAGTAGTTTGATTACATCCCCAGAGAAGCAAACCTCTCAACAAGAGGAGTCTATAAATAAAAGCCATTTATGCCAACGGTGGCAAAATCCGTAGATGGTGTGTGTCCTACAGGCAATCAGGTGCTCCATAATGCAGTTATGATTAACATCGTGCAATATTTCCGATAGAAATGCGGTGGAAGAAGTTTTCTAGTATTTAGCCAATTTGGTTCTAGTAATTATCAATATGTGGTTGACTATAATAAGGTCTTCGATTGGCAAAGTATCAAGGCGAGAAGACAGTATTGCCACCTCAGGGCCACATCGCAAATCCGAACCTAAGATTGTTTTAAGTAACTTAAAAACAGTAGCCCAGAAAGAAGTAAGGAGCGCACAAGCCCACAATATATGCCTGAGAGAGCCCACCTGATCTCCAACACAAGGGAGAAGTCATTGGAAACATTTTAGAAAGGCGGCAATACCAATGGTATAATAATTTTCTAGATGCTTCAAGATGATTTATGCGGTGAGATATTTTGCACGGAAGATGAAATACTCTGGACCATTGTTCGTCTGTAAAGGTACAAGCAAGCTCCTGTTCCCAACAGAAGCAAAAAGATGTGGTATCTTATGAGATAATAAAACAATGATTGGATAAACTCATGTTATTTCCTTAAAGGGGTTGGCCACTCTTTAAATACTCTCCACTACTGTGTGGCAGGCAGGGAAAAAATGAAGTTCCTAATATACTTCATTAAACACACCTGCCTGCTTCTCTTTCAGTTATAAGCCGCTCCCCCTCAGCCCAGCTCTACCTTGCAGCTGAGTTCGTCCATAGCTGCACGCGACATGGAGGAGCTTGAGAGGAAGGAAGTTCGTCCATGCGCATGTGCAGTCTGCTCCTGTCAGTGGTCGGCTCCCTGCTGCCCGCCCCAACTGTGACAGGAATCAGCTGCTTGTTCCCTCTCTACAAACAGCTGATTTCTGTCAGAAGCTGGCTGTAGTAAAAACCTTCCGAGTCCCTACTGCAGAAGCTACTTAGTCAATCCCCATCCCCCCTGCACTACCACCACACAGCCGATCCGCTAAGCCACACCCACCGGTTCCGTTAGACCACGCCCCCTGCAACCAAAAGGGAAAGCAGGACATCTAGCCAGGAACTATGATTTTGTGTGTGTGTGTGTGTGTGTGTGTGTGTATGTATATATATATATATATATATATATATATATATATATATATATACACACACACACACACTCACCTAAAGAATTATAAGGGACACCTGTTCTATTTCTCATTAATGCAATTATCTAGTCAACCAATCACATGGCAGTTGCTTCAATGCATTTAGTGGTGTGGTCCTGGTCAAGACAATCTCCTGAACTCCAAACTGAATGTCAGAATGGGAAAGAAAGGGGATTTAAGCAATTTTGAGCGTGGCATGGTTGTTGGTGCCAGACGGGCCGCTCTGAGTATTTCACAATCTGCTCAGTTACTGGGATTTTCACGCACAACCATTTCTAGGGTTTACAAAGAATGGTGTGAAAAGGGAAAAACATCCAGTATGCGGCAGTCATGTGGGCAAAAATGCCTTGTGGATGCTAGAGGTCAGAGGAGAATGGGCCGACTGATTCAAGCTGATAGAAGAGCAACGTTGACTGAAATAACCACTCGTTACAACCGAGGTATGCAGCAAAGCATTTGTGAAGCCACAACACGCACAACCTTGAGGCGGATGGGCTACAACAGCAGAAGACCCCACCGGGTACCACTCATCTCCACTACAAATAAGAAAAAGAGGCTACAATTTGCACGAGCTCACCAAAATTGGACTGTTGAAAACGGGAAAAATGGTTTCTTGAACATGACAATGAGTTCACTGTACTAAAATGGCCCCCACAGTCACCAGATCTCAACCCAATAGAGCATCTTTGGGATGTGGTGGAACGGGAGCTTCGTGCCCTGGATGTGCATCCCTCAAATCTCCATCAACTGCAAGATGCTATCCTATCAATATGGGCCAACATTTCTAAAGAATGCTATCAGCACCTTGTTGAATCAATGCCACGTAGAATTAAGGGGGTCCAACACCGTATTAGTATGGTGTTCCTAATAATTCTTTAGGTGAGTGTATATATATATATATACACACACACACATACATACTCACACCTTTACCTTGGAGTGCTGCCAGCTTTTTGGATTATATATAATACAAACATTGCGTCCACATGGGTGAATAATCTTTTTTCTATTTTCATCTAATAAGAGTGCCGTGTGTGTGTAAATATATATATATATATATATATATACATACACACACATACATATTTATTTATACACATTATAACACACGTGTTTAATATATTTATATGTGTATATACATTGCGGTCCGCAATGCATGGGCACTGACCGTATGTGTATATATATGTATATATGTGTGTATGTATCTATATGTATGTGTGTGTATGTATTTATGTCTCAGGGTCCATTCACACATCCGTGTGTGTTTTGCGGATCCACAAAACACGGACAGCGGCAATGTGCGTTCCGCATTGCGGACAAGAATAGGACATGTTCTATTTCTTTCAGGATCGGAATTGTGGACCCGGAAGTGCGGGTCCGCAATTCCGGATAGGGGCCGCACGTTGTGCGGCCCCATAGAAGTGTATGGGTCCGCAAGTCCTTTCCGCAAAATGCGGAATGGAATTGTGGATGTGTGAATGGAGCCTAAGTATGTGTACATATAAATATATATATGAATGGTAGGGGTTTACACCCATTGAAGCTACATACCTGTGAGAGTGAAGTGGGTGGGGGGAGGCAGAGGATGCCACTACGGTCCCCCAGGCTGTCGACTGGGAAACCGGGGGACGGCTGGGGGATCGGTGCTGAACGGTGAGACTATTGGTCGCCACCGGCAGCTTAGTGCACCCCCTTAGCCCTCCTTGATATCCACGGAGACATATGTGATGTTTGGGTGCATGTTCGCTTAGGCGATCATCTCGGTTCCTCCCACTGATGTTTAGCCTGGATGTATATAATCCAGGTTGCCATGAGCATGGGAACGCCCCTTGCAGCTGAGTGGATGTGGCCGTGTCACATGGTCTCCCCCCCTTCTCCTGGCGCTGCTGCGCGTGCGACGCGCTCCACGGTAAGATGCTGCGGTCCAGTGAACGTGAAAGCGTGGGCACGTGAGGCAGGCCGAGAGAGGGGTGGAGACTGTCGGGCCCGGCGCATGCGCATAGCAGGGATGGGGACGCCAATACTCGCTGACACGCTGAAACATTGATGGTAGGCGCTACGTTTTTAAACTTTATAAGATACAGCTGTATCTCTTTTGTTAAGAGATGTTTTTAACCCTTAATACATCGAGCACCTTTGTAGTATGATCTATACAGACCCTTGGCTCTGATATGTTAGATGAAAAGGGGTATAGACTTATGTATAAGTCATACATTATGCACAGTATACTTGCACTTATATCACGATTGGAATTGTTCCACACTTTTGTATTAATATGTATTTATTAACGTTTATGGAAATGTCACAGAGAGTGACATATGACGGAGCACAGATAGGGATCATGTGACTGATAATTTGCAATTGTTAACATGGTTATCCACTAATTGTATAATGTGATTGCACTGGCTTATGGGTATATATACCCTTTGTTTTGCACTGTTGTATAGCTTGACAAAGGCCTCATTGAGCAGGCCGAAACGTTCACCCTTTCACTGACGTCTGGAAGTGCTGCCTCGTTTTTTGGAACATACATATACATATACATATATATATATATATATATATATATATATATATATATATATAGAAAACGAAGAAGTTTTCTCCTCTCTATCTATCTATCTATCTCTATATATATATATATATATATATATATATATATATATATATATATATATATATATATAAAGCAAAAAACCACTGGCAGCACCACCCTGGGTAGTATGGAAAAATAGACGGGTGCAATGTCCAAGTACGGTAAAAGGTGCTTACCCACTTATAGAAGACAAAAATCGGACTGCACTCCAAGCATTTCTTCAAAAAAGTGTGTTTTTTTTCACCCATATGGTGGCAAAAGCGACGTTTCGGCTTGAGAAAGGCTCATGCTTGAGCCGAAACGTCGCTTTTGCCACCATATGGGTGAATAAAAACACACTTTTTTGAAGAAATGCTTGGAGTGCAGTCCGATTTTTGTCTTCTATATATATATATGAATATACATACACATATGTATTAGGGCTGCACGATATATCGAAAAAATAATCGAATCGCGATAATCGCCAAATGCGATATGGCCGACCCGAAAATGATGCGATTATATATAACTTGCTTTGTGTGTAAAGTTTTTTACTACTGTCTGAAACAAGCTCTCTCCTATTGATAAAATGGCCAGCCTCTGTACTGACTTTCACGATGAATATACTACAGCGAGCGGCAGCGAGCTGGCCGGCCGGCGCGTGACTGACGTCACTTAGTAACGCTCCTGCTTCCTGAATTAAGTGGGAGGAGCGTTACTAAGTGACGTCAGTCACGCGCTGGCCGGCCAGCTCGCTACCGCTCGCTGCAGTACATTCATAGTGAAAGTGAGTACAGAGGCTGGCCATTTTATCAATAGGAGAGAGCTTGTTTCAGAGTTCAGACAGTAGTAAAAAAACTTTACACACAAAGCCAGTTATGTGCGCAGTTTAGGACACATGAGGGGACACATAGGGCCATGAGGGGGACCAGCATCCAGCATAAGATGCTATATGTGTGTCTTATGCTGGCCCCCCTCATGGCCCTATGTGTCATAGCACACATCCCCTATAACAGTGCCATCCACAGATCCCCCATAACACTGTCCTCCACAGATCCCCCATAACAGTGTCATCCACAGATCCCCCACATAATAGCGTCATCCACAGATCCCCCACATAACAGCGTCATCCACAGATCCCCCACATAACAGCGTCATCCACAGATCCCCCACATAACAGCGTCATCCACAGATCCCCCATAACAGTGCATCATCCACAGATCCCCCATAAGTATGTCATACCCAGGCGCGTCAACGGCTCATATGGGAAAATCCAAGCAAATAGACCTCTAGCACAATTCCCTTAAAATATCGCATCGCATATCGTTATCGCAATTTTTAGGGCCCTAATCGCAATCGCACAAAATTCCCATATCGTGCAGCCCTAATATGTATATATACATATTTATATACATATATTTACACACGTGTATGTGTGTGTTTGTGTATACATTGCAATGCATGGGCGCCGACAGTGTGTCCACTGTCTGCAGACATGAACCCATTCATTTAAATGGGTTCTGCAATCTGCATCTGACAGTACTTTTTCGCAGTGCGGAGGCATAGACAGAAAACCCATGGTTGCACTCCATAGGTTTCCGATCTGTGCTTCCATTCCAGACCACACCGTATCTTTCGGATTTCAGACCCATCACTTGATACGGTGCGCACACGGCTGGTGCCTGTATATTGCAGACCCCCTGTTCGCTGGCCACAATACAGGCACAGGCAGGCTATGGTCATGTGCATGAGGCCTAAAGCCATACCTCCTTCCAGTATCCGGCAGGACAGTCCCGGATTTCAGTGGCGGTCCTGGTACGGGGGAGGTATGTCGAAAATGGATCAGTTTTGCCCTAATGCATTCTGAATGGAAAAGGATCCACTCAGAATGCATCAGTTTGCCTCCGATCAGTCACCATTCCACTTTGGAGGCGGACACCAAAACGCTGTCCGCCTGATGAAACTGAGCCAAACGGATCCGTCCTGGCA
This sequence comes from Bufo bufo, assembly GCF_905171765.1. Taxonomy (NCBI): domain Eukaryota; kingdom Metazoa; phylum Chordata; class Amphibia; order Anura; family Bufonidae; genus Bufo; species Bufo bufo. Next base: position 681,032,240 of record NC_053389.1, read on the forward strand.
CACAATGTAAGTCAATGGGGACGGATCCGTTTTCTCTGGCACAATAGAAAACAGATCCGTCCCCCATTCACTTTCAATGGTGTTCAAGATGGATCCGTTATGGTTATAGAAGACCTAATACAAATGGATCCGTTTATGACAAATGCATGCGGTTATATTATGGTAACAGAACCGTTTTTGCAGATCCATTACAGATCCGCAAAAAACACAAGTGTGAAAGTAGCCTTGGGCACGCAGTGTCCCTCTTCCTTCTATTCTAAAGTTGGGAGGTATGCTAAAGCACTGATGAAATGACACCTAATGTGCTGTTGTCACTATGGCATCACAAGTAGGCAGAGATGTCATGTGACTGCTCCCCTGGAGACGCTTTGCTGTGATGCATGCTGGGATTTTTACTTTCACTTTGCAGCTGCTCCGCCCACACAGCCTCTCATTAATGGGAGCATGCTATGCCGAATGCAGTAGAAAAATGATATATATACAGTATATCTGTCATGATACAAATTCCTCTTGGCTTTAGTTATTGTCTGGGGCACTTTATTGTTTTTATACTTATGGTGGCCAACCACTTTAAGTTTTTATTTCATAGGATTGGAATAGTACATTTTATATGGAGACATAGGGCATGAGGAAAAAGTCAGTAAAGAAGATAACAAATGCCCCAATTGCATTGATTTATAAAAGCCACTAGGAATGTTATACAGTGAGGAACAGAAGTATTTGAACACCCTGCAATTTTGCAAGTTCTCCCCTTAGAAATCATGGAGGGGTCTGAAATTCACATTGTAGGTGCATTCCCACTCTGAGAGACAGAATAAAAAAATAAAAAAATATAAAATAAGGAAATCACATTGTATGATTTTTAAAGAATGCATTTGTCTTGCACTGCTGAACATAAATATTTGAACACCTGAGAAAATCAGTGTTAATATTTGGTACAGAAGCCTTTGTTTGCAATTACAGAGGTCAAACGTTTCCTGCAGTGGCGTACATACAGGGGTCGCAGTTGCGACCGGGCCCGGCCGCCTGTGGACCCCTGGCCCCTGCAGTAGTGCAACTCAGACTCAGGTGTGGGCCCGCGGCAGCGGTGGCGGCAGGTGACAGGGAGATGAACGCTTCCATTGTGGAAGCGCTCATCCCCATAGTGATCTGTATCGCCGTCCTCCGGACAGCGATACAGTTAGCTGTGCTGTGGCCGGGCAGGGGAGGGAGGCGTCTCCCTTCCCTGTTCCTCTGATAGGCTGCGGGTCTTGTGCCGGCAGCCTATCAAAGCGGTGCAGGCGGCGCAATGACGACATCGCGCCGCCTGAGCCCGCGGGACACAGGCCAGAAGAGGCCTGCATCGCATCGCTGCTAAGGAGGTAAGTATAAGTGTTTATTTTATTTTTTTAATACCGGACTTTACTGGGACATGAGGAGGCACTTCATACTGGCAAATGAGGGGGAGGGGGTTGGCAACTTGGCACTTACTGGCAAATGGGGGGGGGGGGGGTTGGCACTTCTTACTGGCAAATAGAGGGGGGTTGGAACTTCATACTGGCAGATGAGGGGGGGTTTGGTACTTCTTACTGGCAGATGAGGGGGGGGGGGGGGTTACACTTTTTATTGGCAAATGAGGGGGGTTGGCGCTTACTGGCAAATGAGGGGGGGTTGGCACTTCATACTTACAAATGAGGGGGGGTTTGGCACTTCATACTGGCAAATGAGGGGGGGTTTGGCACTTGGTACTGGCAAATGAGGGGGGTTGGCGCTTACTGGCAAATGAGGGGGGTTGGCACTTCATACTTACAAATGAGGGGGGGTTTGGCACTTCATACTGGCAAATGAGGGGGGGTTGGCACTTCATACTGGCAAATGAGGGGGGGTTTGGCACTTGGTACTGGCAAATGAAGGGGGGTTGGCACTTGATACTGGCAAATGTAGGGGGGGTTGGCACTTGATACTGGCAAATGGGGGTTTGGCACTTGATACTGGCACATGGGGGGGAGAGAGGCACTTGTTACTGGCACATTATTGGGGGCACTATTGGGGACCACAGGGCACAGTATTGGGGTAGTAGGATGTTTTGTCCAGAAGATGGTAGGATGATGGAAAAGTAGTAAACTAAGATTTTTTTTTTGGTCAAACTGCAGAGATTAAAAACGGCGTAATAATGGTGGTCTGGTCTGAAAGGAGAAGACGAGGACAGAGAACATCTACATCGAAGGAGACGTCACTGGATGTAAGAGGTACGGGCGCAATTTATGGGTGGGGCTGTGTGTGTGTGTGGTTTTAGGGCGGGTGGGGACACAGGGGCCCCATAATCTCCTATTGCCCGGGGAAATGCCCCTTCCCGAGACCGGGGGGGGCATGGATCAGTTTCGCACAGGGGGCCCATGGATTGTGTGTACGCCACTGGTTTCCTGTAGTTCTTGACCAGGTTAGCACACACTGCCACAGGGATTTTGGCCCACTCCTCCACACAGATCTCCTCTAGATCTGTCAGGTTTCGGGGCTGTTTCTGAGCAACACAGAGTTTCAGCTCCCTCCAAAGATGTTCTATTGGATTTAGGTCTGGAGACTGACTAGGCCACTCCAGAACCTTGATATGCTTCTTACGGAGCCACTCCTTGGTTATCCTGGCTGTGTGCTTCGGGTCGTTGTCATGTTGGAAGACCCAGCCACGACCCATCATCAATGCTCTGACTGAAGGAAGGAGATTGTTGCTCAAAATCTCACAATAAATGACCCCATTCATCCTCTCCTTAATACAGTGCAGTCGTCCTGTCCCCTTCGCAGAAAAGCACCCCAAAGCATGATGTTACCACACCCATGCTTCACAGTAGGGATGGTGTTCTTGGGATGCAACTCGTCCTTCTTTTTCCTTCAAACACGACGAGTGAAGTTTAGACCAAAAAGTTCTACTTTGGTCTCATCTGACCACATGACTTTCTCCCATGCCTCCTCTGGATCATCCAGATGGTCATTGGCAAACTTCAGATGGGCCTGGACATGTGAGTGCAAACCTGGTCTAAGATCTACGTTTGACCTCTGTATTGTAATTGCAAACAAAGGCTTCTGTACCTCTGTAGTTTTACCAGAGCTAGAGAGCCGGACGATAGCCATCACAGTTATAGGTGGTCATAATGTAGTCAAAAGTAGTGTAAGACAGAATCTTGCACAAGATCACCTAGCACTGAAACACCATTACAGCTCCAATTGGCAAAAGAGGCATGAGGCAAAAGGGCGCACAAAACGGAGACAGGCATAGAGGAAAGACAGGGGGGAATAATGTTCCATTTTATACCCAATTGCGTCCGGCACTTATGGCAGGGGAGTAAAAAAATGAAGGACAACAAAAAAAATAATAATAATCAGCCAAGCTAGTATGGATAGTCATGCAAGTTTTGATATGCACCCAAGGTTTAGCTATGTCATCTGTCCACAACTCGTCCATAATAGCTGCATAATATTAGTAGGTTACACACGGACACCCCAGTCCCCACCATGGCAACAGGAAGTAGTAAGGTGTGCATAGGGACCCTGGCTCATTGGTGGTGCCATACAAACTGCATGATAGGACAGGTAGCTAAATTTGTTTAAATGATGATTAGCAAGCTGAGACTGAAGTTCTTGATATTTGTGCAATCTAGTTTTCCCTCTCATGAGAGCGATAGTGTGTCTCCTGAGAGTAGCCTTATGAGCACACTACAAAACTGCATTGAGTCATTAAAAGAAAGTAATCCAAAAGGGTATCAGAGGTAGAAGGTGCATATCTAGGGTGGTGAAGAATGAAATAAAGTAGAGGTTGGAGGGGAAGAACATTCACATAATTGTAATGAAATATGGGTGTGATCAGACCAAGTCAGATCTCCTGTGGTGGTACTCATGACCGCAGGAATTAGTGTACGGTCTATTGGAAAAAAGTCCATACGAGTATACACCTTATGAGAGTGGGGAAAAAAAAGGTATAGTCTTATTCAGACAGATACTGCATATGCCAGATATCATATAGATCATGAAGATAAAAGATTTGCTAATGGAGTAGGCTCAGGATGGGCAATTAAGCTGGTGGAATCCATGGAGGGCCAAATGACTTTGTTAAAGTGACCTACATTCATTAAATGGTCCACTTGAATTTTTTTTATGTCAAAATAAGCATAATGAAGTAGTATTAGCGAGAATTAGGGGCATAGATCGATACCAGAATAAACTGTATGTTATTCAAAGGGCATAACAAAATGACATATTGGCCATCAGATATCTGGCATTACAGCTACATTATAGTAAAAAGTCATTATTTTATTTATATCAAAATGGTACATATCTATTTCTATTTGTTTATACAGTGCCAACATATTCTGTAGCATGTGCAGAAATTGTCACAGTGGCTGTTCACAACGGGTCCCGCAGTCTTATTTCCCTATCTTACATATACAAGGACCAGTATAGATGTAGCAGTCTAGAATTTGACCCCTAAAGGGGTTGGCCCATTTGGGACATTGAAATATTAGATAGAAGCGGGTCACAGAGGTGGAATCCGCACCTATCTTGAGAATAGGGCCTCAAATATGAAGGAGAGCACATGCGTGGTGTGTTCTCCATTCATTACTATGACAGTTCCAAAAACAGCTGACTCCGCACACTCAGTTATTTTTGGAACTCCCACAGTGAACAGAGTGAACAGAGGGTGGCCGTGCATTTGCAGCAGCTCTCTATTCACTTTGGGAGTCCCGTTGTGGACACAGGAGCGGGTCCCACACATTGATGGTATATCCTAGGTTTTGTTGTATTATGTGTCAATTTCAAGTTTGCTGCAACAGTGCATCTAACATCAAGTTGCATTTGGTATATTTACATGTTGTGAACTACCCAGAGGAAACCTATCTAAGGATAGGGAGAACATACAAACTCCATGCAGATATTGCCCTTGCTTGGTTTTAAACCCCGAACTGTGGTGCTGCAATGCTAACCTGTGAGATACATTGCGCCAATGGTACGAATAGTAAAAAAATAAGAACTACAAATAAAAAAGAGGCATTATTTCACATGTGGAAACATTGGAAGAAAAGCTCAGAGTGCCTGTTACTACAGTCTGTGTGGACCCTCTGTACCAACCAACCAGTTTTACTGTGGGCCAACTCTAAGGGCATTATCCTGGCAGGCTTCCAGTATTCACCCTTTAAACCCTGTATCGGGATCTCAACTTTGCAGTGTGGGAGCCACCAGGCCACCACCTTCTGAGATAGTCCAGGTGGGGTTGACAGCTGACACTGATCAACACCAATGCTCAGCATAGAGCAGTCAGGCAAAAAGTGTAGTCAGAATATGGGCCTAGTCTGTCAATGATTGCTAAAAGATCTGTAATTACCTTATAATAACAGCTTTCATTAATGTCTCCTGTCCCTTTCCACTGCTTCTTTAAAAGACCGTTGCTAGGGCTCATCTGTATCCCAACTTAATGTAAACAGAAGACAGAGGGGCGGTCCCTCACACTGCATGCCTGCATTAGGCTTGGGAGTGAGGAGGCGTGTCTTTCAGTAATCCAATCTGATTGGCTGCCAGGAAGCTGCTAGCTACAGCAAGTGTATATGGGAAGTAAGGGAAGTCAGTTTTGGCCTCAGAGAACTGGCAGAGGAGCCATCTTGAGAAGTTCCTCATATTGTAGGATTCAAGACAGTCGTAACTAAGGGGAAAACTCAAGGAAAACGGTGGTATGTGAAGAAACTAAAGATTGCTTTATGCATAATGCTGCTGCAGCAGTAACATATGCTAAAATAGTTATTTTTTTAATGAAAATATGACAGTTATGTCAGAATGATACTATATTTTTTTAAATAATTTATAAATGCTTACATCATATGGACATCCATGACAACAGCATGAAATCCAGTAAGTCTTCTCATGCTTTACAGTGGCCAAATGAACCACAGACCATGCACATTAGATGTTCATTGACTTCTATGGGACAGTTTTCTACACTTGCTCAGTGACATGTGTAGAAGTCATTGTGCATTGAGGGGTTGTAGATAAGCTGTGACATCTTTTATTGTGAATGGTGGATCCAATGTTATCTATACAGAGGAGGGAAATTTAAATATTATTTTTTTTTAAATTAAATTAAAAATAACATTACTAAAAGTTATTAAACAATAAATTCAACATAAAAGTTTGATTCAAACAATAGGTCTTATTCCGATGACACATTCCCTTCAAATCTTACCAAAAAGTTGTATGTAAGCTATTCAAATGAAGAATGCTCCACTACTATAGCCCATAATTGCAATCATAGCTATACACTGCAAAGCAAATTGTTTCCAAGGGTGCAGAAAACTGAAATTAAGGGAAGGGTTACAAATACTCCAAAACTTAAAGAAAATACAGATATGTGCTTGGTTGGTAGGCCTACTGATGAGATGCTGATGACCTATCTTGAGGATAGATCATCAGTTTAAAACAGAAAACACCTTTGATTGGTGAAGGGATGCCATTTTTACAGATACTACAAAAAAAGAGTAAAGACAATAACCCAAGAATCATGTGTAAACAACTATAGCCAGCTAAAAAATTCTTCCATGCCCTAATCAGTTTAGTTTCTCTTTTCTATAAATGGGTGCTTAAGGTCATGATTAAGGACTAGTATTGTGCGAAATGCATTGACTGGGAGTTTTATTTCCCTGATTCACATATTTCTGCTATATTCTACCATGCTGCTTGAATCATGTAAATATATTTTTAAAGGGAACTTGTCAAGTTAAACACCGCACGCAGAGGTTTTCTTCTGGCAGATTCTCGCCATATTTGCCGGAATGTAGCCGATCTCCGCCAGTCTCCATTATAGTTAATGGGGCCGGAAGGAGATTTACAAACAAATTCTGGCAATGCTCGAAAGCAAAGAGATCCAGATGTATAGCACTGGTGTGAAACTAGCCTGACTGAAAATGTACTCTATATAAAAATAAATCATGTTATTAACCAGGTGTGAGGGACGGGGTCAGCAAAATCTGTGTTGTGGAGGTAGAGCCTGTAATGTGGTGAGGGGGAGTTGCTAAGCTGGACTTTAACATACGGAGAAATGGTTTGGTTGACCAGGTTGGGGAAACCACATGCTCAATGTTAGAGTAACTTCGCCGGGGGAGGGGGACATGAGTGATATGGCAGGTTCCCAGATAAAGTATTAGACTGGGTGGCCAATAAGATCTGTTGGCCAGTGGTTGTTCGTCATATGGAGCAAGGGCCAATGGCAAAGGAGCCTCAACAGTATTGAAGCTGAGGCACGTGGGCCCTGGATTATTGGAATGTTGTATAGCAAGCGGTCAGGCGTATTTTTTTTATTATATGCCTCTAATAAATGTTAGGCAATGTTAATATAGAGTGCAATGTTTTTGCCAAAGAGTTTGTATGTGACAAGTATTATTTAAGAGGCGATGGGTCTACAGCAGTTGTGCCCCAGTTATCTCAGAAAAAACTGAATATATAGTGGGCAAAATCTGATCGACAGTGAAAGTTTATTTTCCGGGTGCATTTCGCTTTTTAAATTTTTTATTTTATTTATTTAGTGCCTCAAGCAGCATAATGGAAATATTCATACTTGTACATTTCAGTTTCTCCTCTTTAAAACCAGGATATAACAATGAAGTAAAATACAGTATAAATGATATTTCTGTACAATAATGTGCATTTTTCACCCACATCCATCCAGAAATATAACGCTCATAAGAATAAAAATAATAACAAGAAAGTAAAACTGGGATTTGTTAGTTTTAATCATCAAGACTTAACCTAGAAAAGGATCTCTGCAATGGTTGCACTGGGTTTTTCAAAGGATTACACTTTTCATGGATGTTTAATACAGCGCTTGCTGCAATGTTGTTTTGCCTCTAAGTTTATAGTAACAAGAACATTTGAGAGCGGCTGATTATTTTTATTAATGCATCTTTGCACAATTATAGGTAAGAAGAAATTTGCACTCATGTCATTTAAATTTGCTTCCTCACATGCCCTTATACTGCAACAATAAACATAAAAGCAGTTTAAATTAGGCCGAGTTCACATCAGCGTTCAGCCTTTCCGTTCTCCTGCTCCGTTATAGGAGCACACAGCATCATAGATTACAATGATGCTGTGCAATCTTGTGGCGCCCCCCCCCCCCCCCCCCCCCGTTTCACCTAAACATACACAAAGAGGAAAACAATCTTTGTAACAAATAGTTTTTCACACAATCTCAGGCCGGCCTGCTGTAAGAGACCGACTGCGAGCTGTGTCCAATGGCGGATCCAGTGCCTGGTCTCGGGAGGGGCAATTCCAGATTATTTTCTGTCCGCTGCCACAAAACAATGGTGCTTATAGAACAGACTACACAGTGTAGAGGTATACTGTATATTGTGTGGCACAGTGTAGAGGTATACTGTATATTGTGTGGCACAGTGTATGCTATATGTGTATAACAAACATATTTCACATGAAAACTTACAATTACGTGGCTTGGCCCTTGGGGATCTCGGACACCACTTCAACACTTTGGCCGGGGGCTCGGTGGAGCGGATGTTGTGTTTTATCCTAATGAGAGAGATTTCATAATAAGGATTTGGAGAAGGGGCAGAGGGATAGCAGAGCAGGGAGAGACTGGTGCTGCTACTAGGGAGCTCATACCACGGGGGAGTAATAAAGCCCACCATAATGCCCCCCAGTAGAAATAATTCCCCTTATAATGTGACAGTGCAAGAAATACCCCCTTGTAATGCCCCCAGTTCAGCTAATGTCCCCATAGTGCCCCCATAATGTGCCAGTATAAAATACCCCTATACAGTGCCCAATAGTGCTCCTCTCCCCCCTTCCTTCTAGTGCCCCCCATAATGTACCAGTATAAAATGCCCCAGTAGATGCCCTCAGTGTCCCCCTTAATTTGCAAGTATAAAATACCCCTTCTTAGTGTCCCCTGTAGATGAACCCATAGTACTCCTCTCCCCCTTCCCCATAGTGCCCACCATAATGTGTCCCAGTATAAAATTCTACTGTACAGAGCCCCCATATAAAATACCCCTTCTTTGTGGCCTCAGTAGATGCCCCTATAGTGCCCCCAATAATGTGCCAGTAACAAGAGCAACCGCCCCAATCATGTGCCAGTAATAACGGCCCCCAATCATGTGCCAGTAATAAGAGCCCCTTTTAGACCAACCTATAAAAAAAACTCTAATAAGGTGTACAAAATACACTGGGGTCTAGTATAATATACTGAAACCAACAAAAGAAGAGAGACCAATAACCCCATTGAAAAATGAGAGAACACTCATACAAAATATATGTAGTTTATTAGGGCAAAAAATAATAAATATACACTAAGGCCTCTTTCACACTTGCGTTGTTGGGATCCGGCATGCACTTCCGTTGCCGGAGGTGCCTGCCGGATCCGTAACAACGCAAGTGTACTGAAAGCATTTGAAGACGGAACCGTCTTCCAAATGCTTTCAGTGTTACTATGGCACCCAGGACGCTATTAAAGTCCTGGTTGCCATAGTAGTAGCGGGGAGCGGGGGAGCGGTATACTTACAGTCCGTGCGGCTCCCCGGGCGCTCCAGAATGACGTCAGAGCGCCCCATGCGCATGGATGACGTGATCCATGTGATCACGTGATCCATGCGCTTGGGGCGCCCTGACGTCACTCTGGAGCGCCCGGGGAGCCGCACGGACGGTAAGTATGCTGCTCCCCTGCTCCCCGCTACACTTACCATGGCTGTCAGGACTTTAGCGTCCCGGTAGCCATGGTAACTATTCAGAAAAAGCTAAATGTCGGGTCCGGCAATGCGCCGAAACGACGTTTAGCTTAAGGACGGATCCGGATCAATGCCTTTCAATGGGCATTGATCCCGGATCCGGCCTTGCGGCAAGTCTTCAGGATTTTTGGCCGGAGCAAAAAGCGCAGCATGCTGCGGTATTTTCTCCGGCCAAAAAACGTTCCGTACCGGAACTGAAGACATCCTGATGCATCCTGAACGGATTACTCTCCATTCAGAATGCATTAGGATAATCCTGATCAGTATTCTTCCGGCATAGAGTCCCGACGACGGAACTCTATGCCGGAAGACAATAACGCAAGTGTGAAAGAGCCCTAACACGAAGGCACAAGGTAAAAGGGGATGGGACGCCCCGTATAGCGGGACCGTGAACCCCCACCCTCACATATACCAGACTAACAAGGAAAAAGTGTCTTAAAACACTAAGTGTAGAACCGCATATTAATGGGAGAACTGTAGATTCGCCCAGAACATATAAACATATGTATTGCACACATATAAAAGATCAATAAGGTCACACATAACAGACTTTCCCACCACTAGTGACTATAGTGGCCATCATGTGAAATACAGGCAGCCAAATCACATAATAACTGAATACAGGTCAAACAAGAGTGGTATGTGTAAGCAATGACACTAAAATAACATACTAGACATGTATAAAGCAAGACATAAATTACCCATGATATGCGGGAACACAAGGTTTATGACCAGAGCTGCACCTCGACGCGCGTTTCGCCAATAAAGGCTTCGTCAGGAGGTAAAGATTACACGCAGGTGTCCGTCTTTAAATAGTGTGGTCCACAACCGGCATTTGATTTTGCGCATGCGCCCAGTGACTAAGGATGTAACATCATAGAAGCGCGCCACGTTTGCCATCTGTAAACCAAACGAGACACGCCCAACGCGTCACATGGCCAGGCAAGGAGGAGGGAGTCGCTCTGAGAACGCGCAGCCACAACCCCCTCCCGTCCAATCACATTTCACATGACACGAGGGCGAGCGTCATCCGGCTCCCATGGAAACCAGGTATAGGAGCGCCCCCCACAATGTCACTCCACAGCGCACTGGTGCGATGCGCAATTGCCAGGTGGAGACAATAGATGGAAGACAAGATGGGGCAAATATCGTAAATATCATCTATTCTAAACAATACAGCATACAGGGGTAACAATAGATGAAAAGCATAATACTCGAAAAGTAACATAACATGTCTCAGGTGCAATATATCTCCCATTACAGTACATGTCATATCAAGGCAGCTTATAAAATCCAATATTTATTAAAATTATAAAGAATAATAATAAATAAATACAAAATACAATGATGAAGTATTGGCAAACAAGCGGGGATATATTTCCCCTCTCAATCATACCACATGATGCATAGCTAAAAGTGACCTATACTATAAGTGACAAACTAACAATATACCCTCATAATAGATACAGTAATATCATTAAACAATATAACATGATAGTAGTGTAATAATAGAAAAGTTAATTAATTGAATAATTGAAAATTGATATACAGGAAAATTTCTCACCCCCCCCCTTTTTTTCCATATATAATTTTATATATTACATATACTAAATACAATTCATATACACTGCTCAAAAAAATAAAGGGAACACAAAAATAACACATCCTAGATCTGAATTAATTAAATATTCTTCTGAAATACTTTGTTCTTTACATAGTTGAATGTGCTGACAACAAAATCACACAAAAATTAAAAAATGGAAATCAAATTTTTCAACCCATGGAGGTTTGGATTTGGAGTCACACTCAAAATTAAAGTGGAAAAACACACTACAGGCTGATCCAACTTTGATGTAATGTCCTTAAAACAAGTCAAAATGAGGCCCAGTAGTGTGTGTGGCCTCCACGTGCCTGTATGACCTCCCTACAACGCCTGTGCATGCTCCTGATGAGGTGGCGGACGGTCTCCTGAGGGATCTCCTCCCAGACCTGGACTAAAGCATCTGCCAACTCCTGGACAGTCTGTGGTGCAACGTGACGTTGGTGGATAGAGCGAGACATGATGTCCCAGATGTGCTCAATTGGATTCAGGTCTGGGGAACGGGCGGGCCAGTCCATAGCATCAATGCCTTCGTCTTGCAGGAACTGCTGACACACTCCAGCCACATGAAGTCTAGCATTGTCTTGCATTAGGAGGAACCCAGTGCCAACCGCACCAGCATATGGTCTCACAAGGGGTCTGAGGATCTCATCTCGGTACCTAATGGCAGTCAGGCTACCTCTGGCGAGCACATGGAGGGCTGTGCGGCCCTTCAAAGAAATGCCACCCCACACCATTACTGACCCAATGCCAAACCGGTCATACTGGAGGATGTTGCAGGCAGCAGAACGTTCTCCACGGCATCTCCAGACTCTGTCACATGTGCTCAGTGTGAACCTGCTTTCATCTGTGAAGAGCACAGGGCGCCAGTGGCGAATTTGCCAATCTTGGTGTTCTCTGGCAAATGCCAAACGTCCTGCACGGTGTTGGGCTGTAAGCACAACCCCCACCTGTGGATGTCGGGCCCTCATATCACCCTCATGGAGTCTGTTTCTGACCGTTTGAGCAGACACATGCACAATTGTGGTTTGCTGGAGGTCATTTTGCAGGGCTCTGGCCAGGGCCGTCTTTACCGCAGTTCAAAAGGGGCAGCTGCCCCGGGCCCAGTGTCTCCTGGGGGGCCCAAGCAGCATTTTACTTGGATTTTACTTGGGCCACCTATATTTTGTTGCCGCCGCCGCCCGCCGGCCATGTAACATCACAAAGTCACGGTCCGGACTTTAGAAAGAGACTGAGTGAGGAGGGGGCGGGGCCCGCGGCCGCTCTGCGCTCCGCTCTGCTGCCTGGCCTGCTTGTCTCTTTAACAGAGCAGACCAGTGGCTACTGGAGAGTGACGCAGCTGCCGCACAGGCAGAGAGAAGAAGGAGGCGGAGCGAGCCCCAGCCAGCAGCCACAACAGACACAGCCTGAGCCAGACAAGCAACTAACAGAACCTACAGGTATTTGGTAGCCATGGGGGGCGGGGGGGTCTCATATAGGACAAGGGGACAGTGTGTGCTTTCCTGCTACTACATCAACCCCCCCCCCTCCCAGGGATTTTGGGGGCCATTAAGGGTTGGACTTTAACTCCTTGCTGCTGATGTTGAGTGTGCCAGTGTGTGTGTCCGTCCCTGTGTGTGTGACTGTCCGTTCCTGTGTGTGTGTGTGTGTGTGTGTGTGTCCGTCCCTGTGTGTGTGTGTGTGTCCCTTTGTGTGTGTGTGTGTGTGTCTGTCCCTTTGTGTGTGTGTGTCTGTCCCTTTGTGTGTGTGTGTCCGTCCCTGTGTGTGTGTCTGTCCCTTTGTGTGTGTCCGTCCCTGTGTGTGTGTGTGTGTCTGTCCCTTTGTGTGTGTGTGTGTGTGTGTGTCCGTCCCTGTGTGTGTGTCCGTCCCTGTGTGTGTGTCTGTCCCTTTGTGTGTGTCTGTCCCTTTGTGTGTGTCTGTCCCTTTGTGTGTGTCCGTCCCTGTGTGTGTGTGTGTGTGTCTGTCCCTTTGTGTGTGTGTGTCTGTCCCTTTGTGTGTGTGTGTGTGTGTCCCTTTGTGTGTGTGTGTGTCTGTCCCTTTGTGTGTGTGTGTGTGTGTCCCTTTGTGTGTGTCTGTCCCTTTGTGTGTGTGTGTGTCCGTCCCTGTGTCTGTGTGTGTGTGTCCGTCCCTGTGTCTGTGTGTGTGTGTCCGTCCCTGTGTGTGTGTGTGTCTCTCCCTGTGTGTATCACCATGCCCACAGTGTTCCTATGTCTTGACGCAGCTGCTTCAGAACGTTCTGTGCGGGGCAAGAGGAAGAAGATGGAAGAGGAGGCAGTGCCAGCATGGAGTCCGTGCGATAGACACAGGGAGGCACACTAAGGACGAAGGTAACACTTCCACATGATCTACACTAGTGTTATCTGTGGTTTTACATAGGGCTGCAGGTAACACTACTACATTATTTAGCACTAGTGTTATCTGTGGTTTTACATAGGACTGCAGGTAACACTACCACAAGGTTAGCTCGCACAGGGCGCCTGAACACCTAAGGCCGGCCCTGGCTGCGCACCCCAGCGCCAAGGGATGACGTCACTGATGTAATATGCCTCTTATATGTGGAGAGCGGTGATGTCACAGATGTAATATATCACCTATATATGGACAGCGGTGATGTCACTTATGTAATATATTACTTATAAGTGATATATTACATCAGTGACATCACCACTCTCCACACATAAGTAATATATTACATCAGTGACATCACTGCTGTCCACATATACCGGTAAGTAATATATTACATCAGTGACATCACCGCTCATCACATATATGTGGAGAGCGGTGATGTCACTGATGTAATATATCGCCTATATGTGGACAGCGGTGATGTCACTGATGTAATATATCACTTATATGTGGAGAGCGGTGATGTCACTGATATAATATATCATTATATGTGGAGAGTGTTCATGTCACTGATGCAATACAGCGATCCAGATGGCGACCAAAATGGTCGCCAATGCGCCTTAAAATTTGCAGATGGCGACAAGACTTGTCATAGGCTACAGGCCTGAGGTCTATTTGGTAGTGAAATCCCAGCGCAGGCAGGCGTGATGATGTCATCACGCCCGCCTGTGCCAGGATGCGGTGAGGTGTGCGCGTCTGCGTTGCACCATCCCTCGCCGTACCAGCAGCTAGTGAGCGCCAGTGAAAGGAAACAGGTGAGTATAAGATTTTCGCTTTTTTTTAAGGTGTGGGAAGGCGGGATCCAGGGGGCCCAAGTAAATTCTTGCCCAGGGTCCAATCAATATTAAAGACGGCCCTGGCTCTGGCAGTGCTCCTCCTGTTCCTCCTTGCACAAAGGCGGAGGTAGCGGTCCTGCTGCTGGGTTGTTGCCCTCCTACGACCTCCTCCACGTCTCCTGATGTACTGGCCTGTCTCCTGGTAGCGCCTCCATGCTCTGGACACTACGCTGACAGACACAGCAAACCTTCTTGCCACAGCTCGCATTGATGTGCCATCCTGGATAAGCTGCACTACCTGAGCCACTTGTGTGGGTTGTAGACTCCGTCTCATGCTACCACTAGAGTGAAAGTACCGCCAGCATTCAAAAGTGACCAAAACATCAGCCAGGAAGCATAGGAACTGAGAAGTGGTCTGTGGGAACCACCTGCAGAACCACTACTTTATTGGGGGTGTCTTGCTAATTGCCTATAATTTCCACCTGTTGTCTATCCCATTTGCACAACAGCATGTGAAATTGATTGTCACTGAGTGTTGCTTCCTATGTGGACAGTTTGATTTCACAGAAGTGTGATTGACTTGGAGTTACATTGTGTTGTTTAAGTGTTCCCTTTATTTTTTTGAGCAGTGTATAAAGTGCATTACATGTCACAATATCAGAACACAAAGTGTAAACTATAAGTCCAATCCACATTATAAAAATAAAAGAATAAAAATAAATAACGTGAGTATAATATGTGACAACAATAAAGTGCATGGTGCAGTACGGCCCTGAGACCATAGCCACAGAGCATATCCCTACAAAAATAATAAATGCTAGGTACATTATAAGTGCCAATGCCCCAACTGCATCATGTGGTCGCCAAATACTAACAAAAAAGGTTATAAAGGACAAAGAGCAGCAGCCAAAAACCCCCACACACGTGTGTAGGTATTAGGATGTTAATGGATATCCATTGCTCCAATAGCAGTTTTTCTTCTCTAGGCCCGAGTCTCACATGTCTCCAGTAGAACTACACAAAATCGCAGCAGAATTAGATATACTATGGAAAACAAATAACAGCAATAAATACATAATAAGGGGACAACCAACAATAAAAGTTAAAAAATGCGATTTATAGAAAAGACTTGAAGCTAACTGTCTCATTTAAACCTCTAGTTATCTCGCTCTTAAGTAGAACAATCCATTTTGTCTCCAGCTGCAGGAGACGCTTCTTAATATCACCTCCACGACAGCCCATGGAGACCCTATTATTGCCCCTAACCTGTAAACCTCGGGGGTCACAATTATGTTTATCCCTAAAGTGTAGGGCTATAGGTTGAAATTGGGTCAACTCGTCATATTCGGTGGTAGCTGCTTGGCGGATCTTACTTGCATGTTCAAATATCCTAACACGCAACTCCCTAGTAGTCATCCCAACATACAAGAGATTGCAGGGAGATGTGATCAGATATATCACAGATGCAGTTCTGCATGTGATATGATGTACAATATGATAATCCCGTAGACCCTCAAAGTCCTTAAATGTGGAGGTCCGAACCATGTATCTACACGCCTGACAGTTCTTACATGGGTAAGAGCCCCATTTAGGGCCCTTACTCCCAAAGATATAGGATGGCAATGGGGATACATAGTGACTGTTGGTAAGCATATCACCCAGGTTTTTGGAACGTCACTACGTAATCTGGGGATAGTCTCGAAATGTCGTAAAAGGAGTAATGAACCGACAGCTGGTATTATCGCCTTCGACGTGTCTGCTCAAGCGATCAGAGATTTGAGGCCCAGTCTAGGGAGTTGTCCAGGAGGTTTCAAAATAGAGCATATAATCAATGTGACATTAAGAGGGGTTATGCACGTGCTAAATCCACAAATAGGGACTCTCTCTTGGCCAGCAATAGACAAAAGACCGATAATACCAGCTGTCGGTTCATTACGCCATTTAATACGCAATGGCGTAAAATACGCGAAATACTTACTAACTACTGGACCATACTGCTCTCAGATAATGATTTGCGGGCGACACTTCGAGACTATCCCCAGGTTACGTGGCGACGTTCCAAAAACCTGGGTGATATGCTTACCAACAGTCACTATGTATCCCCATCGCCATCCTATATCTTTGGAAGTAAGGGCCCTAAATGGGGCTCTTACCCATGTAACAACTGTCAGGCGTGTAGATACATGGTTTGGACCTCCACATTTATGGACTCTGAGGGTCTATGGGATTATCATATTGTACATCATATCACATGCAGAACTGCATCTGTGATATACCTGATCACATGTCCCTGCAATCTCTTGTATGTTGGGATGACCACTAGGGAGTTGCGTGTTAGGATATTTGAACACGCAAGTAAGATCTGCCAAGCAGCTACCACCGAATATGACGAGTTGACCCAATTTCAACCTATAGCCCTACACTTTAGGGATAAACATAATTGTGACCCCCGAGGTTTACAGGTTAGGGGCATTGATAGGGTCTCCATGGGCTGTCGTGGAGGTGATATTAAGAAGCGTCTCCTGCAGCTGGAGACAAAATGGATTGTTCTACTTAAGAGCGAGATACCCAGAGGTTTAAATGAGACAGTTAGCTTCAAGTCTTTTCTATAAATCATGTTTTTTAACTTTTATTGTTGGTTGTCCACTTATTATGTATTTATTGCTGTTATTTGTTTTCCATAGTATATCTAATTCTGCTGCGATTTTGTGTAGTTCTACTGGAGACATGTGAGACTCGGGCCTAGAGAAGAAAAACTGCTATTGGAGCAATGGATATCCATTAACATCCTAATATCTACACACGTGTGTGGGGGGTTTTGGCTGCTGCTCTTTGTCCTTTATAACCTTTTTTGTTAGTATTTGGCGACCACATGATGCAGTTGGGGCATTGGCACTTATTATGTACCTAGCATTTATACATTTTGTAGGGATATGCTCTGTGGCTATGGTCTCAGGGCCGTACTGCACCATGCACTTTATTGTTTTCACATATTACACATATGTTATTTATTTTTATTCTTTATTTTTATAATGTCGATTGGACTTATAGTTTACACTTTGTGTTCTGATATTGTGACATGTATTGCACTTTATATATGAATTGTATTTAGTATATGAAATATATAAAATTTTATATGGAAAAAAAGGGGGGGGGGAATGAGAAATTTTCAATTATTTTTATTGATTGATTGTTTTTTATTCCTGTATATCAATTTTCAATTATTCAATTAATTAACTTTTCTATTATTACACTACTATCATGTTATATTGTTTAATGATATCACTGTATCTATTATGAGGGTATATTGTTAGTTTGTCACTTATAGTATAGGTCACTTTTAGCTATGCATCATGTGGTATGATTGAGAGGGGAAATATATCCCCGCTTGTTTGCCAATACTTCATCATTGTATTTTGTATTTATTTATTATTATTATTTATAATTTTATAAATATTGGATTTTATAAGCTGCCTTGATATGACATGAGATATATTGCACCTGAGACATGTTATGTTACTTTTCGAGTATTATGCTTTTCATCTATTGTTACCCCTGTATGCTGTATTGTTTAGATGATATTTACGATATTTGCCCCATCTTGTCTTCCATCTATTGTTTCCACCTGGCAATTGCGCATCGCACCTGTGCGCTGTGGAGTGACATTGTGGGGGCGCTCCTATACCTGGTTTCCATGGGAGCCGGCTGACGCGCCCTCGTGTCATGTGAAATGTGATCGGAAGGGAGGGGGTTGTGGCTGCGCTTTCTCAGCGTGGCTCCCTCCTCCTTGACTGGCCATGTGACGCGATGGGCGTGTCTCGTTTGGTTTCCGGGTGGCGGGTGGCGCGCTTCTATGATGTTACATCCTTAAATCACTGGGCGCATGCGCAAAATCAAATGCCGGTTGTGGACCACTTAAAGACGGACACCTGCGTGTAATCTTTACCTCCTGACGAAGCCTTTCTTGGCGAAACGCGCGTCGAGGTGCAGCCCTGGTCATACACCTTGTGTTCCCGCATATCATGGGTAATTTATGTCTTGCTTTATACATGTCTAGTATGTTATTTTAGTGTCATTGCTTACACATACCACTCTTGTTTCATCAGTATTCAGTTATTATGTGATTTGGCTGCCTGTATTTCACGTGATGGCCACTATAGTCACTAGTGGTGGGAAAGTCTGTTATGTGTGACCTTATTGATCTTTTATTTGTGTGCAATACATATGTTTATATGTTATTCTGGGCGAATCTACAGTTCTCCCATTAATATGCAGTTCTACACTTAGTGTTTTATGACACTTTTTCCTTGTTAGTCTGGTATATGTGAGGGTGGGGGTTCACGGTCCCACTACACGGGGCGTCCCATCCCCTTTTACCTTGTTCCTTCGTGTTATTGTATATTTATTATTTTTCACCCTAATAAACTATATATATTTTATGAGTGTTCTCTCATTTTTCAATGGGGTTATTGGTCTCTCTTCTTTTGTTGGTTTCAGTAATAAGAGCCCCCCCCATCATGTGCCAGTAATAACAGCCCCCAATGTGCCAGTAATAGCCCCCCAATGTGCCAGTAATAACGCCCCCCCCATCATGTGCCAGTAATAACGGCCCCCATCATGTGCCAGTAATAAGAGCCCCCCATCATGTTCCAGTAATAACAGCCCCCCCAATGTGCCAGTAATAGCCCTCCCAATGTGCCAGTAATAACGGCCCCCATCATGTGCCAGTAATAAGAGCCCCCCATCATGTGCCAGTAATAACAGGCCCCCAATGTGCCAGTAATAGCCCTCCCAATGTGCCAGTAATAACGGCCCCCATTATGTGCCAGTAATAAGAGCCCCCCATCATGTGCCAGTAATAACAGCCCCCCCCATCATGTTCCAGTAATAACAGCCCCCCCAATGTGCCAGTAATAGCCCTCCCAATGTGCCAGTAATAGCTCCCCCAATGTGCCAGTAATAACAGCTCCCCCAATGTGCCAGTAATAACAGCCCCCCTATCATGTGCCAGTAATAACATCCCCGCATCATGTGCCAGTAATAACAGCCCCCCATCATGTGCCAGTAATAACAGCCCCCCATCATGTGCCAGTAATAATAGCCCCCCCCATCATGTGGCAGTTATAACAGCCCCCCATCATGTGCCAGTAATAACAGCCCCCCATCATGTGCCAGTAAAAGTATTGCATATATATAAAATAAAAAAAAAACACATACTTACCTTAGTGTCAGCAATGCGATGCAGGCCTCTTCCGGCCTGTGTCCCGCGCTGTACGGCTCAGGTGGCGGCCTAGTGCCTGCAGCCTATCAGAGGAAGGGAAAGGGACACGCCTCCCTTTGCGCCACCGCGCCCCTGGATCCGCCAGTGGCTGTGTCGGCCGCCGGGTGCCCCTGTTGCCACGGCGCCCTGTGCGGCCGCACAGCCCGCACACCCCAAAGGCCCCCCTGATGCTGTGCACATCGGGCCGCCCGCAGGACTATTGTCCTGCACTCATATGATCATATCAGTGTGGGACAACAGTCCCGCGGGTGGCCCGACGTGCACAGCATCATTGTAATCTATGATAATGTGCGCTCCCGTGCGCACGATCAATGCCACTCTGGGACATATGGCCCGCTCACGGACCGTATATCTTGGAGGGCATACGGTCGTGGACAAGAGGCCTAAGTGTGTGATCACTGGGACCCCACTAATCACAACAACAGGTGTCCCCTGTGCTCCATTTTGAATGGAGCCGCAGCATGCACACACCTGCCACATTTAGAAGGGATCTCAATCTGTAGGCAGCATGTTATAGAACAGAAGGAGCTGAGCAGATTGATACATATTTTTGTGGGAAAAGATTCAGTAAAACTTGGTATTTATACATTTATATCTCTGCTATTTCTAACTTAACCCCTTCTCTACCGCCATACGGCTATTTATGTCGGCAGTCGGGACTTTAAAGATGGCACATGCTCCTGAGTGGAGTGGGCACTAGAGCTGTAGGGTGCCTGCTGTTTCCTACAGCCGGCAGCCGTGGCTAATGTCTGCGACTGGCGGTGATGCCGATTGCGGACTTTAACACTTCAGATGCCGTGGTCAATCCTGACCAAGAGCATCTGAATGCTGAAAAACCGGAAGCACACAAGTGTGTTAGCAGCATCCCCTGTCCTCCTGTGTGACAGGAGGCTGCTGCTTAGTAATTTCTATGGAGCCCCTGCCTGTAGCAGGGCTCCATAGAAATACTGTAAAATCCTCATAGTCCAATGCTAATTCATTAGAGTCTATGAGAAAAGCAATCCAATGATTGCTTGTTATAGTTCTCTATGAAAACTATAAAAAATAAAGTGTAAAAATAAAATAAAAGTTTTTATAAATGTAAAAAATATTCAAAAAATATAAAATTTCAAATCACCCCCAAAAAAGTTATAGGGTCAGAATATGGAGACTACGGCTCTTTTCACACGAGCGAGTTTTCAGCGCGAGAGCAATGTGTGATGCGAACGCATAGCACCCGCACTGAATCCTGACCCATTCATTTCAATGGGTCTGTGTACATGAGTGTTTTTTTTCACACATCAGTTCTGCGTTGCGTGAAAAACACAGCATGTTCTATAATCTGCGTTTTTCACGCAGCCCCAGCCCCATAGAAGCGAATAGGGCTTCAGTGAAAAACGCATTGCATCCGCAAGCAAGTGAGGATGCAATGCGTTTTTCACTGATGGTTGCTCAGAGATGCTGTTTGTAAACCTTAATTTTTTTTTTTATCACGCACATGATAAATGCATCAAAATGCATTGCACCTGCGCGGAAAAAAAACTGAACAACTGAATGCAGACAAAACTGACTGAACTTGCTTGCAAAATGGTGCGAGTTTCACTGAATGCACCCTGAACGCATCCGGATCCAATCCGCCACGCTCGTCTGAAAGAGGCCCAAAAAAAAAAATGGTTTTTTTTCCCACACAAGGTTTTTATTTATTTTTTCAGTATAAAAATGCAAAAATAATAATAATAAATAAATAAAAAATATACATATGTGGTATTGCCGGTACTGACCTAAAGAATAAAAGTAACTGCCCAGTTTTATGGTATAGGGCAGGGGTACTCAACTACTTTTTGTAAAGGTCTACATAAATAAACCCGCTGTGAGGTGGAGGTCCAGACCAAACACCAAGAGGTGCGGGTACCGCACACAGATTGGGGGCCACTAAATTAATAGTCCTATTTACCTCACATTTCTAGCATGCCACTAGGAGGGCCACTTACCGCTCACTAACTGTGGGGACACTTTGCTGTTATTGATGCTGCCATACAGAGAGACTCTGACCACTCACTGACTTAATTTTTTATTTAAATTTTTTTTTTTTTCACATTTCTTTATTGAATTTTCCATTGCCAATTAGAAGTATACAATCCAATACAAACATAGTCATTGTTGTATTCAACGACAAAAGGAACATCATATAGGCAAAGTTTCTGAAGAGCTTACAGAAATTAAAATAACCCAAAACGGAAAAGAATACTCCCCCCTTATTCAAACCCACATCTCAGCCCATCTTCACCCCCCTCCCAGTTGCACATTTGTGACAATAATCCTGTTTTGATCGACCTGATTTTCAACTCACTTTCAATTTCCCCAACCCATCCTTCAGATCTTCTACCAAGTACCAAGACGCCAGTTTAAAAGAGGACATTATCTTTAGATATTCCGACTCTGAGACATATGCTAGAAGGAGAACAAAGGGGTTAAGGAGCAGGGCACTCTCAGAAATTTCGGACCATATAGAGAACCATTATAAAATATATATTCATTGATGTACTGAATATTCTAAAACGATGGAACTCGCTATAAAAACATATAAAATCCTAAATGTAGGTAAATGACATCAGTTGATATATCTAAATAGCAGCAAATTGGATCTAGACAATATTCAAATTAATAGTATACAGCCCTAACAACAGTATATCGATGGTGATCTAAAATAATTGAACTGAAATAAATCGAAGGTAACTATTGAGTCCACCTCTATCATTCAATGGTGTAACTTCAAAGTTCCTTAATATTTCCCACACCAAAACCAATCCGTCCTATGAATACTAATTTTAGAACCATCTTGAGCAGAGCGGCGTCCCGCTCGATCAGAATGGGTAGCGGCGTCCCGCTTCTTTGAAGCTTGCAAGCGATTACAAAGTTACCTTTGATCCAGCTTCCATCGAGTCAGTCTTAACCAAGCCGTGGGATATTGCTGCTTACTGCGCTGTGCTAATGATGTTGTCGCACTACGATATCGGGAGCTTTTTCTTCTAGTGAAGACCACGCTGGCGGCTTATTGTTACACACGTGGGCCAGTTGGTATGCCGGTCCTTTCTTGTGTTTGGCCGTCAAATCGCGCAGGTAACTTTCGAAGGTAATAGATCCCACTTTTTTCGGGTCAGTTTGGATCGATGGATGTTGATATTTCTGGTCACAAATGGCGGGGGATGTGGGACTCTATCTGTGATATGCCCTTCTTCTTCCTCCCTCCTCTTCATATTTTGAACTGTCTTTTTACCCTTGGGAGTACAATTTAAGGAACAGACCACAAGTTTCACACAACACGCGTTACCAGAGGGTAGAGAGATCACAACAGGAATATCACATTCCCCAACAGGAATACCACACTCCTCAACAAATACACCACAGATATCAGAGTTACCCACCAAGGGTAAGAAGACACGAGGAAGAAGGGCATATCACAGATAGAGTCCAATAAAATTGAAAATGATTCTATCATAAATTTAAGTTCTAAAACACTAACAGAGGCACAAAAACAATTACTCAATAAGGGCTTAAAATTTGCCCGAACAATCACTCTTAATAAATTTGATACATTTATAGGAGTAGAAAAATTCATCAGACGTCTTTGTTTAAAAAAATATTTCTTAAAAAATCCGGTTAATAGGGAAATTGGGAATAAGGACCAATTTATACATACATCTTGTAAAAAAACATTAAAAAAATATCAAAAAAATGAAATTAGCCAGGAAATGGCGTGTTTTAAGAAATGTGTAGAGAATGATATACGGAAGGTTAAGAACAATGTCAGATTCAA
Source organism: Bufo bufo (assembly GCF_905171765.1). Lineage (NCBI taxonomy): Eukaryota > Metazoa > Chordata > Amphibia > Anura > Bufonidae > Bufo > Bufo bufo. The sequence goes on from NC_053389.1 coordinate 681,055,851, forward strand.
ACGCAATAATCTGTCCAATGGTGAAATTATAGCCTTAAAAGAATTACAAAAAGAAAAAGAGATAGTAATTCGCCCGGCAGACAAGGGAGGGTCTATTGTGGTACAAGATCTTGAAAACTATAATAAAGAATGTTTGCGGCAGCTATCAGAGAGTAGTACCTATCAAAAACTTCCCAATGACCCAACCAATCAATTTTATTCAGAATTTTTAACTTTTTGTGATAAAGGCAAAATGAAGGGAATTTTAAATGAGGAGGAATATAAGTTCTTACTCAACAAAACCCCACGTATACCAATGTTTTATTGCGTACCTAAGATACATAAGGACTAACACAATCCACCAGGTCGACCAATTGTGTCAGGTATTGGGTCATTAACTTCAAATTTGTCCCAATACATTGATCAATTTTTGCAACCTAGGGTCCAAAATGTTCCATCATACACAAAGGACACTACCCAAATTATTCAGATAGTGGAAAAACTGACATTTAAAGAACAATGGATTATGGGATCACTTGATATCCAATCCCTCTACACAGTAATCATGAAAAAGGAAAGGAAGCAGTCAGATCCCAATTAACATTGGAAGAAAGGTCCCCAGAATGGGGACGGACCTGGTGCTCTGGCAGCGATACATAGATGACATCCTCTTTGTCTAGCAGGCTGGTAAAGAGAATTTGGATGTATTTTTAGAAGAGATTAATTTTAATGATAGGAACCTCAAATTTTCGGGAACTACAAGTCAGGAAACACTTGAATATTTAGATTTAAATATTACTGTCCAAGAAGACCGTCTTATGTGTAGCACCTTTGTTAAACCAACAGCTAGAAATAGCTACATTTTATTTAACAGTTGCCATCTCCCGAGTTGGTTGATTAATATCCCCCAGGGTCAATTCCGGAGGATTAAGCGAAACTGTACATTAGAACCACAATTTGAAATAGAAGCGGACAGAATGAAAGATACATTTTTAGAGAAGGACTACCCCACTGAGATTTTAGACACAGCATTGATGAAGGCTAGAGGTATGGATAGGAAAACTTTTTTTGAGGAGAGTGGGACACAGAAATCCGAATCTGAACAAGAAACCCTGAGGCTGATCCTACCCTTTAGTGAGGACTATAAAAAGATAGGTCATATTATCACTAAACATTGGTATTTATTACAAAAAGATAAGATGATAGGCACATTAATGCCACCATATCCGAGAATTACCTTCACAAAGGCCTCCAACTTAGGCCTGAAAGTGGCACCAACAGTTAAAAGTCAGTATACTAAGGAACTTACCATTCCTGGCTGGATGGGCTTGCAGGGTTTTTTTCAGATGTGGGAGTTGTAGAAATTGCAAGATCACATCCTTCCAAAAGAGAACAAAAGAGTTAATATCAACTACCAACAATTATCGACATACAATTAAAGATTGTTTAACATGTAACTCTGAGAATGTGATCTATGTCATAGAATGTCCGTGTAAACGCCAATATGTAGGGAGGACCAAAAGACCCCGAAGAAACGAATTTCAGAACATGTAAACAATATAAGAAAAGGCTTTGAGAATCACTCCCTGTCCAACCATTTTAACACTAGCCACAGTCAGGACCCTTCTGGGATGAGATTCCTAGCAATAGACAAAGTAGAAAAAAAGAGTGGAGGGGTGGCAACCATATAGAAAAGATGTCCAGACTTGAGACAAAAAGGATCTTTGAACTTGATACATTGTTACCCCATGGCTTAAATGCCGAATTTGAGCTTTTTGGATTTTTATGACCTAGAGTGGGCACTTGTTTGTAGACGATTAACCGTGCTTTCGTATTTACTTGGCCAGGTTCCTCCTTAACAGACAGGTTCCCACTCCTTCTTACTACTATTTTTAATATCTTTTTTTATATATATTTTTCATATCTACTTTTTATATAGATTTTTTTTACATCCACATTATTAATTTCATCAATTTTTATGCATTTTTGGCAGCCATCAATAAGTATTTCTTATTTGACACTGTATTAAGAAGCATTTTAAATAGTCCTGACAACCTTTTTTCTGTCGACTTGGGCCTAATCTGATTTTGTTGTGTTATTTATGGTCAGCTTTGATGTATCATAGAATGGTTACCAACCAAACTTGGAGTTTTATATGATGTTTTTGTAATTTTAGACAAGATGAAGTCAAAACCGCATACATACCGCACCGATAACGCAGGATATGTATGTGTGCGTTTTTCTCTTCAGATGACACATGGATCTATTAGGGACAAATGTATGAAATCATTTGCAATTCGGAAACTGCTAAAACATAAAATTTGTTATGTGAAAATACTGATGTATATATCGATTTGAACAATGTTGTAATATTCTTCATTTATAGACACCATAGACTAATCAACAACAGACCTTTGCACCCTATACCAATCCGAACAATAATATATACTCTATATACCGGAACTGACGTTTTTGTAATCAACTAGCCATCCAGTCTATGAATTACTCATTACTGTGATCCCTATAAAAGAGGGACGCCAAAGGGGGGATGTCTACCACTGAGGAAGGGGTGAATGAACATACCCCGAAACGTGTCTGGTGCCACATCCCCTGTCATTTGTGCATTTGTGACCAGAAATATCAATATCCATTGATCTAAACCGACCCAAAAAAAGTGGGATCTATTACCTTCGAAAGTTACCTGCGCGATTTGACGGCCAAACACAAGAAAGGACCGGCATACCAACTGGCCCACGTGTGGAACAATAAGCCGCCAGCATGGTCTTCACTAGAAGAAAAAGCTCCCGATATCGTAGTGCGACAACATCATTAGCACAGTGCAGGGAGCAGCAATATCCCACGGCTTGGTTAAGACTGACTCGATGGAAGCTGGATCAAAGGTAACTTTGTAATCGCTTGCAAGCTTCAAAGTAGCGGGACGCCGCTACTTATTCTGATCAAGCGGGACGCCGCTCTGCTCAAGATAGTTCTAAAATTAGTATTCATAGGACGGATTGGTTTTGGTGTGGGAAATATTAAGAAACTTTGAAGTTACACCATTGAATGATAGAGGTGGACTCAATAGTACCTTCGATTTATTTCAGTTCGATTATTTTAGATCACCATCGATATACTGTTGTTGGGGCTGTATACTATTAATTAGAATATTGTCTAGATCCAATTTGCTGCTATTTAGATATATCAACTGATGTCATTTACCTACATTTAGGATTTTATATGTTTTTATAGCGAGTTCCATTGTTTTAGAATATTCAGTACATCAATAAATATATATTTTATAATGGTTCTCTATATGATCTGAAATTTCTGAGAGTGCCCTGCTCCTTAACCCCTTTGTTCTCATTTTATAGTGATCGAGTGAGTGTTCTTGATTGGTGAGGTGCACCTTTTTTGGTTTGCAGATAGCCTTGTGCGACATCTAACCCCGTTCTTTCATATGCTAGAAGGAATCTCTTCCAAACCTGATATAATTTTTTACCCAAAATCTCTTTGCTATTTAGTGCTTCAAGCCACTCCAAATGAAATACATGTCTAAGTTGGGTGAGTATAATTTCACTAGTTGGGACTTCAGATTTAAGCCACCACCGTAATAAACTTTGCTTGGCTATCATCAATAGCCTATGGCCCACCTGCGATAGAACCTTTGTAGGTTCCCCACCCCCATCTTCTAGGATCTCTGACTATCAGTATGTTTTTATTGCAAGGGATGGAGTAATAATTCCCCTAAAAGTGCTAATTTGCCGAAGAATCTGACCCATCTGCGACCAGAACCCCTCCAATTTGGGACAGCTCCATAGGCCGTGAAACAAATCTGTCTTTGATAATTGACATTTGGGACATGCTGTGAATCTTTCTAAATCCCCCCTCTGGCAAGGCAAATTAAAGCCATAAAATTGCGTGGTGCAATATTTTAATATGGGTTTCTCGCCATTTCTGATTAAATTATCGCTTTATACAAAGCCAATAGACCTAAATTATTATTATTATTTATTATTAAAGCGCCATTCATTCCACAGCGCTGTACATATGAGAAGAGGTATACCTACATAATACAGACAATTGCACTAATCATAAACAAGACAAGTTACAAACTGGTACAGAAGGAGAGAGGGCCCTGCCAGTGAGGGCTTACAATCTACATGGTATGGGAGAAGGACACAGTAGGTGCGGGTGAAGTTGGTCATGGCGGTATAGAGGCAGCAGGGTCACTGGTTGTAGGCTTGTCTGAAGAGGTGGGTTTTCAGGTTTCTTTTGAAGGATTCCACTGTAGGTGAGAGTCTGATATGCTGGGGTAGCGAGTTCCAGAGTATGGGGGATGCACGGGAGAAATCTTGGAGTCGATTGTGGGAAGAAGCGATAAGAGGAGAGGAGAGAAGGAGGTCTTGTGAGAATCGGAGAGTGCGTGTGGGGATGTATCGGGAAAGTAGCTCAGAGATGTAGGGAGGGGACAGGTTATGGACGGCCTTGTATGCATTTGTTAGTACTTTGAAGTGAATTCGCTGGGCAATGGGGAGCCAGTGAAAGGATTGGCAGAGGGGAGAGGCAGAGGAGTAATAGGGTGAGAGGTGAATTAGTGGGGCAGCAGAGTTGAGGATAGATGGGGTGCGAGAGTGCTAGATGGAAGGCCACAGAGGAGAGTGTTGCAGTAGTCTAGGCGGGAGATGATGAGGGCATGTACAAGCATTTTCGCAGATTCAAAGTTAAAGAAAGCGCGGATGCGGAAGATGTTTTTGAGTTGGAGGCGGCAGGTGGTGGAAAGGGCTTTGATGTGTGGTCGGAAGTAAAGGGCAGAATCCAAGGTCACTCCAAGGCAGCGGACTTGGTTGACCGGGGAGAGTGTGCAGCCATTGATCATGATAGATAGGTCTGTTGGGGGGGTTAAGCAAGATGGGGGAAAGATGATGAATTCTGTTTTATTCATGTTAAGTTTTAGAAAACGAAAGGCGAAGAAGGATGATATAGCAGATAGACATTGTGGGATTCTTGATAGTAAGGTGGTGATGTCTGGACCAGAGAGGTAGATTTGTGTGTCATCAGCATAGGAGTGATACTGAAAGCCATGGGACTCTATGAGCTGTCCCAGGCCAAAAGTGTAGATAGAGAAGAGCATGGGTCCTAGGACAGAGCCTTGTGGGACACCAACAGAGAGGGAATGAGATGAGGAGGCATACGGAAGAAGTGATATGGGGCGATAACTGGACAAAGAAGATGGGTCAAGTGAAGGCTTTTTGAGGATGGGTGTAATGGTAGCATGTTTAAAAGCAGAGGGGAAGACACCAGAGGTTAGTGATAGGTTGAAGAGATGAGTTAGGGCTGGGATAAACACTGTGGTGAGGTTAGGGATGAGGTGAGATGGGATTGGGTCAAGTGCACAGGTGGTCAGATGAGATTTGGAGAGTAGAGTGGAAAGTTTTTCTTCTGTAATGGTGGAGAAGCGGGTTTTGGGAGAAGAGGACCGAGCAGTTGTGTAGAGGGTCTGTGGGTACTGTGTAATGAAGCTCTCTCTGATGTTGACTATCTTTTGTTTGAAATATTTGGCAAAGTCCTCAGCTGAGATGAGAGGGTGGGGGCGCTGGGGATGGAGAAGGGAGTTAAAAGTGTTAAAAAGTTGTTTAGGGCTGTGGGCCAGGGAAGCTATGAGAGATGAGAAGTAGGCCTGTTTTGCATCAGCGAGTAAGGATTTGAATATGAGGAGGGATTGCTTGTATGTGGTGAAATGATCTTTAGAATGGGATTTCTTCCATCGCCGCTCAGCAGCCCTGGAAGCTTGTCTGAGTTTTTTGGTCAGGTTGTTGTGCCAAGGTTGTCTGTTAATTTTTGGGGTTTTGTTGTGTGTGAGGGGGGCAACAGTGTCCAGAGCTATACTTACTGTGGTGTTATATAGGGTGGTAGCAGCATCTGGGTCTTGGAGGGAACAGATGGTAGAGAGTGGGAGAAGAGTGTCAGAAAGCATGAGAAAGTCGAGATGTTTAAGGTTCCTGTGGGGGTGTGTTAGTGTGTGGACCGGGGGGAGCAGCAGAAGAGACAAATGAAGAGAAGGTGAGTAGGTTGTGGTCGGATAGGGGGAGAGGCTAATTAGAAAGGTTACATAGGGAGCAAAGGCGGGTAAAGATAAGATCCAGAGTGTGACCATCTCTGTGGGTGGGAGCGGAAGACCACTGTGATAGGCCGAAGGAGGAAGAGAGTGATAGGAGTTTAGAGGCGGCCGAGTGGCAGGTGTCAAAAGGGATGTTGAAGTCACCCATGATGATAGTGGGGATGTCGGCAGAAAGAAAGTGTAGTAGCCAGGTGTTAAAGTGGTCAAGAAATATGGTGGCTGGGCCTGGGGGGCGGTAAATGACGGCTACTTGAAGGTTGGAGGGAGAGTAGATGCGAACAGAGTGTACTTCAAATGAAGTGAGTGTAATGGAGGGTGGCAGTGGAGTTGGGCTGTAGGAGCAGGTGTCTGATAGGACATGTTGTGAAATCTCCTCTATTCCCAATATCTGTCCCCACTTATTGAAGATTTTCTTGCGATCCTTAGCCCTCCATCTGTCCCTTAACAGTTGATAAAGCAGTGTTATTGTGGGTCTAGTCTTAATACTGAGGAAAGAATCAAAGTCATTTTGTTTCCACTCCTGAGAGAGATCCCTAACAAGACTCCTACTATAATTCCTAATCTGCAGAAAAGGGAGGTAATTAGGTACCCGCAACCCCCATCTTTCCTCTAGCTCCCGCAGCGCGGCCCAAACGGCATTCTCCTTCTTTAAATAAATCCCCAATTTTCGTTATCCCTTTCAATACCCATTGCTGGAAGAGCTTACTGTTACTTCCTGGCTCAAAGCCAGGGTTATATGTGTCAACGGAAGGTGCCTGGAAAACTGATAAGATAAATTAAAGGGCTTCTGTCAGCCCACTAAACCGTTTTTTGTTTTTTTTTGCTTAATAATAACCTACACTGCGATTTATCCATACATAAGTAAAATAATAATTTTGGTTCAGTAGAATTTGCTAAAACCCTATTTTTATAATATGTAAATTACCTTGCTACCAGCAAGTAGGGCGGCTACTTGCTGGTAGCAGCCGCATCCTCCGATCTTGTCCGCTGGCCCTGTCAATCAACAAGCAGAGGGGGCGTCATGCCCCCTCTGCTTGTTGATTGACAGGGCCAGTGGACAAGATCTTTCTCCGCTGGCCCTGCCTGTTTTCATTCAATATCTGGCGCCTGCGCCGCGGCCGTACCTATCTTCAATCGGCGCAGGCGCACTGAGAGGCGGCCACTCACTCGGCCGCTTCATCCTCAATGCGCCTGCGCCGATGACATCACATCTACACCCGGCGCAGGCGCATTGAGGATGAAGCGGCCGAGTGAGTGGCCGCCTCTCAGTGCGCCTGCGCCGATTGAAGATGGGTACGGCCGCGGCGCAGGCGCCAGATATTGAATGAAAACAGGCAGGGCCAGCGGAGAAAGATCCCGTCCGCTGGCCCTGTCAATCAACAAGCAGAGGGGGCGTCATTACCATCGGAGGATGCGGCTGCTACCTGCTACCCCCCTGTAAAGCTCCATTCAGACGTCTGCATGATTTTTACGGATCCACTGATAGATGGATCGGATCCGCAAAACGCATACGGACGTCTGAATGGAGCCTTACAGGGGAGTGATCAATGACTGTGGTGATCACCCCATATAGACTCCCTGATCACCCCCCTGTCATTGATTACCCTCCTGTAAAGCTCCATTCAGATGTCCGCATGATTTTTACGGATCCACTGATAGATGGATCGGATTCGCAAAACGCATACGGACGTCTGAATGGAGCCTTACAGGGGCGTAATCAATGACTGTGGTGATCACCCCATATAGACTCCCTGATCACCCCCCTGTCATTGATTACCCCCCTGTCATTGATCACCCCCCTGTAAAGCTCCATTCAGATGTCCGCATGATATTTACGGATCCACTGATAGATGGATCGGATCCGCAAAACACATACAGGCGTCTCCCTGGAGCCTTTCGGGGGGGTGATCACCCCATATAGACTCGCTGATCACCCCCCTGTCATTGATCACCCCCCCTGTCAGGCTGCATTCAGATGTCCGTATGATTTTTACGGATCCACGGATACATGGATCGGATCCGCAAAACACATACGGACATCTGAATGGAGCCTTATAGGGGGGTGATCAATGACAGGGGGGTGATCACCCCATATAGACTCCCTGATCACCCCCCTGTCATTGATCACCCCCCCTGTCATTGATCACCCCCCCTGTCATTGATCACCCCCCCTGTCATTGATCACCCCTCTGTAAGGCTCCATTCAGACATTTTTTTGGCCCAAGTTAGCGGAAATTATTATTTTTTTCTCACAAAGTCTCATATTCCACTAACTTGTGTCAAAAAATTAAATCTCACATGAACTCACCATACCCTTCACGGAATCCAAATGGGTAAAATTTTTTAGACATTTATATTCCACGCTTTAGGGCCCCTAGAATGCCAGGGCAGTATAAATACCCCACATGTGACCCCATTTCGGAAAGAAGACACCCCCAGGTATTACGTGAGGGGCATATTGAGTCCATGAAAGATTGAAATTTTTGTCCCAAGTTAGCGGAAAGGGAGACTTTGTGAGAAAAAAATAAATAAAATCAATTTCCGCTAACTTGTGCCAAAAAAAAAAAATTTCTATGAACTCGCCATGCCCCTCATTGAATACCTTGGGGTGTCTTCTTTCCAAAATGGGGTCACATGTGGGGTATTTATACTGCCCTGGCATTTTAGGGGCCCCAAAGCGTGAGAAGAAGTCTGGGATCCAAATGTCTAAAAATGCCCTCATAAAAGGAATGTGGGCCACTTTGCCCACCTAGGCTGCAAAAAAGTGCCACACATGTGGTATCGCCATATTCAGGAGAAGTTGGGGAATGTGTTTTGGGGTGTCATTTTACATATACCCATGCTGGGTGAGATAAATATCTTGGTCAAATGCCAACTTTGGGAAAATGGGAAAAGTTGTCTTTTGCCAAGATATTTCTCTCACCCAGCATGAGTATATGTAAAAAGACACCGCAAAACACATTGCCCAACTTCTCCTGAATACGGCGATACCACATGTGTGACACTTTTTTGCAGCCTAGGTGGGCAAAGGGGCCCACATTCCAAAGAGCACCTTTTGGATTTCACAGGTCATTTACCTACTTACCACACATTAGGGCCCCTGGAAAATGCCAGGGCAGTATAACTACCCCACAAGTGACCCCATTTTGGAAATAAGACACCCCAAGGTATTCCGTGAGGGGCATGGCGAGTTCATAGAACTTTTTATTTTTTGTCACAAGTTAGCGGAAAATGATGATTTTTTTTTTTTTTCATACAAAGTCTCATATTCCACTAACTTGTGACAAAAAATAAAAACTTCCATGAACTCACTATGCCCATCAGCGAATACCTTGGGGTGTCTTCTTTCCAAAATGGGGTCACTTGTGGGGTAGTTATACTGCCCTGACATTCTAGGGGCCCAAATGTGTGGTAAGGAGTTTGAAATCAAATTCTGTAAAAAATGGCCAGTGAAATCCGAAAGGTGCTCGTTGGAATGTGGGCCCCTTTGCCCACCTAGGCTGCAAAAAAGTGTCACACATGTGGTATCTCCGTATTCAGGAGAAGTTGGGGAATGTGTTTTGGGGTGTCATTTTACATATACCCATGCTGGGTGAGAGAAATATCTTGGCAAAAGACAACTTTTCCCATTTTTTTATACAAAGTTAGCATTTGACCAAGATATTTATCTCAGCCAGCATGAGTATATGTAAAATGACACCCCAAAACACATTCCCCAACTTCTCCTGAATACGGAGATACCACATGTGTGACACTTTTTTGCAGCCTAGGTGGGCAAAGGAGCCCACATTCCAACGAGCACCTTTCGGATTTCACTGGCCATTTTTCACAGAATTTGATTTCAAACTCCTTACCACACATTTGGGCCCCTAGAATGTCAGGGCAGTATAACTACCCCACAAGTGACCCCATTTTGGAAAGAAGACACCCCAAGGTATTCGCTGATGGGCATAATGAGTTCATGGAAGTTTTTATTTTTTGTCACAAGTTAGTGGAATATGAGACTTTGTATGAAAAAAAAAAATAAATCATAATTTTCCGCTAACTTGTGACAAAAAATAAAAAGTTCTATGAACTCACTATACCCATCAGCGAATACCTTAGGGTGTCTACTTTCCGAAATGGGGTCATTTGTGGGGTGTTTGTACTGTCTGGCCATTGTAGAACCTCAGGAAACATGACAGGTGCTCAGAAAGTCAGAGCTGCTTCAAAAAGCGGAAATTCACATTTTTGTACCATAGTTTGTAAACGCTATAACTTTTACGCAAACCATTTTTTTTTTACCCAAACATTTTTTTTTTATCAAAGACATGTAGAACAATAAATTTAGAGCAAAATTTATATATGGATCTCATTTTTTTTGCAAAATTTTACAACTGAAAGTGAAAAATGTCATTTTTTTGCAAAAAAATCGTTAAATTTCGATTAATAACAAAAAAAGTAAAAATGTCAGCAGCAATGAAATACCACCAAATGAAAGCTCTATTAGTGAGAAGAAAAGGAGGTAAAATTCATTTGGGTGGTAAGTTGCATGACCGAGCAATAAACGGTGAAAGTAGTGTAGTGCAGAAGTGTAAAAAGTGGCCTGGTCTTTCAGGGTGTTTAAGCCATAGGGGCTGAGGTGGTTAAACTGTTTCCTCAAAATCTTCCATGTTAATATTGTATCTCTTAGTATCAGTGACCTTTTTATTGAGATCGGGAGCCTGGGTAGGCTAGTATGCATCAAGGCTACCAGATCCCAAGGCGCAGCCAGCTGTCTTTCTAAGGCTAGATTTGAGTAGTATGACGTTTTGTTGATCCAATCCAAAATATGTCTGCTTATACACGTCAAGTTAGATCCTCGTATGTCTGGGAAATTCAATCCCCCATGCTCTTTCCTCAATTTTAGCTTTTCTAACGAGATTCTTGGTCTCTTCCCATTCAATAAAAAACGAATAAACCTGCTCTCCAGCAACTTAATGTCCGCATGTCGAAGAAGTAACGGGATAGTCTGTAGCGGATACAGGAGCCTGGACAAGCCCATCATTTTAATTAAATGAAATCTCCCCGCCAGAGATAACCGGAGATTCTTCCATCTGGTCAGGTCTGCCATTATTTTGGATATCAACGGAGGGTAATTTAACTGATATATAGAATGAGGATGTTTCCCTATTTTAATACCCAAGTATGTAATATGAGAATCAGCAAGTTTAACAGAAAGTCGAGACTGCCACCACAAGGGCCTCCTTTTTTTCTGAGAATAATGTCAAAAGCTTGCATTTTGATGTATTTACCCTGTAACCTGAGTAAGAGCCGAAGACCCTTAGCGCCTCAAAGATTTTCTCAATGTGTCTCTGTGGTTTAGCTAAAAAGAGAATTATATTGTCAGCGAACAAAGCTGTCTTCAGCTGCTTGTTTCCTATCATTATCCCTTCAAATAAATCCGATTGATTCAGACTCCTTGCCAGGGGCTCCAGTGCCAAGTTAAAAAGGAGGGGAGACAAAGGGCACCCCTGCCGTGTACCCTTCTGAAGATGAAAGGGCTTGGAAAGGAAGACCTGTGTGTACACCCTCGCACTATGATTGCTATACAACTTGGACAGGAACACCCTGAAGGGTCCACAGAAACCCATCTTATCAAGGACCGCCCCCATCTATGCCCACCTGACATTATCAAATGCTTTCTCGGCATCTAATGTGAGCATGGCTGGAGTCTCTCCCTCTCTTGGCTCGTGATAAACCCTATCCAGGACCTTCAGCACAGTTCTAATGTTTGTCACTGCCGACCATCCCTAGACGAATCCCACCTGCTCGGGGGCTATCAGGGCAGGCATCAATGTCGTAGACGATCAGCCATCAGTTTAGAAAGAATCTTTGTGTCTAAGTTGATAAGCGAGATGGGTCGATACGAGCCCGGCATCTGGGGGTCTTTCCCTTCTTTGGGCAGCAACTTCATATAAGAAACATTCTCTTTATCAGGGTGAGCTGTTCCTTTTAGTACATCGTTAAACAACCGCACTAAAATCGGGGACACCTGTAACACCAAAGCTTTATAATATTCCCCCGTGAGACCATCCGATCCTGGGGCTTTAGAGTTTCCCAAATGCTTGATCACAGATTGAAGTTCCGCGTTCAAGTGCATATTCTGGTCTTGGCTAAGTGTCGGTAAACTTACTTGTTCGAGAAGAGTGTCAGTGAGGCTGATCTGACTCTCATCCTTATAAAAGGGCCCTATAATATACCCCCACTATATTGATTATAGCAGTCGGGTCAGTGACCACTTCATTTTTCGAGTTTTTAAGGCTAGAAATGAACTGAGGTCGCCTCCAGCCTTTAGCCAAATTAGCCAGCAAACACCCGGCCTTATTTCCAAACTTATGTAAGGTCGCCTCAAATTATGTGAATTTCAGAGACTCCCTGTCCCTAGTATATTGGTCAAACTGCTGACGCGCCTCAGTCCACTTCCTTTTGTTTTCCCCCGTGGGATCATTAAAAAAGGTGGTATAGGCTTGTCTGACTTTATTACTCGCCTTTTCCAGCTGTAACATAACCTATTTCTTTATCCCGAAAATGTAGTTCATAATCCTCCCTCTCATTACCGCTTTGGATGTGTTCTAAAACAGTTCCAGCTCGTTTATATGAACCTTATTAGTGTCCTGATACTCTTCCCACCATCCCACTAATTTTCTCACAAAGTCCTCATTCAAGGTTATTACATCCTAGTTCACCAATCCTTGCAAGGTTAAATGCGAAGGAAAGGCCATAGGTAGTCCGGACCTCGAGGGTAAGAATACCTCAGGATCAGTTCCACAGGTTCGTGGTCAGAAATGACCATATCACCAATGTCCGCAGCCTCTACCCTCCCCTGCAAGGATTGGTGAACTAGGATGTAATATATAGGAGACCACGATTTCCTTGCAGGAGAGTAAAAAGTGAAGCTTCTCTCATCCGGGTGTAGTCGGCGCCAGGGATCTATCAGCCCCACCCCTGACATCATGGGTTCCATGGCCTTATCGTGTGATCTACTCCCTCCAACACTATGCTCACTACGTTTTCTGTCCTCCGAATCTCTTACCACAGAGTTAAAATCTCCCCCTACTATTTTATTGGGGCAGTGGTCTTGTAACAACACTTTTTCCAACTCCATAAAAAATTGAGCGTTGCTGGAATTAGGACCATAAATGCTATAAACACTATACTGGGTTTCTTGGACCTGGAGTAATACATTGACCCATCTCCCTTGTGTATCGGCCTTATATTGCAGAACCTGACAGTTAAGCTCTTTGTTTAAGATCAATACACCTGCTTTCTTCCTGATTGCCGGAGATCCCAAATACCTGTGCCACCCATAGTTTTTCCATACGTCCAAAATACTCTGCTCCTAGGTGAGTTTCTTGTAACAATACTAGATCAGGATCTAGTTTTTTGAGGTGCCGAGGTACCATCCACCGTTTCTGTGGCGATTGCAAACACTTAATATTAATATTCCATGATATCACTTTCATTATGCCACCCAACGTACAAATCTCCAAGCGTACTTCAAATGTGTGCCCTTAACAACGTATGACAGGCGAGCTAGGTATTGTAGCTGGAACCTGATCTGCTGCCTGTAGAGGACCGTACATATATGACTGAAGTCCCTTCTCTGCCATGCGACTGATGCTGAATAGTCGGCAAATAACAAAACTGTGTTCCCCCTAATCCTCAGGGACTCCTTTCTCGACCTGAAGGCTCGCAGGATCGCCTCTGTCACAATAATCAAGGTACCTCATGATAACCTGACAAGGTTTCAGAGTTTCATCTCGTAGCTTGTGCCCGCGGCGACCGTGGGTGTCCGGGTTAGGGCCGACTCTGTGAGCGCTCTCGACTTTGTGTCTGCCTTCCAAGCCAAGGGCATAGGGCAACTCGCGTTCGCAAATGTCCATGAGGGACTGTGGTTTAATGCTTTCAGGCAGACCCAGTAGCCTCAAATTGTTCCGCCTGGATCTGTTTGAGATCTTCCAGACGGTCTCTCAGTACTATGTTCTGTTTATACAACTCCTGTGCATCCCTCTCAGACTTAGCCATTATGTCTTCCATCGAGGCCACCCTTCGCTCCAGTTCATCCAAACGGGATTTATGTTGAGCTACCGCCTCATGAAGCTCATGTAGGGACTGTGACACGGTATTAGATAATGTCACCCTAATATCAGGAGCCAAATGTCTAGCCACTTCAATAGCCAGCGTCTTGTAGTTAAATCGAAGGTTCCTCCAAAAGCTTTTCGCCTTGGGGGAAGCGCTTCTGACTGGGGCAGTCACTGGTGAAGCAGAGCGGGAGTCCGCCATCTTGCTAAGCATGTTTTTCCTGCACACACCTTTGCCAATCGTAATCTTTTGGCTCGCGCTCCTCAGGAGGTATCTGTCCATGAACCGAAGTGACCGGGTATGAGACAGACCTTTCCTCTCACTCTAGGTCTCCTTTCCGACGCTAAAATATGAGCGTGCCCTTTTGTGGTGAGCGGCTATTGGAGCTCTCTCACTCCGTGTCCTGCATTTCAGGGCCGGAACAGGAAGTCACTCTGGCTAATTTTATAGGGGTAGGGGGGTAGTGCTTGTGTTTACGGGCATGTGCATGACAGCTCATACACACTGGGAGATCGTCCACAGTCCTGCCCACAGAAAACACAGTGGGGATGATTGCTGGCAGCACATGCCCAAATGTATTACAAAGGAGGGAAGCTTCCCCCCCCCCCCCCCCCAGTGCTGGACAGCAGTCCTGACCTGATGAACACACTGACCTCTCCTCCCAGTGCTGGACAGCTATCCTCTCCCCTGCAGCCCTGACCTGGTGAACACACTGACCTCTCCTCCCAGTGCTGGATAGCCATCCTCTCTCCTGCAGCCCTGACCTGGTGCAGGCACTGACCTCTCCTAGTTCTGGACAGCAGTCTTCTCCCCTGCAGCCCTGACCTGGTGCAGACACTGACCTCTCCTCCCAGTGCTGGATAGCAGTCCTCTTCCCTGCAACCCTGACCTGATGAACACACTGACATCTTCTCCCAGTGCTGGACAGCTATACTCTCCCCTGCAGCCCTGACCTGGTGAACACACTGACCTCTCCTCCCAGTGCTGGACAGCCATCCTCTCTCCTGCAGCCCTGACCTGGTGCAGACACTGACCTCTCTATCCAGTGCTGGACAGCCATCCTCTCTCCTGCAGCCCTGACCTGGTGCAGACACTGACCTATCCTCCCAGTGCTGGACAGAAGTCCTCTCCCCTGCAGCCCTGACCTGGTACAGACACTGACCTCTCCTCCCAGTGCTGGACAGCCACCCTCTCTTCTGCAGCCCTGACCTGGTGAACACACTGACCTCTCCTCCCAGTGCTGGACAGTCACCCTCTCTCCTGCAGCCCTGACCTGGTGCAGACACTGACCTCTCCTCCCAGTGCTGGACAGCCACCCTCTCTCCTGCAGCCCTGACCTGGTGCAGACACTAACCTCTCCTCCCAGTGCTGGACAGCATCCTTTCACCTGCAGCCCTAAACTGGTGTAGACACTGACCTCTCTTCCTCCTCCCAGTGCTGGACAATCATTCTCTCTCCTGCAGCCCTGACTTGGTGCAGACACTGACCTCTCCTCCCAGTGCTGGACAGCAGTCCTCTCCCCTGCAGCCCTGACCTGGTGAACACACTGTCCTCACCTCCCAGTGCTGGACAGCCATCCTCTTTCCTGCAGCCCTGACCTCTCTTCCTCCTCCCAGTGCTGGACAGCTATCCTCTCCCCTGCAGCCCTGACCTGGAAAACACACTGACCTCTCCTCCCAGTGCTGGACAGCCATCCTCTCTCCTGCAGCCCTGACCTGGTGCAGACACTGACATCTCCTCCTCCTCCTCCCAGTGCTGGACAGCCATCCTCTCTCCTGCAGCCCTGACCTGGTGCAGACACTGACCTCTCCTCCTCCCAGTGCTGGACAGCCATCCTTTCCGCCCCCCGCAGCGCTTGTCTGGTAGAGACCTCTCCTCCTTACATATGAAAGCCACTTCTCCAGTGCAGGAGCTGAGGAAACCTGCTCTGCACATCCACAGACTGCCATCACAGACTCAGTCAGGGCAGAAACTATGTAGGCAGAGACAACTCCTCCCTCCCTACTAGTGATTGGTAGTTTGGGTAAAAAGCTGCCTGTGTGCAGCAAATCGATTGGCTGGAACACCTCACAGGTCCTGTCCTGCTTCTTCCCCTCACTGGCTGTACAGCAGGTCCTTTCTCTGCTGCTATCTCTTCTCAGTGGGTCCGGACAGCTGGCATCCCAGGTCCGGATTCGGACAGCGGTCCACCAGTTTAGAACCCCTGGTATAGGGGAACACTGTAAAAACAAAACCCCAAAAACTGTTGTGGAATTGCAGTTTTTTTTTTTCAATTTCACCAAATTTATAATTTTCTTCCCGCTTCCCACCACAGTATGTGCAACTGTAAATAGTGCCATTAGAAAGGACATCTTGTCTCACAAAAAAAGAAGCCATCGTACAGCTATGTGAACAGAAATATAAAAAAAAAAAGCTATGGCTTTGGGAGGGCTGGGAGTAAAAAACGCTAATGATAGGGTTAAAATGACTGCCATGAACAGCTCAATACATGGGGAGGTGTTATCAGTGACTGACAGATATATCTGTGTACATAGTTTGGGTGGTATTACACAGCCTGATCTTTGGGCAGTGCCAGCCCCGATGGAAAATAACATCCATCGGCACTCATTTGCATTGGCCTGCAAAGTTAATACAGGAGGAATGATCGTGACCGCAGTCTTTCCTCCCTCATTCCGTTCTATTCATTATCGGCAGAACAAGCCAATAATTGGGCATCTTTTATCCTGATGAAAGATGCCACTCAGCCAAAGATTGGGCGTTTGCTCGTTCATCGGCTGCTCAATTATACGAGCCGATAATTGAGAACGAGTATTTGTATTCCTGATAATTGGCCAGAAATCGTGCAATGCAATAGGGTTTCAATACATAGAATGCTATTACTAAATACCTCTGCCGTGTACTGACAGCTGTACACAGGGGTGGTCTTGAAAAAACAGAGATTTAGTCTCTAAATTACAAGTTCCCACAAAACTATATCTGCTCAGCTCTTCCTGCCCTATAACATGTAGCCTGCGCACTGCGCTCCATTTTATTGTGACAGGTTCTCTTTAAAGTTTATGGGACTGAAAAATTTACTGTGCTCACCTATCTCCATCAGTCACACAGGCTTTGAATGGAGCAGCAGCAAGCAAGTCTGGTAATCGAGTTCTTTTGGTCATCCGTTTTTAAATAAGAGTAAAGGCACAGTTAGATGCTGCGAGGAGCGTTCCTTCCCAACAATTGGCTGCTCGTTAAGTGGAGGTGAAGCACTGCATTTACATGCAGAGCTCACCTCCACAGTATGCTATCGCTTGTCCCCATACAAAATCATGCTCCTGGGCAGCAAAGTGCTGTTTAGATAGCACGATATGCTGCCTGGGAACGATGATTAACCGCCTCCGGACTGCCTAACGCAGGATTGCAGTTCGGAGGCGGTCGATTCAGGCTCCTTCACGCGCCGGCGCGTCATCTCGCGAGAGGCGAGATTTCCTGTGGAACTGCAGGTAATCGAGTGGATCTGCAGCCTGTCAGCGGCGATCATTCGCTGGCAGGCTGTAGATCCGATTTTTTTAACCCCTTAAACGTATATTAGACGCTGTTTTGATAACAGCGTCTAATATACCTGCTACCTGGTCCTCTGGTGGTCCCTTTTGCTTGGATCGAACACCAGAGGACACAGGCAGCTCTGTAAAGTAGCACCAAACACCACTACACTACACCCCCCCTGTCACTTATTAACCCCTTATTAACCCCTGATCACCCCATATAGACTCCCTGATCACCCCCCTGTCACTGATCACCCCCCTGTAAGGCTCCATTCAGACGTCCGTATGTGTTTTGCGGATCCGCAAAACACTGACACCGTGGATCCACAAAACACGGACACCGCGGATCCACAAAACACGGACACCGGCAATATACTTTCCGCATTTTGCGGATCCGCACATTGCCAGAACTATATAGAAAATGCCTTTTCTTGTCCGCAATTGCGGACAAAAAAAGGACATGTTCTATAAGCTCTACAAAAAAAACGCAGTGTTCGCCCGATCAGGCCTGATCTTGTGCGCACACTTGCGTTCAGTCCGCCCCACCGCAGTGACAGAATTATTTTTTTTTTGATCACTGCAAAAACACAGATTTTTTTTTTTAGCACAAGTTAGCGGAAATTGACTTATTTTTTTCTTACAAAGTCTCATATTCCACTAACTTGTGAGAAAAAATAAAATCTCACATGAACTCACCATACCCCTCACGGAATCCAAATGCGTAAAAATTTTTAGACATTTATATTCCAGACTTCTCACGTTTTAGGGCCCCTAAAATGCCAGGGAAGTATAAATACCCCACATGTGACCCCATTTTGGAAAGTAGACACCCCAAGGTATTCGCTGAGGGGCATATTGAGTCCGTGGGAGATTTTATTTTTTGTCACAAGTTAGCGGAAAGGGAGACTTTGTGAGAAAAAACAAAAAAAAATCATTTTCCGCTAACTTGTGGCAAAAAATTAAATCTTCTATGAACTCGGCATGCCCCTCACGGAATACCTTGGGGTGTCTTCTTTCCAAAATGGGGTCACATGTGGGGTATTTATACTGCCCTGGCATTTTAGGGGCCCTAAAGCGTGAGAAGAAGTCTGGAATCCAAATGTCTAAAAATGCCCTCCTAAAAGGAATGTGGGCCCCTTTGCGCACCTAGGCTGCAGAAAAGTGTCACACATGTGGTATCGACGTACTCAGGAGAAGTTGGGCAATGTGTTTTGGGGTGTCTTTTCACATATACCCATGCTGGGTGAGAGAATATATCTGTTAAATGACAACTTTGCCGTTTTCCGTTTTTTTTCGTGGACCCATTGACTTTCAATGGGTCTGTGGAAAAATCGGTAAATGCACCATTTTGCAGCCGAGACCGTGATCCGTGTATCCTGTCCGTCCAAAAAAATATGACCTGTCCTATTTTTTTGACGGACAACGGTTCACGGACCCATTCAAGTCATTGGGTCCGTTAAAGAACACGGATGCACACAAGATTGGCATCCGTGTCCGTGATCCGTGGCCGTAGGTTACTTTTTTACAGACGGATCCGAAGATCCGTCTGCATAAAAGCTTTTTCAGAGCTGAGTTTTCACTTCGTGAAAACTCAGAACCAACAGTATATTCTAACACAGAGGCGTTCCCATGGTGATGGGGACGCTTCAGGTTAGAATATACTAAAAGAACTGTGTACATGACTGCCCCCTGCTGCCTGGCAGGTGCTGCCAGGCAGCAGGGGGAAGCCCCCCTTCCCCTGTAGTTAACACATTGGTGGCCAGTGTGGCCAGCCCCCCTCCTTCCTCCCCTGTAGTTAACTCGTTGGTGGCCAGTGGGCCCCCCCCTCCCTCCCCTGTAGTTAACTCGTTGGTGGCCAGTGGGCCCCCCTCCCTCCCATGTAGTTAACTCGTTGGTGGTCAGTGGGCCCCCCCTCCCTCCCCTGTAGTTAACTCGTCGGTGGCCAGTGGGCCTTCTCCCCTCCCTCCCGCTCCTAATTAAAATCTCCCCCCTATCATTGGTGGCAGTGGAGAGTACCGATCGGAGTCCCAGTTTAATCGCTGGGGCTCCGATCGGTAACCATGGCAACCAGGACGCTACTGCAGTCACTTACCAGTAAGAGGAGCTCCCGGCTGGACGCAGACATCGCAGATCGCAGGTAAGTATAATGGTTCTACAAATTGCTAAGTAACACTGCAGTAGTGTCCTGGTTGCCATGGTTACCGATCGGAGCCCCAGCGATTAAACTGGGACTCCGATCGGTACTCTCCGCTGCCACCAATGATAGGGGGGAGATTTTAATTAGGAGGGGGAGGGAGGGGAGAAGGCCCACTGGCCACCGACGAGTTAACTACAGGGGAGGGGGGGCCGGCCGCACTGGCCACCAATGTGTTAACTACAGGGGGGGGCTGCCCCCTGCTGCCTGGCAGCACCTGCCAGGCAGCAGGGGGCAGTCATGTACACAGTACTTTTAGTATATTCTAACCTGAAGCGTCCCCATCACCATGGGAACGCCTCTGTGTTAGAATATACTGTCGGATTTGAGTTTCACGATGTAACTCAAATCCGACGGTATATTCTAACATAGAGGCGTTCCCATGGTGATGGGGACGCTTCAAGTTAAAATATACCATCGGATTGGAGAAAACTCCGATCCGATGGTATATTAACTCCTGACTTTACATTGAAAGTCAATGGGGGACGGATCCGTTTGAAATTGCACCATATTGTGTCAACGTCAAACGGATCCGTCCCCATTGACTTTCATTGTAATTCAGGACAGATCCGTTTGGCTCCGCACGGCCAGGCGGACACCAAAACGACTTTTTTTTTCATGTCCGTGGATCCTCCAAAAATCAAGGAAAACCCACAGATGAAAAAAAACGGTCACGGATCACGGAAAAACGGAACCCCGTTTTGCGGACCGCAAAAAAATACGGTCGTGTGCATGAGGACTTAGAGAAATATTTCTCTCACCCAGCATGGGTACATGTAAAAAGACACCCCAAAACACATTGCCCAACTTCTCCTGAGTACGGCAATACCACATGTGTGACACTTTTTTGCAGCCTAGGTGGGCAAAGGGGCCTAAATTCTAAAGAGCACCTTTAGGATTTCACAGGACATTTTTTACACATTTGAATTTCAAATTACTTCTCACGCATTAGGGCCCCTAAAATGCCAGGGCAGTATAACTTCCCCACAAGTGACCCCATTTTGGAAAGAAGACACCCCAAGGTATTTCGTGATGGGCATAGTGAGTTCATGGAAGTTTTTATTTTTTGTCACAAGTTAGTGGAATATGAGACTTTGTAAGAAAAAAATAAAAAGTTCTATGAACTCACTATGCCCATCAGCGAATACCTTAGGGTGTATACTTTCCGAAATGGGGTCATTTGTGCGGGTTTTCTACTGTCTGGGCATTGTAGAACCTCAGGAAACATGACAGGTGCTCAGAAAGTCAGAGCTGCTTCAAAATGCGGAAATTCACATTTTTGTACCATAGTTTGTAAACGCTATAACTTTTACCCAAACCAATAAATATACACTTATTGCATATTTTTTTTATCAAGGACATGTAGAACAATAAATTTCGAGAAAAAAATTATATAGAAATGTTGTTTTTTTAAAAGAAAATTACAACTGAAAGTGAAAAATGTAATTTTTTTTAAAAAATTTCAGTAAATTTCGATTAATAACAAAAAAAAAGTAAAAATGTCAGCAGCAATGAAATACCACCAAATGAAAGCTCTATTAGTGAGAAGAAAAGGAGGTAAAATTCATTTGGGTGGTAAGTTGCATGACCGAGCAATAAACGGTGAAAGTAGTGTAGTGCAGAAGTGTAAAAAGTGGTCTGGTCATTAAGGGTGTTTAAGCTAGGGGAGCTGAGGTGATTAAGGTGTCCGCACCTCTGATCACTTCACCCAATGAATGAGCATTTCGCTTGTTCATTGGGAGATCTGCAGCCCCTTTAGACGGGCAGATTAACGGGAACAAGTGTTTGTAGGAACATAGACATTCTTCATTGATATATTACAGCATTGATATTTACGATTGACAATAGGTAGAACCATGTCCTGTGCGATATCAGATAATGATGTTTTATTTTCTGCGTACTTGAGCCGCCATCAATGCCATCATTTTGCTAACGTTCTTTCTGCAGAACCCCTTTACTTTATTTTCTTCCTGTTTACTGCCGTGGTCTCTGGTGCAGTTCTGCTTTCAGGGGTGGGGTAGTGCCCTTTGTTTAGAATAGAATAGGATCCTTCTAGCACATAGCAGCTCCATTCTCATAGCTTTTGTGTGAAAGAACTCTATGGATAGAGATTTCACAATGTGCATTCATGAAGATACTAGCAGCTAGCGTTATTCGGCTTCTCGTATTACAACCATGGAAGTGAACCTGTGTGCTAATGACAAAAGTGTGTATAGTATATTTGGAAACCACAAAAGCCATTCCTGACATTAATTGAGACGGTGTTAGGCATTCCCTTGCCGCAGCCTATACTGGCCGTGTAGTATATTATTGTTCCCACGCCAAACCATAAGACTACATAAACGTGCAAGCACAAAATGCGAAGAGTGTTAATGAAATATGGTAACATAAAACACAGGAGTTAAATGCATATAAAAGTTGTGAAAAGTCATAAAATAGCAGTAAAATTCCAGAAGCCTAAGGCCCCTTGCAGACAAGTGTGTGTTTCATGCTGCAAGTCCGCAGCGCAGCTCCCGCCCTGAACTCCCAGCACTGCCGGGGTCACATAGTATTATATTGATTTATGATGCTATGTAACCCTTAGGGCACATTCACACGGATCCATTTCATTTCAATGGCCCCGCAAAAAATGCGGACAGCACTCAGTGTGTTGTCTGCATCCGTTGTTCCGTTCTGTTATGCGGATCCGCAAAAAAAATAGAGCTTTTCCTACTATTGTCCGTAAAATGCAGTCCGCAGAAATCTGGAAAATAAAAATACTGACGTGTGAATGGACCCTTAGAGGTCTGTAATGTATTGGATAACAGTGACAGCATTAGGTTAGTGTCCTCTAATACATTCTAGAACTGTAAGGGTTACATAGCATCATAAATCAATATAATGCTATGTGACCCCGGTGGTGCTGGAGTTCAGGACGGGAGCTGCGCTGCGGACTTGCTCGTCTGCAAGGGGCCTAAGGCCGCTTTCATACATCAGTGTTTGCTAAGTAAATGCCATCAGTTATTGTGAGCCAAAACCAGGTGGAGGTCCAAAAACAGGTACAAAACTTTCCATTATACCTCATGTATGTAGGCTTTACTCCTGGTTTTGGCTCACAATCACTGATGGAAATCACTGATCAAATACTGACACTGTGAAAGTAGTCTAACAGAATACATTGTTTTACCACTTAGTGACAACCCATACGCCTTTTTATGGCGGTCATTAAGAGGCCTTAGGCCCCTTTCACACGGGCGAGTATTCCGCGCGGGTGCAATGCGTGAGTTGAACGCATTGCACCCGCACTGAATCCTGACCCATTCATTTCTATGGGGCTGTGCACACGAGCGGTGATTTTCACGCATCACTTGTGCGTTGCGTGAAAATCGCAGCATGCTCCTCTTTGTGCGTTTTTCACGTAACGCAGGCCCCATAGAAATAAATGGGGTTGCGTGAAAATCGCAAGCAAGTGCGGATGCAGTGCGATTTTCACGCACGGTTGCTAGGTGACGATCGGGATGGGGACCCGATCATTATTATTTCCCCTTATAACATGGTTATAAGGGAAAATAATAAAGCATTCTGAATACAGAATGCATAGTAAAATAGGGCTGGAGGGGTTAAAAAAAAAAATATATAAAAAAATTTAACTCACCTTAATCCACTTGTTCGCGCAGCCGGCATCTCTTCTGTCTTCATCTGTGAGCAATAGGACCTTTGATGACGTCACTACACTCATCACATGATCCATCACCATGGTGATGGATCATGTGATGGACCATGTGAGGAACGCAGTGACGTCATCAAAGGTCCTATTGCTCACAGATGAAGACAGAAGAGAAGCCGGGCTGCGCGAACAAGTGGATTAAGGTAAGTTAAATTTATTTTTATTTTTTTAACCCCTCCAGCCCTATTTTACTATGCATTCTGTATTCAGAATGCTATTATTTTCCCTTATAAACATGGTTATAAGGGGAAATAATACAATCTACACTACAACTAACTCAAACCTGAACTTCTGTGAAGAAGTTCGGGTCTGGGTACCACAGTCTGTTTTTTATCACGCGCGCGCAAAACACATTGCGGAACATCGGAACGCAATCGCAGTCAAAACTGACTGCAATTGCGTTCCTACTCGCGCGGGTTTGCCGCAATGCACCGGGACGCATCTGTACCTAATCCGGACACGCCCGTGTGAAAGAGGCCTTAGGCTGGGCTGCCGTGAAAAGCGCTACATGGGTCTCCCGTGCTCCTGCTCTAACAGCCCATACCGGAAGGAGCACTGTTTAACCCCTTACATGCTGCAGGCAATGACAACCACCACATGTAAGCGGTTACAGAGTGAGAGGAAGCCTTCTGTATCCCATCAGCACCCCGGAAATGAGATTGTGGGGTGTCGGTCAGTACAGGCAGGCCAGGACCTAGTGTAGGCCTCAAGTCTGCCTCCTGATTTTCCCAGCAGGCTGCACGTTTATAACAAAAACTCAGTGGCAGTATTGCTGTTTTTTCCCCTACATCTCCCTTTCAGAAAGAGTGAGGGTACTTTCACACTTGCATTGTTGGATTCTGGCAGTTCCGTTGCCATATGCAAACAGATAGCATTTGTTTCCGGATCCGGCTGACAAATGCATTGAAATACTGGATCAGTCTCTGCGGTGTCATCTCGAAAAACGGATCCAGTATATATTTTTTCCACTGATTTAAAAGTCTGCGCATGCACAGACCGGGAAACCGGATTCAGTTTTCTGGAAGACTTGGTACCGTATCTGGATCATGTGTGCATGAGGCCTAAAGGGGTTTTGTTAACTAATTTCCATGACCTGTCAGACTAGCCAGATTCGCGTTGGTAATCCCTAGGTGCTGGGCCTTGGCTCATTCGCTTCCGGGCCTCCGATGCTTGTCTTGGGTTTCTCCATGAAAAAGTTTGTCTTGATGCCACTGCTGCCAATCACTGGCCAAAGTGTGAGGGGCGGATCTTCACCCAGCAGGCCTTTTTTTCTTAAAGAGGCAGAGCAGCGGACGGTCTATGCGCAAATGGTGACAATAGAAAATCTTGTTGCCATTTTGCAATTCTAAGTCGCATTTGCGACAATTTTGCTCGGCATCTGGAACACTGGCGTCCGGAAATTGCGGATCCGCAAAACAAAACGGATGACGTCCGTATGGCATCTTTTTTTTGCAGATCCATTGTAACGTCTATCCTTGTCCGCAAAACGGACAATTTCTATCTTTTTTGCAGGGCTACATACGGACACGGAAACAAAAATGTTTCCTGTAACCATGGAGGGTATTTCAACAACAACTTTGTTCAGACACAAACAATATAACAAAGGTTATAAACGGTCATATCTATATAGCCTACAGGTGGCAGTAAACATGTTAACGTGTATAACTCCTAACATCCTCCCTTTCTTGTGAAATCAAGTAATATATAACATAAGATGATTGGATAACACAATACATTCCAAAGGTGACAATGCTTTATATAATGTATCTAGCATACAAAATCCTTATATCTTGTTGGTGTCCTAATAACCCTAGTTCTAGTACGTCTTGGTGTGGCAGGAGCTTCACATTGTTGCATGTGATCATCCATCCCTGTTTCTTTGGGAGTTGTCTCATCTGGAGATGTACCTGGTGTAATCACTTCACCTATTTCCACATCAGATTTGTCATCCGCTGTCCTCAGAAACTTCCTGTTCCTTCTGTACAACTCTCCATTTGCTTCCACTTTATAAGATCGTGGAGCAACTTTCTCCAAACAAATACCTTGTCGCCAAATTTCATCTGTTGACGACGGCTATGGTTGTATTCGCACTGGCTGACCAATACTTAGTTCGGGAAGTTCCTTGGCTCCTTTATCATAATATGCCTTTGCTTTTTTGCGTCTTTCAGTTAGATTCTCGACCACTCCTTTTATAATGTTTGGAAACAGCAGTTTCTGAGCAGTCGGAAGTAAAGTCCTGGTCCTTCTTGACATTAGCCGTTGTACAGGACTACTGCTGGTGCCTTCTGATGGGGTATTTCTCCAGTCAAGAACCGCTTTCCAGATATCCTTGTCATCTCGTTTAGCTTTCTTTATGAGTGTTTTTGCTATTTTTACAGTAGCTTCAGCTTTACCGTTGGACTGACTGGGATATGGGGATGATGTTCAAATTCCCACTCTCTACAAAATCGTGCAAACTCTGAGCTGACAAAACTGTGGTCCGTTATCTGTAATTACAGAATCAGACTTCATCTTGTTCTGTGAACTTCTGAATTTGTTGTAGGCGCAAATCAGACACTCTTAGATATTCTGCAAAGTTTATCTCTTCCAGTTCCTTAGAAAATGCATCCTCTGATTGCATCACGAAAATCTCATAATCTGGGGTGTCCTTGTCCATTGTTTGTGAGGTAATGCTGCTCTTGATAAGAAGTCTGCAATATACATTTCTGATCCTTTTTTGTAAACCACATTCAGGTTGTATTTTTGCAACTGTAGCATCATGGCTGTAGACGTTTTGGTGCTACTAGGTGAGATTTTATTTAAATGCTCTCTAGTGGCTTATGATCAGTCTCAATGTTAATAATATTTTTTCCATGTAAGTACTGATTAAACTTTTGGCATGCATATACAACGGCAAGACATTCCTTTTCAATCTGGCCATATCTTTGTTCTGTTGAAGACAGTGTACGTGATGCAAACGTCACTGGCTGACCTCCTTGCAAAAGTGTTGCTCCAAGACCTTTTTCACTGGCATCACATTGGACTGTTACTTCTTCATTGACATTGTAGTATCTCAAAACTGGATGTTTATTAACAATATCTTTTATTTGCTTGAGGGCTTCATCATGGCTGGATTGCCAGGCCCACAAGCTGTCTTTGTCTGTCAGTCTGCGTAGTGGATCACATACATCCGAAAGATGTGGTAAGAATTTTGAAAGGTAGTTTACAAACCCTAGCAGTCTCTGAACTGCTTGTACATTGTCAGGCTTTGGTACCTCTAAAATTGCTCTGACTTTTTCTGGATCAGGACGCAGGCCTTCTGCTGTGAGTAAATGTCCCATGTATGGTACCGAAGATAGCCTCAATCTCAGCTTCTTTTTATTGAATTTTAGGTTCAACTTTCGTGCTCTCTCTAAGAGTCCAATCAAATTCTTGTCATGATCCTTTGTGGCCTCCTCTGTAGTGTCACCACAGCCATACACCAATATATCATCTGCAATAACTTCCACTCCGGGCAGGCCTTCTACTGCTTCATGTTGTCTACGTTCATATTCTTCTGGCGCAGTAGCAATCCCAAAAGGCATGCGTAGCCATCGGTAACGCCCAAAGGGAGTCCAGAATGTAGTTAGATAACTGCTTTTAGTGTCCAGTTTTACTTGCCAAAAGCCATCCATTGTTAAACTTGGCAGGATTTCCTCTATAGTGGGCATTGGATAATGTGAGCGTTTTAGTGCTTTATTTAAGTCTTTGGGATCAATGCATATTCGCAGCTTGCCTGGTTTCTTAACAGCAACCATACTACTTATCCATGTCGTAGGTTCTATGACCTTTTTTATCACTCCCAGTGTCTCTAATCTCTCTATTTTCGCCTTTAAGTCTGCTTTAAGCGGAGCCGGCACTTTACGTGGTTGGTGTTGAACAGTAGGTATTGCTTCATCTATTTCTAGGTGATATTCTCCCCTAGTCCTTTGAAAATGTCTCTCTATTTAGTTGTGATCATTTTATAAGAAAAGGGCGACGTTGTAGTTGCTTGCTGGTCTCATGTAATAATACATTATGTTCTACATTCAGTGTAAGGAGGCCCATTTTCTGACATGTTTCTTCTGAGAGAAGTTTAACAAATGCAAAAGTATTTTCTGTAACACTGTGTGTCTCTTATTAATAAATTACCAGAGAAACAATTCTTGTTGATGTTTTGTTCTGATATTAGGACTTTAGTGGTTTATAAAACACCAAAGCCCTCTTCTGACACCATGTTTCCTGTAACCATGGAGGGTATTTCATCAACAACTTTATTCAGACACAAACAAAGTAACAAAGGTTATAAACTGTCATATCTATATAGCCTACAGGTGGCAGTAAACATGTTAACATGTATAACTCCTAACACAAAATACCTTTTTGTGAATGTAGCCTAAGGGTGTATTCAGACGCAGCAGATTTGTTATAGAAATTTCTGTGACCGGAACACACTTCCAATAATCTGAATGGGGTTGTTCCTGCAGCAGGTGATAGTTTAATGCCTTCAGTTGAATGGGACAGTCACAGAAATGTCTCCAATAAATCTGCCACGTGTGAACAAACCCTTAGACACCAGAATTACTGTAAAGGATTTACTAAGAACTAAGGGGGTTTATCAAACTGCTGTAAACTAGAACTGGCTGAGTTTTCCATAGCAACCAATCAGATTCCA
The DNA here is from genome assembly GCF_905171765.1 of Bufo bufo. NCBI lineage: Eukaryota > Metazoa > Chordata > Amphibia > Anura > Bufonidae > Bufo > Bufo bufo. Next base: position 681,084,147 of record NC_053389.1, read on the forward strand.
CCTTTCATTTTCCAAAGGAGAGGTAAAAAATGAAAGGTGGAATCTGATTGGCCGCTATGGGCAACTCAGCCAGTTCTACTTTACACTAGTTTGCTAAATGACCCCCTAAGGGCTTTTCTACAATCATAAAACCATAAGGGCTCATGCACACGGCCGTTGTGCGGCCAATCCGTGCATTGGGGACCACAATTTGTGGGACAGACCCATTCAACTTGAATGGGTCCGTGATCCATCCGTTCTGCAAAAAAGTAGTGCATGCTTCTGCACCGCATTTCCCGTATTGCGGACCCATTCAAGTGAATGGGTCCGTGATGCAGGATGCACACGGCTGGTGCCCGTGTATTGTGGAGACGCTGTATACGGGCCGCAATACGGCCATGGCCGGGCAACGGCTGTGTGCATGAGCCCTAAGGCAGTATGTGGGTGTATTATGCGGCAGTGCACACATCACCGCTGAGATGCACCAAAAACTGTATGTGTCCAGCCTAAACAGTCACTCCCAATTATTCCACCAGACAAGAACATTTTGGGGCGTCATATACTGTGTGGCAGTTGCCTATAGCAACCAGTCAGCCTGCAGCTCAGAGAACATGAATGGGTTCGATTGATTGCCAAGGGCAACTGCTAACCGTCCTCTCCTACCTGTCCTACCTGCCACAGTGAGCGCCTCACACACAGCCATCTGGAGCTGTCGCCGTTTCTCCTCGTGTCCCGGCGTGAGCCTCCTGGCCATTCACCTTACTGCCAGGCAGCATAACCACCCCGACCACAGCGCCCCCTGCAGACAGGCGCTTATGGATATCCCTCAGTATTTCCCGCAGCTGGTCAGCGATTCCGGTCGGCACAGTAAGAATACCAGTCCGGTTGTGGGGAGGCTGCGGCCGTTCTGGGCCCGATTTCTCCCACTTGCAGTGCTGGTCATGTTTCGGGGTTCCATGCTGCGAGGCCCCCCCGTTTAAAGATATCTCCTCCGTTCACCAGCTCAGCCGGGAAGAGCTCCCGCAGAAAGTTCTCCAGCAGATGCTGGCTCTCCCCCCTGTCGCACAGTTCCCCGACCACCAGGACTTGCTGAGGACACCCAAAGCGCTCCAGCACCTCCCTGAAGCGGCTCTGTGCAGTCTCTCGCCATGCCGGCCTTCATCATTCTAGCAGCATCCTGACCTTACAGCCCTGTACACACGATCCACTGCCCGCAGAGCAGCGGAGGGTCTAGGCCCAAATGGCGACAAGACAACAAAGTCTTGTCACCATTTTGCAATTCTAAGTCGCATTGGCGACCACTTGGATCGCCATCTGGAGCCCTGTATTCCATTTTTGTGGTACATGTGCCTACAGCCTCATCATTTAGGCCTCAGGCATACAACTATATTTTTCAACCATGTGTTATCTACAAATTTTGTGGATAGTACACGGACCCATTAATTTATATGGTGCCATGCGCACATCCGTATTTTTTACAGATCCCAATTATACAGCAGGTCCTATGCTTGTGTCTATATTGCAGAGGAGAACATTCCTTTCTATTGATGAGAGTGAGAAAAATTCAGAGTACACAGGGAGGGTATTTTGTGGATCCATAGTTTGGAGACCGAAATATAGACACTGGTCGTGTGCATGAGGCCTTATCTACTATCCTCAGTTATGGACATGCCTATATAAAAAGGCACTTTCTCATGTTAACCAGTGTCACACGGTCTACAGCCCAGCCACCCACCTGCCATTTATCATCAATTCACCATGCTTTAATAAAGGCTTCTTGCCTAAAGGGAACCTGTCCTTAACGTTATGCTGACCTCCCTGAGGGCAGCATAAAATAGTGACAGAAATGCTGATGTCAGCGGTGTGTCACTCATGAGCTAGAAGTAAGTGGTTGCCGAGAATCATAATCATAATCATTGCAGCCCAGGCCCTGAAAAGAGTCAGATCTACCTGAGAAGAGTCCTGGTTATTCCTAATCTCCGGCACTCACCCATCTGCTGATGGTTGGCAGTTCTCTCCTAGAGAGAAAAGGAGAAAACTAGGTAGAAGACGGTCAGTCATCAGCAGGGAGAGCAGGAATTCATGGATAACCAGGACTCTTCTCAGGTGGCCGGGACTCTTTTCTAGGCCCAGTCTGCAAAGATTGTGATGTTGGTTCTTGGCAACACTTACTTTTAACTTATAAATGACAGACCTCTGAAATCATCTCACCTGTCTCTACTTTATACTGCTGTTAGTATGGGCAGCATGAAGTTCATGACAGGTTCCCTTTAAGCTGTTCTGAAATCACCTTTAATAGGGGAACAATACTGTATCATACACACCCCTGCTACTGCAGAACCTCTTTTGAAAACGAGAGCTCAATAAAATTCACTGGTCTGACATGATGCTCCCCATTACCTTAGATGTGGGGACCATGTGCGAATCAATTAGTAAAAGACATGAAACTCCCCCCTTGCAATATTTCAGAAGCAGGAAATCTTTGGTTGTTACAGCAAAAACAAAACATGAAATGTGACATGCATATAACCCTTAGGGTATTGTACACACTAGACTTAAATACTGCAGTGTTTCTGGGGAAAAAAAATAAAAAGGTACCAAATGCTGCATATTGTGGAAATGCAGCGGACGATCCAGATTTTTGCATTGCAAAGGGTGAAATCCGCAATGAAAATCCGCAGAATAAGCGTGTGGATGATACAGGAGTTGCTGAAAAACGCATTCACTTTGCTGGCACTGTACAACACTGCAGATTTGCAGTATGAAAATCTGCAGCATTCCTGTCATGTGTGGACGTACCCCAACAAGGTTCTGCAGCAACTGGGGTTTGTATGATGTAGTACACTGCCTTCAGTTGCTGCAGAGAAAAGGGAACTTCAAGCGAATCAGTTAGGCCATATTCACATTTGTGCTGTGCATTCATAACAGAAGACACAAAGCTCGGTTAGATATGGTAGGTTGGGAAAATAGACAGCACCTCTGCAGTGCAAAAATGGTGGAATCTATATTGGAGGCTCCAACTCAGACATGAACAGCGGGGTTGTTTCACTTCAGCAAATTACATTTATCATGTAGACAAAGTTAAAGGGCTATTCCGGTTGTTAGAAGATATCCCCTATCCTCAGGGGTCCTACCACCAATCAAGAGAACAGGGGCCGCATACCCCCTGTAATGAACGGAGTGGCTGGTCGGGCATGTATGCAGCCGGTCCATTCATCTCTATGGGAATACCGAAGACAATCTAGCGCTGTACTCCTGTGCGCAACTGCACGTGTGACAGCTCCTGTCCCAGCCACCTCATGTCTGCGCTGCAGCAGTGGCCAAAACCCCTGGAAACGAGCAGTGTATAATGAAATGGAAAATTGAATCCAGCCAGCAAAGGAGGCAATATGGATAATAACAGTACATCAGTAAGTGCCTTGTATTAACGTTCTCTACATGACAAATGCATTTTGCTGTGGTGAGACAACTTCTTTAAAGGGGTTGTCGATGTTAAAGGGGTTCTACCGTTTTTTTTTTTAACTGATGATCTATCCTCTGGATAGATCATCAGCATCTGATAGGTGGGGGTCCGACACCCGGGACCCCCGCCGATCAGCTGTTTGAGAAGGCAGCAGTGCCCCAGCAGCGTCGCGGCCTTCTCACTGTTTAACGCTGGTCCAGTGACATCACAACTAGTATCTATTAGCGTGGGCGGGGCTAAGCTCCGTTCACTTAATAGCACTTAGTGTTTGGAATAAACCAGAAATAGACCGCACTGCTGTGTGAGGTGGCACGGATGAGTGCTCTCAGCCCACAGATTCACCCAATCTATAAGCTGCAACAATATTTCAAAAGAAGGGCTGGGCACTCGCAATATATGGAGTATGTGGTACTTTATTAAATAAAATGCTATAATACTGATAAAATTAGCAATAACAATAATACTGATAAAAATATAACGACACTACAATCAATAAACACAATAAATAGGTGTGGCCAGACTATATAGTACCTTCACAATAAAAACAATTAATTATTAAAACCACAGAGTTCCAATAAAACGCAATGGTTATCCTTAAATCCGATGTCCATAAATTTAGCATCAATAGACACAAGTCCAAAATTTTGTATAAATAATCATATGAAAAGAGTGGTATTCGAGATATTTCGATCCAATGTCCCAACATCTACATATAATCGTAGATTATCCGAATTTTTGGTATATAGATTAGTCTGTATAAGGACCAAGTTGCAACGTCAAGAGATAGGACTATGTGCCGATTATATTAGTCGCAAATACTTATTCCATCTATGGTTATGTTATTTACTCACGAAACAGATGTCTGCAGGCGAATCCAATCGAGAAACCGCGGCGTCCCGCGTGGTGATCCAGATGCGATCCTCTGCTACTGCTTTATTCACGTGAGTATCGATTTTGTTTGTGGAATAGTAATATGCGGCTTGCCTCAGCAGTTTTCAAGGAATTTCGACAGCTGATGTCCTTTTACTTTAACAAGCTTTCACTTACTTGCGCCAGTAGTTTCTTTCACAGTCCACAGCTCCACAAATGCATGTGATATGTCCTCAATAAGTTTTCTCCAGCGGAATTCAGAGCTGTAGAAGTTGGTAGTCCTTGTGTTGAATGAGGGGGTCCAGTACCAAACGCGTTTCAGGGCTCTTAGTGGTCCCTTCCTCAGTGGTTGACCTCCCCTCCATAATGCTGCTCCTTTTATAGGGAGATTTGGGAGTTTGCAAAATGGGAAATGAATCCGGTTGTCCTCAAATTTTGTAATGGATTTTTACCATGGAATCGATTTGGATCGAATAATGCACTTCTCTCTAATAAGATTAATACCTTCCACATTGGTCTTCACTGTGCAAACTCACTACATTCTATAGATCACATTGCACCAAAAAACGCATCATATCCAAAAAAAACACATATGCGGTCTTAAAAGATTGTGTATTAAATACTAAAACATCTAAAGTGTCTAAAATCAATTGATGCCCCCATGTTGATATATTATGACGTAGAGAAATAGATAAAACAATATCAAAGATATAGTAAACGGCTGGTTAAAAATGCATTGATCAATTTTATATGTCAATGGTGGCCTCCTGTGGCTCGAATTGTTTAAAATTCAAAGTTCAATATTCAATGTCGTATGGTATGGGCGAGTGCCATCGGCTAAGAGGGACCAGCCACCTTAATTATGGTACGGTTCCTAGTCAGCCGATGGAACCCACCCCAAAACGAACCTACAGGAAGCCAAATAATTCAAAGTCGGAGTTCGACCCCATTGGCAGGAGTGTGTCGAATTCGAAAATCTTCTGTGTCTCTGCTCTTGACATCCTGCCAATGTGGTCCCCTCCCCTCCAATCCTTGTGTACCTTTTCAAGGGCTGCGAATTTAAGGCCTGAGGGATCCTGATTATGCTTATCTTTAAAATGGCTCAAGAGGGAGTGATTATCGAAGCCCTTTTTAATCTAAGGGCTCTTTCACACCTGAGTTCTTTTCTTCCGGCATAGAGTTCCGTCGTCGGGGCTCTATGCCGGAAGAATCCTGATCAGGATTATCCCCATGCATTCTGAATGGAGTGAAATCCGTTCAGGATGCATCAGGATGTCTTCAGTTCCGGAACGGAACGTTTTTTGGCCGGAGAAAATACCGCAGCATGCTGCGCTTTTTGCTCCGGCCAAAAATCCGGAACACTTGCCGCAATGCCGGATCCGGAATTAATGCCCATTGAAAGGCATTGATCCGGACCCGGCCTTAAGCTAAACGTCGTTTCGGCGCATTGCCGGAGCCGACTTTTAGCTTTTTCTGAATGGTTACCATGGCTGCCGGGACGCTAAAGTCCTGGCAGCCATGGTAAAGTGTAGCGGGGAGCGGGGGAGCAGCATACTTACCGTCCGTGCGGCTCCCGGGGCGCTCCAGAGTGACGTCAGGGCGCCCCAAGCGCATGGATCATGTGATCGCATTGGACACGTCATCCATGCGCATGGGGCGCTCTGACGTCATTCTGGAGCGCCCCGGGAGCCGCACGGACTGTAAGTATACCGCTCCCCCGCACCCCGCTCCTACTATGGCAACCAGGACTTTAATAGCGTCCTGGCTGCCATAGTAACACTGAAAGCATTTTGAAGACGGTTCAGTCTTCAAATGCTTTCAGTACACTTGCGTTTTTCCGGATCCGGAGTGTAATTCCGGCAAGTGGAGTACACGCCGGATCCGGACAACGCAAGTGTGAAAGAGCCCTTAGCGATATGCTCCGCTATTCTCTTCTTTAATAATCTCTTCGTTCTCCCAATATATTGTAATCCACAAGGGCATTCGATGATATAGATTACGTCACTTGAATCGCAGGATAAGAATTCTTTAATCATATGTTTATGTCCATTTGAAGTAGATATTATCTCCATTGTCTTTTTTGGAAAGGTCGTGGACTTGCAATTATTGCACTGTCCACACCTAAAAAAAAAAATTAATATCGGCCCATTTTTGTACTGTTTGTGCTTTTTTTTGTCCTAGATTTAATGGATGGGGCTACCTTCAGGCCCAAATTAGGGACCTTTGTAAAGGAAATTAACGGAAATTCTGGCATCATGGCCCCAATGGTCTTAGCTTTCTGGACCATGTGCCAACGTTTCCTAATAATTTTTTGGACTTTGGCATATTGTTCATTATATGGCAATATCATCCTCACCTGGTCATCAATAATCCTTTTTTGAGGTAAAATGCTATCATCAAAAAAGGTCTTCCTATCCATATTGCGGACCCTATCAAGGGTTTCATCGAGCATTTTTAGGGGATATTGTTTCTCTAAAAACTGTTTTTTCATCCTTATTGCCTCAACCTCAAATTCTTGGTCCGCTGTGCAATTTCTTTTTATTCTTCTGAACTGCCCTTGAGGTATGTTTAACCCCTTAAGGACCGGGCTCATTTTCACCTTAAGGACCAGGCCATTTTTTGGAAATCTGACCAGTGTCACTTTAAGTGCTAATAACTTTAAAACGCTTTGACTTATCCAGGCCATTCTGAGATTGTTTTTTCGTCACATATTGTACTTCATGACACTGGTAAAATGAAGTCAAAAAAATTATTTTTTTTGCACAAAAAAATACCTAATTTACCAAAAATTTGGAAATATTTGCAAATTTCAAAGTTTCAGTTTCTCTACTTCTGTAATACATAGTAATACCCCAAAAAATTGTGATGACTTTACATTCCCCATATGTCTACTTCATGCTTGAATTGTTTTGGGAATGATATTTTATTTTTTGGGGATGTTATAAGGCTTAGAAGTTTAGAAGCAAATCTTGAAATTTTTCCGAAATTTACAAAAACTCAATTTTTAGGGACCAGTTCAGGTTTGAAGTCACTTTGCGAGGCTTACATAATAGAAACCACCCAAAAATGACCCCATCTAAGAAACTACACCCCTCAAGGTATTCAAAACTGATTTTGCATACATTGTTAACCCTTTAGGTGTTGCACAAGAGTTATTGGCAAATGGGGAGGAAATTTGAGAATTTGATTTTTTTGTCTAATTTTTCATTTTAACCCATTTTTTCCACTAACAAAGCAAGGGTTAACAGCCAAACAAGACAGTATCTTTATTGCCCTGACTCTGCTGTTTACAGAAACACCCAATATGTGGCCGTAAACTACTGTACGGCTTCACAGCGGGGCGTAGAGTGAAAGGTGCGCTGTTTGGTTTTTGGTAGGCTGATTTTTATGGACTGGTTTATTTACACCATGTCCCATTTGAAGCCCCCTGATGCACCCCTAGAGGAGAAACTCCCTAAAAGTGACCCCATCTAAGAAACTACACCCCTCAAGGTATTCAAAACTGATTTTACATACGTCGTTAACACTTTAGGTGTTGCACAAGAGTTATTGGCAAATGGAGATGAAATTTGAGAATTTCATTTTTTTGCCTAATTTTCCATTTTAACCCATTTTTTTCACTAACAAAGCAAGGGTTAACAGCCAAACATGACTGTATCTTTATTGCCCTGACTCTGCCATTTACAGAAACACCCAATATGTGGCCGTAAACTACTGTACGGTCACACAGCGGGGCGTAGAGTGAAAGGTGCGCCGACTGTTTTTTTGACACCATGTCCCATTTGAAGCCCCCCTGATGCACCCCTAGAGTAGAAACTCCATAAAAGTGACCCCATCTAAGAAACTACACCCCTCAAGGTATTCAAAACTGATTTTACAAACTTTGTTAACCCTTTAGGTGTTGCACAAGATTTAATGGAAAATAGAGACACAATTTCAAAATTTCACATTTTTGGCAGATTTTCCATTTTAATATTTTTTTTCCAGTTACAAAGCAAGGGTTAACAGCCAAACAAAACTCATTATTTATGGCCCTGATTCTGTAGTTTACAGAAACACCCCATATGTGGTCGTAAACCGCTGTACGGGCACACGGCAGGGCGCAGAAGGAAAGGAATGCCATACGGTTTTTGGAAGGCAGGTTTTGCTGGACTGTTTTTTTGACACCATGTCCCATTTGAAGCCCCCCTGATGCACCCCTAGAGTAGAAACTCCAGAAAAGTGACCCCATTTTAGAAACTACGGGATAGGGTGGCAGTATTGTTGGTACTAGTTTAGGGTACATATGATTTTTGGTTGCTCTATATTACACTTTTTGTGCGGCAAGGTAACAAGAATTAGCTTTTTTGGCACCGTTTTTTTTTTTTGTTATTTACAACATTCATCTGACAGGTTAGATCATGTGGTAATTTCATAGAGCAGGTTGTCACGGACGCGGCGATACCTAATATGTATTACATTTTTTTAATTTATGTAAGTTTTACCCAATGATTTCATTTTTAAAACAAAAAAAAGTTTGTGTCTCCATAGTCTAAGAGTCATAGTTTTTCAGTTTTTGGGCGATTATCTTAAGTAGGGTCTCATTTTTTGCGGGAGGAGATGACGGTTTGATTGGCACTATTTTGGGGTGCATATGACTTTTTGATCGCTTGCTATTACACTTTTTGTGATGTAAGATGACAAAAAATTGCTTTTTTTACACAGTTTTTTTTTTTTTTTTTTTACGGTGGTCACCTGAGAGGTTAGGTCATGTGATATTTTTATAGAGTCGGTCGATACGGACGCGGCAATACCTAATATGTATACTTTTTTTTTTATTTATGTAAGTTTTACACAATGATTTCATTTTTGAAACAAAAAAAATTATGTTTTAGTGTCTCCATAGTCTAAGAGCCATAGTTTTTTCAGTTTTTGGGTGATTATCTTAAGTAGGGTCTCATTTTTTGCGGGATGAGATGACGGTTTGATTGCTACAATTTTGGCGTACATGCGACTTTTTTGATCACTTTTATTACCTTTTTTTGGGAAGTAAGGTGAGCAAAATTTCAATTTCATCATAGTTTTTTATTTTTTATTTTTATGGCGTTCACCGTTCGGGTAAAGTAACATGACCGTTTTATAGATCAGGTCGTTACGGACGCGGCGATACCAAACATGTGTAGGGAATGTTATTTTTTTAATTTTTAATCAGTGATAAATGTGTTTTTGGATTTTTACTTTTTTTTCACTTTTTTTCACTTTTTTTTTTACCCAGATCCACTTGGTTCTTGAAGATCCAGTGGGTCTGATGTCTGTATAATACAGTACAGTACAATATATATTGTTCTGTACTGTATTTTACTTACACTGAACAGATCTATGCTTTCAGCACAGATCTGTTCAGCACCATGGACAGCAGGACGCCTGAGAGGCGTCCTGTTGCCATGGGAACCTTCCCCGTCTGCTCAGAACTTCGCAGACGGGGAAGGGTAAGGATGGGATCTGGCGGGGGGCTGTCTGGGAGCTCTCTCCCTCTCCATCGGGGGGCTGCAAAGGCACAGCAGCCCCCCGATCGGAGAGGGAGGGAGCTCCCTCTTACTGTTAACTTTTTCCATACAGCGGTCCGTACGGACCGCTGTATGGAAAGGGTTAAACGGCTGACATCGCATCACCGATGTCAGCCGTTTATACCAGGGTGCCAGCAATGTGCTGGCACCCTGGTATACCCACTCTACACCAACGATTATTCAATGGGAGGCGGGCGGGGGATCGCGATCCCGCCTGCCGCACCGCCCGCCTCCCGCACCGCCCCCACCGCCCGCAACACCCCCCCTGCACCTCCCACCGGGCTAAAATCATTCAGAGGTGCAGGGGGGGGTGATAAAAATATATTTTCGGCACACTAAAGTTTCTGATCGCCGCGGTCAGGGACCGCAGCGATCAGAAACAGCAGAAAGCGCAACAAACCGCAGGTCTGAATTGACCTGCGGTTTGTTGCGATCGGGGACATGGGGGGGTCACGGGACCCCCCCGCGCATTTAGCCGAGGTGCCTGCTCAATGATTTGAGCAGGCACCTTGTTCCGATCACAGCCGGCCGGGCGGCAGTGATCGGAACAACACATGACGTACCGGTACGTCATGTGTCCTTAAGGACTCGGGAAACATGCCGTACCCATACGTCATGTGTCCTTAAGGGGTTAAGAGCCATTTTGGAAGATGGCAGCTATTATATAGTATGAAACTATTGCGAGCCGTTGGTTTAAAGGGCTTCTGTCACCCCACTAAAGTGATATTTTTTTTTTGGGCTAGTTAAATAAGTTATATTGCGATATATGAAAATATAATGGTGTTACTTACTTTGATCCAGCAGTTTCTTCCAAAAACGAAGTTTTATAATATGTAAATCCGGTCTCTACCAGCAAGTAGGGCGGCTACTTGCTGGTAGCTGCTGCAGAAAACCGCCCCCTCGTCGTGTTGATTGACAGGGCCAGTCGGGATCTCCTCCTCCGGCTGGCCCTGTCGGCATTTCAAAAATCGCGCGCCTGTGTTCATTCGGCGCAGGCGCTCTGAGATGAGGAGGCTCGTCTCCTCAGAACTCCCTCAGTGCGCCTGCGCCGATGACATCACTGAAATAGAAGACGTCATCGGCGCAGGCGCACTGAGGGAGTTCTGAGGAGACGAGCCTCCTCATCTCAGAGCGCCTGCGCCGAATGAACACAGGCGCGCGATTTTTGAAATGCCGACAGGGCCAGCCGGAGGAGGAGATCCCGGCTGGCCCTGTCAATCAACACGACGAGGGGGCGGTTTTCTGCAGCAGCTACCAGCAAGTAGCCGCCCTACTTGCTGGTAGAGACCTAATTTACATATTATAAAACTTCGTTTTTGGAAGAAACTGCTGGATCAAAGTAAGTAACACCATTATATTTTCATATATCGCAATATAACTAATTTAACTAGCCCAAAAAAAAACCAAAAAAACACTTTAGTGGGGTGACAGAAGCCCTTTAATGAAAGTGCTGCAACTTATTTTATCGTCTGCAATTTGGATTTGTAGGTCCAAAAATTCTAATCTTGTTTGGCTTATTGTGGAGGTAAATCTCAAATTAAAATTGTTATTATTAATATCACTTAAAAATTGGTCCAAATTAGATTGGCCTGATTGCCAGATAAAAAATACATCATCGATGTATCTCTGCCAGAGTACCAGGTCTGTCCCCAGTTTGGGAGTAATGGTGGTCTCCTCCCAATTGGCCATAAAAAGGTTGGCATAACTGGGGACAAACCTGGTGCCCATGGCAGTGCCCTGAGTCTGTAAATAAAATTGGCCATTAAAATTAAAATAATTGTGTTTGAGAATAAAATCTATTCCTTCAATGATAAAATCAACCTGTGCATCAGGAAGAGTCCTATCCTTAGAAAGTTCTTTTTTTATTGCATCTTTCCCTTGTTCATGGTCGATTACTGTATATAATGACTGTACGTCCAAGGTACCCATTATCCAATTTGATTTAACGTCTAAATTTTCTATTATTTTAATAATTTGGGTCGTGTCTTTTCTGTATGACGGTATTAATTTCACCTTGGGCTGGAGTAGTATATCGATATATTGGGATAGGTTTGCAGTTAATGATCCAATACCCGAGACTATAGGTCTCCCTGGTGGGTCTACTATATTTTTATGGATCTTTGGGAGGCAGTAAAAAATTTGTATTCTTGGTTGGTTATTCAGGATAAAAAGATGTTCGTCATCTGTTAAAATGCCTTTTTCCAGACCTCTGTTACACAATGAAATCAATTCTTTTTGAAATCCCTCAGTGGGGTTTCTTGTAATAAGTTTGTATGTATTTGTGTCTGATAGTTGACGGAGGCATTCAGCATCATATCTTTCCTTATCCTGAATAACTATCGAGCCGCCTTTATCGGCTGGGCGGATGATAATTTTATTTTCCTCTTGTAGTTCCCTTATTGCCTTCATTTCACAATTGGTTAGGTTACTCCTCCTAAATCTTGGGTTTTCCTTAAATTTTCTTATATCATTCTCAACACATTTTTTGAAAGTGGTCAATTCGGGACCCATCTCGTTACGTGGGTATTTTTTAGATTTTCTTTTTAAGGTGGTATGTATAAATTCATCCTTGGACACTTCTCCTTCATCCCTTATGTTTCTAATATGGTATTTTTTGAGACACAATCGTCTTATATATTTCCTAACACCAATGAATGTTTCAAATTTGTTGAGTTTTTTCGTAGGAGCGAATTTTAGGCCTTTGTTCAATAAATTTTTTTGAGTGTTCGTGAGTTGAAATGTGCTCAGATTTAGAATAGAATCACTATCTAAATCTGACTTCTCTATCTGTGATATTCTCGTGTTCTTCTTTCCCCCTCTTCTAATCTTCCTCCCCTGTTTCTCCTTATGGGTGATCGGTGTCTTTGAGTGTAGTGATTCTCCTGGTATGTGTCCCGTGTTGGGGTTCTCTGCTGGTGACGTGATTTGTGCTCCATGCCATACGGTTTTTGGAAGGCAGATTTTGCTGGACTGGTTTTTTGACACCATGTCCCATTTGAAGCCCCCCTGATGCACCCCTAGAGTAGAAACTCCAAAAAAGTGATCCCATTTTGGAAACTACGGCATAGGGTGGCAGTTTTGTTGGTACTATTTTAGGGTACATATGATTTTTGGTTGCTCTATATTACACTTTTTGTAAGGCAAGGTAACAAAAAATAGCTGTTTTGGCACAGTTTTTATTTTTTGCTATTTACAACATTCATCTGACAGGGTAGACCATGTGGTATTTTTATAGAGCAGGTTATTACAGACGCGGCTATACCTAATATGTATACTTTTTTTTTATTTATGCAAGTTTTACACAATTACATTTTTGAAACAAAAAAAGAAATAATCATGTTTTAGTGTCTCCATAGTCCGAGAGCCATAGTTTTTTTCAGTTTTTGGGTGATTATCTTGGGTAGGCTATGAGTTTTGCGGGATGAGATGACAGTTTGATTGGCGCCATTTTGGGGTGTGTATGACTTTTTGATCGCTTGCTATTACACTTTTTGTGATGTAAGGTGACAAAAAATGGCTTTTTTTACACCATTTTAATTTTTTTACGGTATTCACCTGAGGGGTTAGATCATGTGATATTTTTATAGAGCAGGTTATTACGGACGCGGCGATACCTCATATGTGTAGTGCATTTAATTTTTTTGTTTTTAATCAGTGATAAATGTGTTTTTTTATTTTTACTTTTTTTCACTTTTTTTTTTTTTGACCCAGACCCACTTGGTTCTTGAAGATCCAGTGGGTATGATGTCTGTATAATACAGTACAGTACACTGTATTATACAGTATTCTCACTTTACACTTAGTCTGATCAGACTTCTGCCTTTAGCAGAAGTCTGATCAGCACCATGGAAAGCCAGAAGCCTGTGAAGGCGTTCGGCTGCCATGGTAACCATCACCCGCTGCCGCAACAGAGCAGCGGGTGATGGAGGGAGAGGGGGCCCCCTCCCTCTGTGATCCCGTCAAGAATATGGGCCTGAAAAAGGCACAGCAGCCCCCAATGGGAGAGGAAGGGAGCTCCCTCCCTGTTAACCCCTTCCATACAGCGGTCCCTACGGACCGCGGCATGGAAGGGGTTAAACGGCTGACAATTGACCTGCGGTTTGCAGCGATCCCCGATACGGGGCCCCCCTCTGCATTGTCCCAGGGTACCTGCTGATTGATTTCAGCAGGCACCCAGTTCCGATCACCGCCTGCCGCACGGCGGTGATCGGAAATACACATGATGTACCGGTACGTCATGTGTCCTTAAGTACCGGGACATCATGGCGTACCAGTGCGTCATGTGTCCCCCAAGAGGTTAATACGCGTCATTATTTAGATACACTGGTATATTTTTCTCAATATATTCTGCATACCCTGATGTTGGACACAACTATTTTTTCTTGTATCACTATGTTTTTCTGACAAATTGACAAATTTCCTTTAATACAAAATTTTAACTTGGCCAGGCCCTGTAGATGTGCTAAAATAACAAAAGAATCCATACTCACCCCTTTTCTCCCTGCTGCTTCCTGTGCCCTTGCTCTGGTAATCTATGCTGTTGTTTGTTTTCCTGACAGCAGCAGTGACATTCTGTGCACACAGGTCACCGTGCAGCCAATTACTAGCCTCATCAGTGACATCCCATACACTGCTGAGGCCCCAGATTGGTTTCAGCAGTGCCTTGTGTGAATGGAATGTCACTGCTGCAGCCAGGAAGATGTCAGCGGTGTGAAGGACCACAGTGCTGGAAGAGGTAGGATATTGACTCTTTTGTTATTTCGCACATTTACAGGGGCTTGCTGAGTTTTTATTTAACTCAAACAACCCCTTAGCGTAACCAACACAAATTCTCATTTCTGAATCAAAGAGTTTCTGCAGCAGCAGAGGGGAATATGATGAGGTCCCCAATAATGTGCCCCTACTGTTAATTAACAGGAATATTATAAGCCATCATGAATTTCCATGATCAGTATAAAGCTTGGTGACCATATCTGCATAGGACATTTCCCCCATATACACCTTGTGTATCTTACATGCATTTAGCATTTCCAGGGGAGGCAATTCCTCTCCTAGTCTCCAGTCTGGCGGCTCATTTTAGAAAGCATTAAAAAAAAATAAAAAAATTTACTGTTATTGTCTTTCGTTAGCTAGACATTACTTAGAAAACATGTAATTATAAGATGTAGATTTTTGGTTCTTGAAAATTTCTTGTTTTGACTCGTCAGATAACCATTTTCATACATTGTTTTCCTCTGAACCACATGTTTCGGGACGCTGCAAATAAGACATTAACACGTCAGCTCCACGCTAAGAAAACACCAAGCACTACTTGTTAATTGGTTTATCATGTCTGGCACGCCACATGTTACCATCTACTGCATCTTTAAGAGTGCAACATGCACACCATAAAAAAAAATAATAATAATATATATTAATGTTAGTGTTAGAAGATGCAATGTGCTATAGACCAGGAATTGTAAGAAAAGCTATGCTATTTCACTTTTTACACTTCTATCAGTAAGTTTGATAAGAACATATGTGATTGTCTTTTAGGAGCTATATCAAGACATTTGTTTACTCTAACTTCTGGAGCTGGCTAAAAAGCCAACAAAACCCTGCGAGTGTGCCCATCCTTACAAATGCAATGGCGGTGCAATGGTTAGTTGCACTACTAACTGCAACTTTGCCCCGATCCAGCAAGGTCTAAAATTGTGGACGTGGTGTGGGCGGGGAAGGGGACGGTTTGGCAGGTCCGTCTCATTCATCATTTTCTAACAACTGTTTTAGGCGTAGAAAATCGACTAAATGTAAGACAGCTCGGAAGTTGTCCTGCATTTAGAACTAGCTCTGGATGCGCTGAAGTTATGGAGAGGCCTGCGCCTCTTCATAACTTCGGCAGATCCTCCGCTCCGCTCTGGGATTAAAGCTCCTGCAATCTAGCAGGAGCAGGTCGGGTCCCAGCTGTCAGGCACAAATAAAAAAATAAAAAAAAAATGTATGCAGTCACTAACAGAAACCATCATTATAGTCGCCCCGTTTGCTCAAACCTATACATGTTAGATATTAAAATGATCGTCACATCGTTGTGACTTCATTGCAATAATCAATTTTAGTGTCAGTTTTAATGTTTAAGAAATAAAAAGCTATAATTATTATTAAAATGTATATTTTTTTTTTTTTTGCGGTTTTCCTCTAATTAAACCTCAAAAAAAAAAAATATTAAAATCTCCCCCAAAAATTATTTTGGTAGTCAAAGAAATAAAAAAAGCTAGGGTCACTAAACCACGAAGTGCACAAAATCACAAAAAGTTGCCTGGACATTCAAGCCTTTTTTGGGCCCGGTCATGAAAGGGTTAAGAGCGTCATCTAAAACGTCGGTCTTAATAAATGTGCCCCAAAATTTTAGATATTAACAAAGAAAAACTAAAATTTTGCATGGACATAAGTATTCAGTCTCTTTGCTATGACACTCAAAATTTGGCTCCGATATGTTTCTATACCTTGATTGGAGTCCACCTGTTGTAAATTCAGTTGAATGTATGTGATCTTGGATATGGAACAACCAGGAATCTTCCTAGAGATGACCACACCCCAAAACTAAGTAACTGGGGGAGAAAGGCCTTGGTAAATGATGTGACCAAGAACCCAGTGGTCCCTCTGGCAGAGTTTCAAAGATCCTGAGTGCAGATGGGAGAAAGTTCCAGAAGGTCAACCAGCAATCCACCAATTTCGGCTTTCTGACAAAGAGGTCAGAAAGAAGCCTCTCATCAGTAAGACAAATATAAGCCAATCTGGAGTTTGAAGTACCTAAAGGATTCTCAGACTGAGAAACAAAACCTCTCTGGTTTGATGAAACCAAGATTTAACTTTGCCTCAGTTCTAAGCGTCATATCTGGAGGAAACCAGACACTGAACTTCAACTGCCCAATTCAGTGGCTGGGAAAGGGAGACTGGTCAGGGTTGAGGTAAAGCTGAATGGGGAAAAGTACAGAGATATTCTTGATGAAAACCTGGTCCAGAGTGCACTGGACCTCAAACTGGACCAAAGGTTCATCATCCAACAAGACAATGACCCTAAGCACACAGCCAAGACAACACAGGAGTGGCTTAGGGACAACTCTGTGTATGTCCTTGAGAGAGAGACAGCCAGAGCCCTGACTCGAACCCAATCGAACAGACCTGAAAATGGCCATTTGCTGATGGTCCCCATTCAACCTGATAAAGCTTGAGAGGATCTGCAGAGAAGAATGACAGAAAATCCCCAAATCCAGGTGTGCAAGTGTTACAGGTGCCAGGAGATCAGAGAGATTGGGAACACGTGGGTTAATCTGACTTGTTCCTTGTGGATGATTTCTGTTTGTGTTTTGGCAATGACCACACCTCTTGCAGGTGTTGTTGGTTTGGTCATTTAGCTTCCCTTATTTATTACTGCTTACCCCTTCTGGTTGTGTGGGTTATAGCTTCAGCTTCTGGACTCTGGCCTGCTGGTTGTTGGATCTCGGTTGCGCTCCTGGCGCTGCCTTTGCTCCACGTGAAGTTAAGCGTAGTCTTCCCTATTTGTATTTTGCTTGTTGTATTTCCCTGTCTTTTGGATCTAGGCTTGAGGGAGACTCCTGTTCATCCTTCTGGTGGAGGAATAGGTTGCATCAAGTCCTGTCATTATACCAGGGCCCTACATGGTGTGTTAGGGCTCTAGGTTCCAGTGTATGAACTTTCCTACCATCGAGGAAGTCAGGACTTGGACTAGGGCTGTTCTAGGAGGTGACCTCTCCTTTACCCTAGTTTCCACGCCTAGTTCCTGTCCCCTTCCTCTTGTGCTCAGTGTGGAGTTTTTCACCCACACCCGCGAAAGTTTTGATTGGTGGGGGTCAGAGCACTGAGACCCTTACCAATTGCTAAAATAAGGACAGAGAAGCGCTTGCTCCTCTGCAGGAAACAGAATCAAGACAAGCGCATAGACTTTCTAATGCAGGGGTGCACAACCTGCGGCCCACAGGCCGCATGCGGTCCCCAGATCCAAGTGGCCCCCATTCTGCTGGGAAGAAACACAGCTGATCGTGCGATCAGCTATGTTTCTGCCCGGAGCGCCGCACAATTGCAGGATTACAGCTCCTGCACTGTAGCAGGAGCAGGACGGGTCCCCGGTTGTCAGAGACGAGGAGAAGGCAGAAGCAGTGTATCAGCGCTTCTGCCTTATGCAGGTGAGTGCCGGGTGTCATGTGGTCGCCGGGTGTCAGGGGCAGATAACTGCAGAGCCTCACCAGCTCTGCCCTGTACAAAGCCTCCCCAGGAGGCTGGTTTTCCCTGTAACTGGGGCTTCTTTGGATGCTCTAGTTACAGTGGAAATAGTGCAAAAAAAAAAAAAAAAAAAGACTATGTCCTCTTGAGGAAAATACAATGCTGCAAAAATATATATTAAAAAAATAAAAATTTTGCTAAAAGATGTTAAATAAGTAAAAGAAAACTATAAAAAGGAAAAAGTGCAAAATAAAATTGTTCACTGTCATTATGTGGCTAAAATATATTTTAAAAATAAATAATAAAGTGACGATAAAAAAAATAAATAAATGTCAGTGTCCTCCAAAGGTCTTTTTGTAGCAGATTTATAAAAAAAAGTTAAGAAAAAAAATTGTCAAATGCATAAAATAAAAAAAGAATGCCCACACCAACCAAAACCATTACAATTATAACCCCATTCATGTGAAACTATTTAATCCAACACATATAGGGAACTAATCATAATAATTTGCATATTTAAATAATAAGCTATAGTTTGAATAAAAATGACTTTAAAAAAATTTTCTCAAAAAATTGTACAATTTACCCCTAATAAAACAAAGAAATATATATTAAAAAGCCCTGTGTTATGTAATAAAAAGCTGCAAATCACAAAAAAAAGTCACTGGTCATTAAGACCTTTTCAGGCCTGGTCATTAAAAGGGTTAACCAATAAATGCTTTTTTGGCTAGTGAGGCCTCAAACACACGACCGTACCTTTTCTTTTGGTCCGCAGGACACCAGCCATGTGTGTTCTGCATTTTGCAGAACGGAGTAACTCCGTGTGCTATCTGTATCTTTTGAGGCCCCGTTGAAGTGAATGGGTCTGCATCCAAGCCACATAAAAAAATGCGGATCAGGTGCGGACTAAAACAATGGCTGTGTGCGTGAGCCTTCAGAGAAAATGCTTACTGGTTATTGCAGGGCACCTACAGTATATCTGGGGGTGCATAAGGTGGTAATAACCAGTGAGCGCCGTACTCTGCAGTGAAGTAAAGCACTCATTTGTGAATAGGAGGCAGGAAGGAAGCATTGCCACTTAAAGGAGTTTCCTAGTTAAAATGATTTTTAACAAGTCCCTGCAGCATGTTCCTTGAAACTGAAGATTCCTACTTTCCTGCTCCATGCTGCTCTCGCTGTCTCCATCCGCCAGTCCGTGCATTAGGGACCGCAATTTGCGGTAACCAATGCATGGGCAACGTCCGTGCGGCGGCCGGGACGGATCAAGACCCATTCAACATGAATGGGTCTGTGATCCGTCCCCACCGTAAAAAAATAAGTTCTATTTTTTTGCGGTGCGGAGGCATGGATAGAAAACACCATGGAAGCACTCCGTAGTGCTTCTGTGGGATTCCGATCCGTGCTTCCGTTCTGCATCTCCATGATTGCAGACCCATTCAAGTGAATGGGTCCACATCCGTGATGCAGAGTGCACATGGGCCAGTGCCCGTGTATTGCGGACCCGCCATATGAGGTCAGCAATACGGACACAAGCACACAACGTTTGTGTGCAAGGGGCCTTTAGCGGTGAAACGCTGCTTGTGGCCACATCACCACTGAAGCCAGTCATTAGCTGGAGTGGTGCAAGTGACTATGCCCATGTCCAAATGGATATAAACAGCGCCAGAACCAGAAGATGGAGACAGCGGGAGTGGCAGGGAGAGTATGAATCTTCTGTTTCAGGCCCATGCTACAGAAACATGTTAAAAATCTTTTTTTTTTTTACCAGGAATTCTCTAAGCCCCTGATACACGGCACGACACGGACAATTACTGGGAACAAGTGTTCATAGGAACGCTCATTCCTGATATCTGGCCGATATAATCGTGCCGCTGATCAGCCGATAAACAAGGAATCGCTCGTTTGACGGCTGATTTGCATATTTTATCAGGGTGAAAGATGTACAATTATCGTCAGCACATCTTACCGTGTAATCAGGAATGTGCTACCGATAATCGATAGAAGTGAGGGAGGAATTACTGTGGTCGGGATCATTCCTCCCCAGTCACTTTGCATTAGCCTGTGTAATAGGCTGATGCAAACAAGCGCTGATTAATTTTTTTTTTTACGGCTCCTTGATACACTCACCTAAAGAATTATTAGGAACACCATACTAATACGGTGTTGGACCCCCTTTTGCCTTCTTAACTGCCTTAATTCTACGTGGCATTGATTCAACAAGGTGCTGATAGCATTCTTTAGAAATGTTGGCCCATATTGATAGGATAGCATCTTGCAGTTGATGGAGATTTGAGGGATGCACATCCAGGGCACGAAGCTCCCGTTCCACCACATCCCAAAGATGCTCTATTGGGTTGAGATCTGGGTGACTGTGGGGGCCATTTTAGTACAGTGAACTCATTGTCATGTTCAAGAAACCAATTTGAAATGATTCGAGCTTTGTGACATGGTGCATTATCCTGCTGGAAGTAGCCATCAGAGGATGGATACATGTTCTCATTCTGTTTACGCCAAATTCGGACTCTACCATTTGAATGTCTCAACAGAAATTGAGACTCATCAGACCAGGCAACATTTTTCCAGTCTTCAACAGTCCAATTTTGGTGAGCTCGTGCAAATTGTAGCCTCTTTTTCCTATTTGTAGTGGAGATGAGTGGTACCCGGTGGGGTCTTCTGCTGTTGTAGCCCATCCGCCTCAAGGTTGTGCGTGTTGTAGCTTCACAAATGCTTTGCTGCATACCTCGGTTGTAACGAGTGGTTATTTCAGTCAACGTTGCTCTTCTATCAGCTTGAATCAGTCGGCCCATTCTCCTTTGACCTCTAGCATCCACAAGGCATTTTCGCCCACAGGACTGCCGCATACTGGATGTTTTTCCCTTTTCACACCAGTCTTTGTAAACCCTAGAAATGGTTGTGCGTGAAAATCCCAGTAACTGAGCAAATTGTGAAATACTCAGACCGGCCCGTCTGGCACCAACAACCATGCCACACTCAAAATTGCTTAAATCACCTTTCTTTCCCATTCTGACATTCAGTTTGGAGTTTAGGAGATTGTCTTGACCAGGACCACCCCCCTTAATTCATTGAAGCAACTGCCATGTGATTGGTTGACTAGATAATTGCATTAATGAGAAATAGAACAGGTGTCCCTAATAATTCTTTAGGTGAGTGTAGAGTGCGATGTGACAATGAGACCCCCAGACCAAAAAAGGTTGTGCACCCCTGTTCTAATGGGTCCGTCTTGCTTCCTCTCCCGCAATGAGGGGAG
The DNA here is from genome assembly GCF_905171765.1 of Bufo bufo. Lineage (NCBI taxonomy): Eukaryota > Metazoa > Chordata > Amphibia > Anura > Bufonidae > Bufo > Bufo bufo. The sequence goes on from NC_053389.1 coordinate 681,105,493, forward strand.
AGAGTGTCATATGCGAGGGTTTCACTCTCCTGGTTCTAGCGATCAGTGAGGGTCTCAGCACCCATACCCATCGTCCAAAAGTTTTTATATGTCTTAGCGATTCACTGATCCTTTGAAGTGCAAGCGTCTTTTTTTTTTTTTTTGCAATGTGTAGAGGCAGTGCAAACAAATAAATAACTTCTGCTCACTCTAACATTCCACGGCCATGCACGGAAACCTCAGACCAGGGAACAATCCAGCCAAAGTGCAAAAATGCGAAAATTCCAGCAATTAGGCCACTGTTAAAGGATAACTGTCGTATTAATTTATTTTTTTTGAGTATTGTATTGTGGTGATTAATATCACCTTGGTGGCCCTATTTCAACTTTTCACTGTGTATTCAATTACTCCTTAATTCCACATTTTTGTTCCCTGTACTGCCTACTTTTACCTTAAAATAGGGTTGCTAGGCATGGTCCGTCCTCTGTTGATAGACGGAGCACGCAGCGTGCAGGCTCACATTACTGACAGCCAGGGACTGTAAGTAAATGATTAAAGTCAGGTCCTCCCCAGCAGCTGATAACAGTGCCTGGGCTGTGTGCACTTCTCCCTGTCCCTGCGCTTGGCAGTCGCTCCATCACTCAGCAGAGCTGGAGAATGCAGAGTTGGAGCAGCGCACAACAGGGAAGGGAGATCTGCCATCTGCTCAGTGTATAAATGAAAGCAACATGTGGCAAGAGGACCCCTTTGTGCTGGAGGAGATTAACCCTTTAGGGGGGCTATTGTTACTGGCTAGTGAGGGCAGGAGGGATTAGCCTCAGGGTGAGGGCAGTGGCGGCCATCTTAACTGAATAGTGAAATTGCAGTTTCATGCAGACTGGTTGCTAAGGGCTGAATCTTATTAAATATGGGGTAAGTCAGTCTAATAGTAACTGATTCTGGAATATCATGTTATTAGTAACTACATATATGAAAATTGAAATTAGGGTCTAAATGTGACAGTTATCCTTTAAAATTCCAGCATTTATTACATCATCTTAAAATCTATTAGCCGACCGGAGAGCAAAAACAGTCTACGCGTTTCGGCATAAAGTCTTCATCATGACCATAAAAAACGTAATAAACGCTGGAATTTTAACAGTGGCCTAAATGCTGCAATTTTCGCATTTTTTGCACTTTGGCTGTGTAGTGGCAGGGTTAATTACCATTATTGTAATATACTTTATCAGCTGCTGGGGAGGACCTGGCTTTAATCATTTACTTACAGTCCCTGGCTGTCAGTAATGTGAGCCTGCACGCTGCGTGCTCCGTCTATCAACAGAGGACGGACCATGCCTAGCAACCCTATTTTAAGGTAAAAGTAGGCAGTACAGGGAACAAAAATGTGGAATTAAGGAGTAATTGAATACACAGTGAAAAGTTGAAATAGGGCCACCAAGGTGATATTAATCACCACAATCCAATACTCAAAAAAAATAAATTAATACGACAGTTATCCTTTAACAGTGGCCTAATTGCTGGAATTTTCGCATTTTTGCAGCAGGAGGAGGGGGGAGGGAGCGCGAGAGGCGGCACAGAGGATTAGGAGGCGGTGCAGAAGTCTGGAAAGGCGGCGCTGGGAACGAACGGAGGTGGGTGCGGCCGGCATCTTGCATCCCTTGACATCCCCTTGGGCACCTTATTTCTTTGAGTGACAGGTTAGTAAAACCTGTTTTTTTTTAGCAAAATAAGGCTACGGATCACATTTAGAAGCCCACATTAGGAATCCTGATGAGGCCCTGAACATCAGCATATGTTTAGCTGACAGGGGTAAAACCTGGTGACAGAATCCCTTTAATTACTGAAATTGTACATTTCTATTAGAACAAAAGTGGCCCATTTTGTGCATTAGCAACACCCCTTAACTGTGGAGAAACACTGACTGCTCAGCAGCAGTCATTGTGGAGCGTGTCTCCACAGCTAACAGGCACCTGTCACATTAAACATGTTTTTTGAGCTGTGGGCAGCATGTTACAGAAAAGGAGCTGAGCAGATTGATATATAATTTTATAGAAAAAGATTCAGAAAAAAGGTGCAATTTATACATTTATAGCCCTGCTTATTCTGGTCTTTGAAGTCCAGGAGGCGGTCCTATCAGTGATTGACAGCTATCTCTGTATACACAGTCATAGAGGGAAGGTCCTATCAGTGACTGACAGCTATCTCTGTATACACAGTCATAGAGGGAAGGTCCTATCAGTGACTGACAGCTATCTCTGTAAACACAGTCATAGAGGGAAGGTCCTATCAGTGACTGACAGCTATCTGTGTATACACAGTCATAGAGGGAAGGTCCTATCAGTAAATGACAGCTATCTGTGTATACACAGTCATAGAGGGAAGGTCCTATCAGTGACTGACAGCTATTTCTGTATACACAGTCATAGAGGGAAGGTCCTATCAGTGACTGACAGCTATCTCTATATACACAGTCATAGAAGGAAGGTCCTATCAGTGACTGACAGCTATCTCTGTATACACAGTCATAGAGGGAAGGTCCTATCAGTGACTGACAGCTATCTCTGTATACACAGTCATAGAGGGAAGGTCCTATCAGTGACTGACAGCTATCTCTGTATACACAGTCATAGAGGGAAGGTCCTATCAGGGACTGACAGCTATCTGTATACACAGTCATAGAGGGAAGGTCCTATCAGTGATTGACAGCTTTCTCTGTATACACAGTCATAGAGGGAAGGTTCTATCAGTGACTGACAGCCTTCCCTCTATGACTGTGTATACAGAGATAGCCGTCAGTCACTGATAGGACCGCCTCCTGGACTTCAAAGACCAGAATGAGCAGGGCTATAAATGTATAAATTACAAGTTTTACTGAATCTTTTTCCATAAAACTATATATCAATCTGCTCAGCTCCTCCTGCTCCATAAAATGCAGCCTGCGGATTATTTTGCATTTTCATGGTGACAGGTTCCCTATAAGTAAACAGAAGATAGGAAGTGTTGCTAATGCACAAATAGGGCCACTTTTGAGCTATTTTTTCTAATAGTCATGTACAATTTCAGTAATTAAAGTATAGTACAAATATGGTCAGTATCACTACCCTACACATTACCAAAAAAAGCAAACAAAAAAAAGAAATGAGAGTTACACTTTAAATTAACTTTCTAAGTGCCTAAATAAAGGACATCTGTCAGCAGATTTGTACCTATGAAACTGTCTGATCTGTTACATGTGTGCTTGGCAGCGGGAGGCATCGGTGTTGGTTCCATGTTCATATGTGTCCACATTGCTGAGAAAAATAACGTTTTAATGTATGCAAATGAGCCTCTAGGAGCAACGGGGGCATTGCTTTTACATCAAAGCGAAGAGTGAGCGGCAGGTGCAGAGAGAGCAGAGCCTCTAGGTGTAATGGAAACGCCCCCGTTGCTCCTAGAGGCTTATTTGTATATATTAGGGTACTTTCACACTTGCAGCAGAGGATTCTGGCAGGCAGTTCCATCGGATCCAGCAATCTGGATGCAAACAGATGGCATTTGTCAGACAGATCTGGATGCGGATCCGTCTGACAAATGCATTGAAATACTGGATCCGTCTCTCCAGTGTCATCCGGAAAAACTGATCTGGTATTTTTTTTTGCATTTTTAAAGATCTGCGCATGCCGGATCCGTTTTGCCGGAACACTTAATGCCGGATCCGGCACTAATACACTTCAATGTCAATTAATGCCGGATCCGGCATTCTGGCAAGTGTTCAGGATTTTAGGACGGAGAGAAAACTGCAGCATGCTGCGGTATTTTCTCAGTCCAAAAAACGCAAGAGGGACTGAACTGATGCATCCTGAACGGATTGCTCTCCATTCAGAATGCATTAGGATAAAACTGATCAGTTTTTTTCCAGTATTAAGCCCCTAGGACGGACCTCAATGCCAGAAAACAAAAATGCTAGTGTGAAAGTACCCTAAAAACTTAATTTTTCTCAGCAATGCAGGCACATATGAACATGGGACCAACACAGATGCCTTCAGCCGCCAAGCGCACATGTAACAGATCAGCCAGTATCATAGCTACAAATCTGATGACAGATGTCTTTTAAGCCAGGAAAAATGGGACATCTTCAGGTTCCTCCACAAGATTAATATTGGATTAAGGTCAGGACTTTCCACTTGGCCATTCCAAAACTTTAAAGGGAACCTGTCATCGTGATTTTGTGTATAGAGCTGAGGACATGGGCTGCTAGATGGCTGCTAGCAAATCCGCAATATCCAGTCCCCATAGCTCTATGTGCCTTTATCGGGTTTTTTTTTTACACAATAAAAGCACACAGAGCTATGGGGACTGGATATTGTGGATGTGCTAGGGGCCATCTAGCAACCCATGTCCTCAGCTCTATACACAAAATCCCGGTGACAGGTTCCCTTTAACTTTATTCTTCTTTAACCATTCTTTGGTAGAACAACTTGTTTGCTTTCGTTATCTTGCTGCATGACCCATACTCTCTTGAGATTTAACTCACTGACAGATGTCCTGACATTTTCCTTTAGACTTTGCTGGTATTATTCAGAATTAATTGTTCCATCAATGATGGAAAGCTGTCCCAGATGCAGCAGAACAGGCCCCAACCATGATACTACCACCACTGTGTTTCACTGCTGGGATGAGGTTTTTATGCTGGAATGCAGTGTTTTCCTTTCACCAAACAGAACACTTCTTTAAATCAAAAAGTTCTATTTTGGACTAATTCGTCCACAAAACATTGTTCCAATAGCCTTCTGGCTTGTCCAGGTTATCTTTAGCAAACTGCAAATGGAAAGCACATTTCTTTTTGAGAGCGGTGGCTTTCTCATTGCAATCCTGTCATGCACACCATTGTTCTTCAGTGTCCTCCTGATGGTGAGCATTATCTAATGTGAGAAAGGCCTTTGTTTGCTTAGAGGGTCCTTTGTGAACTTATGGACGATTACACACCTTGCTCTTGGCATGATCTTTGTTGGTTGACCACATCGGGGGAGGATAATGACGGTCTTGAATTTCCTCCATTTGTACAGTCTGTCTGACTATGGATTGGTGGAGTCCAAGCTCTTTAGCAATAGTGGTGTAACCTTTTTCAGCCTGATGAACATAAACAACTCTTCTTCTTGGGTCCTCAGAAATCTCCTTTGTTCATGCCATGATACACATCCACAAGCATGTGTGAAGGTCAGACTTTGATAGATCCTTGTTCTTTAAATAAAACAGGTCACCCACTCAAACCCGATTGTCAATCCCATTGATTGAAAACACCTAATTCTAACTTGAGCTTCAATTTTTCTGAGAATCCTAAAGGTTCACACACTTTTGTCACTCACAGACACGTGATAGTGCATCATTTTCCCCGATAAATAACCAAGTCTAATATTGTGGAATGATTAGTTTGATTTCGTTATCTTAATTTTATTTTAAACTTGTGAAACTCTGATATAGTTTTAGCTCAAATTGATGCTATTCTGAAGGGTTCACAAACTTTCAAGCACCACTGTATGTCCCATGTAGAACGCTCTTAAGACTTGATTATTGACAAAGCCAGTGACATTATGTTATACAACATTAATGCATAACTATTAGTGTTCAGTTTACCATTATATTGTGCAGAAAGTGATGTCCGGAATTTGCTGAAATAAACTACATGTGCAAATGGCCATCAGCGACCATATTAGATTTCTCCATGGCACAAGTTGGGGGATATCTAGCTTTTGAGTTTCAAAGGCAATGACAGATGACAGAATATTGTTATAAGCTGCTGCCCCCTCCTTTTGAAGGAAAACAAGTTTGTTTGCAGGGATACAACACTCTACCTATTAGGCCTCTTTCACACTACCGTATGGCTATTTCCGTATATAGAACGCAAAAAACGGCCCGCAAAACGGAAAAAAAAAAAAAAACGGTAGTGTGAAAGAGGCCTTATTCTGCTGTTGGAGCAGGCTAAGCACTATGTAGCAAGATAATGAAGGTCAATAGCTCATGATCACTCAGACCTGTATATGTCATCTAAAGGGTACATTTACATGACTATGTGTTTTGCGGTTACGCATTGTGCAGAACAAACACAGCCAGCCTTATGATAAAAATGCCTATTCTTGTCCACAATTGTGGACAAGTATAGGATGTGCTCCATCTTTTTTGCTGGGCCGTGGAACGGAAGTACGGATGCGGACAGCACATGGCATGCTGTCCGCATCATTAAAATGAACGGGTCCGCAGAATATACCCTAATGAACAAACAAGCGCAGAATATTGAAATCCATTGTCTTCAGCAGGGTATAGACACTGGTAATGCTGAAAACATGGGTGACTGGCCAATTAGAACATTTTTATATGCAAATATAGGAATGAACTGGATATTTGTCCACTGACTGTGTCAGTACCTGGCTGTGTGGGTTCAAGTAGTAGTGTCCAGATTTTTCATTCTTCATGGACAGAGATTATTAGAGCGGTGACCTAGGCTATGAAAGCACTGACGTATGGTCCATATTCACTAGTTGTAGAAGTGCTGGAAAAAAGTAACTCCGTTGTGTGTACCATATCCCTCACCCATTGTGAGAACTGGGGTCTATAACATGTTCTCCATTACAAATAAGTTAAAAACTTTCATTAATTAAAGAAAATGACATCTATATGAAATATGTCTAAATATTCTCCAATGATAGATCCCTAATCTATAAATAAAATGCCAGCTCAGCATTTTTCAGCGCTCCCACAGAAATAAACGGAGGGTGGCCACGCATGTGCGCTGCGTTCTCGTTCGCTGTGGGTGCTCCATTCTAGAGATAGGTGCAGTCCCCGGCGGTGGGACCCGCACCTATCTGACATTGGTGCCATATCCTAGCGATATGTTACCAATGTTTGAGGAGAGACAACACTAAGCGAAAAAATGCACAAATAAGCAAAAAAAAACTCTGTCAAAGGTAAAATGCAACAATATGTATAAGTACAGCAATATGTAAATCAGTCAGGATTAATGTTTACTGAAGAGCATACTAAAACGATAAAACTCTTAGACACAGAAGCCATATGTTTTCCTATAATACAGTATCAGGATGCAGCCACATATGGCAGGTCTGCTGCAAATTTTCCAGCAGATTTTACAGATTGCGTTAAAAGGTGAGATCCACAACATAAGGTGACATGCTGCAGATTTCAAATACACACCGCGTGTCAATTTCTGTAGGGATTTCATTGTGGGAACTTTCCACAGAGTGCGTTTGAAATGATTGAACCGCTCATCAACTATGTTGCTACTGCAAACGCTGGAGATTTTCATGCACGCAGACCATGTGTGGCCATACCCTAAGGCCTCTTTCACACGGGCGTTGCGGGAAAATGTGCGGGTGCGTTACGGGAACACCCGCAATTTTTCTGCGCGAGTGCAAAACATTGTAATGCGTTTTGCACTCGCGTGAGAAAAATCGCGCATGTTTGGTACCCAAACCCGAACTTCTTCACAGAAGTTCGGGCTTGGGATCGGTGTTCTGTAGATTGTATTATTTTCCCTTATAACATGGTTATAAGGGAAAATAATAGCATTCTGAATACAGAATGCATAGTAAAACATCGCTGGAGGGGTTAAAAAAAAATAAAAAAATTTAACTCACCTTAGTCCACTTGTTCGCGGCCTGGCATCTCCTTCTGGCTTCATCTTAGCTCTGTGCAGCAACAGGACCTGTGGTGACGTCATTCCGGTCATCACATGGTACGTCACATGATCTTTTACCATGGTGATTCACCATGGTAAAAGATCATGTGACGTACCATGTGATGACCGGAGTGACGTCATCAAAGGTCCTTGATCTATAATTAATGCTCACCACAGGTCCTATTCAGTAAAGGGGACAGAAGGAGATGCCGACATCGCGATCAAGTGGATTAAGGCGAGTTAAATTATTTATTTATTTTTTAACCCCTCCAGCGCTGTTTTACTTTGCATTCTGTATTCAGAATGCTATTATTTTCCCTTATAACCATGTTATAAGGGAAAATAATAATGATCGGGTCTCCATCCCGATCGTCTCCTAGCAACCGTGCGTGAAAATCGCACTGCATCCGCACTTTCTTGTGGATGCTTGCGATTTTCACGCAACCCCATTCATTTCTATGGGGCTTGCGTTACGAGAAAAAACGCACAAAGAGGAGCATGCTGCGATTTTCACGCAACGCACAAGTGATGCGTGAAAATCACCGCTCGTGTGCACAGCCCCATAGAAATGAATGGGTCAGGATTCCGTGCGGATGCAATGCGTTCACCTCCCGCAACGCATCCGCGCGGAAAACTCGCTCGTGTGAAAGGGGCCTAAAGGCTGCCATACAAATTCAATAGAGTTTGGTCAACTACCCCACACACATTGGACTCGGCTGAACGTGGAGAGAAGGTTGAAAGCTGCTGCCAGACACGTCTCTTAGCTCAATCCTCATCTCCACGACATCATCCAGTGGGGGAAAACGGGGAGCGCACCACACACATTAAATGTTCTCGAAGGGTCAAGCCGAGAATAGACTAATGTGTATGGCGGCCTTAATTTGAGGTGCTCTCTATCAGTGATGGACTGAGACTAGCAGACTGGCTCCTATGCACGCACCATGTAGTCTCATTGTCAAAGACCCAGCACTAATAATCCAACAAATGATTTGAATCCTAGCTAAACCACATAGGTTTTCACAGCGGACCCAAAGATTGGTGTCTTAAAGGGCTTCTGTCACCCCACTAAAGTCATAAATTACTTATCCTGCGATATATGAAAATATAATGGTGTTACTTACTTTGATTAAGCAGTTTCTTCTGAAAACGAACTTTTATAATATGTAAATTAGGTCTCTACCAGCAAGTAGGGCGGCTACTTGCTGGTAGCAGCCGCAGAAAACCGCCCCCTCGTCGTGTTGATTGACAGGGCCAGCCGGGATCTCCTCCTCCGGCCAGCCCTGTCGGCATTTTAAAAATCGCGCGCCTGTGTTCATTCTGCGCAGGCGCTCTGAGATGAGGAGGCGAGCCTCCTCAGAACTCCCTCAGTGCGCCTGCGCCGATGACATCACCGAAATAGAAGACGTCATCGGCGCAGGCGCACTGAGGGAGTTCTGAGGAGGCGAGCCTCCTCATCTCAGAGCGCCTGCGCAGAATGAACACAGGCGCGCGATTTTTAAAATGCCGACAGGGCCGGCCGGAGGAGGAGATCCCGGCTGGCCCTGTCAATCAACACGACGAGGGGGCGGATTTCTGCAGCTGCTACCAGCAAGTAGCCGCCCTACTTGCTGGTAGAGACCTAATTTACATATTATAAAAGTTTGTTTTTTGAAGAAACTGCTGAATCAAAGTAACACCATTATATTTTCATATATCGCAGGATAAGCAATTTAACTAGCCCAAAAAAAAAAAATGACTTTAGTGGGGTGACAGAAGCCCTTTAATATGTACAGGTTTTTGGCGCCACCGTCTGGTTAAATACGGCACTTTGTTATTATAGACCCAAAGAGCACGGTGCCCTTGGTTGGTGATGATATCATGAGCTATGTCATTACAGGCATAGAAAGATTTTTTCTTCTTCTAACAGTTCAAGAGTTAAAAACGAGTCACGGCCACCTGAGGTGTGTGAATGTGTATCTGTGGGTTTACTAGCAGTGTGGACAACAGGGATTGTGAGGAGAGTGTTCAGCAAAGAGAACTGCTCCATCTGGCTGAGGCTATACCCAGAATTTTTTTTTGTCACACTACAAAAAATCATTTGGAAATTGCTGTCCCTAGAGAATGCATTGAGTAGCTGGAAAATTGCTTTCAAGTAGCTGCAAATCAGTAACTGGAACAATTTACATGGACACCTTCGGGGTGGGGAGGGAATTGACAATTTATTTTAGAATTACATTTTACTCATTTTGGGGGTAAAAGTCACTTTTTTTCAATTGGTCTTTATTAAACATTTTCAGGCCTGGTTCACATCTCAGTTAGGCACAGGGCAGCCTGATGGATCTACTTCAGAGACGGATCCCCATTGACTGCAATGAGGACTTGAGGTTATCCGGCCGCTTTCCGGCATAAAAGCTGGGTTTTAACGGGACAAAAACCATTGCATGCAACATTTTTTTGTCAGGCAGCCAAAAATGTGAACATAGCCTTAGGCTACATGCCCACGACCGTATGTGTTTTACGGTCCGCAAAAAAACCAGATGACATGTCATCCGTTTTTTTTGAGGATCCATTGTAACAATGCCTATCCTTGTCTGCAAAACAGACAAGAATAGGACATGTTCTATCTTTTTTGCAGGGCTACGGAACGGACATACTGATGCGGACCCATTGAAATTAATGGGTCTGCATCCTATCCGCAAAAAACAAAACAAAAAAATACGGAACGGACGCAGAAACAAAATACATTCGTGTGCATGTAGGCTTAGGCTAATTTCACATCATGGTTTGATCTTCTGGTATGTCAGAAGAAGAAAAAAAAAACGGATTCTTTATTTTGAGCATCAGTTTATGCTAAAAATAACTGATGGGTCTTTTTTTTGAGCATCAGTTATGATCAGTTTCGACCAGTTTGTGTCCCTTCTGTCAGACATCAATTATATTTGATGGGAGAAAAAGTACCACGTGCAAGACTTTCTCCCATCAAAAATAACTGAACTATGACAGTAGTGACACCAACTGATTCATTTTTTTATTTTTTATTATTTTTCTGTTCTTCTGACAGATTAAAAGAATGGAAAGCTAAATGGTAACGTGAAATCAGCCTTTCTTTTACTTTGAGCCATTGTGCACGTCTGATCTGCAACTACAGGAAACGTTTGGTTGAAGTTATTGCTGCCAAAGGAGGTTCAACCAGTTATTAAATCCAAGGGTTCACATACTTTTTCCACCTGCACTGTGAATGTTTACATGGTGTGTTCAATAAAAACATGGTAACATTTAATTATTTGTGTGTTATTAGTTTAAGCCGACTGTGATTGTCTATTGTTGTGACTTAGATGAAGATCAGATCACATTTTATGACCAATTTGTGCAGAAATCCATATCATTCCAAAGGGTTCACATACTTTTTCTTGCAACTGTATATCCCATATCTTTGAATTACTAACAGCTCATAAACACGTATTTAAGTCATATTCTTATCCGTCAGAAATCAGCCTGATATTCAGCAAACTCCCCGCTGTTGGAGGATGGATAGTTGTTAAAAGTCATCAATATTGTCACTATTCAGTAACGATGCATATTACTGAATAAAAGACCTAAAAATCGATTTCAGGAGGGAACTCTCTCATTGGAATAATTTCATTCCATAGTCAATACCAGGCTTGATAATTTATATTGCTAACCCATTACGTGAGATTTGTCATAGTTTGTCCAGAGCAAGGATTCGTATCTTTTATTAACGTTATTGAGTTTTTATATCTCAAAAGTGTGGTCAGGACGTTATATTTCATCTTATGTCTGAGAGGTACTGTGTATACGCTAGTATTTGTGTTGGTGCCATCTGGTGGCGAATTTTGGGTACTGCATAACACTGTGTATCATTGCAGATTGAGTTTCCCCATTGATTAATCTTTGATTGTATTTTAAATTATTGTATAATAAATCATTTATATATTTTTGCATAGACGCTTGTACCTTGTTTTACTGATTGCACAATATAATTAAATAACCAAACTCTTTTTGAGGTGTTATATATGTCCACCTCAAGGATCAATAATCTTTTGAAATCTTTTCTTTGATCCTTTCTTTATATAAAGCCTTTTGCTTTATGTCCCCGACAACATGTACACACTATAGTGAAGCGCTGGTATGACACATGTACACACTATAGTGAAGCTCTGGTATGACACATGTACACACTATAGTGAAGCGCTGGTATGACACATGTACACACTATAGTGAAGCTCTGGTATGACACATGTACACACTATAGTGAAGCTCTGGTATGACACATGTACACACTATAGTGAAGCTCTGGTATGACACATGTACACACTATAGTGAAGCTCTGGTATGACACATGTACACACTATAGTGAAGCTCTGGTATGACACATGTACACACTATAGTGAAGCGCTGGTATGACAATTGTACACACTATAGTGAAGCCCTGGTATGACACATGTACACACTATAGTGAAGCTCTGGTATGACACATGTACACACTATAGTGAAGCGCTGGTATGACACATGTACACACTATAGTGAAGCTCTGGTATGACACATGTACACACTATAGTGAAGCTCTGGTATGACACATGTACACACTATAGTGAAGCTCTGGTATGACACATGTACACACTATAGTGAAGCTCTGGTATGACACATGTACACACTATAGTGAAGCGCTGGTATGACACATGTACACACTATAGTGAACCTCTGGTATGACACATGTACACACTATAGTAAAGCTCTGGTATGACACATGTACACACTATAGTGAAGCTCTGGTATGACACATGTACACACTATAGTGAAGCTCTGGTATGACACATGTACACACTATAGTGAAGCTCTGGTATGACACATGTACACACTATAGTGAAGCGCTGGTATGACACATGTACACACCATATAGTGAAGCCCTGGTATGACACATGTACACACCATAGTCTAGCGCTGGTATGACACATGTACACACCATAGTCTAGCGCTGGTATGACACATGTACACACTATAGTGAAGCGCTGGTATGACACATGTACACACTATAGTGAAGCTCTGGTATGACACATGTACACACTATAGTGAAGCCCTGGTATGACACATGTACACACTATAGTGAAGCCCTGGTATGACACATGTACACACTATAGTGAAGCCCTGGTATGACACATGTACACACTATAGTGAAGCTCTGGTATGACACATGTACACACTATAGTGAAGCGCTGGTATGACACATGTACACACCATATAGTGAAGCCCTGGTATGACACATGTACACACCATAGTCTAGCGCTGGTATGACACATGTACACACCATAGTCTAGCGCTGGTATGACACATGTACACACTATAGTGAAGCGCTGGTATGACACATGTACACACTATAGTGAAGCCCTGGTATGACACATGTACACACTATAGTGAAGCTCTGGTATGACACATGTACACACTATAGTGAAGCCCTGGTATGACACATGTACACACTATAGTGAAGCTCTGGTATGACACATGTACACACTATAGTGAAGCTCTGGTATGACACATGTACACACTATAGTGAAGCTCTGGTATGACACATGTACACACTATAGTGAAGAGCTGGTATGACACATGTACACACCATATAGTGAAGCCCTGGTATGACACATGTACACACCATAGTCTAGCGCTGGTATGACACATGTACACACCATAGTCTAGCGCTGGTATGACACATGTACACACTATAGTGAAGCGCTGGTATGACACATGTACACACTATAGTGAAGCCCTGGTATGACACATGTACACACTATAGTGAAGCTCTGGTATGACACATGTACACACTATAGTGAAGCTCTGGTATGACACATGTACACACTATAGTCTAGCGCTGGTATGACACATGTACACACTATAGTGAAGCTCTGGTATGACACATGTACACACTATAGTGAAGCCCTTGTATGACACATGTACACACTATAGTGAAGCTCTGGTATGACACATGTACACACTATAGTAAAGCGCTGGTATGACACATGTACACACTATAGTGAAGAGCTGGTATGACACATGTACACACTATAGTGAAGCCCTGGTATGACACATGTACACACTATAGTGAAGCCCTTGTATGACACATGTACACACTATAGTGAAGCGCTGGTATGACACATGTACACACTATAGTGAAGCGCTGGTATGACACATGTACACACTATAGTGAAGCTCTGGTATGACACATGTACACACTATAGTGAAGCCCTGGTATGACACATGTACACACTATAGTGAAGCCCTGGTATGACACATGTACACACTATAAGCGCTCCACCTCTTACCTGCACAGTTCAGCACTTCGCACACAGATACTCCAGTCCTAGGAACTGGAAGGAGGAGACTATAACTTCAGACCGTACCATGTGCGCTCGGTAGAGGGGGAGTTGTGTGTATGATACATATAGTACTTTATCCTATACATTACACCACTGCTTATATACTGAGACAGCGCAGTGACAGTAATTCACTGTCGTCTGTCCGCGATCATGTACAGAACCATTAGCAGCTGGGTTCTGTCACCCCCATACCCCGGGCCACTTCCCTGCTCCCTCCAGTATCTGACCGCTGTCTCTTTACGGCCTGAGCGCGGTTAGCTGCTGTCACGATGAGCCGCATCTATCACGACAGTGCCTTGCAGAATAAGCCCGTACATGATGAGCGGGTGTCGGGAGACTGGCAGCCGGCAGTGTACCAGAGGTATGGCTGTGTGCTGGGCTTATAGGAGGACGTGTGGCCGTGGCGAGGGGGCTGTACACAGGGGAGACCTGGCCCTGCCCTGGTGACTGGGCACATATAGCTATGAAAGCCTATGGGCACGTCTCTCGGATATCGCATGCCGTATTTGAACGGAAATTAGTATTTCTGGCCAGCCCTTCACACTAAGCGTTGTCACTACCTCAGGGATATGGCTGTGTAGTACAGAGGGAAGCACTGTAGTGTAAGCACAGGCTTCTGTAGTGCAGACCTGTGCCAAAGATGTGTGTTTGCCCCCTGGACACCTGGAGCCCACCACCCTCAGTCTGGATGCTGATGCTTCAGATGCATTGCCCAGAGGTTTGCTGAACTTAAAGGGGTATTCCAGTTATAAATTGTCACCAGTCCTGGATGTGGGTCCTGGTGACTTTGAATACATGCTAATCCCCCACCCTATTCTGGTGATCAGTGACCACACCATTCCCACAGTTATCGCCTGTCCAATGAATAGGTTAGCATTTATCACTGGAATACCCCTTTAAGCCCCTTACACGCCATGTTTTATGTGTGTGAGTATAGGAAAGTGTTCTTTTTGCTTATTATTTTTTTAATGGAAATTAAGATGCAAGTCTATGCTGTGTTAGATTATGCCCATTCCTCTCGCCCTATTTTTCCCGGGGACAGAAAGAAGCTTCCAAACCACTGATAAAAACCAGGGTGTATTCTCACACGGCACATCTGGTCCCATACGTGTGAGCAGTGAGGGCAACACTTCTATGAATGAATTTTGACAGACAGATACTGTGTAAATGTATGTGGTTATGGCTTCTATTTAAAGGGAACCTGTCACCTGGATTTTGTGTATAGAGCTGAGGACATGGGTTACTAGACGGCCGCTAGCACATCCGCAAATCCAGTCCCCATAGCTCTGTGTGCTTTTATTGTGTCCAAAAAAACAATTTTATATATATATATATGTAAATGAGGCTACTAACGTTTCCGGAGCCCAGCCACGCCCTCTGTGAAGGAGCCCAGCACCGCCCCGCATCCTCTGAAACTCCTCCTTGCTCCCCGACGTCACAAAGCTAGAGCGCCGTAATCTTGCGACGCACGAGCTAGCGCATGCGCAGTGTCGGCATAGTGTTCCTTCCCTGTGCTGGTATCAGCCTCAGGGAACTAACTGCGCATGCGCTAGCTCGCGCATCGCGAAATTATGGCGCTCTAGCTTTGTGACGTCGGGAAGCAAGGAGGAGATTCGGAGGATGCGGGGCGGTGCTTGGCTCCTTCACAGTGGGTGCGGCTGGGCTCAGAGTCAGAGAACGCTGGACTCATCTCTGAAGCACGGAGGAGAGAGGACTCATCTAAGGCTCATTTACATATCTATAAAATAGTTTTTTTGACACAATAAAAGCACACAGAGCTATGGGGACTGGATATTGCGGATGTGCTAGCGGCGATCTAGCAGCCCATGTCCTCAGCTCTATACCCAAAATCCAGATGACAGATTTCCTTTAATATGGTGGACATGATCCCCCGCACTATTATCAGCAGCTCCTGCTCCATGGAACAGAAACAAGAACGGAGACCCCGGTGGACTATGGGGATAACAATTACCATTGCTTTAGTCTAGCACTTGATTGTGATGACCTTTGAGTTCAGTACTGGGGATTTAGTATGTGAACGGAGTCCCAAAAATGCACTGCATGTAGATTTTTTTAATCAGATTTTACACATATTCTTCACCAAAATCCATGTCCGATCCTGAAGCCAGTGCCAGACAGCTCTAGCAGCACTTATCCAGGATCAGTAATTCTGTCTCTAGAGTCAGGTTCCTCCCATATATACGTCCAGGAGATTCATCTGATGTTTATGGACAGCTTACAGGTGAAGCATATCTATACTGTGTATTATATCACATTGTATATTTTGTTTCTGTAGTGGACCAGGCATTCTTCTGGAAGGGGAACTAGTGGATTTCTCTCGCCATGCCATCACCGACAGCAAAGGAAAGAAGGTGAGTAATGGTTTATTAAAGGGGTATTCCCATCTAGGACATTGATGGCATATCGTTAGGCTATGCCACCAATTTCAGATAGGTGCAGATGTCATCTCTGGAACCTGCTCCTACCTCCAAAACAGGGCTTCCGAAGTGAACACAGGGCAGCCACACATAGTCAACCACACTCCCGGCTTGGCTGCTTCCGGTGGTCCCGTAATGGTATATGGAGAGGTGTCTGCACTTGCACGGCATGCTCTCCGTCCATCATTATTGGACTTTCAAAAATAGCTGAGCGCGCTCACTGGGCCATAGTGATGAATGAAGAGCATGCTGTGCATGAGCAGTTGCTCTCTGTTCAATTCTGGGATCCCTTTTTGGGGATGGGAGCAGGTTCCAGAGCTGGGACCTGCACCTATCTAACATTGATGGTGTATCCTAGCGATATGCCATCAATGTCCCAGATGGGCCAACACCTTTAAGGATATAATAATCTCATATGAATCAAACTTTACTGTGTGGAACCAAAATGTATTAAGCATATAATAATCAGACATTACTGAGCAGAAACAAAAAGTTATGTAGATATTTTTAGAGGGTTTATTATTAGGCAAATGCTTGATGGCACTTGTCAGTATACTATTGCAGGTGAATAACCAAGCTTCTTGTATGGCAGTGCACAGAGCACCTACAGGTTATATACTTACATAGTTAATATGGTTGAAAAAAGACATAAGTCCATCAAGTTCGACCTAGGGATGGGTGGGGATGGGAATTTTAGAAAACGGGAGTGAGACTCAGATTTCTACACGTTTTCATAAGAATTCATCTAAACCCTTTTTAAAACTGTCCACTGTTCCTCTGTGACCACGTCCTGAGGAAGTCTAATCCACAGATTCACAGTTCTTACAGTAAAGAAGCTTTGATGCTTTTGGAGACTGAACTCTTTCTTCTCCAGTTGGAGGCAGTGCCCCCTTGTCTTTTGAGGGCATTTTAAATGGAAGTTTTTCACCATATTTTTTGTATGGCCCATTTATATATTTGTATAGGTTATTCATGTCCCCCCTTAGACGTCTCTTCTCAAGACTAAATAAATTCCATTCTTTATTGGGTGTCCGTAATTTTTAGCCCCATAAGACGCACTTTTTGGGGGAAAATGCAGCTGCGTCTTATGGGTCGAATGCTGCCATTTTACATTGCAGACTGCGATGTATCAGCTGGAGGGGGGAGGGAGGAGGGGCCGGTGTCATGCAAATGCGGCGGGGCCGGTGCGCTCACTGTACTCCGGCCCCACCGCTCACTCACTTCCTTAATGCCTGAACCTTTTATAATAATAACTTTAATTGAAGTTCCGATTGCCAGCCCCATCTGTACTACTTACTAAATGTCCTGTAGCAGGCAGAGCAGGGCAGGCGGCCGTAACTCACTGACGTCACTTGCCTGCGCCGCCTACTTCATTCATAAAGTAGGCGGCGCAGGCATGTGACATCAGTGAGTTACAGCCGCCCGCCCTGCTCTGCCTGCTACAGGACATTTAGTAAGTAGTACAGATGGGGCTGGGGATCGGAACTTCAATTAAAGTTATTATTATAAAAGGTTTAGGCAATAAAGCAGTGAGTGAGCGGCGGGGCCGGAGTACAGTGACCGCACCGGCCCCGCCGCATTTGCATGCCACCGGCCCCTCCCACAGGTTTAGCTCCGGTATATTAGGGCATCTGTGGATGCCACTATTATGGGGTGGGGGATATGTGGATGGCACTGTTATGGGGTGGGGGATCTGTGGGTGACACATATATAGCAGTGCCATCCACAAATCCCCCCCCCCATAACAGTGCCATCCACAGATCACCCCCCCCCAATAACAGTGCCATCCACAGATCACCCCACCCATAACAGTGCCATCCACAGATCACCCCCCCATAACATTGCCAAGAACACAGATCACCCCCCCATAACAGTGTCATCCACAGATGACCCCCCCCCCCCCATAACAGTGCCATCCACAGATCCCCATAGTAGTGTCATGCACAGACCACCATTAGTTCAAAACCCACCAAAAGCACACCTTTTGGTTAAAAATATTTTTTTTCTTATTTTCCTCCTCAAAAACCTAGGTGCGTCTTATAGGGCGAAAAATACGGTAATCCATCTGGACCTGGAGCCTTGTTCACATTTACCTTATTTATCATAGCTTGGACCATCTACAGTAAGGGTCCATTCACACGTCCGTAGTGTATTGTGGATCCGCAATACACCCGGCCGGCACCCCCCATAGAACTGCCTATTCTTGTCCGCAATTGCGGACAAGAATAGGACATGTTCTATTTTTTTGCGGACCCGCAGCCCGGAAGTTCGAGGCTGAAGCCCGGAAATTTGGGGCCGCGCTCCGGAAATGCGGATGCGGAGAGCACATAGTGTGCTCTCCGCATCCTGTTCTGCCCCATTGAGAATAAATGGGTCCGCACCCGTTCCCAATATTGCGGAACGGATGCGGACCCATTTGCGGACGTGTGAATGGAGCCTTAGTCAGTTGATTATATTATTGGATGTACTAACAGCCTCAGCACCACAGATATCAGCTCCTTTCTCTTCTTTTGTATATACAGAGCTCAGACCTTGGTTGTTTAGCATTTATATATTTAAATAATTTTTGGGGACTTGTTTTGCTCTTTTGCCGCCTGCTGTTCGTTTTGTATTTTTGTAGATTTTATCTCTTATTTACAGATTTTACTAAGCCCTTTGTAAATTTCAAAGGATACAGCTTACCCTTTTAGATTTGTATTTTTATGCCCTTTTTGTCATTTATTGCCCTTTTTTACAGTAGCTGTGAGTAGGGCTGCAGCTATCTATTATTTTAGTAATCAAGTATTCTATCGATTAATCCAACGATTAATTGAGTACTCTAATAAGAAAAAAAATAAGAAAAAGAACATTTTCCTTTATAAAAACTCATCAGACCCCCTTGCCATCAGTCTTCAGCGCCATCAGCCCCCTCAATGCCATCAATCCCCCTCATGCCATCATCTTTCCCCCCAGTGCCATCAGGTTCCCCCATGCCATTAGTTACCATCAGTACTGTGCCATCAGCCCCACCCATGCCATCAGTACTGTGCCATCAGCCCCACCCATGCCATCAGTACTGTGCCATCAGCCCCACCCATGCCATCAGTCATCTGTGCCATCACCCCCCATGCCATCAGTCATCTGTGCCATCACCCCCCATGCCATCAGTCATCTGTGCCATCACCCCCCATGCCATTAGTCATCTGTGCCATCACCCCCCATGCCAGTTTGTAACTCGTCTTGTTTATAATTAGTGCAATTGTCTATATTATGTATGTATACCTCTTTTCATATGTACAGCGCTATGGAATGAATGGCGCTTTAATAATAAATAATAATAATAATACTGTATCACTCCTCACATACAACCCCTGAATATTAACAACCCAGTCATGTGAAGATTCCAGCCATGTCTCAGCCACACCAACTACATCTATGTGATCCTCTAGTACCATATACTCCAGCTCCCCTATTTTGACTAAAAAGTCGGACATGCAGGACTTTTTAGTCCGGCGGCTTTCGCCGTGCTGCGCCGGAGCTCCGCCCCCGTCCCCATTATAGTCAATGGGGATGGAGCGGCGGCACGGCGAAATAGCGGAAGGACGGATCCGACATGGTGAACAGCATGTCGGATCCGTCCTGCCGCAAGTGTGAAAGGGCCCTAACCCTCAATTGACCTTCTACTAAGCATTCTGTATTAAAGAATGCTATTATTTTCCCTTATAACCATGTTATAAGGGAAAATAACACAGTGAATAGACTTTCATCCTAGCAACCATGCGTGAAAATTGCACCGCATCCTCACTTGCTTGCGGATGCTTGCGATTTTCACACAGCCCCATTAACTTCTATGGGGCCTGCATTGCGTGAAAAACACACAACATAGAGCATGCTGCGATTTTCACGCAACGCACAAATGATGCGTGAAAATCACCGCTCATGTCCACAGCCCCATAGAAGTGAATGGGTCCGGATTCAGTGCGGGTGCAATGCGTTCACCTCACGCATTGCACCCACGCAGAAATCTCGCCCATGTGAAAGGGGCCTAAGGGTGAATAGGACAAGGGCTAATAGTAAGTAAAAAAAAAAAACACAAACACTAAGGCCCCTTTCACACGGGCGAGTAATCCGCGCGGATGCGATGCGTGAGTTGAATGCATTGCACCCGCACTGAATACCGACCCATTCATTTCTATGGGGCTGTTCAGATGAGCGGTGAAAATTGCAGCATGCTCTATATTCTGCGTTTTTCACGCAACGCAGGCCCCATAGCAAGCAAGTGCGGATGAGGTGCGATTTTCACGCGCGGTTGCTAGGAGACGATCGGGATGGAGACCCGATCATTATTATTTTCCCTTATAACATGGTTATAAGGGAAAATAATAGCATTCTGAATACAGAATGCAAAGTAAAATAGCACTGGAGGGGTTAAAAAAAAAATAAAAAAAATTTTTTACTCACCTTAATCCACTTGCTCGCGGCCCGGCATCTCCTTTTTTGTCTCCTTTGTTGAATAGGACCCGTGGTGAGCATTAACTACAGTTACAGGACCTTTGATGACATCACTCCAGTCATCACATGGTACGTCACATGATCTTTTACCATGGTGATGGATCATGTGATGACCGGAGTGACGTCATCAAAGGTCCTTTACCCAGGTCCTAAAGAAAGAATACAGAAGGAGATGCCGGCTGCGCTATCAAGTGGACTAAGGTGAGTTAAATTTATTTTTATCTTTTTTTTAACCCCTCCAGCGCTATTTTACTATGAATTCTGTATTCAGAATGCTATTATTTTCCCTTATAACCATGTTATAAGTGAAAATAATACAATCTACAGAACACCGATCCCAAGCCCGAACTTCTATGAAAAAGTTCGGGTTTGGGTACCAAACATGCGTGATTTTTCTCACGCGAGTGCAAAACGCATTACAGTGTTTTGCACTCGCGCGGAAAAATCGCGGGTGTTCCCGCAACGCACCCGCACATTTTTCCCACAACGCCGATGTGAAAGAGGCCTAAGGCTACTTTCACACTTGCGGCAGTGTGTTCCGTCGTTGGAACTGCCTGCCGGATCCGCCGATCTGGATGTGACTGAAAGCATTTGTGAGACGCATCCGGATGCGGATCCATCTCACAAATGCATTGCAAGAACGAATCCATCTCTCCGCTTGTCATGCGGACAGGCGGATCCATCTTGTATCTTTTTACACATTTTTACCGAAGGACGGATCCGGCATTCCGGTATTTTGAATGCTGGATCTGGCACTAGTACATTCCTATGGGGAAAAATTCCGGATCCGGCATTCAGGCAAGTCTTCAGTTTTTTTCGCCGGAGATAAAACCCTAGCATGCTGTGGTATTATCTCCTTCCTGATCAGTCAAAATGACTGAACTGAAGACATCCTGATGCATCCTGAATGGATTACTCTCTATTCAGAATGCATTAGGATAAAATGATCAGTTCTTTTCCGGTATAGAGCCCCTGCGACGGAACTCTATGCTGGAAATGAAAAACGCTAGTGTGAAAGTACCCTAAAATATTAAGTTTAAATCCCCCCCCCTTTCCCAATTCTACATATAAAATATATAAACAATTAATAAATAAACATATTACATAGCGCTGCGTCCGAAAAGTCCAAACTATTAAATTATTAAAAAATATCTCCTATGCGGTGAGCGCCGTAACAGAAATAAATAAATAAAAACCATGCGGTTCGCCATTTTTTTTGTCACCTTGTCACCCCAAAAACTAGGATAGTTTCATAAAATGCACGCGTTTTTTTTGGTGTTTTTGCGTGGTATTCAGTATCGCAATACTATTTTATGGTGACGAAAGCGAATCAAAATTTTGTTATCTAAACAACCCTACGCCGATCTGATCGGGGTAGCGTTGTCACGATAACAAAATTTTGATTCGGTTTCGATTTGGCGGCTAAAAATTTAATTTGGCTCCTAAATTTTTCAGTTCAGGAGCCAATGGCTACTAGGTATTTTTTTTTAGTCTAGAGCACTGCATACATTTTAAGTAGTTACTATTTAATTTCCCACATTCAGTTCCCAGAAAGTGAATAACTGGGATTTTTACAGGCATGTGGACATCAAAGATGGTGGGGTTCAACCTATGGCCCCTTCCCTTCTATACTCGAGAGCATCTGTCTGGCCAGCGTGTAAGGTTACTTGGGTCCTTTTTTAACAGGAATCCATTGAAGCTTACAGATCGTTCTCCGCTGGTGCTCTCCTGTACAAGCAATGTGTTACTGAAATTGTTTTCCGCCAGTTAAACCAGATAGTGACACACATCCTTTTTTTTCTAATTAATTTTTATTTTCTGATAGACATTTTATTCTATTTCCTGAACATAATTATGGGGGCGGCCATCTTGCCTGAGCTGTTCTTAACAGCATTTAGAGCAGGCATCCTCAAACTGCGGCCCTCCAGCTGTTGTAAAACTACAACTCCCACAATGCCCTGCTGTAGGCTGATACCTGTAGGCTGTTCGGGCATGCTGGGAGTTGTAGTTTTGCAACAGCTGGAGGGCCGCAGTTTGAGGATGCCTGGTGTAGAGAAATATTCTTTACAGCAGCCACCATGGGCCATATACACAATGCTCTGTGACTTCTGCAGAGGTCAGGAGGGATAACCTTTGACAACCATCTATTGTGGTGGATCCTTTTTTATCTGTATATGGAAACATAGAATGTGTCGGCAGATAAGAACCATTTGGCCCATCTAGTCTGCCCAATATACTAAATACTATGGATAGCCCCTGGCCCTATCTTATATGAAGGATGGCCTTATGCCTATCCCATGCATGCTTAAACTCCTTCACTGTATTTGCAGCTACCACTTCTGCAGGAAGGCTATTCCATGCATCCACTACTCTCTCAGTAAAGTAATACTTCCTGATATTACTTTTAAACCTTTGCCCCTCTAATTTAAAACTATGTCCTCTTTTAGCAGTTTTTCTTCTTTTAAATATTCTCTCCTCTTTTACCTTGTTGATTCCCTTTATGTATTTAAAAGTTTCTATCATATCCCCTCTGTCTCGCCTTTCTTCCAAGCTATACATGTTAAGGTCCTTTAATCTTTCCTGGTAAGTTTTATCCTGCAATCCATGTACCAGTTTAGTAGCTCTTCTCTGAACTCTCTCCAAAGTATCAATATCCTTCTGGAGATATGGTCTCCAGTACTGAGCACAATACTCCAGATGAGGTCTTACTAGTGCTCTGTAGAGCGGCATGAGCACCTCCCTCTTTCTACTGGTAATGCCTCTCCCTATACACCCAAGCATTCTGCTAGCATTTCCTGCTGCTCTATGACATTGTCTGCCTACCTTTTAAGTCTTCTGAAATAATGACCCCTAAATGCCTTTCTTCAGATACTGAGGTTAGGACTGTATCACTGATTTTATATTCTGCTCTTGGGTTTTTACGCCCCAGGTGCATTATCTTGCACTGATCAACATTACATTTAGTTGACAGATTCCTCCAGGAACATCAACCCTGTTACACATCTTTGTGTCATCAGCAAAAAGACACACCTCACCATCGAGGCCTTCTGCAATTTCGCTGATAAAGATATTAAACAATATGGGTCAGAACAGATCCCTGAGGTACACCACTGGTAACAAGACCATGGTCTGAATATACTCCATTGACTACAACCCTCTGTTGTCTGTCCCTCAGCCACTGCCTAATGCATTCAGCAATATGGGAGTCCAAGCACAAAGACTGCAGTTTATTTATAAGCCTTCTATGTGGGACAGTATCAAAAGTAGAGATGGGACGACGAATCCATCAAATCCACGAATCCCTCAAATCCCGACGTAATTTACGAAATGCGAATCCCGTCGCGACGCCATGTCCCCGTGCCTCCCGAGACGCCTGCTATTTCCCCAGTGCCGTCGCCAAGGGGGGGGCCATGGCCCCCCCTACATGACGCTGTGCCCCCCCCAACTGTAATGTTCCCCCATTCATTTTGACCACTGACAGGAGTGTACATTTCTTCTAAACTGTAATCAGTATTCTCTGACCTGGTCCTGCAGTAACTTTAACTTTAAATCAACGCTCGCTCGGTAACAACCAACAGGCAGTGCAGGCGGCGCGCCTGCTCCTCCCACTAGGCGGGGCAGGCGCGTGACATCACTATGAGCGCCACCTGCGCACTGCCTGTAGGCTGTAGCCTGGCCCTGTTACCGAAGCTAGCTGAGGAGTGGTATAAGGTACTAGTAGAGATGAGCGGCCGCTTATTTAAAGTTAAAGTTACTGCAGGATTTGGATTACAGTTTAGAAATGTGACTGTCAAATGTAGGGGTGGGCGATATAGACGATATATGCGATATAAATCTGTGCCACGATATGGATTTTGAGCATATCGCCTATATCGCCGGACCGCGATATGATCCTGAGCCGGCACAGTGGAGAAGGAGAGAGTCCCTCCCTCCCCACTGTGCGCGGCTGCCGCTGACCACCAATGACAAAAGAGGAGGAGGGGAGGACTGACAGTAAATCATTGAGTTTTCACGATCTCAGTGAGCGCGTGAAAACTCAAATCCGATGGTATATTCTAACCCCCAGGCGTTCCCATGGTGACAGGGACGCTTGCCTGGGGTTAGAATATACAGGGCCACGCCGCTGACAGTAGAACATTTAAAAACTAATCAGTAACTGTAACTTTATTCATTGGTGATCTCTTTACTGTATACCTTACTAGGTCTTAGCTCCGGTAATAGCAGGCAGTGCGGGGGGCGGCGCTCACTCACTGACGTCACGCGCCTGCTCCTCACACTAGGCGGCGCAGGCGCGTGACGTCAGTGAGTGAGCGCCGCCCCCCGCACTGCCTGCTGTTACCGGAGCTAAGACCTAGTAAGGTATACAGTAAAGAGATCACCAATGAATAAAGTTACAGTTACTGATTAGTTTTTAAATGTATTCCTGTGAGCGTCGGGGGGGGGGGGGGGGATCTGTGGATGGCACCGTTTAGGGGAGGGGGGGGATCTGGGGATGGCACCGTTTAGGGGAGGGGGGGTGTCTGTGGATGGCACCGTTTGGGGGGATCTGTGGATGGCACTGTTTAGGGGAGGGGGGGGGATCTGTGGATGGCACCGTTTAGGGGAGGGGGGATCTGTGGATGGCACCGTTTAGGGGAGGGGGGATCTGTGGATGGCACCGTTTAGGGGAGGGGGATCTGTGGATGGCACCGTTTAGGGGAGGGGGATCTGTGGATGGCACCGTTTAGGGGAGGGGGATCTGTGGATGGCACCGTTTAGGGGAGGGGGATCTGTGGATGGCACCGTTTAGGGGAGGGGGATCTGTGGATGGCACCGTTTAGGGGAGGGGGATCTGTGGATGGCACCATTTAGGGGAGGGGGGGATCTGGGGATGGCACCGTTTAGGGGAGGGGGGGATCTGTGGATGGCACCGTTTAGGGGAGGGGGGGGATCTGTGGATGGCACCGTTTAGGGGAGGGGGGGGGGATCTGTGGATGGCACCGTTTAGGGGAGGGGGGGGGTCTGGGGATGCCACCGTTTAGGGGAGGGTGGGATCTGGGGATGGCACCATTTAGGGAAGGGGGATCAGCTCCCTGCTGCTGTGTGCACAAAGCACAGGGCAGCAGGGAGAGTGTAAAGTCCTATTCACCCTGATAGAGCTCTATTAGGGTGAATATGACAAGGGTTCTACGTTCTAGCCCTTAAGGAGACTAATAGTTATTAAATAAAAAGTAAAAAAAAGTTTAAACACGCCCCCCCAAATATAGAAAACAATATATCGCAATATATATCGCATATCGCACATGCTTAAAATTATATCGCAATACAGATTTTAGGCCATATCGCCCACCCCTAGTCAAATGTACACTCCTGTGAGTGGCGGGGGTTGGGATCTGTGGATGACACTGTTATAAGGAGGGGGATCTGTGGATGACACTGTTATGGGGTGGGATCTGTGGATGACACTGTCATGGGGTGGATCTGTGGATGACGCATATAGCATAATATGTTGTATACGGTATGTGTCATCCACAGATCCCCCTCCATAACAGTGTCATCCACAGATCCCCCTCCATAACCGTGTCATCCACAGATCCCCCTCCATAACCGTGTCATCCACAGATCCCCCTCCATAACCGTGTCATCCACAGATCCCCTCCATAACCGTGTCATCCACAGATCCCCCCTCCATAACCGTGTCATCCACAGATCCCCCCTCCCTATAACAGTGTCATCCACAGATCCCCCCCTCCCTATAACAGTGTCATCCACAGATCCCCCCTCCCTATAACAGGGTCATCCACAGATCCCCCTCCCTATAACAGGGTCATCCACAGATCCCCCTCCCTATAACAGGGTCATCCACAGATCCCCCTCCCTATAACAGGGTCATCCACAGATCCCCCTCCCTATAACAGGGTCATCCACAGATCCCCCTCCCTATAACAGGGTCATCCACAGACCCCCCTCCCTATAACAGGGTCATCCACAGACCCCCCTCCCTATAACAGGGTCATCCACAGACCCCCCTCCCTATAACAGGGTCATCCACAGACCCCCCTCCCTATAACAGGGTCATCCACAGACCCCCCTCCCTATAACAGGGTCATCCACAGACCCCCCTCCCTATAACAGGGTCATCCACAGACCCCCCTCCCTATAACAGGGTCATCCACAGACCCCCCTCCCTATAACAGGGTCATCCACAGACCCCCCTCCCTATAACAGGGTCATCCACAGACCCCCCTCCCTATAACAGGGTCATCCACAACAGACCCCCCTCCCTATAACAGGGTCATCCACAGACCCCCCTCCCTATAACAGGGTCATCCACAACAGACCCCCCTCCCTATAACAGGGTCATCCACAACAGACCCCCCTCCCTATAACAGGGTCATCCACAACAGACCCCCCTCCCTATAACAGGGTCATCCACAACAGACCCCCCCCTCCCTATAACAGGGTCATCCACAGACCCCCCTCCCTATAACAGGGTCATCCACAGACCCCCCTCCCTATAACAGGGTCATCCACAGACCCCCCTCCCTATAACAGGGTCATCCACAGACCCCCCTCCCTATAACAGGGTCATCCACAGACCCCCCTCCCTATAACAGGGTCATCCACAGACCCCCCTCCCTATAACAGGGTCATCCACAGACCCCCCTCCCTATAACAGGGTCATCCACAGACCCCCCTCCCTATAACAGGGTCATCCACAGACCCCCCTCCCTATAACAGGGTCATCCACAACAGACCCCCCTCCCTATAACAGGGTCATCCACAACAGACCCCCCTCCCTATAACAGGGTCATCCACAACAGACCCCCCTCCCTATAACAGGGTCATCCACAACAGCCCCCCCCCTCCCTATAACAGGGTCATCCACAGACCCCCCCTCCCTATAACAGGGTCATCCACAGACCCCCCTCCCTATAACAGGGTCATCCACAGACCCCCCTCCCTATAACAGGGTCATCCACAGACCCCCCTCCCTATAACAGGGTCATCCACAGACCCCCCTCCCTATAACAGGGTCATCCACAGACCCCCCTCCCTATAACAGGGTCATCCACAGACCCCCCTCCCTATAACAGGGTCATCCACAGATCCCCATAATTCTTATGTACAGGATTCGAGATTCTAAAGATTCGATAAGTCTAGATAAGCGATGTCTACTGCACCTCCGCCATCTATTATTTTAGTCACCCAAGCAAAAAAATCAATAAGATTAGTTTGACATGATCTCCTTGAAGTAAACCCATGCTTTTTTTTTCATCTTTCAATCCATGGGATTTTAGATGTTACACAATCCTACTGCCGACTGCCTGCGCCTGTGCGATCAAATAGCTCCTGCGCCGAGCCCAGTGACACTTTTGAAGCTGTTGCCCTCAGGAGCTATTTGATTGCACAGGCGCAGGCAGTCGGCGGTACTGTGCCTGCGCGAGATGTCCGGCGGCCGAAAGAAAGAAGCCAGGGGTGTAGCTTGAATGTATTAGTTGACGTAGCGGAGGGGGCGGCGTGGTTCACCTCGGCTGTGGGACGATATTTCATAATGAGTAGGCGTGCTTGGGCTCGAAATTAAGGCGGGCTGGGCACTGCAGGGGAGAGTTACTGGGCTCAAGAGATGAAGAATAACGCCCCTCTGGGCACCTTGGAGGGTTATTTGCATAACACAAAAAGCACTTTTTTATCAAAATGAAACCATGAAAAGAAGAAAGAAGACCACTGCAGGAAATAAGGTCGTTTATTGTACATGCCAATGGTGACAGCTGAATATGCTCAAACCAGGTGACAGATTCCCTTTAAGTATGGTTTCCATTAATTTCCCCACTATTGATGTCAGGCTTACTGGCCTATAGTTGCCCGATTCCTCCCTACTACTTTTCTTGTGAATGGGCACAACATTTGCTAATTTCCAATCTTCTGGGACGACTCCTGTTACCAGTGATTGGTTAAATAAATCTGTTAATGGTTTTGCTAGTTCACCGCTGAGCTCTTTTAATAGCTTTGGGTGTATCCCATCAGGCCCCTGTGACTTATTTGTATTACTTTTAGACAGCTGACTTAGAACCTCTTCCTCTGTAAAGATTCATTAGTCTTCCTCCCTTTTCCTTTGTAAAAACTGAACAGAAGTATTCATTGAGGCAGTCAGCTAGTTCTTTATCTTCTTCCATATACCTTCCTTCTTTTGTTTTTAATTTGGTAATTCCTTCTTTAATTTCCTTTTTTCTTTTATGTATCTGAAGAATGTCTTA
The DNA here is from genome assembly GCF_905171765.1 of Bufo bufo. Taxonomy (NCBI): domain Eukaryota; kingdom Metazoa; phylum Chordata; class Amphibia; order Anura; family Bufonidae; genus Bufo; species Bufo bufo. The sequence continues at coordinate 681,134,675 of NC_053389.1, forward strand.
TCGCCTTTTTTCACTGACTGATCTAATTTCTCTTCTGCCTGTGCTTTAGAAGCTCTTATACCTTGCTTGTCCTCTCTCTGCCTAATCTTATAAATTTCCCTGTCATCCTCATTTTTTTTTATTTTTTTTTAAATATAATTACTAAATGCTTTCTTTTTGTTTTTAATGATTTTGGTCACTTCTGCTTAGTACCACAGTGGTCTCTTCCTGTTTTTGCTTTTACTGACGAGCCTAATGCAATTATCTGTTGCCTTCAATAGTGCCACTAATTCCCTAAGTAGTAGATCATCTAATTCTTTGACTTGGCCAGGTGGTGTATATATCACACCTACACGAGTTACCTTATGATTATCAAGCTGCAATGTAACCCAAACTGATTCTCTAAATTGGTCTCGCTAACTTGTATTAGGTATACTTGTATTAGATATAGGTGATATCTGTCATTCTAATCATGCTTGTAATGATGAGCAGATAACTGCAGCGATCTGTACAGACCAAGAAGTGGTGGCTAATATTTGGCTTACAATTGTTTAACATAAATACATGATTTAAAAGGGTTTTCTGAGATGTTCATTCTGATGACCTATCCTCTGGATAGAATATTGAAGAGAACCACAGCACTCTCAAGTCTTCAGCAAAAACTGTAGTTTATTCACCAAATAGTGCACTTGAGTGCTGAGGATCTCTTCAATAATCTGAATAACCGGGGGCACTACAGGCTGGTACCCATCACCGCTTGCACCACCACCTCATTTATGATGCAGCTTTTTCCGTAAGTGCTGGTACAACTTTCTTTTCTATCCTCTGGATAGGTATCTGATCAGTGGGGGTCCGACACCCATGACGCCCTGTCGATCAGCTGCTTGAGCGCCTCTGCCTTCTCGCAGCTTACCAAGCACAGCGCCGTACATAGTATAGCGGCTGTGATTGGTATTGCAGACCATTCACTTCAATAGGGTTGAGCTGCTCCTAGGCCACGTGAACGATGAACGTGATGTCACTAGCCTTGGGAAAGCAGAGAGAAGGTTGCGACGCTACTGCTAGCGCTGCTGTCTTCTCGAACAGCTGATCCCTACCGTACCCCCACCGATCAGATACTGATGACCTATCCTGAGTATATGTCATCAGTAAAAAAAAAAAAAATCTCGGAAAACCCCTTTAAAGAGGACCTTTCATGGGTCCAGACATTATGAAATAAGTAGGGGGTTGTGTAGGGCATAATTCACGGATGTAATATCGCTCACTAGTGTGTCTGGCACTCCGTTTGCCCGCTGTGGCCCCCGTTCACTTTGCCCGTCTGATATGCTAATGAATAGCATCGGTACAGGAAGGAGGAGACTGCCCTGTTTCTCAATGGGCGTCTCCTTCTCCCTGGCTGTAGCTCTGTCCAATCACATAGGAGAGCATCAGTCAGGGAGAAAAAAAAAACTCACCTTCTCACTGTTGAGAAACAGGGCAGTCTCCTCCTCCTTGTAGCAATGCTATTCATTAGCATATCAGACAGGCAAAGTGAACGGGGGCCACAGCGGGGGAACGGAGCGCCGGACAGACACACTAGTAAGCGATATTACATCCATGAATTATGCCCTACACAACCCCTTACTTATTTCATAATGTCTGGACCCATGAAAGGTCCTCTTTAAGCAGTAGGTCATTTTTTGATGACACATTCCCTTTAAAAATGACAATGGGCAAACCCCTTATCAGATCACAGCATTGTAGGAATGCCTCTGCCCTCTGCTTTTTCTTTTTTCCCAGAGTAACATCGGTGCTGTCCATGGTCTCAGTGGACTGCTCACATATACATTGACTTTAAAGTGTGTACTCACACATCTGTGGTTTTCCAAGAACCGTGGATCTGTGGAGACACCATGGTAGCATGCCCTATTTTGTCCTTGATTGTAGATCCCTCCAGTACATTATAGGCTGTGAATCCATGAAAACCACAGACACAACAAGGATGTTATGTTGTTTTTCCCTTCACCCATGACAGCACCACGATATAAGGATGCTGTCATGGGCTCTGGAAAATCAAATTACTGGTAAGTAATCATAATTTTCATGACTGTGGAAATTAATTTTCCAAATGTCGGTGGAATACGGATGACACATAGAGGCAAGAAACGGATACACGGACCATCCATTTGAAATTTAAACACTTTAAGGGAGATTTAGCAAACTGGTGTAAAGTTGAACTGGCTCAAATTCCACCTTTTCATTTTTCACAGCTCATTTGGAAAATGAAAGGTGGAATCTGATTGGTTGCTATGGGCAACTAAGCCAGTTCTACTTTACACCAGTTTGATAAATCTCTCCCTTAGTTCCTGTTGTAAATATCCATTAGGAAGTTATTCAGATTCTCTAGCATTTGCTGTGGAGTCTGAATATGTTTAGCTGATTATTAGCATATTTATATGCTCTGCAGTCCACAGATGACTCCGCTCTATCTATATACTCCTGTGGTGGACAGGGATCGGAGGGGTAATATGACTCCCGTTGTAGCGTATGAGGCCTCTACTGTATCTCTTCGTGCCTCTGATTTCATACGGAGGCGTACAGTAATTGTGTGCTCTACCTATGGCGCTATTATCTGCCAGAAGGAATGCTTTGAGGGAAGGATAGTTCTGTACACATGGCACCCAACTGAGCCTGTATTACAATACACAAAGGCAGAGGAAAAAAAATGGCTGCCAGTCCGTAGTAATGGAGTGAAGGTTTGTTTCAGACTGTAACGATTTTTTATTTTTTTTTGCATATCCTTTTCTTCTCCCTCTCGGGTGTATTTTTATTGTTGATTCTCCAGTTCTTCTATTCTTTAGCAGCAATGTTCCGTGAATGGCGGTGAATTCTGCTCCTAATCTGCAGCTGGAATATTGATCAAGGACGGGAGTGAGGTCTATAGATTGCGCTAAGGAGGCTAGGTTTACCCGGATAGTCCTCTTTTATATTTCAGATGTCTTGCAGTCAGGCGGCGGCATGTTTTATTGATTTATTTATTTTATTTTAGCCGCACAATTAAATCTGCACAAGTTTGTAGACGGCGTGGTGAATTGCTAGGCTGCTGAGCTAGGAAGATCAATGGTACTGCTTACAAGCAAGCGCTTGTCTGTTTCCTAGTGTTGTCTGATGTGTTCCTTTTAGTTTTTTTTCTTGCGGTTTGTTTTAGCTCTTTATTTTATGTTCTTTTATATGCATCATGCCTGTGCCTTCTGATGCCTAACAGGATGTAAAAGAGGCAGACATCAAGATGTTTTAATGGAGCGTCTGTGTTCAGAGATAAACATACATGCCCAGATTCGGGAGAAAGGAAGCCGTGGAATGGTCTTTCTCCCACTAAGGTTTTTGGACTGCTCAGACTGTCTGCAGCCTCACTGAGCCCCAGCGACTAATGACTGCTGCTTCCAGGCTTTTTACAGCATAGAGTGATAACGGTACACATTTCCGATGACGTGCTCGCTTTGGCAGAGCCAGTATTTGTGTATTTCTCACTTCTAATACTTGCCATCTTCTTTTTCAAGAAGGAAAGAGGAATTGACACCTTCAGTAATCGGCTTGGACTCCGGCTGCTTTCCTCAGGGCACCTTTTCTCATGTCGTTTGATGCCGTTTTGCCGCTAGATCTAGGAGCGGATAAAAAAAAAAAAAGAGAAGTCTTTTCTTTATCCTTTCCCTTCCTTTACGAACCACTCCTGATGTTAGATTGTAAACTGCATGAAAGAAAATCGGCATGTGTGAAAGCACACAAGCGATATTAACCTTTTCCTGACGTAGCTTCGTTTTTTACCTTTCCAGAGCCATAACTTATTTTGGTTAAAAAACAAGCCGTATGAGGGCTTTTTTTTGGCGGAACAAGTTGTACTTTCTAATGGCAACATTTCATATTCTATAGGATGTAGTGAGAAGCTGGGAAAATTTCTAAATGGGGTGGAAATAAAATTAAAAAAAAATAAAAAATTCCACCATAGTTTTATGTTTTGTTTTTTCACGATGTTCCCTATGAGGTAAAAATTACATGTTGGCTTCATTCTGGGGGCCAGTACGATCATAGCAATAACTTTAAATAGTTTTTCTTGTGGTTTAAAACAAAAATGAAAAAAAAAATTTTTTCCTTACATCGCCATATTCTGACCCCCAGAACTTTTTTATATGTACCTCTATGGAGATGTGTGAGGGCTCATTTTGCAGAGTGATCTGTACCTGTATGACTTTTGATCACTTTTTATACCGTTTTTTGGGAGGTGAAGCGACACCATAAAGTTTTCCCTTTTTTATTTTTAGTACCCCTGGAGGACTTGAACATGCAGTCACCGAACTGCTTTTCTCATAGATTTACCATTGGAGCCTATGGAGAAATTGCTTTGTTCCTATCGCTAGGGCAAGCCTTGGAAGCCTTCAGAAGGCCCAAGGCTGCCATAGCAACTGAACGGTTCCTGCAATCTTATCAAATTTGACCGTGGTATCTGAGGGGTTAAAATTCCATGATCTGAGTTATCGCTGGTCACAGTCTGCTGCTGGGTGCCTGCTGTGTAAAACAACAGCCACTTGGCAGCTATAGTGCCCGCTCAGCTCCTGAGCGGGTGCCATCTTTAAAGACCCAACATCTGGTGTACATGTACGGCGGATTTTGGGAATGGGAAACTCATCCAAGTTCTGTCAGTGAGAAACTGATGGTTTTTCCCCGAGTTTGCTCCAGTGTTTTCGGGGATTCCACACAGATGTCATCAGTTTTTGATGCATGTTTCATGCACTTGAAAAAAATAAAAAAAATACCACACAGAATCTCCTAGCACTCATCAGTGAAGAACAGACCATCAGTGTGGGCCAATTATTTTTCACTGACGCATTGACTTGAATTGGCAAGTCCTGCATGAAAAGTCTGAAGAGACTTAACACACTGTGATTTTTTTTCTTTTGGAACAATTGTCCATGAAAAAAAAAATTTTGACCCGGTAATAAACCATTTTACTTTAATGTGTCATTGTTCAGTCCAGGTTCTGTCTGTTTTAAACTCAGATGGCACCTGAATGTGAAAATCATTCATATGCATGGGCCCTTAGGGTTAGGATATGACCAGACAGAAGGGTTGTGTGGTGTTGGGACGCAGCCGTGCCGTGATCAAGAACCGTGTGGCAGAAATAATCTCCTATTGCCTGAATTTTTGGCCATGTCAGGACTTAGGAATTGGGAAACTTATGGAGTAATGAGGATTGGCCAATTAACCGAGGGCAAGATATGTAAGTCATTTCAGAACCTGCAGCAGGAATTTAATATCCCTAGGGGATGGTTCTATAAATATCTTCAATTGAGGCATGCCCTTGAGGTCACGCTGCGGAAAGGATGTGTGATAGCCCAAATGGAGGTGGTTCATAAGCTTGTTCTCCCGACAGGGGGGGGGGGGGGAAGAGGGCTGATATCACAGGTATATGCTCTTCTACTTGATAAATTCTTAGAGGGGTTTCCGCTCTCAAGAATGAAGAAATGGGAGGTTGACTTGGGGGATATATCTAATGATAAGTGGGATGACATACTGGAAGGAGTCCCCAAGGTGTCCTTGAGTGAACAGGGCAAACTGTCCCAACTATTTATCATACATAGAGTATACAAAACGCCAGTATTCCTAAAAAAGGTGGGAGTAAGAATTGATGACAAGTGTCCAAAGTGTATGGAAGGTGGTGCGGATTTGTTACATATGCTGTGGTCTTGTCCAGTAATTGGTAAGTATTGGGAAGAAGTAAGGAATATGATTAATAGTAAAATGACGTTGAAAATTCAAAATGATCCCAAGGTATGTGTATTGGGGTATGTGTCTGAGATTGGAGGGAATGAATTGGTCAAGGTTGCAGTGGGGAGATTGTTGTATGTGGCCAGGAAGCTGGTGGCTATGAGGTGGATCCAGGGAAGTCCGCCTACACTGGGTGAGTTTGAACGGAAGGTGCATGACATGCTGATATTGGAAAAAGGGGTGTATGTGAAGAGAGGGTGTCCTCAGAAGTTTGACAAATTGTGGAGTGATTGGTTATCTCATACTCATGTGGTTATATAGGCTCGGTAGGGTTCATGACTAGTTAACAGGGTGGGGAGGAGGTGGGGGGGGGGGGGGGTGGGAGCGGGTCTGAGACTGTTAGGACTTATGCAATTCCTTGTCTTAATATTTGTTCCTACATGTATACATGCTTTGTACAGATACTTGATGTTAATGTGTGATGGTTCTTCACCGGATACTGCTGTACACTGATTCCACAAGGTGGATAAAGAAAGAAAAGACAATGTATTGTTTTGTAATATCCTACATTTATTGGTTCAATAAAAACGATTTGATTTAAAAAAAGAACCGTGTGGCTGTACGAGCTGCACTGGACCTAATTAAACTAATGAGACCGCACTGTTTAAGCTGGTCTGCATTGTTAACGGCCACGCGGTATTGTAGAGGTCGCATAGCCATTAACAATGGAGACCACCTAAACAGTGCGGTTTTACTAGGGCCCGGTGTAAGCCTTTCGCAGGGCTGTGGAGTCGGTAGATAAATGCTCCGACTCCTCCGTTTTTTGTACTTCCGACTCCGACTCCTCTGTATTTAATATGCCTTTAATATGCCTATAATATGCCTTTAATATGCCTGTATTTAATTTCCCCTATAAGTGGGGGGAAAATAGCAGTGCGTCTTATGTGGCGAATGCTGCGAACGTCCGGTGAATAGGCTGAGAGGGAGGAGGGGCTGGGGGCCGGCATCTGTTTCTGTAATGGCAGCGGGGCCCGGTGCAGTCACTGTATTCTACTACACCGGGACCCGCTCACTATAATCATATCTAACTTGTGGGTATTGTTAAAGTATTCCAATCATCTTTAATCTAACGCTGTACTACTTACTACTAACTTCTTGGCAGTCAGGAGGCTGGGTGGGCGCTCGTAGCGTAGCTCACTACGTCACGCGCCTGCTCCGCCCAATTAATGAATGAAGCAGGCGGCGCAGGCCCGTGACGTAGTGAGCTACGCTGCGAGTGCTCGCCCGCCCGGCCTCCTGACTGCCAAAAAGTTAGTGGGGGATCTGTGGATGACACTGTTATGGGGGATCTGTGGATGACACATAAGATAAGATGCTATATATGTGTCATCCACAGATGCCCCCATAACAGTGCAATCCACAGATGCCCCCACAATGATCGCACATAACAGTGCCATCCACAGATGCCCCCATAACAGTGCCATCCACAGATGCCCCCATAACAGTGCCATCCACAGACCACCATTAGTTCAAAAGCACACCTATTGGTTCAAAATATTTTTTTTCTTATTTTCCTCCTCAAAAACCTAGGTGCGTCTTATAGGGCGAAAAATACGGTAATTTTAACTTTTTGTGAATTGGGACATTTAAACTTGCTTTTTAAATTTTTTTTATTCCAATTTAAATTTAGTCTGAGTCGGTTCATTTTTTGCTGACTCCGACTCCAGGTACCCAAAATTGCCTCTGACTCCTCGACTCCACAGCCCTGGCCTTTCAGCCGCGCGGGTGTTGATCGTAGCACAGCCATGTCCTGAACACCACACGAACGCACCTTGTGGTCATACCCTTAGGCCCTTCACACGAGCGAGTTGCACGCATTGGACTCGCAGCGTGTGTCAGTGAGAGCACCCGTCCTGACCATCCAGCATAGCTTTAAATTGATTTATGATGCTATGTAAGCCTTACATTTCTGGAATGTATTGTATAACACGGACATAATTTCAGTGCTACAGTGCTCCTGACTAAAAAAAATACCTAGTAGCCATTGGCTCCTGAACTGAAAAATTTAGGAGCCAAATCAAATTTTTAGTCGCCAAATCGAAACCGAATCAAAATGTTGGTATCGTGACAACGCTACGCCGATCAGATCGGCGTAGGGTTGTTTCGATAGCAAAATTTTGATTCGCTTTCGTCACCATAAAAAAGTATTGCGATACTCAATACCACATAGGAGATATTTTTTTATAATTTAATAGTTTTGGACTTTTCGGACGCAGCGCTATGTAATATGTTTATTTATTGTTTATATATATTATATGTAAAATTGGGAAAGGGGGTATTTCAACTTAATATTTTAGGCTACTTTCACACTAGCGTTTTTTATTTCCGGCATAGAGTTCCGTCCTAGGGGCTCTATACCGGAAAAGAACTGATAAGGCATATCCCCAGGCATTCTGAATGGAGAGCAATCCGATCAGGATGTCTTCAGTTCAGTCGTTTTGACTGATCAGGCAAAAGATAAAACCGCAGCATGCTACGGTTTTATCTCCGGCCCAAAAAACGGAAGACTTGCCTGAATGCCGGATCCGGCATTTTTCCCCATAGGAATGTATTAGTGCCAGATCCGGCATTTAAAATACCGGAATGCTGGATCTGTCCTTCCGGTCTGCGCATGACAAGCGGAGAGATGGATTCGTTCTTGCAATGCATTTGTGAGATGGATCCTCATCCAGATGCGTCTCACAAATGCTTTCAGTCACATCCAGATCGGCGGATCCGGCAGGCAGTTGCGACGACGGAACTGCTTACCGGATCACACTGCCGCAAGTATGAAAGTAGCCTTAGTGTTTTATTTATTTATTTATTTATTTTACTTACTATTAGCCCCCTTAGGGGCTGGAACCCTTTTCCTATTCGCCCTTAGGCCCCTTCCACATAGGCGAGATTTCTGCACGGGTGCAATGCGTGAGGTGAATGCATTGCACCCGCACTGAATCCAGACCCATTCACTTCTATAGGGCTGTGCACATGAGCCGTGATTTTCACGCAATGCAGGCTCCATAGAAGTTAATGGGGCTGCGTGAAAATCGCAAGCATCCGCAAGCAAGTGCGGATGCGGTGCGATTTTCACGCATGGTTGCTAGGATGAAAGTCTATTCACTGTATTATTTTCCTTTATAACATGGTTATAAGGGAAAATAGTAGCATTCTTTATACAGAATGCTTAGTAGAAGGTCAATTTGAGGGTTAAAAAAATAAATAAAAATGAACTCTCCTCCTCCAATTGATCGTGTAGCTGCCGGTCTCCTGTTCTTTCTTCAGGACCTGTGGTGACATCACTGTGCTCATCACATGGTACATCACATGATCCATCACCATGGTAATGGACCATGTGATGAGCTCAGTGACATCACCACAGGTCCTTTGACAGGTCCTGAATAAAGAAAAGGAGACCGGCAGCTACGCGATCAATTGGAGGAGTCGAGTTAATTTTTATTAATTTTTTTTAACCCTCATTGGCACTGCGCCACCAATGTTTATTATACTGGGGTGTTGGAGGGGGGGGGGGGGGGGGGGGGGGCACACTGTGCCACCAATGTTTGTTTTTTATACTGTGGTGTGGGGGGGCACTGCGCACGGTACCTGAGGGGTTAACTGCAGCGGATCGCAGCTCCCTGTCATAGAGGTCGGGTGCCGGCTATTTGATTCCGGCACCCGCCTCCTGTATTTGTATTAACAGGTCAGTTATCTTCATTGGTGGCGCAGTGGCCACAGCCCCTCCCCTCCTCCTCCCCGCCTCTCTTCTTATTGGCAGCAGCACAGGGGGGGAGGGAGAGACTCCTTCTCCACTGCGCTGCTGAGAAGAACATCGGTGGCGGGGCAGAGAACTATCAGCTCCGGTGCCCCGCCGCTGTATTCAACTGCAGAGCTGCGGCGGCGGGTCTAGACGCAAATGGCGACAAGACTAAAAAGTCTTGTCGCCATTTGTAAATTCTAAGTCGCATTGGCGACCATTTTGGTCGCCATCTGGAGCCCTGAACTCACTAGTGTGAAAGGGGCCTAAGTGTCAGGTGATCCCTGAGGGTACTTTCACACTTGGGTTGTTTGATTCTGGCAGGCAGTTCCGTTGCCTGAACTGCCTGCCTGATCAGGCAAACTTAGGGTACTTTCACACTTGCGTTTTTCTTTTCCGGCATAGAGTTCCGTCACAGGGGCTCTATACCGGAAAAGAACTGATCAGGTATGTCCCCATGCATTCTGAATGAAGAGTAATCCGTTCAGTTTGCATCAGGATGTCTTCAGTTCAGTCGTTTTGACTGATCAGGCAAAAGAGAAAACCGTAGAATGCTACGGTTTTATCTCCGGCTAAAAAAACTGAAGACATGCCTGAATGCCGGATCCGGCATTTTTTCCCATAGGAATGTATTAGTGCCGGATCTGGCATTCAGAATACCGGAATGCCGGATCCGTCCTTCCGGTATGCGCATGCGCAGACTGAAAAAAAGGTGAAAAAATAAATGCCGGATCCGTTTTTGCCGGATGACACCGGAAAGACGGATCCGGCATTTCAATGCATTTTTTCGACTGATCAGGCATTTTTAAGACTGATCAGTCTTACTAATGCCATCAGTTAGCATACATTTTGCCTGATCCGGCAGGCAGTTCCGGCGACGGAACTGCTTGCCGGATCTCTCTGCCGCAAGTGTGAAAGTAGCCTAGGCAAACGCATGTCTTTTTTTTTTCTGACTGATCAGGCATTTTTACAGACTTATCAGGATCCTGATCAGTCTGAAAAATGCCTGATCATTCAGAAAAATGCATTGCAATGCCGGATCTGTTTTTCCGGCGTCATCAGGCAAAACGGATCCGGTATTTATTTTTTTCACATTTTTAAAGGTCTGCGCATGCGCAGACTGGAATCCCGGATCCATCAATGCGGCAATTTGAATCCCGGATCCGGCACTAATACATTCCTATGGTAAAAAAATGGCGGTCCGCAAATTGCGGATTCGCAAAACACGGATGGCGCCCGTGTGCCTTCCGCAATTTGCGGAACGGAACAGAAGGCCTATTATAGAAATGCCTATTCTTGTCCGCAAAACGGACAAGAATAGGACAGGACTCATAATTTTTGCGGGGCAACGGATGCGGACAGCACACAGAATGCTGTCCGCATCTTTTGCAGACCCATTGAAATGAATGGTTCCATATACGGACGCAAAATACGTTCGTGTGAACGAGCCCTTAAAGAGAGTCTGTCAGCAGTTTTGACTCTGTACCTGTGAAGCAGCTCCCTGCAGAGAGCACTTTACAGTAAAGCCTCATTAACACGTCAGTGTTCCAAGGATGTGTGCTGTCCGTGTTCTCCATGGACAGCAGACGTCCCCATTCATTTTAATGTGTATATTCAGACATCAGTGTTTTAGCACGGTCCGTGGGTCAGTGTTTTTAGCACGGATGCATGCTTTATTTTGTCCGTGTTCACGGATCCATCACGTCCATAGTCTATGGGTCCGTGAAAACCACGGATGTCATCCGTGTTTCACACATCATTAGGAAGAGATGCCTTAAAAATTATTTTTCAGCTGTGCAGTGTTGGTGAAAAAACAGATGGCACACGGACAGCTTCACAGATGCATCACTGACCACCTTGAGCACGGAGACGGACGTGTGAATGAGGCTTAAGGGATCGCCTTTGGAGCACCTGCGGCAGAAGCACCCAGTTGAATAAAAGTTTAGTTCTCAGGCCTGCTGATAATAAAAGCACATGTAAACATCTGTTTGCCCTGTTTTTCATGGCCCCTAACTAGCACTGTCAGCAGTTTTGATAGACTCCTTTTAAAGACTGTCATTTGGTTTTCTATATGACTGTCCCTTTTCTTGTCTTGTATTGCAGGAACGATGGTACATTCTTTACATAAGACCAAACAAGATACACCGGAGGAAGTTTGACAGTAAGGGAAATGAAATTGAGCCTAACTTCAGTGACACTAAGAAGGTGAACACAGGCTTTCTCTTGTCTTCTTACAGTAGGTATTACATATATATATATATTTTTTGTTCAATTATAGCACTATAGAACACTGAAAGATAAGTGTTTTCCATCAAATGTAACTGCTTTTAATTCTAATAAAATATATAGACATAATGAAGAGGTATGTGACCCCCAAAACATATTATAGCAGTCAAGAGTAACGAAAAGGGAATTGGCTGTCCCTAGATAACTTCAAGGAATTGTCTTAACCACCTCCGGACCGCCTAACGCAGATACGCGTTCCGGAGGTGGCAGCCCTGCGCAGAGTCACGCATATACGCGTCATCTCGCGCGAGCCGAGACTTCCTGTGAACGCGCGCACACAGGCGCGCCCGCTCACAGGAACGGAAGGTAAGAGAGTTGATCTCCAGCCTGCCAGCGGCGATCGTTCGCTGGCAGGCTGGAGATGTGTTTTTTTTAACCCCTAACAGGTATATTAGACGCTGTTTTGATAACAGCGTCTAATATACCTGCTACCTGGTCCTCTGGTGGTCCCCTTTGTTTGGATCGACCACCAGAGGACACAGGTAGCTCAGTAAAGTAGCACCAAGCACCACTACACTACACTACACCCCCCCCCCCGTCACTTATTAACCCCTTATTAGCCCCTGATCACCCCATATAGACTCCCTGATCACCCCCCTGTCATTGATTACCCCCCTGTCATTGATTACCCCCCTGTCATTGATCAACCCCCTGTAAAGCTCCATTCAGACGTCCGCATGATTTTTACGGATCCACTGATAGATGGATCGGATCCGCAAAACGCATCCGGACGTCTGAATGAAGCCTTACACGGGCGTGATCAATGACTGTGGTGATCACCCCATATAGACTCCCTGATCACCCCCCTGTCATTGATTACCCCCCTGTCATTGATTACCCCCCTGTAAAGCTCCATTCAGACGTCCGCATGATTTTTACGGATCCACTGATAGATGGATCGGATCCGCAAAACGCATCCGGACGTCTGAATGAAGCCTTACAGGGGCATGATCAATGACTGTGGTTATCACCCCATATAGACTCCCTGATCACCCCCCTGTCATTGATTACCCCCCTGTAAAGCTCCATTCAGATGTCCGCATGATTTTTACGGATGCACTGATAGATGGATCCGATCCGCAAAACGCATCCGGACGTCTGAATGAAGCCTTACAGGGGCATGATCAATGACTGTGGTTATCACCCCATATAGACTCCCTGATCACCCCCCTGTCATTGATTACACCCCTGTCATTGATCAACCCCCTGTAAAGCTCCATTCAGATGTCCGCATGATTTTTACGGATGCACTGATAGATGGATCGGATCCGCAAAACGCATACGGACGTCTGAATGAAGCCTTACAGGGGCGTGATCAATGACTGTGGTTATCACCCCATATAGACTCCCTGATCACCCCCCTGTCATTGATTACACCCCTGTCATTGATCAACCCCCTGTAAAGCTCCATTCAGATGTCCGCATGATTTTTACGGATCCACTGATAGATGGATCGGATCCGCAAAACGCATACGGACGTCTGAATGAAGCCTTACAGGGGCGTGATCAATGACTGTGGTTATCACCCCATATAGACTCCCTGATCACCCCCCTGTCATTGATCAACCCCCTGTAAAGCTCCATTCAGATGTCCGCATGATTTTTACGGATCCACTGATAGATGGATCGGATCCGCAAAACACATACAGGCGTCTCCCTGGAGCCTTCCAGGGGGGGTGATCGATGACTGTGGTGATCACCCCATATAGACTCCCTGATCACACCCCTGTCATTGATCACCACCCCTGTCATTGATCACTCCACCTGTCATTGATCACCCCTCTGTAAGGCTCCATTCAGACATTTTTTTGGCCCAAGTTAGCGGAATTATTATTTTTTTTTCTTACAAAGTCTCATATTCCACTAACTTGTGTCAAAAAATAAAATCTCACATGAACTCACCATACCCCTCACGGAATCCAAATGCGTAAAAATTTTTAGACATTTATATTCCAGACTTCTTCTCACGCTTTAGGGCCCCTAGAATGCCAGGGCAGTATAAATACCCCACATGTGACCCCATTTCGGAAAGAAGACACCCCCAGGTATTCCGTGAGGGGCATATTGAGTCCATGAAAGATTGAAATTTTTGTCCCAAGTTAGCGGAACGGGAGACTTTGTGAGCAAAAAATTAAAAATATCAATTTCCGCTAACTTGTGCCAAAAAAAAAAAATTTCTATGAACTCGCCATGCCCCTCATTGAATACCTTGGGGTGTCTTCTTTCCAAAATGGGGTCACATGTGGGGTATTTATACTGCCCTGGCATTCTAGGTGCCCCAAAGCGTGAGAAGAAGTCTGGTATCCAAATGTCTAAAAATGCCCGCCTAAAAGGACTTTGGGCACCTTTGCGCATCTAGGCTGCAAAAAAGTGTCACACATCTGGTATCGCCGTACTCAGGAGAAGTTGGGGAATGTGTTTTGGGGTGTCATTTTACATATACCCATGCTGGGTGAGAAATATCTTGGTCAAATGCCAACTTTGTATAAAAAAAATGGGAAAAGTTGTCTTTTGCCAAGATATTTCTCTCACCCAGCAAGGGTATATGTAAAATGACACCCCAAAACACATTCCCCAACTTCTCCTGAATACGGCGATACCACATGTGTGACACTTTTTTGCAGCCTAGGTGGGCAAAGGGGCCCATATTCCAAAGAGCACCTTTAGGATTTCACAGGTCATTTACCTACTTACCACACATTAGGGCCCCTGGAAAATGCCAGGGCAGTATAACTACCCCACAAGTGACCCCATTTTGGAAAGAAGACACCCCAAGGTATTCCGTGAGGGGCATGGCGAGTTCCTAGAATTTTTTATTTTTTGTCACAAGTTAGTGGAAAATGCAGATTATTTTTTTTATTTTATTTTTTTTTTTTTTCATACAAAGTCTCATATTCCACTAACTTGTAACAAAAAATAAAAACTTCCATTAACTCACTATGCCCATCAGCGAATACCTTGGGGTCTCTTCTTTCCAAAATGGGGTCACTTGTGGGGTAGTTATACTGCCCTGGCGTTCTAGGGGCCCAAATGTGTGGTAAGGAGTTTGAAATCAAATTCTGTAAAAAATGACCAGTGAAATCCGAAAGGTGCTCTTTGGAATATGGGCCCCTTTGCCCACCTAGGCTGCAAAAAAGTGTCACACATCTGGTATCTCCGTACTCAGGAGAAGTTGGTGAATGTGTTTTGGGGTGTCATTTTACATATACCCATGCTGGGTGAGAGAAATATCTTGGCAAAAGACAACTTTTCCCATTTTTTTTATACAAAGTTGGCATTTGACCAAGATATTTATCTCACCCAGCATGGGTATATGTAAAAAGACACCCCAAAACACATTCCTCAACTTCTCCTGAATACAGAGATACCAGATGTGTGACACTTTTTTGCAGCCTAGGTGGGCAAAGGGGCCCATATTCCAAAGAGCACCTTTCGGATTTCACAGGTAATTTTTTACAGAATTTGATTTCAAACTCCTTACCACACATTTGGGCCCCTAGAATGCCAGGGCAGTATAACTACCCCACAAGTGACCCCATTTTGGAAAGAAGACACCCCAAGGTATTCCGTGAGGGGCATGGCGAGTTCCTAGAATTTTTTATTTTTTGTCACAAGTTAGTGGAAAATGCAGATTTATTTTTTTATTTTTTTATTTTTTTTTTTCATACAAAGTCTCATATTCCACTAACTTGTAACAAAAAATAAAAACTTCCATTAACTCACTATGCCCATCAGCGAATACCTTGGGGTCTCTTCTTTCCAAAATGGGGTCACTTGTGGGGTAGTTATACTGCCCTGGCGTTCTAGGGGCCCAAATGTGTGGTAAGGAGTTTGAAATCAAATTCTGTAAAAAATGACCAGTGAAATCCGAAAGGTGCTCTTTGGAATATGGGCCCCTTTGCCCACCTAGGCTGCAAAAAAGTGTCACACATCTGGTATCTCCGTACTCAGGAGAAGTTGGTGAATGTGTTTTGGGGTGTCATTTTACATATACCCATGCTGGGTGAGAGAAATATCTTGGCAAAAGACAACTACCCCACAAGTGACCCCATTTTGGAAAGAAGAGACCCCAAGGTATTCGCTGATGGGCATAGTGAGTTCATGGAAGTTTTTATTTTTTGTCACAAGTTAGTAGAATATGAGACTTTGTATGAAAAAAATAAAATAAAAATAAAAATAATTTTCCACTAACTTGTGACAAAAAATAAATAATTCTAGGAACTTGCCATGCCCCTCACGGAATACCTTGGGGTGTCTTCTTTCCAAAATGGGGTCACTTGTGGGGTAGTTATACTGCCCTGGCATTCTAGGGGCCCAAATGTGTGGTAAGGAGTTTGAAATCAAATTCTGTAAAAAATGACCTGTGAAATCCGAAAGGTCCTCTTTGGAATATGGGCCCCTTTGCCCACCTAGGCTGCAAAAAAATGTCACACATCTGGTATCTCCGTACTCAGGAGAAGTTGGTGAATGTGTTTTGGGGTGTCATTTTACATATACCCATGCTGGGTGAGAGAAATATCTTGGCAAAAAACAACTTTTCCCATTTTTTTTATACAAAGTTGGCATTTGACCAAGATATTTATCTCACCCAGCATGGGTATATGTAAAATGACACCCCAAAACACATTCCTCAACTTCTCGGATTTCACAGGTCATTTTTCGGATTTTCGGAGCACCTTTCGGATTTCACAGGTCATTTTTTACAGAATTTGATTTCAAACTCCTTACCACACATTTGGGCCCCTAGAATGCCAGGGCAGTATAACTACCCCACAAGTGACCCCATTTTGGAAAGAAGAGACCCCAAGGTATTTCGTGATGGGCATAGTGAGTTCCTAGAAGTTTTTATTTTTTGTCACAAGTCAGTGGAATATGAGACTTTTGTAAGAAAAAAAAATCAAAAAAAAAAAATCATTTTCCGCTAAGTTCTGACAAAAAATAAAAAGTTCTATGAACTCACTATGCCCATCAGCGAATACCTTAGGGTGTGTACTTTCCGAAATGGGGTCATTTGTGGGGTGTTTGTACTGTCTGGCCATTGTAGAACCTCAGGAAACGTGACAGATGCTCAGAAAGTCAGAGCTGCTTCAAAAAGCGGAAATTCACATTTTTGTACCATAGTTTGTAAACGCTATAACTTTTACCCAAAGCATTTTTTTTTTACCCAAACATTTTTTTTTTATCAAAGACATGTAGAACAATAAATTTAGAGCAAAATTTATATATGGATCTCGTTTTTTTTTGCAAAATTTTACAACTGAAAGTGAAAAATGTCATTTTTTTGCAAAAAAATCGTTAAATTTCGATTAATAACAAAAAAAGTAAAAATGTCAGCAGCAATGAAATACCACCAAATGAAAGCTCTATTAGTGAGAAGAAAAGGAGGTAAAATTCATTTGGGTGGTAAGTTGCATGACCGAGCAATAAACGGTGAAAGTAGTGTAGGTCAGAAGTGTAAAAAGTGGCCTGGTCTTTCAGGGTGTTTAAGCACTGGGGGCTGAGGTGGTTAAAGGGGTATTTTCATCTCAGACAATGGGGGCATATCGCTAGGATAGGACCCACACCTACAACGAGAATTGAGCGGGAGGATTTCCCGGGGTCCGTCCACCGCCAAGCGCTGCTCCCATAGGAGTGAATGGGAGCGCACACGCGGCACCTGCTCCCTATAGAAATGAATGGGGGGCGCATGCGCAGTGCGCCCTCTGTTCATTTCTCCGCTCTGTTCTCATTGTAGATGACCCGCACCTATTAGACAATGGGGGCATATCCTAGCGATATGTCCCCATTGTCTGAGATGGGAAAACCCCTTTAAGGGTGTATTAGACTGGCAGATTGTCTCCTCCCGAGCAACACTTCCCTCCCGACAATCACCTGCATGAAAATAATTCCTGTCTATATGCCCTAAGGGCCTGAACTCATAGAGAGGAGTCCTCAGCTCAGGAACAGCCATAACAGAGAGCGGATCTGTACAGGCAGCTCCTGTTTTGGTGGACTCCACCAGTCCTTTATATTACATAGACAGCCATTCATATGAATAGCTGCCAGGGGCATTTTAAAAGGGGGTGTCTCTCTAAAAGTTATCAACATTTTGAGGTCTGATATATTGGAACGTCCTGTGAAAATTGACTAATTGGATATTTCCAAATACCCTTCTCCACAGGCAGCACAGGTATCCATTGATTTTGAAGTTGTTTCAGTTGTTAGAAGTTATCCCTATCCACAGGATAGGGGTTAACTATTAGATTAGTGGCAGTCCTACCTCTGGGACCTCCACCGATCACAAGAATGTTAAGGGTAGAGTTGGGGATGTGTCCCTGCACAGTCTGACATTATCCAATCAGTGCTCCCAGTGTCAGACTGTGCAGGGACACACACCCAACCAGTAACACCCCTCTGTACCCTTACTGCTGGGAATTCACTTACAAACTTCTAGTGAACTTAAATAATAAAGGAACGGCACAACATGGAGTAATAAGAATAGATGCTGCAGAATTGGTATTACATGAGGACTGCAAGTAGTTGCTAAAACAGGCATGTCAGGAGTGGTGACATGTCCTTTTTACATCTTCAACTGCCATCAGCTGTGGCAGTTGTAGGGTAAGAGCTGCATCAGAAAGGACATGCCCCGAGCTGCCAGGCTGAAATAAATCTAGCAGAGCAATTAGAGCAAAGAATGGGGAGATCTCTGGATCCATGTGCAGTACAGGGCTGGTTCTAGCTTTGTTAGAAAGAGACTGTCATGTACTATATGATGTCTGATTTTTTTTACATCATAATGAAAATCAGACATCATATAGTACATAATGCCTTTAAATATATCCTTACACACACACAGCCAAGAAGTAAAGCTGGTGCTGCATTCTGAATATTGGACCTAGTATCATTTTAAATAAAAAAATGATACCGAGATCCATGCTGTAGCCCTAATACTTTATTATATATATATCCTCTACTGTATTGAAATGCTCTATGAGGTATCATAATGGTTTACTTAACTATTTGTTCTTCACTAGAGGTGGAAGAAAAAGGTGAATCAGATAGACTGCAAACAGAGGATATGAAACGTCTAATTAACAAGGAGGAGTTGATGAAAATCAGTCTGAAGTTCACCCCCAAAGATGGCGTTGCACTTTGGCTGCCAGAGGCTGAAATAGAGAAGACTGAACTGGAGTTTGGTGAACAGTTACGGGTGAAAACCTTGGGAGATGGACCATTTATATGTACGATTGTTGTTCTAGTAATATAGCATCTCTTTGTCTTGTGGAGTGTATCATAGTTGACTAACTTCAAGCTTCTCATGCAAATATTGACTCCCTAAGCTGCAACAAAGCTATAGTGATATTGTGGTTTGATGTCTCCATACTGTAAAGCAGAGTGCACGACCTGTGACACGCTACGATTCCAAGCTGTGTGGTCCCCAACCTAAAGAAGCAATTAAGGCAATACTGCTGCTGTGTTATTTATCCAGTGTAGGTTCCATATAGTGTTGAGCGAATCCAAGTCAAATGAATTGACTTTGATCCGAATTTCAAAAAAAAATTATATTCGGTCCAAAGAAGAATTTCCTCGCTCTTCGTGGTAACAAATCAATTTTCCCTGAAATGGCGGGAGAAAAAAACATACTCAGTTCAGCCATTTGCATGCGAAGACCCCGCTGCGACCATCTTGATTGAAGATACCATGCAAAATCTTGCGTGCAGTGACGTATGACATGATGTCACCACGCAAGATTTCGGTAATGTCTTCAATCAAGATCGCCGTGGTAGCCTCTACGCAATCAAATAGATAAGGTGATTTATAATTTTTTTTTTAACGGATTAACCCCTGAAAGCCCTCAATGTTAATCTGAGATGCAGCGATCACCGATGAACGCGGCACCTGAGGGGTTTAATGACCGGGGGGGGGGGCAGTTTTAAAACCGTTCCCCGTCATTGTGCCTGCTATATACAAAGAAATGCAATTCGTGACAAAGTAATTTGTCATGCAGCGAATTTCGTTGTGAAATTCTGCAAAAAAGCCAAATCAAATTTTTGATAACCTTGCTCAACGCTAACTACATATACTGAGAGTATTTGGGTCCTCTGATCCCATTTGGCTCTCCAGAATGAAGTAGTAGAGGTGGTTACACATGCATGCTGTGCATTGTAGTTTCTAGGAGTGGTGAAATGCTTGGCTGTTTCACTTTTCTTCTTATAGGTAGAAGTTTCAAAAGTTGAACCCCCCCCCATCTAGGTCTTTATGCCCTAAATGCTTTAGCTGAGAATAGTGTTAAAGGGGTTGTCCGGATTCAGAGCTGAACCCGGACATACTTCCATTTTCACCCCGGCAGCCCCCCTGACATGAGCATTGGAGCAGTTCATGCTCCGATGCTCTCCTTTGCCCTGCGCTAAATCGCGCAGGGCAAAGGCATTTTGTTTTAGATCTGATAGGTGGGATTTAGCGCTGTTATTGAAAACAAAAGAGCCCGTGCCCTGCGCGATTTAGCGCAGGGCAAGGGAGCGCAGCGGAGCATGAGAGGCGCCGATGCTAGCCTCAGGGGGGCTGCCTGGGTGAAAATAAGGGTATGTCCGGGTTCAGCGCTGAACCCGGACAACCCCTTTAAGTTTTATTGCAGACCTTGGGAGACGTGCAAGCTAAAAATCTGTCCCAGGTGCCAGAAGAGATTTCACAAACCCTTGGTGTATAGCTATTACTGGATATCTATTACATGGTGTACTTTTATATAATTCCAGTAGCCTTTGTCATAGTAACACTTTTATGGTAGGTACACATGTTGAGTTCTCTGTAGGTTATTATGCTGATATTCAGATCCTCGTGTACTGTACAGTGATTCTCTGGAGTCATTGATCACTGTTTATTCAAGCTTCCTAGCTCACTTTATACCTGCCACACCACCGCCTTAGGGCTCATTCAGACGGCCGTATGCTGTCCGCAAAAATACTGAATGCTATCCGTTTTTTTGCGGATCCGCAAAAAAACGGATCTGCAAAAAAACGGATAGCATTCAGTATTTTTGCGGACCCATAGACTTCAATGGGGCCATGTCCTGATTTTCACGGACAAGTATAGGACATGTTTCATTCACGGATAGCATTCAGTATTTTTGCGGACAGCATACGGCCGTCTGAATGAGCCCTTATGGTTATACCACTCTCACACTTAATCCGTGCAGAGGCTGCTGTAATTACCAAACCTTATGAATTAGTTCCCTACAGACAACTTCCATTAGCTTTTTGTAAGATTCTTTGGATAGGTCATCAATATCTAGAGCCTCTAGACAACCACTGTAAGTTGGTCTCTATCTTTCTCTCTCAGACTGATGAACAGACACTTTTTTTTCCAGTGGGCCACCTACATGCATGGGCATCTTGTCCCTAATGGAAAATCTGTCCCTGCCTATTGACATCACTGGTGGAAAATACTAATATAAAAGATCACATGACTTGATCATATTACACTAGCAGGAGTTCTATTCAAAAAAGTTAGGACATGTTCACAAGCTTGGGATCATGTCAGAATTAGGCACAGAATCTGCTGACATTCTGCCCATGGCAAATCCTTGCTGTGTGAACATGTCCTGATTGATCCATGTTAGAAAAAACTGAAGCCACTTGTGGCCACAGCTGTTGTTCTTTGTGATTGTATTATAGTGTTGTGCTTCCCTACTTTAAGTAATATCGTCTCTCTCCTTTAGTTTCCTTGGCAAAAATTGACAGTGGAACGGTGACAAAATGTAATTTTGCTGGAGATGCTCAGACTGGGGCTTCCTGGACAGACAACATTATGGCCAATAAATCTGGCAGTGTTGATCCTGCCCCTGAGGCACGTGGTCAAGGGGATGGAGCTGAAGATGATGAATGGGTATGAAATATTTTTTTTTCCCAATAACCAATATACTTTTAAAGGGTTAGGTCACTTTCTACACATAAAGGTTACAATATGAGAAAGTTACATAACATACTCAAAGGATATTTGTCAAGCTTCTCTCACATCTCTGTTTTTGTAAATCCGGTAGTCTTTTCCGGCAGAGGCGTTACCATATCCGATATAGCTGGGCACTGCCGGATCACCATAGACGGTTAATGTGCCCCCATATGGTATCATAGCATTGATCTCTAATCCAGTGGAACAAAACACATTTTTTGTGTATGAAATGTGAGAAATATAGAGGTACAGCAAGTATGTAGTAGTTCTATGGGAATTGTATTACAGCTCCATACAGCTTGGAACTGAGACAGTGCTGTAATAGGGCTGTGTGCTGGAATGGTCAGACTTCTCCCACTTCACAGATCATCTCTTAAAGGAGTATTCCCCTTATACATTTAGGGCATGTCTACAGGATATGCCATAGATGTGGGTCCCACCTCTGGGACAGGCACCTCTCTGTAGAACAATCAGGTGTAATTGCACTGTAAATAATCACGCTGACAGACATATTCATAAAACTCCTGGCACTGCAAAGTAATTATATTACTAATGAGGATGGAAGAACATAAAAAAAGATCTCCTTAAAGGGTTCGTATACACTAATTTCTGGATCTCTGAGACTGGCAGGACCTTTGTTGGTGATCATACTTACCTGGGTCCCGGCTCGTTTGCTCCCCAGCCTCCGTTGCTTGTCTTGAGTCCTTTCATGAAAGCTTCCTATTTGACGCCGTTACAGTCAATAACTGACCACTGCTTTCCTTGCATTATGTTAAATGGTCATGTGAAGCAAGGGGAGCAGATCTCCACTGTGGCCAGTGATTGTCTTGATGCCACTGCAGCCAAACGTTTTCATGGAGAAACCCAAGACAAGCAGCAGAGGCCTAAAAGAGAATGAGCCAGGACCCAGCACCTAGGGATTACCAACATGAATCTGGCTAGTCTGGCAGGTCATGGAAATGAGTGTACAACCCCTTTAACTACGTGGGCTGTAGCTTAGAAAATCCCATGCTCCTAAGCATCCCAACTATATTATATGTTATTTCAATTTTGCGACAAAAAATGTAATTTGGCTCCTAAATTTTTCAGGTTAGGAGCCAATGGTTCCTTGATATTTTTTTTTAGTCTGGAGCACTGCTATAATGTGGTCAGTCAGGTTTCCATCATTCCGCCAGATAAAATACCACTTTTTTCTCTGCCAGAGGCATCTTCTTCATGGGGCAGTTTAGCTACAGGACAGCCTTTTAGGTTTATGTAAAATTGCATCAAAATCTAAATGCCTATATTTTGATGTTTGTGTATTTGTTTTCCAGGATGATTAAAGTACTCGCTGATGGCTCGGTGCAGAACCAAAAAAACGACCATGGCTGATCAAAGCGACCAAACGCTCCATAATGTTCGGGTTGTTTGCTTACCACGTCCTCACACAACCAATTGTTATTTTCAACCATGACACCACTTGCTGCCTTTTGCCGCTTCGGCACTGGCACAGCAAGTTTGGTCCTCCATTTCTGCTACGAGTGCCCATGATTCAAGGGCAAGAACGCTCCAGAAATATACGCTTTTATGCTTTAGGTATAAAAAAGATGGACTACTTTAGATTCACTAAGATGTATGTGCCAGTGACTGGGTTACAACGTATGGCAAAGTTCATATGTTGCAGGGGAAAAAAAGCGCCAAGGTGATCTCCACTACAAAATCCTTGGCGTTTCCATTTAAAGCTTAGGCAGCAGACTGGTGCTGCATTGCCTCGCCCAGGGTTTGGTCATATGGGGCGGATACGCTGTAGATTTTTTTTAGCATTTAAAGTAGCAGCTAAGTAGATGAGAATTTACCGTTTCTCATCAACACGCTGTGTGAAAGGTAGTCCACGTGGATATTCACTGCGAATATCACCCTTTGCAATGCGTAGGGTTAATTCTGTAGAAGATGTGCAGCCACGGCCACAACCAATCTACATGCAACACGTGGATTTAGTCACAAAGTCTGCAGTGTGAATTCTGTAGAACAGGGATCAGCGACCTTCGGCACTCCAGCTGCTTTGAAACTACAACTCCCAGCATGCAACATGCTCGGCTGTTCTTCTAACTCCCATAGAAGTGAATGAAGCATTCTGGGAGTTGTAGTTTCAGAACAGCTGGAGTGCCGGAGGTTGCTGATCCCTGCTGTTGAAAATCCACCTTGTGTGCCATACCTGGAGGCTGGCATTTTACTGCCGCGTAGAATCCTTTATATACAATGTTGTGTTTACTTTTAGTTGACGACTCTGTAATGAGGAACATTTCTGTTTTGTGAACATTCGAGGGGTGGGGAGTCTTTTAAACTGACGTGAAAGAAAACTGACTTAGGCTAGTTTCACACTAACGCTTGGACATCCGGCAGGGAACAGCCTGCCGGATCTCTCTGTATTCCGGCATTGCCCGAAGCTACAGCGTTGCTGTCCAGCCCCGGCTATTATGCTGGGACGAAAAACGCCAGCTCTTGGCAATGCAGAGAGATGTACAAGCGCTAGTGTGGAACTAGCCTTAGTTGTCCATAGCTACCAATCAGATTCCATCTTTCAATTTCCAAATGAGCTCTGAAAAGGAGAATCTGATTGCTTGCTATGGGCAACTAAGCCAGTTTTCCTTTACACCAGTTTTGATAAATCTTCCCCACAGTATTCTTTGTATTCTAAACTTGGAATATATAAAAATGACACGGTTCCAGAAAAGATGATGATGTATCCGCACTACACTGTGTTTGTGTGATAATAACCTTTTATATTTTTCTGTAAAACTATACAAAGTAAATAAATGTATACACTCAACAGGATTCTGCACCTGGTCAATATACTTCACCTGTACAAACCATGGATGCCATAAACCGCATTGCAAAACTACTGAAATTCAGGGAAAAACCATGCAGTTTTGCCAAATTTTGGTGGAATGGAAAAATAGAATATGCTGTTCAGGGCATGTAATAATGCCTTTAGGCCCCTTTCAGACGAGCGAGTTTTTTCTCGCGGGTGCAATGCGTGATGTGAACGCATTGCGCCCGCACTGAATCTGGACCCATTCATTTCAATGGTCTGTGTACATGAGCGTTGTTTTTCACGCATCATTTGTGCGTTGCGTGAAAATCGCAGCATGTTATATATTCAGCATTTTTTCCCTTCCCCCACAACAGCACCAGAGAGAGAGAGAGGATCTGCCCCCAGGGACTGGAAACCTGCAAAATAAAAAGGTGGAGCCTCTCTCCAACCGCAGTGGTTTCCTGTCCCTGGAGCAGGAGACCTGCAGTTTTTCTTTCAGGTACCGCTAGCCTAGGAGATCCCAGAAATGTTCTGGAGGGCTATGTGGTAATACCTGCTGGGGGTCTATCGCACCATAGTTTTGGGCTGACAGGACCCTAGAAACCGGGGGGGGTTCTTGCGGCAGGTGCGGGGGGCCCCTCAGTGGAGTAAGGCCACACGACGTTTGAAGCCCAGATCTATTGCATTCCATCGCATGCAGCACGGATCCATGGAGGGAACATATATTCCGGTGCATTCTCTGGCATGCGGCTCAGACGAGGAAGAAGGAGCCTAGATCATGCAGCTCCCATGGCTGTGAAAGAAGGTACTCCTTATAATGACTCTACTTAAGTTATACAGCAAATATTTGGGTTGTCTGCCTCTTGGCTTTAGGGCCTGGTTGTCTGCCTCCTTGGCTTTGGGCACTGGTTGTCTGCCTCTTGGCTTTGGGCACTGGTGGTCTGCCTCTTGGCTTTGGGCACTGGTGGTCTGCCTCTTGGCTTTGGGCACTGGTGGTCTGCCTCTTGGCTTTGGGCACTGGTGGTCTGCCTCTTGGCTTTGGGCACTGGTGGTCTGCCTCTTGGCTTTGGGCACTGGTGGTCTGCCTCTTGGCTTTGGGCACTGGTGGTCTGCCTCTTGGCTTGTCTTGCATTTTTCCTGTAGGTCGTCTGAAGGCCTGTAGCATCTTTTTGCCAGGTCGGCTGAGTGGGATGAACGCCTGTTGCGTCTATACTTGTTTGGCTTGCACCTACAGCATCTGACTGGTTGGCTGAATACCTGTAGCTTTTATGCCTGGTCACCTAAACGCCTGTAGAGTCTATTCCTGGTCGACTAAATGCCTTTGAGCCGGTGCCTGTCTAGCTGGCTGCCTTTGAATCTGTGCCGGTCTGGAGGGCTGCCTTTGGGCCTATGCCTGTCTGGCTGGTTGTTTTTAAGCCTGTACCTGTCTGTTTGGTTGCAGGTGAACCTGTGCCTGTCTGGCTGGCTGCTGTTGAGTTTGTGCCTATCTAGCTGGCTACCTTTGGGACTGTGCCTGTCCGGCGGGCAGCCTATACCTGTTTGGATGGTTGACTGCCTTTTTTTAAAGTCTTTGTCTGGCTGATTACCTTGGAATCTGTGACTGTCTGGCTGACTGCTTTGGAATCCGTGCCTGGCAGGCTGGCTACATTTTGGTATTTGCCTGGTTGTCCTCATGTACCTAGGGAGCTGATTGCTTCTGTGTTTATGCTTGCTGGGATGACTGCTCTTGATGTCTCCCTCTGCTGCTGAGTTTATCTAGTGTGTTGATCAGCGGACAGCTCCACATGGCCGACTGCTTCTACGGCTGTGTCGGCATGAGGGACAGCTACTGGCGGCCGTGTCTGCATGGCTGGTGTCTTCTGTTGCCATGTCTAAATAGTAGACCACTCATGCAGCAGTGTCTGGATGAATGAACTTGGCTCTGAGTGAGTATCTATGTGTCCAGCGGTGCCTGGAGTGCCGCCAAGTCTTTGTGGCGGTCTATCTTGGTGGCTATACATGCAGGGTGAACTAGTTCTGTGCCTATGTTTGGTTGTCAATTTGTAGTTTAATATTCTACAATAGGGCTGGACCATATTGCTTGCATGGCCTACAGTATGAATGGCGTATCAACAGAGCCCTATATGGGTCCTGGTGGGGAGTAATAAGATGGACTGGAACATTTAGTCTGGATGGCCTACAGGAGGTATGGCGCACCAGCAAACTATAAATACTTGCCGCGGATCTAGAACTCCAAAACTGAAGGGTCCAGTGTGCTCTTTGGATCTCTGCCGGGCTCCCCCGGGGGATGGAGGCAACGGTAGTTTTCCATCATGGATACCAGATTGCGAGGAAGGAGATTTAATGTCTAAAGTTCTTCTGGTAATGTAACACAAAGCTTCCAGTGGACCTTGGATCAAAGCATCTGTCTCGCAATATATTCTGCACCAAAGGATCGGTGTTCAGCAATCATCTTCAGTTGGTCATTCCTTGTCAAGATAAGTACTTCTCTAAGATGTTAAAATCTGTTACGATTATTTTGATAAACACTTGATGAGAAACCCATTTGAGATTTCTTTTATAAGATTATGCTAGATTTAGGTATAATGTCCGGTAAGCCCAGGGATCTAAAGGAATAAGTTACCACTGTCCGGACTTTTCGGAGATGCCTTATACGTTACCTAGGGGTAACTAAGGATTGGAGAAGTCCTCCGCGCTTTTGTTTCCTTTTTGGCATAAATAAGGGTAAGGCGGCATCGAAGAGTTCACTAGCCAGATAGCTTAGGTCATTTTTTTTCTCTGCCTTACATCTCTTCTGGAATCACAGCTAAGACAGTAGCCCGTCAGAGGGTCAGTATGCCAAGGCAGTGTAAAGTCAAGTATAGAGTATTCAGAGTACCACCCTAATTAAAACGTGGCCTTTATTCAAAGTGCTAAAATTACCCAACACAAAATATGCAAAACAAAAAAGAAATATTAAATTAAAAGAAAGGCTGTGTAAACTCAGCAGTCATTCATATTCCACAATACGGGATAAGGCAGATTTCTAGGCAGAATGGTGATGGTCTGATGGGGGCCTTTCCCTGATTCTCACCCTATGCTATCGATCCCTACCTATAGAAAGAAATGGCTGCCCCGTATTCAGGAACCTCCTACAAGCCCTCGGATGGCCCTGAAGACAGATATGCAAGGCACCTAAATAAGGTGGGTCTATTAGATACCCTACTATAAATACGAAAAATAATAAACGCTGAGTAAACAATAAAAATAAGAGTACATCAGAGTAAAAAAGTGCTGAATACATCAAGGTGAGTCATTGCTCAATACATAACGATGAATAGATGCTCAGTACAATTTCTGCAATATCGAATTGTATCCTGATTAACACAAAAAACCTTCAGTTTGCAAAGGTCATCGCAATTAATTTATAGGTAGGGTTGAGCGAACCCGAACTGTAAAGTTCGGGTTCGTACCGAACTTTAGGATTTTTGGACCCCGGACCCGAACCCGAACATTTCCGTAAGAGTTCGGGTTTGGTGTTCGGCGGTTTCTTGGCGATTTTTAAAAGGCTGCACAGCAGCCAATCAACAAGCGTCATACTACTTGCCCCAAGAGGCCATCACAGCCATGCCTACTAAAGGCATGGCTGTGATTGGCCAGAGCAGCATGTGACCCAGGCTCTATATTAACTTGAGTCACATAGCGCTGCATGTCACTCTGCTGTTACAAGTGTAGGGAGAGGATGCTGCTGGACTTGTGATTTCAGGGAGAGAATAGGAGAGAATCTAACTCAGCGATCTACAGACAAATAGTTGTGTGGGTGCAGGGCACTATCGTTTTACCCTGCCCTGAGCTCATTGACCAAAAAATACAAACTTTTAGAATTCTGTTAGTTAGGTGGGTGGCGGCGGCCATTTTATGCATGCTCAGTGCACCAACACTGCATCTGAGCTTTTGGGACATTGCAAATCACCATTTTTTGGGGGCAAACTACAACATCTGTATTAGTCAGTGTGCAATTTAAGGTAGAAATACACCCATCATTTTCTAGGGTTTGAAAAAACACACTCTTTTGACAAAAAACACTATTTTTCAGGCCTTGCAGCATCAGCACGTGTGAAATTACAGGCTTATATACTGCTGTCAAATTCAGTTTTTAAACAAACACTCATTTGGGCACAAAAAAATTTAGTTGGCAGCCTTTGATGCAGATGTCATTCAGAGATTTTAAATACCGCCATTTGGTGCACCAATATTGAATTCAGGCCTACATTGGTTCAGGCCCTGTGAGATTCCCCCTCCTACATACAGGGGTTTGAATTAGGCATTTTGAAATACAGCCATTTTGTGCAAAGATATATTTACTGCAGGCCTACACTGGTTCAGGCCCTGTGAGATACTACCTCTACATACAGGGGTTTGAATTAGGCATTTGAAATACAGCCTTTTTGTGCAAAGATATATTTACTTCAGGCCTACAGAGGTTCAGGCCCTGTGAGATACCACCTCTACATACAGGGGTTTGAATTAGGCATTTAAAATACAGCCATTTTGGGCAAAAAAATCTTTTATTGAGGCCTAGTCTGGTTCAGGCCGTGTGGGATACACCCTTTACATACTGTCGTTCTATTCTACAATTAATTAAACACCCATTTAGGGCAAGATCCTAAATTAAAAAAATATGAGGAGAGCATCAAATAAGGGATGTGGCCCAGGTCGTGGTGCTGCTGGTGGAGCTCCTGTTGCAGGGAGAGGACGTGGTCGATCTGTGCCAGCTACACGCACAAGTGAAACCCCTTCCTTAGGTGTGAGTAGGCGACAAAACCTACAGCGGTATTTGGTCGGGCCTAATGCTGCTCTACGAATGGTGAGGCCTGAACAAGTACAGGCAATAGTAGATTGGGTTGCTGACAGTGGATCCAGTTCCTTCACATTGTCTCCCACCCAGTCTCCTGCTGAAAGACCACAGTTGGCACCTGCAGCCGATGTCCATCAGTCTTTCACCTCACCCTCTTGCAAATCAGCCAAGCAGTCTGAGCCCCAAGTCATGCAGCAGTCTCTTCTGCTTTTTGGTGACTCTGTTAGCAGGGTTTCCCAGGGACATCCACCTAGCCCTGCCCCAGAAGTGGAAGAGATTGAGTGCACCGATGCCCAACCACTTATCTTTCAAGATGAGTACATGGGAGGACCATCGCAGCACGTCTCGGATGATGATGAAACAAAGGTGCCAACTGCTGGGGCTTTCGAAAGTGTGCAGACCGACAAGGAAGGCAGGGGTGAAGACTGGGTGGAAGATGATGTGGAGGACAATGAGGTCCTCGACCCCACATGCGATCAAGGTCATGCAAGTGACCTACGTAGTTCGGAGGAAGAGGCGGTGGTCGCACAGAGCCACCAGCACAGCAGAAGAGGGAGTAGGGTTCAAAAGCGGAGCGGCCGGCCTCTAGACAGTACGCCTGCTACTGCCCACCGCAGCAAGGGACCGAGCATACCAAAGCCAGCTCCAAAGAGTTCCCTGGTGTGGCAGTTCTTCAGACAATGTGCTGACGACAAGACACGAGTGGTTTGCACGCTGTGCAATCAGAGCCTGAAGTGAGGCATAAACGTTCTCAACCTGAGCACAACCTGCATGACCAGGCATTTAAGTGCAAAGCACGAGCTGCAGTGGAGTAGACGCCTCAAAAACCAAGACCAAGGGCCTGAGGCAGGTAGCAGCTTGGCGCATGTCCTTCCACCACCGAGGATTGCAAGGCGCTTCAGTTTGCCTCCTGTTGCTTCCTCCTCCTACTCTGCTTCCTCATCCTCTACCAGCTCCTCATCCGGTCAGCGTAACACCTTCACCACCAACTTCAGCACAGCCAGGGGTAAACGACAGCAGGCAGTTTTAAAACGTATCTGTTTGGGGGACAAACCACACACCGTGCAGGAGCTGTGAACGGGCCTTGAACAACAGACCGATAAGTGGTTTGTGCCAGTCAGCCTCAAGCCCGGCCTGGTGGTGTGCGATAATGGGCGAAATCTCGTAGCAGCTCTGGGACTAGCCGGTTTGACGCACATCCCTTGCCTGGCGCATGTGCTGAATTTGGTGGTGCAGAGATTCCTTAAAAATTACCCCGACATGTCAGAGCTGCTGCATAAAGTGCGGGCCGTCTGTGCGCGCTTTAGGCGTTCTCACCCTGCTGCTGCTCACCTGTCAACGCTGCAGCGTAACTTCGGCCTTCCCGCTTACTGCCTCATATGCGACGTGCCCACAAGGTGGAACTCCACCTTGCACATGCTGGCCAGACTGTGCAAGCAGCAGCAGGCGATAGTGGAGTTTCAGCTGTAGCACGCACGGGTGAGTCGCTCGGCGGAACAGCACCACTTCACCACCAATGACTGGGCCTCCATGCGAGACCTATGTTCCTTGTTGCGCTGTTTCGAGTACTCCACCAACATGGCCAGTGACGATAACGCCGTTCTTAGCGTTACTATCCCACTTCTATGCCTCCTTGAAAAAACGCTCCTGGCGATGATGGAGGAGGATGTGGCACAGGAGGAGGAGGAAGAGGGATCATTTCATAGGGTTTCCGGCCAGTCATTCCCAAGTGGCTCCGAGGGTGGGTTCCTGCACCCACAAACCCAAGGTACACAATTGTCCAGCCAGGGCAAAGTTCTGGATGAGGAGGAGGAGATGGAGGAGGAGGAACCATGTTCACAGCAGGGTGGCTACCAGACCAGCTCATGGCCATCACTGGGGCGTGGATGGGGGGATACAGAGGACACAGACGATACACCTCCCACAGAGGACAGCTTTTGGGCAGCCTGGCATACATGAGCGATTACATGCTGCAGTGTCTCCGCAACGACCGCCAAGTTGCCCACATTCCAACTTGTGCTGATTACTGGGTGGCCACGCTGCTGGATCCCCGTTACAAGGACAACGTACCGTCCTTAATTCTCTCACTGGAGCGTGATCGTAAGATGCGCGAGTACAAGCGCACGCTGGTAGACTCGCTGCTGGTGGCATTCCCACCTGACAGCGGGGGCACAGTGGAAGCACAAGGCGAAGGTAGAGGAAGAGGTTGCCAACGCAGCTGGGGCACCGCCAGCACCTCAGAAGGCAGGGTTAGCATGGCCGACATGTGGAAAAGCTTTGTCAGTACGCCACAACAACCAGCACCACCAGCTGATATGGAACGTCTTAGCAAGAGGCAGCATTTCACCAACATGGTGGAGCAGTATGTGTGCACACGCCTACACGTACTGAATGACGGGTCTACCCCCTTCAACTTCTGGGTCTCCAAATTGGGCACATGACCTGAGCTTGCCCTTTACGCCTTGGAAGTGCTGGCCTGCCCTGCAGCCAGTGTATTATCTGAACGTGTGTTTAGCACGGCAGGGGGCGTCATCACAGACAAGCGCAGCCGCCTGTCCACAGCCAATGTGGACAAGCTCACGTTCATTAAAATGAACCAGACATGGATCCCTCAAGACTTGTCCGTACCTTGTCCAGAATAGACATGTATACCGGCACTAAGCAGCCATTGTTATACTGCAGCACAATTGCTCATGTTTGTATTTTGGATATTTCCACTCTTTTGGAGTGTACCTTAATTTTACTAAATTAAATTAAAACCAAAAACCTGTGTTGGCTATCTTGTCCTCCTCCACCGCCGCTTCCACCTACTCCGCTACGTCCACTGCCTCCTCAAACTCCTACTCCATATGGAACTCCACCTCATAAATCCATTTTTTTTTTTTTTGTACGTGTTTTATTTTATATCATTTCATACTTTGTCATTTACATGTTCTGGTGGAATTCACCAATTATTGGGTGTATAGTACCACTGCTATACCTAGTAGGCCGGTTAAAAAAAATATATATATATTTGTCAGTTACATTTTTAGATGAAATTATTTTTGGGTGTGAAGTACCACTGCTATACCTAGTAGACGGGTTTAACAATAAAAAAATTTGTCTCTTACATTTTATGGTGAAATTCACTAATTTTTGGGTGTGATGTACCACTGCTATACCTAGTAGGCCGGTTAACAAAAAAAAATAAAAATTTGTCAGTTGCATTTTAGGGTCAAATTCACCAATTTTTGGGTGTAATATACCCCTCCTCTACCTAGTTGACAGCTTAATAAATTTCAATAATTTTTATTTTACATTTTCGGGTGACAATAAACAATTGTTTTCTGTCATAGTCCCCTGCTCTACCAAGTAGACCGGTTAATTAATTTCTGTAATTATTCTGTTACATTCTTGGGTTGACATTATACAATTTTAGATGTGAATAAACCCCTGCTCTGCATAGGTGACAGGAAATAAAATTTCTAAAATGCTTCTTTAATTGATGCGCGCCACCTCCTTTAATTCAATGCTTAAACTTAAGCAAGTTGTACCACATTTAAGCTTCAATACTTTGTCCCACATTTCCGCTATACTCTTTTGGCCAACATTTGCGCCTCAATAGCTTTTCCCACAATTCCGCTTGACTCTTTTGGCCCACATTTGGGCTTCTGTAATTTGTCCCACATTTGCGCCTCAATAACTTTTCCCACATTTCTTCTTGATCCCAATTTTTTTTTTTATAAAAGTAATCTCCCTTAAATTTGGTCTCTTTTTCTCACGCTCCCTCTCCGACCTGGAACCCTGATTCCCCGCCACCCGTAATCACCATGGTAGGCGCATAAAAGAACATCGAAAGTTGATAGAGCAGATATCAAATTGGATTGTGAACATCACGGGGACGTGCGACATGGTGGGTGGGGCAGTAAGTATGCACACGCCTACACGAACTAACTGACAGGGGTCAGCCCCTGCAACTTCTGGGTCTCCAAATTGGGCACATGGCCTGAGCTTGCCCTTTATGCCTTGGAGGTGCTGGCCTGCCCTGCAGCCGGTGTATTGTCTGAACGTGTGTTTAGCACGACTGGAGGGTTATATTTCCCAATGCTTTGGGGTGTACCCTAATTTAAAAAAAAATTCAATAAATTTAAAACCAAAAAGCAGTGTAGGCTACCTCCTCCACCGCCACTTCCACCTACACCGCCACATCCACCGCCTCCTCAACCTCCTTCTCCTTATGGACCTGATCCTCCTAGATTTTTATTTTATTTTTACGTACTTATGTTATCTTAACTCTTTTCTCTATCCACATTTGTTTGCAGAGGACTTGTCATGCTCTTAACCTCATTTTGACACCATTTGCAGCCCTCTAGCTCTTTCCATGACATTTTTACAGCCATTTTAGTGCTCAAAAGTTCGGGTCCCCATTGACTTCAATGGGGTTCGGGTTCCGAACTCAAACTTTTTTCCGAAGTTCGGCCGAACCCGTCGAACCCGAACATCCAGGTGTCTGCTCAACTATATTTACAGGTCCCTTTATCCCAACGCGTTTCCCCCAGTGTGTAAAGTGGGCTCATCAGGGGACATAGATGCAGTATTTAGAGGTATTATTCACAAATGACCCAACCTGGTGTCCAACAATTTTTTGTAACACCAGTTGATCATAGGTAAAAGATAGATGTTGATATTCATTCAGCAAAGGCAATAGTGAGAAGGTAGGGAAACCTTTTCTACTTGCACAGTCTACCTCTTGGAATGGGAGGGCTATTGTTTCTATTGTGCAAACCTGTATGGCTGCCATGTGGTCTTCTCCTTTTGCCTTACCGTCTCTATTGGCTCCAGCTAAATTCTGCCTCTGTTCTTCTGTTGGTAAGAAGTTCTGCAAGTGGTCCGCCCCCCCCCCCCCCCCCCCCGTAAGGAAGGGGTATTCTTCTCTGTAATTCCTCTATGTGGTGCTGTCGTGGGGGAAGGGGAAAATGACGATTACACTTACCGGTAATCGGATTTTCCTTATCCACCATGACGGCTACCATAGAGAGATGACCTTTGTCCTCTATAGGGGCAGGAACACAGAGTTTAAAAGGCCACCACCCACTCTCACCCTCTGTGTTTTCCTGTCCCTATGGAGCACATACACAGAGCACCTCCGGTGGGAGGTATCGCTTTAAGAAAACAATTGTTAGGTACCTGTATTGTGCGGTATCGTTTCCTATCTCCCTCTGCCCTCATGCGGTTTATTCCAATGCTGGGCAGAGGTGTAGCACTTGAGGGAACTCGTCCCTGTTATCGGGGGCCTGTTTTCCCTCCATATCACGGGGTCTCCCTTCCCTCCAGTGCGGAAGCAGACCGCCATGAGCACGGCACGCCGGCATCCCTACCTGCCGCAGGTCAGTCACTATGGCATTTCCGGGTGGGGGTGGAGCTAGGCTACAGTGGAGAGCGCGTGCACGCGCATACCAATGACGTCAGACGCCACTCGGCATGTAAAGAGCGGCACATTCGAATAATCCTTGCCTAAACTGTGAAGTCCTGTCAGCTCCAGGAGATGTCTGCTCCAGATACCCCGGCAAGCCTCATGGAATCGGCGGACCCCCCCCCCCTTGGCCACTCCAACAGTGAGTTACCCTGTGGGGGATAAGAAACTAATTGTTTCTTTCTGTGTGCCTTATACTTGCCTAATGCATAGTCGCTCCTCTATTATAGGGGGCAAAAGCTAAGATCAAGGCCAGAAACGCAAGATGTGCTACTTGTGCTAAAAGGCTACAGGAAGGCTATACTAAGAAACTCTGTCAGCCTTGTATTAATTATCTGGTAAAAGAGGAACAGCCATCTATCCTCATGGAGGTTAAGTCCATGATACAGAGCGAAATTAAGTCCTCCTTGGCCTCGCTTAAAGGGCTTCTGTCACCCCCCTAAAGTCATTTTTTTTTTTTGGCTCCTTAAAATCCTTATGCTGCGATTTATCAATATATAGGGCTCTTACTCGTTTTCGTTCAGTAGTTTCTTAAAAAAATTGACTTTTATTAAATGTAAATTACCTCTCTACCAGCAAGTAGGGCGGCTACTTGCTGGTAGCAGCCGCATCCTCCTTTCATAATGACGCCCCCTCCTCATGTTGATTGACAGGGCCAGCGAACGCGCTCGTCCTCTGGCTGGCCCTGTCTGCGTTCAAAATCTCGCGCCTGCGCCGTCCGGTCTTCAGTCGGCGCAGGCGCACTGAGAGGAGGACGCTCGCTCGGCCGCTCCTTCGTCAAAGGCTGTGCGGAAAGAATACTATCATATTGATATGCTGAATAATCTTTTTACTTCTGTGAGTATAATAAAACAGAAAGTTTTAACTGTGCCGGAGGTACTCTCACTATTGTGTGATTTATGACATCTTGCAGAACAGCCTTTAACGATCCAGCATAGATTTGCTGAGCTTCAATCTGGGTTGAAGCACACCACTATCCAACTGAAGGGTGTCTGTCTTGAGCCAGAGAAAGTGATTACCTGCATTCCTGGAAAAACGCCTTGTGTGAACAAGGAGCAGCGCGGTCCCACTATATTAACTCCTTCCTCAATGCGCCTGCGCTGATGACGTCACATCTACACCCGGCGCAGGCGCACTGAGGAAGGAGCGGCCGAGCGAGCTTCCTCCTATCAGTGCGCCTGCGCCGACTAAAGACCGGTACGGCGAAGGCGCGAGATTTAAAACGCAGACAGGGCCAGCCAGAGGGCGAGCGCGTTCGCTGGCCCTGTCAATCAACATGAGGAGGGGGCGTCATTATGAAAGGAGGATGCGGCTGCTACCAGCAAGTAGTCGCCCTACTTGCTGGTAGAGAGGTAATTTACATTTAATAAAAGTCAATTTTTTTAAGAAACTACTGAACGAAAATGAGTAAGAGCCCTATATATTGATAAATCGCAGAATAAGGATTTTAAGGAGCCAAAAAAAAAATAATGACTTTAGGGGGTTGACAGAAGCCCTTTAAGTCTGTTCCCTTACCTCCGCCCAAAAACCCCAGAATATCTATTCCATCCTCCTCTGATGATGAGGACATGGACTTGGGTGCCTCCGACTCCAGACAGTTTGATCAAGACAAAAACTTGTCTGAGGGCAAAATTGTGGAGGACACATTTTATTTTTCTTCTGAAGACATTGACGACCTTTTGGGAGCCGTACCGTCTACTATGGGCATCGAGGATGTCCAAAAGCCCAAATTGGTTCAAGATGAAATGTTTGGGGGACTTAGAACAAAAAAATCTAAAGTCTTTCCTGTAAATGAAAATATAAGGGACATGATCCTAGACCAGTGGTCGGCAAAGTGCGGCTCGCGAGCCACAAGCGGCTCTTTCCCACGGCGACCCATCCTGCACTACAGAGGAATCGAATCTTGCCTGTGGGACGCATTTGCTTGTGTTTAAACAGCAAAAGTAATGTCTGCAGACAAGTTTAATAAAAGTTAAAAATGATGAAGATAAAATGAAATAATAATCAAGATCCAAATAAAAGAAAGTACATATAAAAGTATGTAAAAACACACTCTGGGCTCATGCCCACGAATGTAAGGGCGCTGTGCCCTTATAGCGGTCCGCAATGCACGGACACAGACTATGGGGCAGCTGCATGAGGATCGCGGACCCATTCACTTGAATGGGGTTCACGATCCGCATCCGACTGCCCGCACTGCAAAAAAGTAGCGCATGCTGAAGTGCATGGGTCCAGGATCCGGGATATGAGTGCTACAGAGTGCTTCCGTGGTGCTTCTGGCTGTGCCTCCGCACCGCAAAAAAGTAGTGCGTGCTCTACTTTTTTGCGGTGCGGAGGCACAGCCAGAAGCACCACGGAAGCACTCTGTAGCACTCATATCCTGGACCCATTGAAGTGAATGGGTCCATGATGCGGGCTGTGCAGCCCGCATCATGGACCCATTCACTTCAGCATGCGCTTCCTTCCTATATATTTTAGGTTTTAAAAATGTGGCGCTCAAAAGAAATTTCAATCGTGGTTTTGGCGATATTTGGCTCAGTTGACAAAAAAGTTTGCCCACCACTGTCCTAGACGAATGGAGTGATCCTGAAAAGAGACTGTGGGTCTCTAGAGAATTTAGACAAAGATTG
The DNA here is from genome assembly GCF_905171765.1 of Bufo bufo. Lineage (NCBI taxonomy): Eukaryota > Metazoa > Chordata > Amphibia > Anura > Bufonidae > Bufo > Bufo bufo. Next base: position 681,172,112 of record NC_053389.1, read on the forward strand.
TTGTTTGACCCAGCCGAAACAAAAATCTTTAATGAGACACCAGAAATCGACGTTCAGGTCGCAAAGGTGGTAAAAAAGACTTCCCTCCCATTTGAGGACTCTTCAGTTTTCTGACCCAATGGAGAGGAAAGTCGATTCTCTGCTACGTAAATGCTGGGAGACCTCCATGTTTGGTATTAAGACCAACATAGCAGCGACATCAGTTGCCAGAACTATGTATATCTGGCTTAATGAGCTTGAGAATCATTTAAAAAAACAAGACTCCCAGGGAAGAAATCCTAGGTTCCATCCCCCTTCTTAAGTCTGCCACAGCCTTTTTAGCTGACTCCTCTGCGGAATCTGTCAGATTAGCCGCGAAGGACGCAGCTCTTTCAAACGCTGCAAGAAGGGCGTTATGGGTTAAGTCCTGGGGGGGCGACAGAGCATCAAAAGCCAAACTGTGCTCCATTGCCATCTCTGGAGAGTATGTGTTCGGGCCTGTTCTCGACACAATCTTAGAAAAGGCAGCGGATACAAAAAAAGGATTCCCAGAAGAGAAAAAGAAAATACCTTTTCGTCCTTACTCTTCCCAGTCAAAATCCTATAGAGGTAAAGGGAAGACGGGACGATGGAGTTATCCAAAAGGAGGCAAAGGCAGGGGTTTCCTCCTTAATCCCCAGAATAAACAGTCTGATAAGCAATGACGCCAGCGTCGGGGGAAGATTGAGGAATTTTCTATCGCCATGGCAGAAGGTGACCCAAAAGCCTTGGGCCCTAAATATAATCCAAAGCGGATACGGCATAGAATTTTCCTCAAAACCCCCAAAAAGATTTCAGGTGACATCCCACAGCCCAGAGGGGGAAAAAAAAGACAATGCAGCAGCACCCTGCAAATCAGATAAAGTACAAAAATTCCAAAAATGATAGTGCTAATGCTACGCTTATTTATAAAGTGAGATGCTTGGCCAATGCATTTTGTACAAAACCATCTGAGCCCGTCTGCCGTACGTCAAGGCGATCTCTGTTAGACGGGTCCCAACACCAAATACTACCTGTTATGCGCCATAATGGCCGCCATAAAGTTCAGGGAGTGTTGGATCCACATGCATGCTGGATCCACTCTGCCTTTTTTTTTTCGGTGCCATAATGGCCTCCATTACAAGGGATGCAGGTACCAACATGCATGCTGAGCCCACTCTATACCTTTCCTTGTGCCAGACAGCTTCCAATGAATGTAGTGAGAGCAGGCAACGGCTTTATACTGAAACTAATTAAAATCAGCCTATGGGGCAGACAGGCTAATCAGAAGTGCACGACTCGCTGGAGTGCCACATCTCCAGCATTGAAAAACTGCAAAATAACAGGTAGTATTTGGTGTTGGGACCTGAAAGGGATTTTTCATAATCTTACTTTTGATACATCACAGATTAGACATAGATTATACAAGACGCATCTCTTGTGGAATACAGTACCCCGAATTAGCACATCTCACATACTTTGCCAGTTGCTGGACATAATAGCAGCCTCCCTTAACAAAAGGCTATTTAACATCTCACCTCACATACAATGACAGAAACCTATGATAAGTCATTCAACTTATTAGCATGTAGAGTAAATCTGTTCAATATGTAAAATAACCCTTTTCATGTATTGTATATAGCAGATACCAGTATTGTTTAACAAAGTTTCAGCTGTATCTGAACAAACATGTTTCCCAAGGCCTCCTAAGAAATACCAGGATTGTTCCAATTGGATCTTGAGAGACAATATGCGCCCACCACCAAAAAGCCCTATAAGTATGTGCTGGGAAATAAAGATTTCAGATATTTGACAACCTGAGTTGAGTCTGGGCTGTCGTATTTACTGATCAGAAGCAAACCGGATATTCGTTGCACAGGGAAATATTCACGGGTTGGAGGTCTGATGCCTCATCATATAACCATCATAAATCTGCCTGAGAAAAACCGCTAACAGGACCCGTCTAACAGAGATCGCCTTGACGTACGGCAGACGGGCTCAGATGGTTTTGTACAAAATGCATTGGCCAAGCATCTCACTTTATAAATAAGCGTAGCATTAGCACTATAATTTTTGGCATTATTGTACTTTATCTGATTTGCAGGGTGCTGCTGCATTGTCTCTTTTTTTTCCTCTAGGTCTTTGCCATGGCGGCCTGCACCTGCGCACTGGGAGGTGCTGACTAATCCCCTTTTTGTGCAGATTTACAATGCTGGAGATGTGGCACTCCAGCGAGTCGTGCACTTCTGATTAGCCTGTCTGCCCCATAGGTTGTTTTTAATTCGTTTCAGTATAAAGCTGTAGTTTGCGCTCACTACATTCATTGGAAGCTGTATGGCACAAGGAAAGGTATAGAGTGGGCTCGGCATGCATGTTGGTACCTGCATCCCTTGTAGTAGAGGCCATTATGGCACCGAAAATTGTAAAAAGCAGAATGGATCCGGCATGCATGTGGATCCAACACTCCCTGAACTTTATGGCGGCCATTATGGCGCATAACAGGTAGTATTTGGTGTTGGGACCCATCTAACAGAGATCGCCTTGACGTACGGCAGACGGGCTCAGATGGTTTTGTACAAAATGCATTGGCCAAGCATCTCACTTTATAATTTTTGGCATTATTGTACTTTATCTGATTTGCAGGGTGCTGCTGCATTGTCTCTTTTTTTTCCTCTAGGTCTTTGCCATGGCGGTGTGCACCTGCGCACTGGGGGGTGCTGACTAACCCCCCTTTTTTTGCAGATCCCACAGCCCAAGCGTGTTAAAAAAGATCTGGCAGGGAGTCTTGGACTTAAAAATTTCAGGCGTCATAACAGAGGTCCCCAAGCCAGAAAGGGGGAGGGGGTTTTACTCAAGACTATTCCTGGTCCAAAAACCCGACGGATCCTCTCGCACCATCATAAATTTCAAAGAATTAAACAAGCACATAACCTATCGAAAATTCAAGATAGAGTCGATCGCGTCCATAATTCCCCTAATCAAAAAAGGGGGTTACATGACTTCCATCGACCTCAAGGACGCATACTATCACGTCCCCATACATCAAAAATCGCAATCCTACCTCAGGTTCGCGCTAAAAGATCAGAAAGGCATAATAAAATAATTTTCAATTCACAACGTTGCCCTTCAACATTTCTTCTGCCCCAAGGGTTTTACGAAAATGATAATAGAAATGATAGCATACTTCTGACTAAACGGTCTAAAATTTTTTCCTTATTTAGACAACTTTCTCATTGTAGGAGAGTCTTCACTGATAACATCCAGACTGACCGACTATGTCATACAAGAGATGTCAAAACTGGGCTGGCTAGTAAACACGAAAAAAATCTTGTTTAATACCAGACACGAAAATAAAATTTCTGGGTGTATTATTAGACTCAGTTTCCCAGTCGTCATCCCTCCCACTAGAAAAGCTAGAAGCTTTCAGGGTAAGGATACAAAAATTCCAGGCTCAGAAAAATTGCTCTTTAAGAGAAGCAATGAGCATACTGGGATTGATAACATCATGTATTTCGACCGTAGCTTGGGCCCAAGCACACTCCAGAACAACACAAACCTGGATACTGCGGAATTGGGACGGAGAGCAATCCTCTTTAGACTGAAAACTTTCAATTCCTCACCATGTAAAACTAGATCTAAATTGGTGGAAGGAAAGAAAGAACCTATTAAATTGCGTAACCTGGGAGACAGTCCCAGAGGTCCAAATCATAACGGACGCAACCGGCCAGGGATGGGGTGCGAAAGTGGACTCCTCAAACTGGCAAGGCAAATGGTCAGACGAAGTAAAAACCAGATCGTCAAATTACAAAGAATTGCGAGCCGTGTGGGAAACCATTAAAGTATCTCACAACTTACTACTCAAAAAACACCTAAAAGTATTTTCAGACAATACAACAACGGTAGCCTATCTAAAACACCAGGGGGGCACGAAATCTCCAGGTCTAAAGAAGCTTACAGACCAAATCTTCCGGTGGGCAGAAGAAAATGTTCTTTCCGTTACAGCCGTCCATTTGAAAGGCTCCGAAAATATAGAAGCCTACTACCTCAGCAGGAAGACTCTAGACCCCGGGGAGTGGTCTCTGTGCCAGGAAATTTTTCTGAAGATCTGCAAAAAATGGGGCACACCCCAAGTAGACCTCTTCGCGTCAAAACAAAACGCAAAAGTAGATCGATTCTGCTCCCTAAATCCCAGAGACCATCCTTGGGCAATGGACGCTTTCTCCGTCAAGTGGACGTGGGATCTAGCATACGCCTTTCCTCCCTGGGCTCTAATTCCCAGAGTCTTGCAAAAAATATTGAGGGATCCCGTAACAGTAATACTGGTAGTCCCATATTGGCCCAAGAGAAGCTAGTTCTCCATACCAAAGGAGCTGGCCATGGAGGACCCATGGGAAATTCCATACCAAGCGAACCTTTTATCTCAAGGTCCGATCATACATCAGAACCCCAGCCTACTCAGATTATCGGCATGGATCCTGAGGGCGAAATGTTGAAAAGCAAGGGCCTTTCAGGAAAGGTTATTAATATTCTGAAATCCAGCCGTAAGAAAGTCACCACGGCTATTTATCTTAAAATATGGAAGAAATACTGCTCCTGGCTAGGGGATGCCTCTCCCAATAAATCTCCCCCTTGCATGCAGAAAATTTTAGATTTTCTCCAAAGGGGCCTGGACATGGGACTTAAACCAAGTACGTTAAAAGTACAAATTTCCGCATTGGGAGCTTTCTATGACTCTGACCTATCCAGCCACAGGTGGATTAGGAGGTTCATACTGGCAGCGTCCAGAATAAGACCGTCCCTTACCCCGAGGGTACCACAATGGGACTTAAATATAGTATTGAGAGGTCTGACGAAGCCCCCATTCACACCTTTGTCAGACATCTCTATCAAACACCTGTCGTACAAGACAGCATTTCTAATCGCCATTACATCGGCCAGACGCTTAGGGGAAATCCAGGCCCTATCCTGCCGAGAACCCTACCTTTCGGTATTTCCAGATAGAATTGTACTTAAATTAGATCCGGGTTTCCTTCCCAAAGTGGTATCAAAATTCCACAGGGACCAGGAAATCATTCTGCCATCCTTCCCTACAGACGTTCTTAGCCCAGATGAGACACAATTACATCTCCTGGACGTAAGAGAGGCCATTATCCTGTATCTGACAGTCACCAAAGATTTTAGGAAAGATGATAATCTCCTAGTTCAGTTTGCAGGGCAGAACAAGGGGAAAAAAGTTTCCAATGCCTCTATCGGGCGCTGGATTAAATCTACCATCTCATGCTGTTACTCCATGGTAGGTCTGTCTAGCCCGACCAACATTAGAGCCCATTCCACCAGGGCAATGGCATCCTTTTGGGCAGAGAAGGCTGGCGTTTCACTAGATACCATCTGCAAAGCGGCTACCTGGTCAAGTATAAACACGTTCATAAAACACTATCATGTTAATGTTTCAGCTGGGGCAGATTTGTCCTTTGGTCAAAAAATTCTGCAAGCTGCTATTACCTCCCCTACCAAATAATCTGGTAGTTCTCTATGGCAGCCGTCATGGTGGATGATAAGGAAAACCGTAATTAGACTTACTGGTAATTTTGTTTCCTTAAATCCACCATGACTGCTCGGATATTCCCACCCTGTACATATTTAAGATCTGAGTATGACGTAATACTCAGGTTCTTTGCTCGCAAAAAATAATAATAATATAAATATATGTATTCGGGTCGGCTCAAGATAAGTACACCTACCTACCTACTATGCTAAGCAGTAGGGATATGCCGAGACTACTGTACGGAGGGGAGGCTAAAGGGGCCCACCCCATTGAGTAGTTAGAATAAAAGGGGACTTGGGAGGGTGGGGCAGAAACGAGCCGCCGGTAAGGTGAGGAGGAGGCTGTGGCTTATAAGCAGTATAGCCCCGCCTCCCCTCACAAATTGCCATTTGCCTATAACTTGTATTCGGGTCGGCTCAAGATAAGTACGCCTACCTACCTACTATGCTAAGCAGTAGGGATATGCCGAGACTGCTGTACGGAGGGTAGGCTAAAGGGGCCAAAAATAACAAACATAGCTCAGGGCAATAGTGTTATTAACAAAATTACAATACCAAATCCCTGAAAGCATTAAACATTTCACACTGCGGATTTGGTATATATCGTGCATAACAAGCCGACTGCCATCTGCGCAACTTCTTAATAACATGCTCTGAGACGTTGTACTTGGAGGCGGCGAAGCCGCGCCAATGCGAAAGGAATGCCCTGTGATGGAACTGGGACTGACCCCAACATTCCTCAATAATATTCGGACTAATTTGAGAAAGTTCTGACAACTCAAAGGCGCAGAACCCAGCTTTAGCAGAAGAGCATCCCCTGGGGTTGCTTTGGTAAAGCGCGTCCATTCCTGCACTGCCATAACTGGGCACCACTTATTACCAGTGGGGAAGTATCTAACCTCTATGAGCTGACCCGCTCGGGCCGTCTTTGTGGACGTTAAAGTAAGAACTTAGCATGACCCATCCCATGACAGCTGATCCTTCCTCAGATAGCTCTTGCATGTTGTGGCGCAGGTGAACTCGTCTGGTCTGAGGAAGCCGTAGATGGCTAGGTACATAGTTGAATAAAAAAGAAAAAGAAAGAAAGCAGCACACAAAAAATGAACGGGTGCAAAAAAATCCTCCCAGGAGACCTGCGACCAAGATCCCAAATGTAGATAATGTAGCAAAAGAAGGCAGCACTCCAGTTTGCAGTAAAAAAGTGGACGGTTTATTCACTCATCAGCAACGTTTCAGCTCTCACATTGGAGCCTTTTTCCAGCTGAGTAACATGTGCAAAATTACATACATATATAGTGCAAGTAATTACCAAAATACAAATTAACCCATCATATAATAAAGTGCAAATGCATAGACATAATCATCACATTACAAATATAATCAGTGTATTGTCATAATTTGATATAGCAGCAATACAGACATAACCGTAAGAAAATTCATAATATAGTGGATGTGATATAAAATCACCAAACTGTCATAATGACCAATCAAATGTGAGGGTGAACAGGTGTGTTTAAACATGATATAACAATCAAAAAAGATTAAAAACCTTTGAATGAGTCACTTGCGGCTGACAGGGCATGGTAGGAACTGTTGGCGTCCGGAAAGGAGCATGGCGCATGCGCCGCTCCAACCACTATCGCGAGATTCACTGAGGTAATGTGTGGTAAAACAACCACATCAAAGATGGCCACTTTGGAACAATGTTTTAGGGCGCATGCGCGTACCAATGCTACCGCCCATACGAGTTTGACAGACACAAATACAGTGTCCGAGCGCCGCAGTGTACAGCAGAAACAGCTGATCTATTCATCGGGGGCCGACGGGTCAATAGTTGTCTTGATCAATAAGGTACATAGTTGTCTTGATCAATAAACTAGTGTGCATACTGGAGGGGTTTTGCATAGTTTATCTGAAAGCAATCTGAACATTGACCCTGTAAATGGCTGTCGTGTAGGGCGGGCCACAGTGAACCCCTTCTGGATACCCTTCAGTAGCATTCTAATTGGATGGGCTGAAAACAAGGAGGGTTGATTAGGATGCCGTAGATACAAATGATGTTGAATCCCAGCCGGGTATAACTTAATAGTGCTAAATAACAGCTTGTGGTGAGAGTGGCAAAAATGCGGCAAAGGCCAGTAGGTAAGAGATGTTTCCCACTCCTGTCGAAGAATGGGTTCTCTTAAAATTACAGAACGAGGTCCATGCCTTCTTATATATCCTCAGGGTGTTACAGGACAGGGCTTTAGTCATAAGGGACCTGGCGGTGGCGAGATGAACCGTTAGTCCATCACTAGCTGGTCGAGCCTGGGCATTGGTGATGGTACGCGGTCTGCTTGTGGAGAGACCTGCAAAAAGAGAAGAGCCAATAGCCCTGTATGGAAACCGCGGAAAGACCATTGATAACATACTGTACCCAGTCTGCATGTGGATGGGATCCTAACAAGATAAGACAACATCCCTGTACAGACTAAAGGCTAAGACAAACTCAGGTATGCTGTCCTCCTTAGATTTGAGGACCACCGAGACCTCCCCACAGACTATGGTCTTGAATAAGAAAGCTAAGTTCACGTCCTTGCCGTCAATTATTTCCTGTCGAATGTTGGCTGGAACGAAGAGGAACGGTGCGATCTGACCCACCAGCAACACTAGCCTGGAGGCTAGAAGAACCTGCCGGACTCTGGCACACCAAACGGGCAGCTGTATCGCCTGCCTCGACCGACTCTAGCCTGGCCTGAAAGTTCAACATTGATGACGCCATGGAGTTGATGGCCGCGTGCAGTTGCGTAAGCGAGGTCTGAATAGTGTCCATGGACACCACCTGCGGATTTTGGACCTCTGGAACTGAAGACGGAACAGTTCCGCCTTCCTTGCTGAAGCTAGAAATGGAATGCCTCTTTTGGATAACTCTGCCATCAACTTGGGCACAGTCCATGACCCTAATGATGGTGTGGAGTCTCTTGCGGAATGTGACACCACGCTCCCACTGGATGATGATGTATCGCCCATCAATGATTCTTGAGATATCCTACTAAAACACAACATGATTAATGCAGAAGATGAATACCCAACACCAGTTTGTGGCATTCACCAGTATCACGGACCACCGATGTGCCAAGAACCGCCGTACCAGCACACGAGATGCCGTCCAGCCTGCGGAGCACCCCTTCACCGAAGTGACTGAATATGGGAAGATGTGTACATAGCAGAATAGAATGTGACCTAAGTAGCCTTGCAAGCCCCGAACGAGTGTAGACTGAGACATGAGAGTGGACGAGGCATACAGTGTAAGACCGTATCCTGTTGTCGTGACAGGACTTAACGTGTCTGTAGACGTAACAGACGTATTGAATTGATGCCTGTAGTCGTGACAGGACTTAAGTTTTTATTTATTTTTTTGTGAGTCAGTGGCCGTGACAGGCTAGAGCCTAACCGAGGATATAATAGACACGTGAGAGACCTGTCCGACAGACAGACTTGCCATAACCAACTTTGTAAGTGGAATGTGAGTACGCACCCACAATGCTACTGTACCTGGCAACTGCTACCTTGCTGATGAAATGACTGAACGTAGCTGAACATGTTAAAAACGGAGTATTAGCAACTGTACCAACCCCCTAAGCTTAAATCTACTCCCGTGATGCACAATAGCTTACTTTGACCCTGATGCTAAATGTGTCTACTAAGAATAGCTGCGTCTGCTGGTACGAAGCCGTGCATCGGGTGGATAGAAGGAGCCACGAACCTATGGACGCATATATGAAAGAAAAAACCTGTAGACAATTGACCCAATAATTGATAAGTAACGCACTGCTTGAGATGACCCCACTAGAGAAGATGATGGGCAATTACCTTGCGACACACGCTGCGGAACCTTAAAGAGTCCCCTTGTATTTATTTATTTTTTTCTTCAAACTGCCCCTTTTTTTTTTTTCCTCAACCCAAACTTCCACTTTTTTTTTTTTTCCTTTGAACCACTATCACCTGCTGCCTGGAGGCTACAGCAGACCAGATGAATCAAGAGCCTACCAGAAGCAAAACAGCCTTGCATGCACCCCTGCCTCACTACGAGCACGGCGGCCCGTGCTATACATTACAATGGGCCGAGAGAGGAGTCGCGCTGACTCCTGCAACCTGAGAGTCTGCCGCGTGGGGAGCCGATTTTTATTATTTTCTTTTTTTTTTAAACTGCCACTATTTTTATTTTTTTTTCTCAACCCACACCCAATTTATTTTTATTTTTTTAACAACCCAAACTCCCACACTTTTTTTTTTTTTTCTTTGAACCACTATCACCTGCTGCCTGGAGGCTCCAGCAGACCAGATGAATCAAGAGCCTACCAGAAGCAAAACAGCCTTGCATGCACCCCTGCCTCACTACGAGTCGCGCTGACTCCTGCAACCTGAGAGACTGCCGCGTGGGGAGCCGATGCTGCCAGGCAGAAACGTTCCGGTGCGGTGGTGCTCCCTTACCTAAAGGAGCCGACACACCGCCGGCCAGACTGAGAGGACGAAAGACTGCAGTAAGTCACTTACATTCATGAATTAGGAAAAACAATGCAACCAAGGTCCCTGTGCAGCCAGACATAAGCCTGATGGGACTGAATATAGCCTATGTACTGCCCCGTCCTATGATGTAACAATACCGGATATACATATAAAACACTCCATCATTTTTAACCCCTTTTTATTTATTATTATATTGTTTTTCTTTTCTGTAACACACCTTCCCCCCCCCCTTTTTTTTTTATTTTACCACTGTAATACTACACAACCATAACCAGAATGTATCAAGACATGACAGGCAAATGTAAGCTGTAATAACACCGCCGACCAGCAGATGGCATGCTGGGACAACCTAAGGCAGCAGAGCTCGGCTCTGAACACATGGAAGCCGGCTCTGCCGCCCGCTGAGACGTGCAGGTAACAACGTGCGGCGTGTCGGTGCCGATCCCTCCCCCCCTGCCCAGGAATGAAGCCGCAAGGCCCCGATCTTACCGCTGGAAGACGTGAACGCTGGGATGTAGACATCAATGCCGATGAGAGGCAGAGACCGTATACTCACGTGCGTACAGGTGCCCGGAAGTGACGCAGAAACGAGCCGCCGGTAAGGTGAGGAGGAGGCTGCGGCTTATAAGCAGTATAGCCCCGCCTCCCCTCACACAAATGCGGCAAATAGCCATTTGCCTATAACATACAGTTGCAAGAAAAAGTATGTGAACCCTATGGAATGATATGGATTTCTGCACAAATTGGTCATAAAATGTGATCTGATCTTCATCTAAGGCCGGGTTCACACGAACGTGTGTGACCCGTGCCTGTGAAGCGGCCCGCAAATAGCAGGCCGCAATGCTTGTTCGCCGGCCGTAGGTCAGCCGCATCGGATTGCGGACCCATTCACTTTAATGGGTCCGCGATCCGGCCGTTCCGCGAAAAGATAGGACTTGTTCTATCTTTTAGCGGAACAGAACAACGGGACGTAACCCCAGGAGGCACTCCGTAGTGCTTCCGAGGGGTCCCGTCCCGTGCGGCCGTTCCGCGATTCCGGATTAGCGGACCCATTGAAGTGAATGGGTCCGCATCCGTGATGCGGAATTCACACGGAACTGTGGCCGTGTATTGCGGCCCGCGATTTGCGGGCCGCAATACGGCCACGGGTCACGCACGTTCGTGTGAACTTAGCCTAAGGCCTAATGCACACGACAGTATTTTTTCACGGCCCGCAAAACCGGGTTCCGTCGTTCCGTGATCAGTGCCCGTTTTTTCTTCCGTTGTGCTTCCGTGTGTCCGTTTTTTTTGCGGCCCGTCATAAAAAAAGGAATGGTGAAAAAAAATTAATTTTAATAACTCCACCCAGGATACTGGTATAAATCAAGGTCATCTGAGTATGGTTTTGTGGCCATTTTCTGTAGTCTTTACAGAGTACAGAGGTTCATTTGGTTGCTTGTCTTTGCTGTATCACCATGTCAGATTCAGAGGAAGAGGTCTTACTGCATTGGCTTGTTTCTCGGCGATGGGGACAGCGCACTCCTTTGTTGGATGAGGAACCGAGTAGAAGGCGGCGATTTTGGGTCCACCCGATTGTTTCACAACGTTACTGGAAAGGACAATTTCATACGGCTGCATCCAGAGAAGTTTTTTTTCCTTCTGTAGGATGTCAGTCACTACATTTGATCGCTTGCTGTCGTCTCTACGTACTGTCCTTACCTTCATGGACACCAATATGAGGCGCAGCATTTCTCCAGAGGAAAGGCTTATTGTCACGTTGAGGTAAGCAATATTTAACATTTAAAGTTTCACCAGTAATGTGCACTGCTTCTCTCAGGAGTAACATGTGCTTGAAAATGGCAGCCGTTAGACATGTGCTACTGTTTGCTGAAGTAACCTTTCTTTGCCCATAATGTTTTGTGGAAATGTATTTTTTTTTGCTTTTTAAATCGTTAATCCCTGTCACATAACATCCCAATATTGAAGGTTTATTTTTCTTTTGTGCAAGTTTCAAACTTGTGTTGAGCTAACGTCCTCGAGACACTCCAATAATCCTCAGCACTCGCCAGTAGTTTGTGAAAAATGGTGATTTATTCAGTCAGTCAGCCAGGTTACAGCAGGCTGTAACCTGCCTGTCTGAGTGATTAAATCACCATTTTTCGTCAACTACTGCCGAGTGCTGCGGATTATTGTAGTGTCTGGAAGAATTGGGACCCTCGGTCAGGATCCCTATCTGCGTGCACCACCCGGCTTGAAGCCTATATATCGGTCTGTACCCTATTTTGTAGGATTGTGGTGCTGCCAACCCCTGAGATTTTCAGCTAACATCCTAATCATGCATAATGTTCTCATAATTTTGAAATTGCCCATCACTTTCAGCATTTTAAAGGGCCTAAACACAGTTGCTGTCACTTAGTTGTGGTAGTACTGGCCACACTCCAATAGCTGTTAGTGTTTTGCTCATAGACACAAATTCTATTATTTATTTTTAGTTTAATCAACCAAGGACATAGGGCAGTGATGGCGAGCCGTTTACAGACTGAGTTGTCAAACTTCAACCCAAAACCTACAAATTTATCGCAAACTGCCAACACGGCAATTTCACCAGAATACTATAGTCCAATATAGTTTATCTTCCATGTTTTTTTTTATCATTTTGCTATAATAGCCTGCTTACATTCAGTGCTGCCTGTCCTTTTCTGAGTGTGCCCTGTGCTGATGAATGTTTTGAAAAGTCTAAGGTATATTGGTAAACCATAGACTTTTCAAGGGTGCGGGTGCCCACAGAGAGGGCCCTGAGTGCCGCCTCTGGGACCCGTGCCATAGGTTCGCCACCACTAGACATAGGGTGTTTAAAATTATGTCTTGTATACAACATTATACGTGATTCATGAATCTGTTGTTCCCTTTGATTTGCTGCTGACTGATTGTTTTATTTTTTGTTTTTCAACAGATTTCTTGCAACTGGGAACTCTTTTGCATCCCTGCATTTTGAGTTTCTTTCAGGAACCTCGATGATCTCGCGAATTGTACGTCACACTTGCCATGTCATCTGGCAGCAACTCCGAGAGACGGTGATGCCGCAGCCCAAGGTGGACGATTGGGTTCGGATTGCTGAGGGCTTCCAAATTTCAGCGCAGTTTCCAAACATCCGTGTGAAGAAACCGCCACACTCAGGGACCCTTTTCTTCAATTATAAACAATATTTTTCGGTAGTGCTGATGGCTGTTGCTGACAGTAATTACCGGTTTATAATGGTTGATATCGGGGCCTATGGAAGCACTGCGGATGCTCGCATCTTTAGTGCTTCTAGAATGGGTGAGCGGCTTCGTGCCAACCAGCTTGCCCTGCCCGAGTCCAGAAGACTGCCCGGATATGCAGGTCCGCCGGCTCCATTTGTCATTGTGGCGGATGAAGGGTTTGCATTGACTCTACATGTTATGCGGCCCTTTCCAAAGCGTGGTTTGGATGTCAGGAGGCGTATATTCAACTACCGGTTGACTCGTGCCCGTCGGTATGTTGAGTGCGCTTTCGGGATACTCTCTAGCAAGTGGAGGGTGTTTTTGTCATCCATACAGATGGATCCGGAGAATGCTACCCTGGCGATTAAAGCTTGTGTTGTTCTACACAACTTTACCAGGATTCACGAGGCTTCCTCTTCTGTTGACATGGAAGATCTTCCTACGTCATCAGATTTGGGTTTGGAAAGGACCCTGCATAGACAACCTGGGACTGCAGGCATTGCAGTTCGGGAACTCTATGCAGACTACTTTTACAGCCCAGAGGGGTCCTTACCATGGCAGAGGGATGCTATTCGTGGCAGTTTTTGAAATCTTCTGGGCTCTTTAGTTGTTTATTATTTTGTAGATAGATTACTAAAATTTATTCTGGTAGTTGAGTGTAGGAACTCGCAAGAGAACGAGGACCCTTGACGTGGGCTTGCGGGCTGAGATTTTTTGGACATCACATATTTTAAACTGCATATAACTAAATATTAAAGATGTTTTTGTCTAAATGTAAATTGACTTAAACATCTTTATTATTTGGCATATATGTTCCAAAAATTTTTCTAATACCTCACAATCACAGTATCCCAAAATAAAGATGTTGTTCATCAAAATAAAGTGTTGCGTTGTGAGCTACAGTGCTTGTGGAAGTTTTTTTTACATTGTGTTTAACTGTAAATGTTTTGTGGAGTGAGAAATAAAACACCAGTCAAATAGTTTACTCCCAATCAAACTTTAAATTATATTTTGGGATCACAAATCCAAAACCAATGTTGATAACTTAAAAACATATACATATAAAGTGCGATAATATTGTAAAAAATCAACAATTACAATTCAAAAAGGTCCTGGGTAAAAGACCCGGGAACAAAGGACGACCGTGGCCGTACATGGCCCTGTTGTGGTGCCCCAGTTGGCAAAGTGCCCGGGTACTGAGGCTGACCCATATGATGTATTGGGTCCTGACTTTGCTGGTATTGTGGTTGGGGGGGGGGGGGGGGGAGATGGCCCTTGGGTGGTTTGGGGAGGCAGCTGATAAGGGTCTGTTTGCTGCTGCTAAGAAGCATTTACTATATCGTTTTTTAGTGCATTAATTTTACCAAGAATGTCTCCGTGGTAAGGGGTACTGTACATTTTGATGACAAGGGCCAATGAAGCAAGGCACTCATGATATTTATCAGGAGTGACCTGCTTCATTAGTGTCCCGAGTCCTCTAAGCATCTTCTCCTCCAAACCATCACTCCTCTGGGCAAGAAAATCTATGACGCGTGCGTCAATCATTTCCCGACTCTCTTGCCCAGAGGTAGAGGGAGGGACTTGGCGGCGACGCCTGGGCTCCGGCTGCACAACTCTTGGTGGACTGGCCAGTGGTAGGGGGGCCTGGGCCAGTGTAGATTCTTCGGGGTCCTTTGCCGGCGTTGGTGCGGGACTTGAGGCCGGGGAGAAAACCGCCGGGGTTTCACTCCCAGGCGCCTCCGAATCTTCAGAGGCACCCAGACTGTCCACAGTACTGTATTTGAAAGAAACAAAAAAATTATATTAGATCATTAGATTTCATCATTGCAAAAGTACAATTTATATTAGGTGTAAACAGCCGTGTGTGTACAATATACACTGCTCAAAAAAATAAAGGGAACACAAAAATAACACATCCTAGATCTGAATTAATTAAATATTCTTCTGAAATGTTTTGTTCTTTACATAGTTGAATGTGCTGACAACAAAATCACACAAAAATAAAAAAATGGAAATCAAATTTTTCAACACATGGAGGTCTGGATTTGGAGTCACACTCAAAATTAAAGTGGAAAAACACACTACAGGCTGATCCAACTTTGATGTAATGTCCTTAAAACAAGTCAAAATGAGGCTCAGTAGTGTGTGTGGCCTCCACGTGCCTGTATGACCTCCCTACAACGCCTGTGCATGCTCCTGATGAGGTAGTGGACAGTCTCCTGAGGGATCTTCTCCCAGACCTGGACTAAAGCATCTGCCAACTCCTGGACAGTCTGTGGTGCAACGTGACATTGGTGGATAGAGCGAGACATGATGTCCCAGATGTGCTCAATTGGATTCAGGTCTGGGGAACATGCGGGCCAGTCCATGGCATCAATGCCTTCATCTTGCAGGAACTGCTGACACACTCCAGCCACATGAGGTCTAGCATTGTCTTGCATTAGGAGGAACCCAGGGCCAACCGCACCAGCATATGGTCTCACAAGGGGTCTGAGGATCTCATCTCGGTACCTAATGGCAGTCAGGCTACCTCTGGCGAGCATATGGAGGGCTGTGCGGCCCTCAAATGAAATGCCACCCCACACCATTACTGACCCAATGCCAAACCGGTCATGCTGGAGGATGTTGCAGGCAGCAGAACGTTCTCCACGGCGTCTCAAGACTCTGTCACGTCTGTCACATGTGCTCAGTGTGAACCTGCTTTCATCTGTGAAGAGCACAGGGCGCCAGTGGCGAATTTGCCAATCTTGGTGTTCTCTGGCAAATGCCAAACGTCCTGCACAGTGTTGGGCTGTAAGCACAACCCCCACCTGTGGATGTCGGGCCCTCATATCACCCTCATGGAGTCTGTTTCTGACCGTTTGAGCAGACACATGCACATTTGTGGCCTGCTGGAGGTCATTTTGCAGGGCTCTGGCAGTGCTCCTCCTGTTCCTCCTTGCACAAAGGCGGAGGTAGCGGTCCTGCTGCTGGGTTGTTTCCCTCCTACGGCCTCCTCCACGTCTCCTGATGTACTGGCCTGTCTCCTGGTAGCGCCTCCATGCTCTGGACACTACGCTGACAGACACAGCAAACCTTCTTGCCACAGCTCGCATTGATGTGCCATCCTGGATAAGCTACACTACCTGAGCCACTTGTGTGGGTTGTAGACTCCGTCTCATGCTACCACTAGAGTGAAAGCACCGCCAGCATTCAAAAGTGACCAAAACATCAGCCAGGAAGCATAGGAACTGAGAAGTGGTCTGTGGTCACCACCGGCAGAACCACTCCTTTATTGGGGGTGTCTTGTTAATTGCCTATAATTTCCACCTGTTGTCTATCCCATTTGCACAACAGCATGTGAAATTGATTGTCACTCAGTGTTGCTTCCTAAGTGGACAGTTTGATTTCACAGAAGTGTGATTGACTTGGAGTTACATTGTGTTGTTTAAGTGTTCCCTTTATTTTTTTGAGTAGTGTATATACGGTGTGGCAGCATACATCAGATATTTGATTTTACACAATGAATAACAGCTTCTTTGTGAAAATTTACATTAAAAATTTGTGTAAAATTTGAAATAAACGATGGGACATGTCTTGTAAAGGCCTAATGTAACACTATTTGGAACACATTGTTTGGCGTTTGGAACTGTCCAGCCTCAGAAGAGGATTACTCATTGAAAGACCAAAACCAGTGCTGATATTCAGTCCATCTCGTCTGTATGTGGCCTGCTTCCACCATCCAAACATACAGGATGTAATGTTTACCTAGTAGAACATCATTTACAGAGAAACAACATGTACCAGGCAACACTTCACCACGGTGGGAGTAATAGTTTTAATCCTGCTGGTCAAGCGTATTTGTAACATCATTATAATCTATTATCATAGGATTAGGTTATTGTCATTTGATATGAGCAATTTTTTGAATCCATGTTGTGGTTTGTGGTATACCATTTAACCTATATAAATGAAAATGACAATACCTAATGGGTATCAAATTCTAAAACATACAAAAGTAAGATAACAGGTATCTATGAGAAAAATATTACCACAACCCAAACAAACACAAATGGATACACTATTCAGGGCTCCAAAAAAAAAGGAGGGTTTATCCTACCTTTTTAAATTTCGCACCTATCCATAGGATAGGTACACAAGAATATATTGGTGTGTGACCAACAGCCGTCAAACACGATGATCAACTGTATGAGGAGATAATGCGTGCAGTGCACACGTGCCATCTCCCTTCTCTATTCTTGATCAGATTGCAAACATCTATGTTCCGGGACCGTGAAAATATTGCTTCACAGGAACAAAAGAGAGAGGGGAGGCGCTATCTGCGCACTGCACGTGTCGTCTCATCAGACAGCTCATCAGCGGTGGTGCCTGCTGTGACTCCCCCACAAAGATGATGGAGACAACCTACACCAGGCATGTACAAACTGTTGCCCGCCAGCTGTTGCACAACTACAACTCCCAGCAGGACTTGTTAGCTTACAGCTATTCTGGCATGCTGGGAGTTGCAGTTTGGAAAAAGCTGGATGGCCTCAGTTTTGACATGCCTGACCTACTCAAAGGATAGGTCATCAATAGTACAACCCAACACAACCCATTACTTTCTTGTACACTATTGCTCACCAAGATTCTAACCAAAGTTTTAAAAACATTTTTAATGACAAAAAAAACATTAAAAATACTTACGGCCTCAAATCCATAACTGGCCTCAAAAACTGCAACTGCGCAGTGTAAATATATGGGCGTTTCCTGGAGGTTCCCTCCCCACTCCGGCCTTTGCTGGTGACCTCCCTTCGGAATAGGTCTCTGCAACTCGCCCATCTTGTTTGAGTCTGTTTGACTGTTAAGAAATGACATAATATACAAATTAGTAAAAAAATATATAGAATCCAAAAAAACATATAAATAGTAATATTAAAAAATAAAAAAAAATTTAACTAGTTCAAGAAGTCAAAGCACAAAATTATCAGAATAGGCCAGATTATACAGCACATGGTACAGTACTGCAGGTGTGTGGATACTAATGTACAAGTTCAGGAAGGAGGAGACTAGTCGTGCAAGTCATTTGGACTAAAATACTTTTCAATATGTGAGGGTGACAACTCTAAGATGCTCAAATACAACAAGGACACATGTGTCACCAAATAAAAAGTGCCCATACATGTGATTAGACATGAGTACTGTATGCTGTAGCAAAGGGAGGGACAGCCATTTTAAGTTAAAATTGGTGGGGTATGGTATTTAGTGCACCACTCATTAAAAAACCATGTACAGGTAGCCGGAGGAGAAAGACATGCTTCTCTGAGCTCCGTGCCGCGGGTCGTGGAAATCCCCTCATAAGCGCCGTCATATCGGCTCCACAAGCCTTCATACTTTGCAGCAAGTCGTGTGAGGATGTCCCGCAACAGAGGGAAGACGAGGTCGAAGAATATAGCGACCCCTTCACAGACTTTACCTGAACTTTTCAGAAGTGCCGGGAGAACAGCAATGGCGGACCCCTCTCCAGCTCCGTCTAGCCCCGCCTCCTCCACTGCCAGTGGAGCCATCGTGGAGCCTCGAGACCAGCAACCAGGTCAGACTGAGCTTTTCAACAACATAGCCTCTCTGTTCCGGACGGAGCTTTCGCAAGCAGTTGCCGAATTTACACGCCAGATACATGATCTGGGGCAACGGGTCTCGGACCTTGAGTCCCGGTCTGATGACGTAGCGGACGCGCTAGGGGCAGACAGAGTGGACATAGATGCACATACTGCACAACTAGAAGCACTCGAGCTCAAGATCGAGGATCTCGAGAACAGATCCCGCAGAGGTAATCTCCGGGTGAGAGGTCTGCCGGAGTTATTCACAGACTTGCCTACCACTATGACGGCACTATTTACCGCCCTTCTCCCACAGGAGGATCAGAGCCGCTTGAAAATGGACAGAGTCCACAGGGCCTTGGGCAAACCGCGCTCAAATGACCTTCCCAGGGATGTTATTCTGAAATTTCACCACCCTGAAGTCAGGGATCTGATCCTAATGGCGGCCAGAAACATCCCTGAATTACCGGGCCTTCCTTCATCTGTGCACCTCTATGCAGATTTGGCGCCATCAACCCTCCGACGTCGCCGTGAGATGCGGCCTGTTACCCAAGCACTACAGAGGGCACAAGTCAAGTACAGATGGGGATTCCCCTTCACACTCTCCTTCCAGATCAACTCCAGGTCCCATGTAATCCGCTCACTATCGGAAGGTCTGGAGACCTTACATAGGGTAGGAATACCGCATGACCAAAGAGATGGACCTGAGCCGGCTCCCATGCCTCAAAGACCAGCTAGAGTTTGGACCACAGTTGCTCCGTCCTCCGGTGCTGCGGGTCGCTCTCCAAGAAGCTGATCAGTTTGGATCAAGATGTCAGGTTACCCTACAGAACTGATCTTATTGTTCTATTGTTTTTAAGGGCTATCATTACCCCTGTTTTGTTGTGCCCTGATTTATTTGTAAGCCAGATTTACTTCCTGGATGACTTTCACCATACCGGGTTATCCTCACCGGCTGTTTAACTGGTTTTCTTACCCTATCTTGGAGTCCAAGCCCAGGGGTACGGCCTAGTGGACTTCCATGTTGCCTCACCTGAATAGGTTGACGGAGATGGAGATTCGCGCCATTTTTGGGCGAGGTCTCCCCTCATCCAACCTGTCAATGTCAGCTGACTTGAGTCAGTCAATGTTAGACTATGCTTTTTATGCATCAGTCACAATTTTATTTGTTTTGATGTTCGGTTTTTATGTTATGGATCAACCATTTCACAGTATCAACGAGAACTTGATAATAGGAGTGGAAGGGTATGCTGAGGTAACTGAAACAGAGAACGTTACTGCACTTAGCACACATCAGATCCCCTTAAATGTCAAGGGCCATGTATAAAGTATTGTCACATAATGTAAGGGGTCTAAACTCCCCTAGAAAGCGGAAGACAGCATTCACAGTTTATTTGAAACATAAACCAGAAGTTCTCTGCCTTCAGGAGTCTCATTATACACCGGGGTCCCACCCGAAGTTTTTTCACCCACAATACACTAGATTCTTCTCATCTACCTTCCAGTCAAAAAGCAGGGGTGTAATAACGCTACTAAGAAATTCCTTCCCCATGACAGTCACACAAACAATCCTTGATCCTAATGGGAGATTTGTCATTTTGCTGGGGACATACCAGGAGGAAACTCTATGTTTAGTCAACATATATGCACCTAATGAGGACCCTATCTCATTTTTTGGTGAGATGGGCTCCGTCATTGAGTCACTCACATTTCATAAGATTATTTGGTGCGGGGACTTTAATTTCACTATTAACCCCTTACTGGATCGCTCATCCCCTCCCACCCAAATGCGCCCACGTACTCATGATACTAAAATTCGCAAGGTTCTTGAGTCAATAAATATAGCAGACACATGGAGAGAACATAACGGGTCACAAAGGAGTTACACCTATTACTCGCCCATACATCGAATATACACGCGGATTGACATGATCCTGTCCTCCTTGAGTCTTCTCCCATTTATTTCTTATTCAAGGCATATCCTTTCCTCCTGGTCTGACCATGATATGATATTAGCCGAAATAGATAGCCCAGGCAGAACATCTATGTCTTTTAACTGGAGGTTGAACGAATCTTTACTGTCCCGACCTGGTCTAGTTGACAAATGACAAATAGACATCCGTGAATTTTTTAGTGATAACACCACGGTGGACTCTGACCCACTGAATGTTTGGTTAACCCACAAGGCATTTATGAGGGGGAAACTTATTAGTGCAGCCTCACGCCTGAAACGCGAACGTACTGTAGCTCAGAGAGCTTTAGAAGCTAAACTAGAAAGACTAGTAAGGGCCCATCAACGCTCTCCCTCCCTGTATCTATTAAAAGCTATAAAGGACACTAAAACACAATTGAACACCATACTCTCCAACAACACGGAAAGGGCCTTGCGTTGGACAGCTTCGTATTACTACCGGTATGCCAACAAACCTGACAAAATGTTAGCCTCACAACTTAAAGCCAAACAGAGACTAAATCAGGTATTCCAGTTACGTTCGACCTCAGGTCATCTCACTTCTAACCCAGACATGATTCATCAGACATTTCACTCTTTTTATCAAAAACTTTATTCCACCCCCAGCCTCCCCCCCGAGTCCCACCTACAAAGCTTCCTTTCCTCGATCCCTATCCCCCGAGTGACACCGGAGGTCTCGTCGTCGCTTGGCAGACCAATATCTGAAGAGGAGGTGGAAGTAATTATAAAAGACCTAAAACTAGGTAAAGCCCCTGGTCCAGACGGATTTTCGGCCCTATATTATAAAAAATTTGCCCCATTACTTTCTGCCCATATTGCAAAATACTGCAACCTCCTCCTACAGGGTCACACCCCCCCAATAGAATTTCTGCAAGCTAACATTACTGTTATTCCCAAACCCAACAAAGATCCTCTAAACCCATCAAATTATAGACCAATCTCCCTCCTTAATTTAGATAATAAAATTTTCACCTCCATACTGGCCAGGAGACTGAACAACATTCTACCTGATTTAATACATAAGGACCAGGTAGGGTTCATTCCTGAGAGAGAGGCCCCAGACAATATTAGAAAAGTACTGAACCTTGTGCAAGATGCTAATCGACACAATTCCCCCCTAACTCTGCTAGCACTAGATATAGAGAAGGCATTCGATTCGGTCACCTGGGATTATATAAACAAAGTTCTGACTAAGATGGGTATAACTGGCCCTTTCCTTACAGCGATTGGCTCGTTGTACTCTTGCCCTGAAGCAAATCTTAAACTCCCCACCTCTAGTCCCTCCCCTATACGGATCCACAGAGGTACACGACAGGGTTGTCCCTTATCCCCTGCTCTCTTTGCCATAGCAATGGAGCCTTTAGCTATTCACATCAGAAACAACCCTGACATTAGCGGAGTGACTATAGGTGGGACGGAGTACAAACTGAGCCTATTTGCTGATGATCTGTTGATGTCCATCACAAATCCCATAGTGTCCCTCCCCAACCTGTTACAATTGCTAAAATCCTTTTCAGAAATCTCGGGCCTCAGAATCAACCACAGTAAATCAGAACTTCTTCCCTGCAATGTCCCTCCCCAGCTGAAAGACCAACTGATATATAACTTCCCATTCCAGCTTAAATTGCAATACATTTCCTACCTAGGGACATTACTGCCGACCAAACCTGAACTAGTCTACAAATTTAATTTTCCCCCGATGTATACTAAGATTAGACAAGATTTGAAATCTTGGACCTCTTTGCCGGTATCTTGGGTAGGCAAGATTCATATAATTAAAATGGTAGTACTCCCAAGACTCTTGTATTTATTTAGGACTCTTCCTGTCCCAGTCCCTTCGGCCGACCTAAAATCCCTACAAAAAGACGTCATGAAGTTTATATGGGCTAACAAAAGACCACGCATTTCTAAGTCCATCATGTGTAAACATAAATCCCAAGGGGGCCTATCTGTACCGGACTTTCTGAAATATTACAGAGCAGCGAGACTGGCTCAACTCTTTCTAACACACCTAGATAGGAAAAAACAACCACTATGGGTTTCTTTAGAGATGGCTAACATGGCGCCTTATACTTGGACCGCCTTGATATGGATGGCTCCATCTCTGCCGTCGACTGTCCATAGCACATCTCTTTTATCACATTATTCATTGTTACTCTGGAGGTCAGTTCGGTTCAAGTAAAAGATGCAATCTACACCATCACCACTGACCCCGATTTTTGGCAATCCGCTGTTTCGTCCAGGCTTACATCCCCTGTCCTTCCATTGGTGGACCAGTAAGAATCTCTGTATACTACATAAATTCCTCCGTAGAGGCACCCTAGAGTCTAAAAGTGATTTTTTGGGAAAGCATTCTCCTCCTGATGGAGAACTTTTTAACGTCAATAGAATATTCTCATTCTTAAGGTCTTTGGCTGGATCAGCCCAAAACCTAGAATTTGCCCCCTTTGAGAGAATGATCACATATTCCCTATACAAACAAGGCCTTCTGTCTAGAATATACAGATATCTTGACGTTCACCCAAAAGGGATAAAATTACCCTATATGTTGGCTTGGGAAAGTGATATGGGTCTTGAATCCTCTGTCCCTACATGGTTCCAAAGATCACAAACACTAACTAAAGGTTCCTGGCAGGTCACCTTAGCAGAAACCTCTATAAAAATTCTACATAGGACATACATGGTGCCAGCCAGGTTACATCAGATGTATCCAGAGGTTTCCCAGAAATGCTTTAGAGGATGTGATGCTGATGGTACGATGCTACACATTTGGTGGGGTTGCCCAGTAGTGAGGCGGTTTTGGGACCAGATCTGTTCACTGATTGCTTCTGTCTTAGGTTGTAGGTATTTGGCTACGATTTCTCTCTGTTTATTGGGCGATAAACCCTCAGGATTGTCCATGCCCAACTTTAAATTGTCGCAATTTATCTTACTAGCGGCAAGAATCTATGTCGCTTTCAAGTGGCGCACTCCCTCACTTAACAAACAAGCGGTCATAGATAGGATTAACAAATTGCTTCTTTCCGAAAGACTCATAGCAATCAGGACGGACACGGTCAGTGTCTTTGAGAAGGTATGGGAACCGTGGATGTTGTCTTCTTTCTCTGTAGACCTCAGATACACCTTCACGCTATAAAGTGTTTGTACAAATTTGTACAGTTGTATACTGTATTTACTCATACCTAGAACAATCGATCCGAATCGTTTGTATGTTTTTTTTTTTTTTTTATTGCTTTTACATGTTTATTTTCTTTTACTTTCTTCTCTGACAAAACTTTATGATAATGTTTTGTATTACATTATTGATCTATAATGTATTCTACACTGTAACTTTCCTTACCTGTACCACAAAACTTCAAATAAATGATTTTTGAAACTAAAAAACCATGTACAGGCCTTTCTGCAAAATGAAGCTGGACCACAAAATAAACACTATTGTGACCTCAGGGAATTTATAACGACATCATTTTGCCACACAGAGGCCAAGGACAGCACAACTACATTGCTATCACTTACCTAAATCTGCCCGCCCTCGGCTATCTGCTTTGGCCTATTCGCCCTTCCTCATGCTACGAGCCACTTGTTCCCATGCAGCATCCTTTCTCCCTCGGTCCAAATATGAATTCGCTCTGGTATCCCAGAGCTCTGGCCTCTCCTGGACCAGAGTAATTAGCCTTTCCCCATTCCAGCGCGGCATGGTAGATGAAAAGAAAGCTGCAATGTCTGCCTCACCACACACCAGCTTTTCGGCACAGGTGGCTAGCAATTAGCATAACCTGTGACCTTAAACTTCCTGTATATATATATTTTTTAATTTTATTGGCACAAGTTTTGCCAGACAGTTTGGCCATGGCAAAAGATAGAAATAAAACGGACGTGGACGCGGATGTCAATCGGGTGTGCAACTGCGTTTTTTCACGGTCTCATTAACTTGAATGGGTCCACGAACCGTTTGCCGTGAAAAAAATAGGACAGGTTATATTTTTTTGACGGGCTGGAGACACGGATCACGGACGCGGGTGACAAACGGTGCATTAGCCGAGTTTTCAACGGACCCATTGAAAGTCAATGGGTCCGCAGAAAATCACGGTAAACGGAACAACGGCCACGGGTGCACACAACGGTCGTGTGCATGAGGCCTAAGTTACAACAATAGACAATCACAGTCTGCTTAAACTAATAACACACAAAGAATTAAATGTTACCATGTTTTTATTGAACACACCATGTAAACATTCACAGTGCAGGTGGTAAAAGTATGTGAACCCTTGGATTTCATAACTGGTTGAACCTCCTTTGGCAGCAATAACTTCAACCAAATGTTTCCTGTAGTTGCAAATCAGACGTGCACAACAGTCAGGAGAAATTCTTGACCATTCCTCTTTACAGAACTGTTTCAGTTCAGCAATATTCTTGGGATGTTTGGTGTGAATCGCTTTCTTGAGGTCATGCCACAGCATCTCAAATCGGGTTGAGGTCAGGACTCTGACTGGGCCACTCCAGAAGGCGTATTTTCTTCTGTTTAAGCCATTCTGTTGTTGATTTACTTCTATGCTTTGGGTCGTTGTCCTGTTGCAACACCCATTTTCTGTTGAGCTTCAGCTTGTAGACAGATGACCTTAAGTTCTCCTGCAAAATGTCTTGATAAACTTGGGAATTCATTTTTCCTTCGATGATAGCAATCCGTCCAGGCCCTGACACAGCAAAGCAGCCCCAAACCATGATGCCCCCACCACCATACTTCACAGTTGGGATGAGGTTTTGATGTTTGTGTGCTGTGCCTCTTTTTCTCCACGCATTGTGTTGTGTGTTTCTTCCAAACAACTCAACTTTGGTTTCGTCTGTCCACAGAATATTTTGCCAGTACTGCTGTGGAACATCCAGGTGCTCTTGTGCAAACTGTAAACGTGCAGCAATGTTTTTTTTGGGCAGCAGTGGCTTCCTCTGTGGTATCCTCCCATGAAATCCATTCTTGTTTAGTGTTTTACGTATCGTAGATTCGCTAACAGGGATGTTAGCATATGCCAGAGACTTTTGTGAGTCTTTAGCTGACACTCTAGGATTCTTCTTCACCTCATTGAGCAGTCTGCGCTGTGCTCTTGCAGTCATCTTTACAGGACGGCCACTCCTAGCAGTGATGAACTTTCTCCATTTATAGACAATTTGTCTTACAGTGGACTGATAAACAGCAAGGCTTTTGGAGATACTTTTATAACCCTTTCCAGCTTTATGCAAGTCAACAATTCTTAATCGTAGGTCTTCTGAGAGCTCTTTTGTGCGAGGCATCATTCACATCAGGCAATGCTTCTTGTGAAAAGCAAACCCAGAACTGGTGTGTGTTTTTTTTTTTATATGGCAGGGCAGCTGTAACCAACACCTCCAATCTCATCTCATTGATTGGACTCCAGTTGACTGACACCTCACTCCAATTAGCTCTTGGAGATGTCATTAGTCTAGGGGTTCACATGCTTTTTCCACCTGCACTGTGAATGTTTACATGGTGTGTTCAATAAAAACATGGTAACATTTAATTCTTTGTGTGTTATTAGTTTAAGCAGACTGTGATTGTCTATTGTTGTGACAGATGAAGATCAGATCACATTTTATGACCAATTTGTGCAGAAATCCATATAATTCCAAAGGGTTCACATACTTTTTCTTGCAACTGTATATATAATCCAAATAAATGTAACGCAGCACTCCTTGGATTAAAAGTGAAAAAATACGCTATTTATTCAACACATGTTGATACAGGCAACATTTCAGCTCTCTCACAGAGCCATTATCAAGCCAAGTATATATAATGGATTTTTGGGTGGATATATACAGTACAGACCAAAAGTTTGGACACACCTTCTCATTCAAAGAGTTTTCTTTATTTTCATGACTATGAAGGCATCAAAACTATGAATTAACACATGTGGAATTATACACATAACAAACAAGTGTGAAACAACTGAAAATATGTCATATTCTGGGTTCTTCAAAGTAGCCACCTTTTGCTTTGATCCGGTGACTGTGGAGGCCAGGTCATCTGGCGCAGCACCCCATCACTCTCCTTCATGGTCAAATAGCCCTTACTTTTTTTTTTGACGCATCACAGGTATGGGGGTGGGTGCAGGGAATGGGGATAAGGGGGAAAAAAATAAAAATATTGAAGTTGGGGATTATTTATTTAATCCTTTTTGTATTGTAATCTGTTTTGATACACCAATTAATAAAAGATAATTAATAAAAAAATAAAATAAAAAAATAGCCCTTCCCAATTTTTCGGCTGACTGACTGACCTTCATTTCTTAAAGTAATGATGGCCACTCGTTTTTCTTTACTTAGCTGCTTTTTTCTTGCCATAATACAAATTCTAACAGTCTATTCAGTAGGACTATCAGCTGTGTATCCACCTGACTTCTCCTCAACGCAACTGATGGTCCCAACCCCATTTATAAGGCAAGAAATCCCACTTATTAAACCTGAGAGGGCAAACCTGTGAAGTGAAAACCATTTCAGGGGACTACCTCTTGAAGCTCATCAAGAGAATGCCAAGAGTGTGCAAAGCAGTAATCAAAGCAAAAGGTGGCTACTTTGAAGAACCTAGAATATGACATATTTTCAGTTGTTTCACACTTGTTTGTTATGTATATAATTCCACATGTGTTCATTCATAGTTTTGATGCCTTCATAGTCATGAAAATAAAGAAAACTCTTTGAATGAGAAGGTGTGTCCAAACTTTTGGTCTGTACTGTATATATATATATATATATATATTTATCACTTGGTCTATACCTATTTAGATGAGCTTTATTTTATAGACACTTAGGCTGCACCCACTTTGGTAATTTGTAAAACACTAAGGGTGAGAGTGGGTGGTGGCCTTTTAAACTCTTTATTCCCGCCCCCATAGAGGACAAAGGTCCTCTCTCTATGGTAGCCGTCATGGTGGATTCAAGGAAACAAAATTACTGGTAAGTCTAATAACGGTTTTCTAGACCCCACGACAGCACCCTTCCTTATTCCCTCCCTGGTGTTTCTGGTTTCTTGACTTGAGTTGCACAGGGTGTGGAAAAAAAAATAAAATTAAAAAGAAATATATATATATATATATATATACAGTACAGACCAAAAGTTTGGACACACCTTCTCATTCAAAGAGTTTACTTTATTTTCATGACTATGAAGGCATCAAAACTATGAATTAACACATGTGGAATTATATACATAACAAACAAGTGTGAAACAACTGAAAATATGTCATATTCTAGGTTCTTCGAAGTAGCCACCTTTTGCTTTGATTACTGCTTTGCACACTCTTGGCATTCTCTTGATGAACTTCAAGAGGTAGTCACCTGAAATGGTCTTCCAACAGTCTTGAAGGAGTTCCCAAAGATGCTTAGCACTTGTTGGCCCTTTTGCCTTCACTCTCACTCTGCGGTCCAGCTCACCCCAAACCATCTCGATTGGGTTCAGGTCCGGTGACTGTGGAGGCCAGGTCATCTGGCGCAGCACCCCATCACTCTCCTTCATGGTCAAATAGCCCTTACTTTCAAAGTTTTCCCAATTTTTCGGCTGACTGACTGACCTTCATTTCTTAAAGTAATGATGGCCACTCGTTTTTCTTTACTTAGCTGCTTTTTTCTTGTCATAATACAAATTCTAACAGTCTATTCAGTAGGACTATCAGCTGTGTATCCACCTGACTTCTCCTCAACGCCACTGATGGTCCCAACCCCATTTATAAGGCAAGAAATCCCACTTATTAAACCTGACAGGGCACACCTGTGAAGTGAAAACCATTTCAGGGGACTACCTCTTGAAGCTCATCAAGAGAATGCCAAGAGTGTGCAAAGCAGTAATCAAAGCAAAAGATGGCTACTTTGAAGAACCTAGAATATGACATATTTTCAGTTGTTTCACACTTGTTTGTTATGTATATAATTCTACATGTGTTAATTCATAGTTTTGATGCCTTCAGTGTGAATCTACAATTTTCATAGTCATGAAAAAAAAGAAAACTGTTTGAATGAGACTTTTGGTCTGTACTGTATATATATATATATATATATATATATATATACACTCACCTAAAGAATTATTAGGAACACCATACTAATATGGTGTTGGACCCCCTTTTGCCTTCAGAACTGCCTTAATTCTACGTGGCATTGATTCAACAAGGTGCTTATAACATTCTTTAGAAACGTTGGCCCATATTGATAGGATAGCATCTTGCAGTTGATGGAGATTTGAGGGATGCACATCCAGGGCACGAAGCTCCCGTTCCACCACATCCCAAAGATGCTCTATTGGGTTGAGATCTGGTGACTGTGGGGGCCATTTTAGTACAGTGAACTCATTGTCATGTTCAAGAAACCAATTTGAAATGATTTGAGCTTTGTGACATGGTGCATTATCCTGCTGGAAGTAGCCATCAGAGGATGGATACATGTTCTCATTCTGTTTACGCCAAATTCGGACTCTACCATTTGAATGTCTCAACAGAAATCGAGACTCATCAGACCAGGCAACATTTTTCCAGTCTTCAAAAGTCCAATTTTGGTGAACTTGTGCAAATTGTAGCCTCTTTTTCCTATTTGTAGTGGAGATGAGTGGTACCCGGTGGGGTCTTCTGCTGTTGTAGCCCATCCGCCTCAAGGTTGTGCGTGTTGTGGCTTCACAAATGCTTTGCTGCATACCTCGGTTGTAACGAGTGGTTATTTCTGTCAACGTTGCTCTTCTATCAGCTTGAATCAGTCGGCCCATTCTCCTCTGACCTCTAGCATCCACAAGGCATTTTTGCCCACAGGACTGCCGCATACTGGATGTTTTTCCCTTTTCACACCATTCTTTGTAAACCCTAGAAATGGTTGTGCGTGAAAATCCCAGTAACTGAGCAGATTGTGAAATACTCAAGACCGGCCCGTCTGGCACCAACAACCATGCCACGCTCAAAATTGCTTAAATCACCTTTCTTTCCCATTCTGACCTTCAGTTTGGAGTTCAGGAGATTGTCTTGACCAGGACCACACCCCTAAATGCATTGAAGCAACTGCCATGTGATTGGTTGACTAGATAATTGCATTAATGAGAAATAGAATTGGTGTTCCTAATAATTCTTTAGGTGAGTGTATATATATATATATATATATATATATATTTAGATGAACTAACCTGGGTCGGAGTCGCTCTCATGCTCTGTAAACCACTGAGGTTGGAGAGGGGCTCTACCTTTTTATTCTGCAGGTTTCCTGTCCCTGGGGACGGATCCTCTCTCTCTCTGTGGTGCTGTCGTGGGGTCTGGAAAACCTGATTACCGGTAAGTGTAATCATCATTTTCACGCAACGCTGGCCCCATAGAAGTGAATGGGGCTGCGTGAAAAATGCATTGCATCCGCAAGCAAGTGCGGATGCGATGCGTTTTTCACTGATAGTTGCTAAGAAATGTTGTTTGTAAACATTCAGTTTTTTATCACGCGTGAAAAACGCATCAATGCGCATTTCACCCGCGCGATAAAAAATGAACGCAATCGCTAACAAAACTGACTAAACTTGCTTGCGAAATGGGGCGAGTTTTCCTGAACATACGCTGAACGCATCCGGACCTAATCCGTATAGTTTGTATGCAAGAGGCCTTAGCCTTTGTTCACATCTCCAGGGAATGTATCCGGCGGAGATCCAGTATTGCCAGATTCTACAGTTGAAAGCCGGATCCTCATAGACTATAATAGGATCCAGCGGTGATCAAGTTGCTTTCCGGCATACATAATTTTTGGGTTTTGGCCAGACAAAAAAAATATTGCATGCAACGTTTTTTGTCCGCTGACAGTCAGTATTTATGCCTGAACAGGCTGCAACTGTGAACGTAGCCTAAGCTATTGAGAAACCCTTGTGTGTTTTATTTTCCAGGGAGGGAAAAATAACTGTCAACGGATCTGTGAGCAAAAGTCACTCAACCTTTTAAAGGGTTTTTAACACAATGGACATTTTTCACCTATTCACAGAATTTGTGCCCCAAGTTCCCCATTCCTCCTCATCACAAAACCACACTGAGGATTAGGTTGAATCGAGTGGAGTTCAAGGATTTGCACTGCCGCTCCAGTCAAAGCCCATGGGGCTAATAGAAACAGCTGAATAGTCGACCCACAGACATTGGAGTGGCAGGGGGCGTGATTGCTCACTCCATTCTAACGCCTTCTGTCTACTCGGTCATACGGTGAGGAATAGTGAGGGCTCAGGACTCCTAGTAACTAGTGGTCTCTTCAGCGATCAGATTGTTGTCACCTATACAGTGAATGTCCAGTGTAGGACAAAGCCTTTAAATCAGGAAAACAAATATAAAAATCCAAGGCTTGAAAATGCCAATCAGTTCTGTTTAAATTCTGACCAAGCAGAGGAAAATTGACAGACCAAGAAAGGTTTGAGATGCAACTGCCAGGAACATTTGTTGGGATGCAGAGAAAAACTCACAAGCAACTTTTACTGCAGAATACGGCCTCATGCACACAAGCAATTCTGTCAGTGAGAAAGTGATGGTTTTCCCTGTTTTGCTTCAATGTTTTCTGCAAATCTACAAAAAACTGAAGAATAAGGCCTCATGCACATGGCCATAGCCACTTTTGCGGTCCGCAAAACAGAGATATCAACCGTGTGCGTTCCGTATTTTGCAGATCGCTACGTCCTGTCTTCTGTTAGAACTGCCTATTCTGGTCCCCAAATCGGACAAGAATAGAATGTTCTAGCTTTTTTGTTTTGTTTTTTATTTCGGGGAAACGGAACAGACATGCGGATGCGCATAGCACACAGTTTCCTGTGTGCATCTTTTGAAATGAATGGCTCCGCATCCACGAACTAGTTGCGTGCATAAGGCCTAACACACAGCATCTCCTAGCAATGATCAGTGAAAATCGGACCACCCTTCTGTGTAATTCAGTGCATTCTGAACTTGCATTTTTCCCGTAGCAATCTTGTGTGAGAAGAGCAAAAACACCCATGTGCAAAACCCCATTGTGTCGGACCCCCACTGATCTGATATTTAGGATCTATCCTGATGCAAGGCCATCAGTATCAAGTCTCAGAAAAAAACCTTTAATGGGTTAGTGTTGCTGTGCTGTGCATTTTAAACACAGACTGCATCCGTGCATGAAAATCACTCGTGTGCATGAGCCCTTATGAGATAGGAGACCTCTCCAGAAGACCACCCCATTGTCCACACCAGATTTCCTATGACAGACCTTAATTTCCAACATATATTGTATTATCAATACTGGCCATCTTCTTTGAAAAGACCACCCCCCAGAAGACCATTTCTTAAAGGGGTTGTCTAACTTCAGCAACTGGTCTCTCTGGGGGCCGGGACCGCGGGAGTGCACATAGGCTGGCTGGATTACAGTGCGGTCGTAACCTCTGGATATGAGCAGTGTATAATGTGATGGAAAAATGAATCCAGCCAGAAAAGAGGCAATATGGACAATCACAATACATTAGTAAGTGCCTTGTATTAAGTGACCAGCCTGTTTTGGGCCTTACTGACCAAGTAATTTTTTATTTTTTTTTGGTGTAAAGAAAAACTGTCTTAGTTGCCCATAGCAACCAATCAGATTTAACCTTTCATTTTTCAGAGCTCCTTTGGAAAATGAAATATGGAATCTGATTGGTTGCTATGGACAACTAAGCCAGTTTTTCTTTTACACCGGTTTTGATAAATCTACCCTGCAATGTTTTGGCAAAAACACCACTGACCTGAAAAATGCAACAAAAGCCTAAGGCCTCTTTCAGACGGGCCCCTTTCACACGAGCAAGTATTCCGCGCGGATGCGATGCGGGAGGTGAACGCATTGCACCTGCACTGAATACTGACCCATTCATTTCTATGGGGCTGTGCACACGAGCGGTGATTTTCACGCATCACTTGTGCGTTGCGTGAAAATCGCAGCATGCTCCTCTTTGTGCGTTTTTCACGCAACGCAGGCCCCATAGAAGTGAATGGGGTTGCGTGAAAATCGCAAGCATCTGCAAGCAAGTGCGGATGCGGTGCGATTTTCACGCACGGTTGCTAGGAGACGATCGGGATGGAGACCCGATCATTATTATTTTCCCTTATAACATGGTTATAAGGGAAAATAATAGCATTCTGAATACAGAATGCATAGTAAAACAGCGCTGGAGGGGTTAAAAAAAATAAAAAAATAATTTAACTCACCTTAATCCACTTGCTCGCGGCCCGGCATCTCCTTGTGTCTCCTTTGTTGAATAGGACCCGTGGTGAGCATTAAATACAGTTACAGGACCTTTGATGACATCACTCCGGTCATCACATGGTACGTCACATGATCTTTTACCATGGTAATTCACCATGGTAAAAGATCATGTGACGTACCATGTGATGACCGGAGTGACGTCATCAAAGGTCCTTTACCCAGGTCCTAAAGAAAGAATACAGAAGCAGATGCCGGCTGCGCTATCAAGTGGACTAAGGTGAGTTAAACATTATTTTTTTTTTTTAACCCCTCCAGTGCTGTTTTACTATGCATTCTGTATTCAGAATGCTATTATTTTCTCTTATAACCATGTTATAAGGGAAAATAATACAATCTACAGAACATTGATCCCAAGCCTTGGGATCCCGCATTACAATGTTTTGCACTCGCGCGGAAAAATCGCGGGTGTTCCCGCAACGCACCCGCACATTTTCCCGCAACGCCCGTGTGAAAGAGGCCTAAGGGTACTTTCACACTAGCGTTTTTCTTTTCCGGCGCTGAGTTCCATCCTAGGGGCTCAAATCCGGAAAAGAACTGATCAGTTTTATCCCTATGCATTCTGAATGGAGAGTATGTCCTTCAGGATGCATCAGGATGTCTTCAGTTCAGTCTTTTTGACTGATCGGGCTTTTCAGAAAAACGTAGCATGTTGTATTTTTACCTCCGGCCAAAAATCCTGAACACTTTGACTGAACGCTGGATCCATTGACTTGCATTAACGCCGGGTCCGGCGCTGTGTGTTCAGTCAAACCAGATCCGGCTTTTGCATGTTAAACCCGAAAAATGTGAAAAAAAAGTTAAAGTCCATAAATAGCGGATCCGTTTTTTTCCTATGCATTTTTTCATTGTGATCAAAATCCTGATCAGGATTCAAATGTAATCCGTTTTCACACGTTTTTCCGGATCCGGCGGGCAGTTCCGGTGTCGGAATTGAACGCCGGATTAAAACAACGCTAGTGTGAAAGTAGCCTTAGGCTACATGCACACGACCGTATGTGTTTTGCGGTCCGCAAAAAAAAAATGGATGACGTTCCGTATGGCATCCGTTTTTTTTTGCGGATCCATTGTAATAATGCCTATCCTTGTCCGCAAACTAGAAAAAAATAAGACATGCACTATTTTTTTTGCGGAGCAACAGAACGGACATACTGATGCGGACAGCACACGGTGTGCTGTCCGCGTTTTTTGCGGACCCATTGAAATGAATGGGTCGGCATCATATCCGCAAAAAAAACGGAACGGACACGGAAACAAAATACGGTCGTGTGCATGAGGCCTTAAAAGTGACACAAGCAAAAAAGAGAATAGAATTATCTGGCCGTACCATCTTTGGTATAAAAAAAAAAAACTATTCAAGGGGGAAAAAAAAGCTACAAAATACTATGTGTGAAACCAACCTAATAATATTAACCACAAGATGTCACCTACACATGCAGGGGAATTTGCTGAGTGCTTTTTATGTACCGGTCTTAGGGCTCGTTTACACAAAAGTTTTTTGCGTTCCGTATACGGGCCGTTTATTGCGTTCCGTATACGGAACCATTCATTTTAATGGGTCCACAAAAAAAACTGAATGTCCGCAATTCCGTTCCGCTAGATTTTGAGTCTTGTCCTATTCTTGTCCGCAAATCACGGTCCGTGGATCCATTAAAGTCAATGGGTCCGCCAAAAAAATGGAACACATACGGAAATGCATCCGTATGTCTTCTGTATCCGTTCCGTTTTTTGCGGAACCATCTATTGAAAATGTTATGCCCAGCCCAATTTTTTCTATGTAATTACTGTATAGGCCATACGGAAAAACGGAACCGAAACGGAAACACGTCGGAAACAAAAAACGGAACAACTGATCCGGAAAAAAAGGCCCGCAAAACACTGAAAAAGCCATACGGTCGTGTGAAAGAGGCCTTAGCCAAAGTGAGCTGGAGTAGGATACGACAAATTTATTAAGAGGCACAGGCCTCATTGTATTTGTCACATCTTTGCCGGTACTTGTGCCAGAAAAAAACTCTACGTCACCTCTGTGCTGGTGTAGATTTGCACTATAGTAGTTCATGGTGTACATTATGATAAATCTGTCGGGCCATGTGACATCACGCCCCCTCCAGCTAAACCCTGTGTGCCAAAATCTGTGACATTTCCGACCACAACTCTGGCGCACAGCCGATAATACATTTCCTCCATAGTGTTGAAATGATGGGGAAAAAATCTTCCTGGCCACTTGAGCAAATAAAGAATTCAAGCATTCAAAGGGTTAAAATCTAAAGGGTAATATACAAATAAATGTATACTGTTTCCAGCTAAGGCTCCATTCACACATCTGCAATTCCGCTCCGCATTTTGTGGAACGGAATTGCGGACCCATTCATTGCGGAATGTGCGGCCCCGTCCGGAAATGCGGACCCGCACTTCCGGGTCCGCATTTCCATTCCCGAAAAAAATAGAACATGCCCTATTCTTGTCCGCAATTGTGGACAAGAATAGGCATATTCTATTAGTGCCGGCGATGTGCGGTCCGCAAAATGCGGAACGTACATTACCGGTGTCCGTGTGTTGTGGATCTGCAAAACACACACGGATGTGTGAATGGACCCTAAATATATGTGGAATGGACGCTCTTGATGTGGTCCCACAGGGCAACATATAAAGCAATCCTTTTGGTTGTTTAACCTACTGCCCACTAGATGGCGTCATCTACATACTGGCTGCAGTAGAAAGTCATGTATTAATTGTTTTCCTTATAAATTGTAGGGATAAGGCCGGGTTCACATCAGCACTTGTATTTCCGTTGTTCTGGTCCGTGGTTCCACATTTTTTTTTTTTTTTTTACCCAAAAGCACTGTTCTGAGATTTTTGCAGTAAAAACGCTGAAGCCAGATGTTCGCTATGAGGCAATAGGAAGTGATGAAACCTACTACTGTGTAGCTTTTTGATTTCTCTTTTTCTTCACTTACATTTATTAACGTCCATGACTGTAGATTGAAATATAAAAAACAAGTTCCGGGTGTCAGAAGAAGGTGACACAAAGCAAATTATCTTTTCGGAGTTCTGCAGTTTTTTTAAACTGGTGATCTATCCTCTGAATAGATCATCAGCATCTGATCTGCAGGGGTCCAACACCGGCGACCCCCGCCGATCAGCTGTTTGAGAAGGCAGCAGCACTGACAGTAGCGCCACGGCCTTCTCGCTGTTTACCGCAGGCCCAGTGACGTCACAACTAGTATCACTGGCCTAGACGGGGCTAAGCTCCATTCAGGTGAACAGAGCTTAGCCCCGCCCAGGCCATTCATACTAGTTGTGACGTCACTGGGCCTGCGGTAAACAGCTAAAAGGCCGCAGCGCTACTGCCTTCTCAAACAGCTGATCGGCAGGGGTCCCGGGTGTCGGACCCCCGCCGATCAGAAGCTGATGATCTATCCAGAGGATAGATCACCAGTTTAAACAAAGTGCAGAACCCTTTTAATTTTCAAAATTAGTAACGCATAAGAAAACCTATATAAACGTATCACTGTAATCACGCTGAGCCAGAGAATGAGGCTGTCATGTCCGATTCAGCGCACAGTGGACGCTCCAAAGACAAAAGCTGCAAACAATAGCGTTATTGCATTCTCCCCCAAAATTTCCAACCCCACAAAGATTTTTTTCCAATGTCGGCCGCTTTCACATGAGCGTATTTGCTGTGCGTATATGGCGCAGATTTTTTTTTTTTTACCGGAATCTGCTGCTAATGAATAGAGCTATTCACAGGGACGTATCATTTCCGTCAGTGTTGAAATCCGCAGCTTGTCCGGGTTTTGTTTCCAAATCTGCACATTACAGTCTATGGGAGTGCATCAAATATGCAGGGAGGAAGGATCCTGAAGCAATACTGAAGGTATACCATCAGGAATCTGTGCGTAATCCAGGGCCAGAATAAGGACGGATTTCAATACGCTCGTCGGAAGGTGGCTATATGTGGTAAGTTCTATAATAAAAATATACAACTCGTCCCGCAGAAATAGGCCTCATCCGGCTCTGGGAATGGTAAACAGTTACAGCTCATGGACAGCGGGAGGGGGAAAAAAAAAGTAAAAACCAGAAGTACTCTTTTTTTATTTTTTTCTCAACAACTTATCCCAAAATCAGGGACCGATGACATTTTCTACAGACAAATTGGAAAAGAATAATGAGTGATAACAATTATAAGTAATCCTCATTACCAGCATGTTAATGAGGTAATCACAGACACATGGATTTTTTTCACTGAAAAAAATCCCTTTTATTTACAGACTGTCCAGATGACATGGGAGGACATGGAGACCCTCTTTCCGTGTTGTGGAGCGGTCATTACACAGACACACACCGCCTTCCTCCATTATACTGGGCACTAGACTATCTCTTGTATCGCCCGCCGTCTCCACACTCCACAGTGTGAACTGAGGGGAGAACGCGCGCTCCCACGTGACCGGAAGTAGCTCCGCTGGGGAGGGGGCTGTATTGAGTGGGACCGGATGTTGTTTCCGGGCTAGGAGCAGCAGGGATTCGGGAGTGAGAGCCGCGGTGTCAGGATGATAAAAGCCATTCTGGTGTTCAATAATCATGGGAAGCCGCGCTTCATGCGCTTCTACCAGCACTTTGTGAGTCCCCCTCCCCCACGTAGTGCTCCGGGGCCCGGGCTGTCAGGGGGCTAATAGCTTGTGTGCTCTCTTGTAGCCGGAAGACATGCAGCAGCAGATAGTGAGGGAGACCTTCCACCTGGTGTCCAAGAGGGATGACAATGTCTGCAACTTCCTGGAGGGAGGAAGGTAACCGTGAAGGCACAGAGCACACAGACACACAATGGCGTCACCTAGACTGCTGTGTGCCCGGTGACAGGAGAGCAGTGTCACTGCCGCCATGGACCATGCATGGATTCACCTGGCACTAAGGATGGGTTCACATCACGTTTTATGCCTCCATTTGACGTATACGTTAGGGAAAAAAGGATACAAAAACGCAGCACACCACGTCCGTGTATCCTGCACAGTCCGGTAAAAAAAATATAGACTTTTTTTTTTTTACAATGGAACTCTATGGTGAAGGATGCCACTGTATGGCATCGGTCTGAGGTGTCCGTTTGACGTTTACGTTAAACGGATGGGAAAAACATGCTGTGAACCCACCCTTACCGGCTGGCAGTGAATGGAGACTTGGCTGTGCAGATGTGCAGCTCTCTCCATTGACTTCTATGGGAGTTTTGAAAGCAGCAGAGCATCCCTCATTTATATTATATCATGTGGATGCGCCATAAATGTCCACAGTGGGAATACTCGTTAAGGCTACTTTCACACTGGCGTTTTGGCTTTCAGTTTGTGAGATCCGTTCAGGGCTCTCACAAGTGGTCCGAAACGGATCAGTTTTGCCCTAATGCATTT
This sequence comes from Bufo bufo, assembly GCF_905171765.1. Taxonomy (NCBI): domain Eukaryota; kingdom Metazoa; phylum Chordata; class Amphibia; order Anura; family Bufonidae; genus Bufo; species Bufo bufo. Next base: position 681,210,576 of record NC_053389.1, read on the forward strand.
TGAATGGAAAAGGATCCGCTCAGAATGCATCAGTTTGCCTCCGTTCCGCTTGCAGCGTTTTGGTTTCCGTCTGACGAAACTGAGCCAAACGGATCTGTTCTGGCACACAATGTAAGTCAATGGGGGACGGATCCGTTTTCTGACAATCTGGCACAATAGAAAACGGATCCGTCCTCCATTGACTTTCAATGGTGTTTAACCACCTCAGCTCCCCTAGCTTAAACACCCTTAACCACCTCAGCCCCCAGTGCTTAAACACCCTGAAAGACCAGGCCACTTTTTACACTTCTGACCTACACTACTTTCACCGTTTATTGCTCGGTCATGCAACTTACCACCCAAATGAATTTTACCTCCTTTTCTTCTCACTAATAGAGCTTTCATTTGGTGGTATTTCATTGCTGCTGACATTTTTACTTTTTTTGTTATTAATCGAAATTTAACGTTTTTTTTGCAAAAAAATGACATTTTTCACTTTCAGTTGTAAAATTTTGCAAAAAAAAACGACATCCATATAGAAATTTTGCTCTAAATTTATAGTTCTACATGTCTTTGATAAAAAAAAAATGTTTGGGTAAAAAAAAAATGGTTTGGGTAAAAGTTATAGCGTTTACAAACTATGGTACAAAAATGTGAATTTCCGCTTTTTGAAGCAGCTCTGACTTTCTGAGCACCTGTCATGTTTCCTGAGGTTCTACAATGCCCAGACAGTACAAACACCCCACAAATGACCCCATTTCTGAAAGTACACACCCTAAGGTATTCGCTGATGGGCATAGTGAGTTCATAGAACTTTTTATTTTTTGTCACAAGTTAGCGGAAAATGATGATTTTTTTTTTTTTTTTTTTTTTTCCTTACAAAGTCTCATATTCCACTAACTTGTGACAAAAAATAAAAACTTCTATGAACTCACTATGCCCATCAGCGAATACCTTGGGGTCTCTTCTTTCCAAAATGGGGTCACTTGTGGGGTAGTTATACTGCCCTGGCATTCTAGGGGCCCAAATGTGTGGTAAGGAGTTTGAAATCAAATTCTGTAAAAAATGACCTGTGAAATCCGAAAGGTGCTCTTTGGAATATGGGCCCCTTTGCCCACCTAGGCTGCAAAAAAGTGTCACACATCTGGTATCTCCGTACTCAGGAGAAGGTGGGGAATGTGTTTTGGGGTGTCATTTTATATATACCCATGCTGGGTGAGAGAAATATCTTGGCAAAAGACAACTTTTCCCATTTTTTTATACAAAGTTGTCATTTGACCAAGATATTTATCTCACCCAGCATGGGTATATGTAAAAAGACACCCCAAAACACATTCCTCAACTTCTCCTGAGTACGGGGATACCAGATGTGTGACACTTTTTTGCAGCCTAGGTGGGCAAAGGGGCCCATATTCCAAAGAGCACCTTTCGGATTTCACTCCTCATTTTTTCCTGAATTTGATTTCAAACTCCTTACCACACATTTGGGCCCCTAGAATACCAGGGCAGTATAACTACCCCACAAGTGACCCCATTTTGGAAAGAAGACACCCCAAGGTATTCCGTGAGGGGCATGGCGAGTTCCTAGAATTTTTTATTTTTTGTCACAAGTTAGTGGAAAATGATGATTTTTTTTTTTTTTTTTTTTTTTCATACAAAGTCTCATATTCCACAAACTTGTGACAAAAAATAAAAACTTCCATGAACTCACTATGCCCATCAGCGAATACCTTGGGGTCTCTTCTTTCCAAAATGGGGTCACTTGTGGGGTAGTTATACTGCCCTGGCATTCTAGGGGCCCAAATGTGTGGTAAGTAGGTAAATGACCTGTGAAATCCGAAAGGTGCTCTTTGGAATGTGGGCCCCTTTGCCCACCTAGGCTGCAAAAAAGTGTCACACATCTGGTATCTCTGTATTCAGGAGAAGTTGAGGAATGTGTTTTGGGGTGTCTTTTTACATATACCCATGCTGGGTGAGATAAATATCTTGGTCAAATGCCAACTTTGTATAAAAAAATGGGAAAAGTTGTCTTTTGCCAAGATATTTCTCTTACCCAGCATGGGTATATGTAAAATGACACCCCAAAACACATTCCCCAACTTCTCCCGATTACGGAGATACCAGATGTGTGACACTTTTTTGCAGCCGAGGTGGGCAAAGGGGCCCATATTCAAAAGAGCACCTTTCGGATTTCACAGGTCATTTTTTACAGAATTTGATTTCAAACTCCTTACCACACATTTGGGCCCCTAGAATGCCAGGGCAGTATAACTACCCCACAAGTGACCCCATTTTGGAAAGAAGAGACCCCAAGGTATTCGCTGATGGGCAAAGTGAGTTCATGGAAGTTTTTATTTTTTGTCACAAGTTAGTGGAATATGAGACTTTGTATGAAAAAAAAAAAAAAAAAAAAAATAAGCATTTTCCACTAACTTGTGACAAAAAATAAAAAATTCTAGGAACTCGCCATGCCCCTCACGGAATACCTTGGGGTGTCTTCTTTCCAAAATGGGGTCACTTGTGGGGTAGTTATACTGCCCTGGCATTTTCCAGGGGCCCTAATGTGTGGTAAGTAGGTAAATGACCTGTGAAATCCTAAAGGTGCTCTTTGGAATATGGGCCCCTTTGCCCACCTAGGCTGCAAAAAAGTGTCACACATGTGGTATCGCCGTATTCAGGAGAAGTTGGGGAATGTGTTTTGGGGTGTCATTTTACATATACCCATGCTGGGTGAGAGAAATATCTTGGCAAAAGACAACTTTTCCCATTTTTTTATACAAAGTTGGCATTTGACCAAGATATTTCTCTCACCCAGCATGGGTATATGTAAAATGACACCCCAAAACACATTCCCCAACTTCTCCTGAGTACGGCGATACCAGATGTGTGACACTTTTTTGCAGCCTAGATGCGCAAAGGTGCCCAAATTCCTTTTAGGAGGGCATTTTTAGACATTTGGATACCAGACTTCTTCTCACGCTTTGGGGCCCCTAGAATGCCAGGGCAGTATAAATACCCCACATGTGACCCCATTTTGGAAAGAAGACACCCCAAGGTATTCAATGAGGGGCATGGCGAGTTCATAGAAATTTTTTTTTTTTTGGCACAAGTTAGCGGAAATTGATATTTTTAATTTTTTTCTCACAAAGTCTCCCGTTCCGCTAACTTGGGACAAAAATTTCAATCTTTCATGGACTCAATATGCCCCTCACGGAATACCTGGGGGTGTCTTCTTTCCGAAATGGGGTCACATGTGGGGTATTTATACTGCCCTGGCATTCTAGGGGCCCTAAAGCGTGAGAAGAAGTCTGGAATATAAATGTCTAAAAAATTTTACGCATTTGGATTCCGTGAGGGGTATGGTGAGTTCATGTGAGATTTTATTTTTTGACACAAGTTAGTGGAATATGAGACTTTGTAAGAAAAAAAAAAAAAAAATTCTGCTAACTTGGGCCAAAAAAATATCTGAATGGAGCCTTACAGAGGGGTGATCAATGACAGGGGGGGTGATCAATGACAGGGGGGGTGATCAATGACAGGGGGGTGATCAATGACAGGGGGGTGATCAGGGAGTCTATATGGGGTGATAACCACAGTCATTGATCACGCCCGTGTAAGGCTTCATTCAGACGTCCGGATGCGTTTTGCGGATCCGATCCATCTATCAGTGCATCCGTAAAAATCATGCGGACATCTGAATGGAGCTTTACAGGGGGGTAATCAATGACAGGGGGGTGATCAATGACAGGGGGGTGATCAGGGAGTCTATATGGGGTGATCACCACAGTCATTGATCATGCCCCTGTAAGGCTTCATTCAGACGTCCGGATGCGTTTTGCGGATCCGATCCATCTATCAGTGCATCCGTAAAAATCATGCGGACATCTGAATGGAGCTTTACAGGGGGGTAATCAATGACAGGGGGGTGATCAATGACAGGGGGGTGATCAGGGAGTCTATATGGGGTGATCACCACAGTCATTGATCATGCCCCTGTAAGGCTTCATTCAGACGTCCGGATGCGTTTTGCGGATCGGATCCATCTATCAGTGCATCCGTAAAAATCATGCGGACATCTGAATGGAGCTTTACAGGGGGGTAATCAATGACAGGGGGGTGATCACCACAGTCATTGATCATGCCCCTGTAAGGCTTCATTCAGACGACCGGATGCGTTTTGCGGATCCGATCCATGTATCAGTGCATCCGTAAAAATCATGCGGACATCTGAATGGAGCTTTACAGGGGGGTGATCAGGGAGTCTATATGGGGTGATCACCACAGTCATTGATCATGCCCCTGTAAGGCTTCATTCAGACGTCCGGATGCGTTTTGCGGATCCGATCCATCTATCAGTGCATCCGTAAAAATCATGCGGACATCTGAATGGAGCTTTACAGGGGGGTAATCAATGACAGGGGGGTAATCAATGACAGGGGGGTGATCAGGGAGTCTATATGGGGTGATCACCACAGTCATTGATCATGCCCCTGTAAGGCTTCATTCAGACGTCCGGATGCGTTTTGCGGATCCGATCCATCTATCAGTGCATCCGTAAAAATCATGCGGACATCTGAATGGAGCTTTACAGGGGGGTGATCAATGACAGGGGGGTGATCACCACAGTCATTGATCATGCCCCTGTAAGGCTTCATTCAGACGACCGGATGCGTTTTGCGGATCCGATCCATGTATCAGTGCATCCGTAAAAATCATGCGGACATCTGAATGGAGCTTTACAGGGGGGTAATCAATGACAGGGGGGTAATCAATGACAGGGGGGTGATCAGGGAGTCTATATGGGGTGATCACCACAGTCATTGATCATGCCCCTGTAAGGCTTCATTCAGACGTCCGGATGCGTTTTGCGGATCCGATCCATCTATCAGTGGATCCGTAAAAATCATGCGGACGTCTGAATGGAGCTTTACAGGGGGTTGATCAATGACAGGGGGGTAATCAATGACAGGGGGGTGATCAGGGAGTCTATATGGGGTGATCAGGGGTGATTAGGGGTGATCAGGGGCTAATAAGGGGTTAATAAGTGATGGGGGGGGGGTGTAGTGTAGTGTAGTGGTGCTTGGTGCTACTTTACTGAGCTACCTGTGTCCTCTGGTGGTCGATCCAAACAAAGGGGACCACCAGAGGACCAGGTAGCAGGTATATTAGACGCTGTTATCAAAACAGCGTCTAATATACCTGTTAGGGGTTAAAAAAAACACATCTCCAGCCTGCCAGCGAACGATCGCCGCTGGCAGGCTGGAGATCAACTCTCTTACCTTCCGTTCCTGTGAGCGCGCGCGCCTGTGTGCGCGCGTTCACAGGAAATCTCGCGTCTCGCGAGATGACGCGTATATGCGTGACTGTGCGCAGCGCTGCCACCTCCGGAACGCGATCCTGCGTTAGGCGGTCCGGAGGTGGTTAAAGGGAGTCTGTCATCAGCATTTCACTTTTTTAACCCTTCCCACAGCTCCCTAGCCTGCTTACAGTTAATAAAAACGTTACCTCTGGCATCAATCCTGGACTTATAGAAGCATCAAAAACGATCTTTATAAGATATGCAAATGAGGGCTCGCAAGTGCCCAGGGGCGGCGTTACTCTTTTAGGTGCCCTGCTTGCTCAGCCTTTTCATTGCGTCCCCCCGCCCCTTCCTACCCGCCACCTGCCCATCCTTTCCCTTTGACCGCCTATCTACCAACTTGTTATTCTGCCGATATCCCGCGCCTGCGCACTCATTTCTTTGGCCGGCGCATGCGCACTGCGATTCCCATTCCTTGTACGGCATCACAGTAATTAACCACCTCAGCCCCCAGTGCTTAAACACCCTGAAAGACCAGGCCACTTTTTACACTTCTGACCTACACTACTTTCACCGTTTATTGCTCGGTCATGCAACTTACCACCCAAATGAATTTTACCTCCTTTTCTTCTCACTAATAGAGCTTTCATTTGGTGGTATTTCATTGCTGCTGACATTTTTACTTTTTTTGTTATTAATCGAAATTTAACGATTTTTTTGCAAAAAAATGCCATTTTTCACTTTCAGTTGTAAAATTTTGCAAAAAAAACGAGATCCATGTAGAAATTTTGCTCTAAATTTATTGTTCTACATGTCTTTGATAAAAAAAAAATGTTTGGGTAAAAAAAAAATGCTTTGGGTAAAAGTTATAGCGTTTACAAACTATGGTACAAAAATGTGAATTTCCGCTTTTTGAAGCAGCTCTGACTTTCTGAGCACCTGTCATGTTTCCTGAGGTTCTACAATGGCCAGACAGTACAAACACCCCACAAATGACCCCATTTCGGAAAGTACACACCCTAAGGTATTCGCTGATGGGCATAGTGAGTTCATAGAACTTTTTATTTTTTGTCACAAGTTAGCGGAAAATGATGATTTTTTTTTCTTTTTTTTCTTACAAAGTCTCATATTCCACTAACTTGTGACAAAAAATAAAAACTTCTATGAACTCACTATGCCCATCACGAAATACCTTGGGGTCTCTTCTTTCCAAAATGGGGTCACTTGTGGGGTAGTTATACTGCCCTGGCATTTTAGGGGCCCTAAAGCGTGAGAAGTAGTTTGAAATCCAAATGTGTTAAAAATGCCCTGTGAAATCCTAAAGATGCTCTTTAGAATTTGGGCCCCTTTGCCCACCTAGGCTGCAAAAAAGTGTCACACATGTGGTATTGCCGTACTCAGGAGAAGTAGGGCAATGTGTTTTGGGGTGTATTTTTACATATACCCATGCTGGGTGAGATAAATATCTGTCAAATGACAACTTTGTATAAAGAAATGGGAAAAGTTGTCTTTTAGAGAGATATTTCTCTTACCCAGCATGGGTATATGTAAAAAGACACCCCAAAACACATTGCCCTACTTCTCCTGAGTACGGTGATACCACATGTGTGACACTTTTTTGCAGCCTAGGTGGGCAAAGGGGCCCAAATTCCTTTTAGGAGGGCATTTTTAGACATTTGGATTCCAGACTTCTTCTCACGCTTTAGGGCCCCTAAAATGCCAGGGCAGTATAAATACCCCACAAGTGACCCCATTTTGGAAAGAAGACACCCCAAGGTATTCCATGAGGAGCATGGCGAGTTAATATAAGATTTTTTTTTTTTGGGCACAAGTTAGCGGAAATTGTTTTTTTTTTTTTAGTTTTTTCTCACAAAGTCTCCCTTTCCGCTAACTTGGGACAAAAATGTCAATCTTTCATGGACTCAATATGCCCTCAGCGAATACCTTGGGGTGTCTTCTTTCCAAAATGGGGTCATTTGTGGGGTGTTTGTACTGACCTGGCATTTGAGGGTCTCCGCAATCCTTACATGTATGGCCAGCATTAGGAGTTTCTGCTATTCTCCTTATATTGAGCATACGGGTAATGAGATTTTTTTTTTCGTTCAGCCTCTGGGCTGAAAAAAAAAAAAATGAACGGCACAGATTTCTTCATTCGCATCGATCAATGTGGATGAAAAAATCTCTGCCAAAAAAAAAAAAGGAGGGGAAAGGCGTCTGCCAGGACATAGGAGCTCCGCCCAACATCCAAACCCACTCAGCTCGTATGCCCTGGCAAACCCGATTTCTCCATTCACATCAATCGATGTGGATGAATAAATCATTGCCGGAATTTTATTTTTATTTTTTATATACAAGTGTTTGCCAAAGCATATGAACACCTCCCCTCAGCTCATATGCCTCGGCAAACGTATCTTTTTTTACTGCAGAGGAGAAATCTCGTCTTGCAGCGCCGCAAACACCGACTTTTGTGTAATCTGACAGCAGCGCAATGCTTCTGTCAGAATGCACATCAGTGCTGCAGCTCGTTCATCGGTTGGTCCACCTAGAAGGTAAAAAAAGAAGAAGAAAAAAACAGGCCGCAACGCAATAAATTTATTAACATTAAGTTTATATAACATTTGAAAGGAACATTAACTTTTATAAACTTTATTTAAATTTTTGAACAGAACATGAACTTTTTTGCTTACCAGTGATTTTTTTTAATTTTTTTTAACCTTTATAGGACAAACCTCTTCTTCCCCATGGGACAATGTGCAAAGCGCAAATCGCCCACAGATGTGGCGAAGTACATTATGCACTTTGTCCCAGGTGAAAGGAGAGGTTTGCCGCAGCTGTGAGTGAAAGGGAGAAATAGCGGGTGTCACGCCTTATTCCACGCCTTATTGGGTTGAGGTACCAGTAACGACATTGGGGAAATGTCGCTCGTGTAGACGGCTCACTACACTGGTGGATGGGGCCACGGAACCTTCTGGATACAGGAGGTTCTCGATGATCTCTTCCTGGAATTTGAGGAAGGATCCTGTTCTCCCAGCCTTACTGTAGAGAACAAAACTATTGTACAGAGCCAATTGAATCAAATATACAGACACCTTCTTATACCAGCGTCTGGTGCGGCTGGAGACTAAATAAGGCGCCAACATCTGGTCATTGAAGTCCACCCCTTCCATGAGCAAATTATAGTCGTGGACCGAGAGGGGCTTTTCAATGACACTGGTTGCCCGTTCTATTTGTATTGTCGTGTCTGCGTGAATGGAGGAGAGCATGTAAACGTCACGCTTGTCTCTCCATTTCACCGCGAGCAGTTCTTCATTACACAAGGCAGCCCTCTCTTCCTTGCAAGACGGGTGGTAACGAGCCGTTGGGGGAAGCCCCGGCGATTAGGTCGCGCGGTGCCACAGCAGCCAATCTGTTCTAGGAACAAATGCCTGAAGAGGGGCACACTTGTATAGAAATTGTCCACATAAAGATGGTACCCCTTGCCAAATAAGGGTGACACCAAGTCCCAGACTGTCTCCCCACCGCTCCCCAGGTAGTCGGGGCAACCAACTGGCTCCAGGGTCTGATCTTTACCCTCATAGACACGAAATTTGTGCGTATAGCCTGTGGCCCTTTCACAGAGCTTATACAATTTGACCCCATACCGGGCGCGCTTGCTTGGGATGTATTGTTTGAAGCCAAGGCGCCCAGTAAAATGTATAAGGGACTCGTCTATGCAGATGTTTTGCTCAGGGGTAAACAAATCTGCAAATTTGGTGTTAAGGTGGTCTATGAGGGGCCGAATTTTGTGGAACCGGTCAAAAGCTGGGTGGCCTCTGGGACGAGAGGTGCTGTTGTCGCTAAAGTGCAGGAAACGCAGGATGGTCTCAAATCGTGTCCTGGACATGGCAGCAGAGAACATGGGCATGTGATGAATTGCGTTCGAGGACCAATATGACCGCAATTCATTCTTTTTTGTCAGGCCCATGTTGAGGAGAAGGCCCAGAAAAGTTTTAATTTCGGAAACTTGGACGGGTTTCCACCGGAAAGACTGGGCATAAAAGCTTCCCGGGTTGGCGGCTATAAATTGAGTGGCATACCGATTTGTTTCTGCCACGACTAAGTCCAAGAGCTCCGCAGTCAAGAACAGCTCAAAAAACCCCAGTGCCGATCCGATCTGAGCTGTCTGAACCCGAACTCCAGACTGGGCGGTGAAAGGGGGAAACTACTGGTGCGGCTGAAGTTGGGGGCTGCCAATCAGGGTTTGCCAGCACCTCAGGGACTCTAGGGGCTCTACGGGCCTGTCTGTTCGGTGGCTGCGACGGGGGAACTAATGCACGTGCCACCGTAACAGCTTCAACTGCCCTTCTGGTGCTTGCCACTTCACCATGTTGTACGGCAGTGCTGGTACTAGGTCCAGGATGGGCTGTGCTGCTGGTGTATGCCTCACCACGTAATCCGACAGCGCCAGCCCCACTCTGCTGCTCTTGAAGCGGATCCTGCGCAACCTGTGGTCTAGCAACACGGGGCCGGGTACGCCTGGTGGTATCAGGGACCTCAACCTCCTCGTCCGAACTTTGAGTCAGACTGCCACTGCTTTCTATAGGTTCGTATTCTGACCCGCTGGATTCGTCAGATGAGGGTTCCCATTCCTCATCCGACTGGGTCAGAATCCTGTAGGCCTCTCAGGGCTCCAGATGGCGACCAAAATGGTCGCCAATGCGACTTAGAATTTACAAATGGCGACAAGACTTTTTAGTCTTGTCGCCATTTGCGACTAGACTCGCCGCCGCAGCTCTGCTCAATACAGCGGCGGGCACAGGAGATGATCATTCTCAGCAGCGCAGGAGGAGTCTCTCCCTCCCCCTGTGCTGCTGCCGCCGCCTCCGCCAATAAGAAGAGACGGGAGGAGGAGGGGAGGGGCTGTGGCCACTGCGCTACCAATGAAGAAAACTGACCTGTAATACAAATACAGGAGGTGGGAGCCGGAATCAAATAGCCGGCACCCGACCTCTGTGACAGGGAGCTGCGATCAGCTGCAGTTGAGTTAACCCTTCAGGTGCGGTACCTGAGGGGTTAACTGCCGCTGATCGCAGCTCCCTGTCACAAAGGTCGGGTGCCGGCTATTTGATTCCAGCACCTGCCTCCTGTATTTGTATAAGAAACGTTGGTGGCACAGTGCCCCCCCCCCCCCCCCCCTCCCCAGTATAAGAAACATTGGTGGCTCGGTGGGAAGTGCCAATGAGGGTTAAAAAATAATAAAAAAATTAACTCACCTCCTCCAGTTGATCGCGTAGCTGCCGGTCTCCTGTTCTTTCTTCAGGACCTGTGGTGACGTCACTGAGCTCATCACATGGTCCATTACCATGGTAATGGATCATGTGATGAGCACTGTGATGTCACCACAGGTCCTGAAGAAAGAACAGGAGACAATCAATTGGAGGAGGTGAGTTAAATTTTTTTTTTTTTTTTTTTAACCCTCATTGGCACTGCCCACTGCGCCACCAATGTTTATTATATTGAGGGGGGGGGGCGCACTGCGCCACCAATGTTTATTATATTGGGGGGGGCGCACTGCGCCACCAATGTTTATTATACTGGGGTGCTGGGGGGGGGGGGGAGCGCACTGCGCCACCAATGTTTATTATATTGGGGGGGGCGCGCTGCGCCACCAATGTTTATTATATTGGGGGGGCGCACTGCGCCACCAATGTTTATTATATTGACCTTCTACTATGCATTCTGTATTCAGAATGCTATTATTTTCCCTTATAACCATGTTATAAGGGAAAATAATACAGTGAATAGACTTTCATCCTAGCAACCATGCGTGAAAATCGCACCGCATCCGCACTTGCTTGCGATTTTCACGCAGCCCCATTAACTTCTATGGGGCCTGCGTTGCATGAAAAACGCACAACATAGAGCATGCTGCGATTTTCACGCAACGCACAAGTGATGTGTGAAAATCACCGCTCATGTGCACAGCCGCATAGAAGTCAATGGGTCCGGATTTAGTGCGGGTGCATTCCGGTATTTTAAATGCATTCAGGCAAATCTTCAGTTTTTTTTGCCAGAGATAAGGGCTCTTTCACACCTGCGTTATTGTCTTCCGGCATAGAGTTCCGTCGTCGGGGCTCTATGCCGGAAGAATCCTGATCAGGATTATCCTAATGCATTCTGAATGGAGAGTAATCCGTTCAGGATGCATCAGGATGTCTTCAGTTCCGGTACGGAACGTTTGTTGGCCGGAGAAAATACCGCAGCATGCTGCGCTTTTTGCTCCGGCCAAAAATCCGGAACACTTGCCGCAAGGCCGGATCCGGAATTAATGCCCATTGAAAGGCATTGATCCGGATCCGGCCTTAAGCTAAACGTCGTTTCGGCGCATTGCCGGAGCCGACATTTAGCTTTTTCAGAGTGGTTACCATGGCTGCCGGGACGCTAAAGTCCTGACAGCCATGGTAAGTGTAGCGGGGGAGCAGTGTACTTACCGTCCGTGCGGCTCCCGGGGCGCTCCAGAGTGACGTCAGGGCGCCCCAAGCGCATGGATCACGTGATCGCATGGATCACGTCATCCATGCGCATGGGGCGCTCTGACGTCATTCTGGAGCGCCCCGGGAGCCGCACGGACTGTAAGTATACCGCTCCCCCGCTCCCCGCTCCTACTATGGCAACCAGGACTTTAATAGCGTCCTGGGTGCCATAGTAACACTGAAAGCATTTGGAAGACGGTTCCGTCTTCAAATGCTTTCAGTACACTTGCGTTTTTCCGGATCCGGCAGGCACCTCCGGCAACGGAAGTGCATGCCGGATCCCAACAACGCAAGTGTGAAAGAGGCCTAAAACCGTAACATGCTGCGGTTTTATCTTTTGCCTGATCAGTCAAAATGACTGAACTAAAGACATCCTGATGCATCCTGAACGGATTACTCTCCATTCAGAATGCATAGGGATATGCCTGATCAGTTCTTTTCTGGTATAGAGCCCCTAGGTTGGAACTCTATGCCGGAAACGAAAAACGCTAGTGTGAAAGTACCCTAAAATATTAAGTATAAATCCCCCCTTTCCCAATTTTACATATAAAATATATAAACAATAAATAAATAAATAAACATATTACATAGCGCTGTCCAAACTATAAAATTATTAAAAAATATCATTTTTGTCACCTTGTCACCCCAAAAAATAGCATAGGACTGTTCTATTATGGGCCGAATGTTTCATAAAATGCGAAATGCACGCAGCTTTTTTGGGTGTTTTTTTTTTTTTTTTTTTCGCGGTATTGAGTATCGCAATACTTTTTTATGGTGACACCGATCTGATCGGCGTAGTGTTGTCACGATACCAAAATTTTTATTCAGTTTCGATTTGGCGACTAAAAATTTTATTTGGCTCCTAAATTTTTCAGTTCAGGAGCCAATGGCTACTAGGTATTTTTTTTTAGTCTGGAGCACTGCCTCTTCAGAAGAATACCCCTTACTTGCCATTTGGTCAACTAAATTTAGGGGGTATTCCCTGAGACTACCCAAGAAAAAAAGCAAGCCTGTCTTACAAATGGGAGGCTAGCAAAGTACCGGAGGCCGCTGCGATTGATAAAAAAATATCAAAACTGATTTTTTTATCGCCGCAGCGCTTGTAAAGTGATTGTGCAGTGATAAAAAAAAATCTATCTTTTTTTTGTCACTGCGGCGGGGCGGGCGTGGGTGAACGCATGTGTGGGCGACCGATCAGGCCTGATCGGGCAAACACTGCGTTTTGGGTGGAGGGCGAACTAAGGTGACACTAATACTATTATAGATCAGTTCTGATCACTTACAGATACTATAAAAGTACCAATGCTGATTAGCGATACGCTAATCAGCGAATCAGTGACTGCGGTGGGCTGGGCGCTAACTAGGGATCGATCGATATTGAGTTTTTAGGGCCGATAATTTGTGAACTTTCAGGCCGATAGCCGATAATTTATACCGATATTCTGGGAATTTTCATTTTTGAAAAAAAAAAAATCCTACACAAATCTGCTGAAAATTAATATGTTTATTGTTAACGTGTATTTTTTTATTTTTTTTGTAAATCTTTCTTTTTTATTTATACTTATTATTATTATTATTATTATTATTATTTTTTACTAACTTTTAGCCCCCTTAGGGACTAGAACCCTTGTCCTATTCACCCTGATAGAAAATAGATGCCGATACCGATAACTGTCAAAATCCTGAATATCGGCCGATAATATCGGTAAAACCGATAATCGGTCGATCCCTAGCGCTAACCGACGCTAACTACCTAACAAAGGGGCCTAAACTATCCTAAACCTAACCGTCAATACTAGTGAAAAAAAAAAGTGACAGTTTACACTAATCACTTTTTTCCCTTTCACTAGGTGATTGACAGGGGTGATCTGGGGTGAAGTGTAGTGTTGGTGTCTACTCACAGTGATGTGTGCTCCTCTGCTGGGACCAACCGACGAAAAGGACCAGCAGAGGAGCATAGATGCCATTTAACACTTTATATTTATAAATATAATGTGTTAACTGGCTTGTGATTTGATTTTTTGAAAATCACCAGCCTGCCAGCGACGATCATTGGCTGGCAGGCTGGTGACGAAATACTCCTCTAACTTTTGCTGGCCCGCAATGCGCATGCGCAGGCCGGCTGTGAGTGTAATCTCGCATCCCGCTTTAAACAGCTGATAGGTGGTAGTTCAATTCATTAAAATAATAACCAGGCCTTAAAGGAGTAGTCCCATCTGAGACAGTGGGGGCATATCTCTAGGATATACCCCCATTTTCTGATAGGTGTGGGTCCCAACTCTGGGACCCACACCTACACAGAGAACGGAACTGGGAATGTGTTAGCCGGAGGACCAGCCACCATCGAGCACTCTCCCCATAGTAGTGAATGGGAGCGTACTGTGCTTCTGCAGCCAACGCTTCCATTCATCTTTATGGGTCCAACGGAAATAGCCGAGCCAGTGCTGTGCGCCCTCCACAACTTTTGGGTCTCTGTTCTCGGTGTAGGTACGGGTCCCATAAGTGGGACCCCCACCTATCAGACAATGGGGGCATATGCTAGCGATATGCCCCTATTGTCTGAGATGGGAAAACCCCTTAGGCTATGAACACAGTCATTGCATTTTGGGATTTAAAAAAAAATATATATATATATATTTTTTTTTTCCAGTCAGTCCTATAGAGGACCCCAGGACTGTCTGTTCAGTAAGCATGGTGTTAGGGATTGACCGATTATCGGTTTTACCGATATTATTGGCCGATATTCAGGATTTTGAACGTTATCGGGATCTATTTTGCCGATATACCAATAACTTATTGGGAACAAGGATCGCGCTGCTGACAGCGCTCTCTCCGTGTTCCCTCAGCAGCACAGGGGAGAAGGAAGCAGTGTCTCCCTCCCCCTGTGCTGCTGCTCCCGCTGCCACCACTGAGAGGAGGGGCTGTGGCCACTGGGCCACCAATGAAGATAACTCTCTCATTAATTCATATACAGGAGGCGGGAGCTGGCTGCAGAATCACATAGTTGGCTCCCGACCTCTATGGTAGCTGCGATCCGCTGTAGTTAACCCCTCAGGTGCCGCGGATCGCAGCTACCGCTCATACAGGTCGGGAGCCGGCTATGTGATTCTGCAGCCAGCTCCCGCCTCCTGTATATGAATTAATGAGAGACTTATCTTCATTGGTGGCGCAGTGTGCTCCCAACCCAAGTATTAGACATTGGTGGCCCAGTGCGCCCCCCCCCCCCCCCCCCAAGTATTATTATTATTGGTGGCAGTGGTCCTCTCTGCTCCTTCTCATTGCATTGGTGGCAGTTCTGATCGGAGCCCCAGCAGTGTAGGCCTGGGGCTCCGATCGGTTACCATGGCAGCCAGGACGCTACTGAAGCCCTGGCTGCCATGGTAAGCTCCATGCTGCTGTGTGCACTATGCACAGAGCAGCAGGCACAGTGTGAGGTCCTATTCACCCTAATAGAGATCTATCAGGGTGAATAGGACAAGGGTTCTAGTCCCTAAGGGGGCTAATAGTTAGTTAAAAAAAAAAAAACACACACCAAAATATTAATTATAAATGAAAAACAAAGATTTACAAAAAAATAACTACACGTTAACAATAAACATTCATTTTCAGCAGATTTGAGTAGGAATTTTTTATTTTTCAAAAATAAAAATTCACAGAATATCGGTATAAATTATCAGCTATCGGCCGGAAAGTTCACAGATTATCGGTATCGGCCCTAAAAAAAATCAATATCGGTCGATCCCTAGTGTTAGGGCACACTAGTGTTAACCGGGGCTGTGTCCTAGTGACACAGAGCATAATGTATTAGCATACTGGAGTAATTTAACATAAAAAATAAAATAAAAAAATCACTGAAAAAAGATACAAAACATCCTGCATTATATGATGGTAATAAATATGCGGATGTACATGGCTACATTTATAAAGTTACGGAAAATAATGCACTATAGCAGTAGATGCAAACATATGGACTAAGCCCTCACTCTAATAATAAAATCTGAGACTTTCCGCCAATATATTTTGATCAAAACACATCTGTACCCTCCTACCCAGCGCCACGGTGGTCTCAGTCAGTCAGGCAGGTCCTGCTCTAAACCTCCCTATGTCCTTATGCATTTATATTTAGGAGCGCAGACCCCGCACCTTTCTTTCCCATTCTGACCTTCAGTTTGGAGTTCAGGAGATTGTCTTGACCAGGACCACACCCCTAAATGCATTGAAGCAACTGCCATGTGATTGGTTGACTAGATAATTGCATTAATGAGAAATAGAACAGGTGTTCCTAATAATTCTTTAGGTGAGTGTATATGTACTTATGCTGAAATTAACACAGTATGCTGTTAGGTAAGCATTAGATAACCCAGTTGCATGTTTGTGCCTCTATGATTTTGTAGCTCTACTAACTCAAGGTTCAGATTATCTTCCAGCATCTCACTGTTTATTGCAGACTGGCAGGTTAAACCTCTGGCATCATCGTCACCGGTGACTCCTCCGACTGACGTACATTATCTTATTTAGGTTTCATTTCTGACTCCCTTGATGTAGCTATCTCAATAACCTCCATAAAACGTAGACCCTGGGGAATTTCCTATCGTAATCTGACTGCATTATACCTAATTTTACACTTATGTACCTTCAGTCAAGACTCCCTAAAAGGTTAACCCTTTCTGGCTAACCCTTATAGATCCAAGGGAAGGAATTTCACATTGGTTGGATTCTGCTTTTGATGTCTGTTAAGTCTGGGGCACATTAAGAGCTTTCCTGTAAGGCTGTGTGTCCTCTACTGTATCATATATCAAACGTAAGTCCGCCAGAGATGAGGAGGATTAAGAATCTCAAGTGATGAGTTTAGAACAAATTCTAGTCCCTCTGACGTTCTTGGGTGTGACAGGCTGGACGCCATGTATGAAGGCACCCTAAAGCTAAACCCTAAAGACTCGGTCTAGGGCAAAGAATTGGCACTGGTCATTTTATATGTTCTTCCCCACTGATTAAGGCCTTTTTCACACTACCGTATGGCTATTTTGGTGTTTTGCGGTCTGTCTTTCTTGGATCCGTTGTTCTGTTTTTTTGTTTCTGTTGTGTTTCCGTCTCCGTTCCGTTTTTCCACATGGCATATACAGTAATTACATAGAAAAAATTGGGCTGGGCATAACATTTTCAATAGATGGTTCCGCAAAAACGGAACGGATACGGAAGACATACGGATGCATTTCCGTATGTGTTCAGTTTTTTTAGCGGACCCATTGACTTGAATGGAGCCAAGGAACGTGATCTGCGGGCAATAATAGGACATGTTCTATTTTTCAACGGAACGGAAATATACGGAAACGGAATGCATACGTATATTTAATGGTTCCGTCTACGGACCGCCAAAAACGGCCCGCAAAACGGAAAAAAAAAAAACTGTAGTGTGAAAGAGGCCTAAAGGAAATAAAACCACAGAGAAACCATAGGCCTCTATGCAAATGGAAAGATTATACTTATGCATGAGCTGTGATTACTCTGACAGCTCAATCTTATTGTGCTGGAGTAAGTCTGCCCTTATGCTTTCTGCCCCCCCCCCCCCCCTCCCAAATTATCTGTAGTTGACAGTTTCCAAATTTTAGGTATTCATATAGAAACATCCCTTTTAAAGTAAACCAGTCACCTCATTTGTTGACATGTCTGTTTTAGCACATTCCCCAAGAAATAACAACTCTGGATAATCTTTTCTTATAACTTAGCATTGTGCTATTCCTCTGTTATGCCTCATAGAAATTGGTAACTTGGTAGCTGTTTTACCATTCTTCTTGTCGAAGGGGTGTGTCTCTACACAGTCTGATACCGTCACCCCCAGCTGTCAGTTTATTAATACATTTCTGGAAGGAATAACAGGAGCAGCACAGAGTTAGTGATGTTCATGTCTCGTTTTTCCGTCACGTCAAGCATTAATGTTTGAATGCCGTAAAAAACAAATATTAAAACGTATTGCATGTGAGGCATCTATTTATATATTTTGAGACAATGAGGGGTTGTGTCTGGCAAGGCAGGTATTTTCCTCCCAGCATGTGCAGCTGGGCTGATTTCCAGCCAGGTGAGGTCAAATACCGGACTGGAGTTTAAGTGGTTTTGTCAGCACCTGGCTGTCCTTAAAAAGGCAGCTGGGGTCAGCAGAGTGGTCTCTGTTTTTGGGATCTGAGGCTTTGTGCCGTGCTGGAGGGCTGAGAGCCGCACGCTGGGGAAACAGGCCCCCTAAAGCCTGCTGTGGACTACTGGAGGCAGAACTGCCAGCAAGGTGACTTGTGTTATATGAACTTTCCATTGTGTGTGAATTAACACCAAGACTGCAAAGTTACGTGCTGTTTTGTGAAATTGCCTCAAGTGTGAATAAACACTGACATTTTGAGTTAAGAACTTGTATTTTGCCTCTGTTCTACGCCCGCTTACTCTACCAGAGCGAAACCCCACAATTGGTGGAGGATACGGGCAAGATCATTGAGGCTGGCGTGAACACCGATATTTTTGGTTTCTGCATTTTTCAGGCAAGGTTGTATGTCGTACATTAAACCAGCACTGGATCGGCCAGGTGTCTCCTGGCAACGCCCTAGAAATGGTGGACCTGGTGGAGCGCTACAAGTCTACTAAGAGTGTTACAGGGGGTTCTTTTGGGAGGGGGCAGTCAAATCCGTAAATCTCCATCCCAGACTCGGCGACTTGTACCAACAAAATCCACCTGGGGTGTACCCTCTACGGACCTGGCTCCGATAGTCTGCTGGCGGTGTTAGCAGTCGGGCCATGTAAGAGCTGACTGTCCCCATCAGGTGGAACCCATGGATATTCACTATGGCTACCGTCAGTCGCTATATGCCAGGGAGCTGTGTGCAGCAGGTACCCCAAAAACTCTAAACCACCTGTGCTATGTGGAGGTAGGAGACACTCCAGCGGAGGCTCTGCTGGACTCAGGGAGTCTGGTGTCCCTAGTAAGGGCTCCCCTGTTACGTCAGCGGAGGATACTGGCCCGAAAGCCAGGGTCATGTGCATCCATGCAGACTTAAAAGACTATTCCACCGCCCTGGTGTCTCTAACCACAGGGGCTGGCAGATGGACTCACGAAGTGGCAGTTGCCCCAAATTTAAACTACGAACTTATAATAGGGAGAGACTTCCCGGCACTGTGGCCTGCTAGGAGAGTGACTGATACCTATGAGACAGGAGTAACCCTAGCAGAGTGGCCCGGTTTAGGGGGGAGACCAGAACCCTGGGAACCTGAGACCGAAGGGCCAGTGGTAGGGGTGACTGCTACTTCGGTGGAAGAGGAGGAGACAACCCCGCTAAGTGTGATGGTGGGAGATGTGGAGGACTTGCCGCCGGGTCCTGAATTGGCAGACCTCAATGTCTCAGGGAATAATTTTGGTACCGCCCAACGTCTGGTCCCAACCCTATCCCGCGCCTGGGAAAATGTGTTAATAGTAGATGGTGAACCGCAACAACCTGGTGCAGAGTCAGTGTTTCCCCGTTTTGTGGTTCATCAGGATATTTTGTATCGGGTAAACTAACTATGGGGTGAGCCTATTGAACAGTTGGTGGTCCCCAAGGCATATCACAAACTTGTGTTAGATCTAGCCCACCAACACGTTCTCGGGGGTCACCTGGGGCTGCAGAAAACTCAGGATCGTATTCTACAGCGGTTTTACTGGCCCAGCATATTCAAAGAAGTGGAAGAGTTTTGTAAGTCTTGCCCGACCTGCCAGATAACTAGCCCCCAGCCACATTTCCGTAGTCCCCTAGTACCTCTCCCGATTATCGAAGTACCGTTAAACCGAATAGCTATAGACCTCATAGGCCCAGTACCGAAGTCCACCAGAGTGCATCAACACATCTTAGTCATTCTAGCCTACGCCACTCGGTACCCGGAGGCGGTGCCACTGCGACATACCTCAGCCAAACTCATAGCTAAGGAGTTACTGGAGATGTTATCCCGAGTAGGACTACCTAAAGAGGTTCTGACCGACCAAGGGACCCCTTTTATATCCAAGGTGATGAGGGAACTCTGTAAGTTGCTGCACAAAAACAACTACGGACATCCGTTTACCATCCGCAAATGGGCGGTCTTGTAGAACGGTTTAACCAAACATTAAAAAATATGTTGAAAAAGGTAGTGTCTAAAGATGGGAAGGACTGGGACCTCTTTCTGCCCTATCTCATGTTCGCAGTGCGAGAGCTACCCCAGGTCTCTACTGGGTTCTCGCCCTTCGAACTGCTATATATGGCAGACACCCTCGCTGTCTCTTGGATGTGGCCAAAGAGGTGTGGGAACAGCCCACTCCACATAAGTGTCATTGAGTACGTTACCCAGATGCAAGATCGGATAGAGACGGTGTTGCCTCTTGTTAGGGAGCATATGGAGGCAGCTTAGCAAGCCCAGAGTCGGGCCTTTAATCGTCAGGCTCGGGTCCGGATCTTTAAACCGGGTGATCGGGTTTTAGTTCTGGTGCCGACCGTGGACAGTATGTTCCTGGCTAGGTGGCAGGGGCCCTACGAGGTACTCAAGAAAATTGGGGATGTAAACTACAAGGTACACCAGCCAGGACGGCAAAAGCCGGAGCAGGTTTACCATGTGAATTTACTCAAACCGTGGAAAGATAGGGAAACCTGTATAGAAGACAGCCCGCGGCCGGGTTTTCTAGGAGAAGAGGTACCGGCCCCTCCGTCTGATGCAAGAGAGGCGGCTGCCACAGTAAAAATTGCTGACAGACTCAGGAGGCCAGGGAGTTCGTTAGTCGGAACATGGATGTGTTCTCTGACCTCCCTGGACGCACTTCCATAATCCAGCATGACATTGTCACTAAACTTCAGGCAAAAGTCAGATTAAAACCATATCGGGTGCCTGAGGCTCGGCGACAAGCCATATCGGAGGAGGTGCAGCTAATGTTGCAGCTAGATGTCCTTGAGGAGTGAAAAAGTGAGTGGGCCAGTCCTACAGTATTGATACCTAAGCCGGACGGGACGTTGCAGTTTTGTAACATCTTTAAAAAACTTAACGAGTTTTCCAAATTCAATGCGTATCCCATGCCCCAGGTGGATGAGGTTAGGACAAGCCCGATATTATTCTGTTTTGGACCTCACGAAAGGGTGCTGGCAGGTGCCCTTAATGGAGGCTGCCAAAGAGAAAACTGCCTTCATCATGCCTGAGGGGCTGTATCAATATAAGGTCGTACCCTTTGTTCTGCATGGCGTCCCCACCACTTTTCAGCGACTAATGGACATTGTGCTTCGTCCACATCGTCGGTACGCTTCGGCTTACCTGGACGATATTGTCATCCACAGTACCGACTGGGAAAGTCACCTCCCCAAAGTGCAGGCTGTAGTGGACTCCCTTCGGAAAGCTGGCTTAACCGATAACCCAAAAAAATGTGCGATAGGCTTAGAAGAGACTAAGTACCTGGGGTATGTCTTTGGGCGCAGATTCATCAAACCCCAGGTGAACAAAATAGAGGCGATACAGAATTGGCCCTGACCTGTCACCACTAGGCAAATAGTCATTCCTGGGAATGGTGGGCTATTACATGAGGTTTGTTCCCCACTTTGCTACTCTAGGCGTGCCCTTGACAGGGCTCTTGAAGGGACGAAAATCAGTGATGGTTCGCTGGGATGAATGGGCGGAAGAGGCTTTTGCCGCATTAAAGTCGGCCCTGTGTGGGTCACCGGTTTTGGTGACTCCCGACTTCAAGAGGGAGTTCGTGGTACAAACAGATGCCTCCGAAGTAGGCCTCGGTGCTGTGCTGTCTCACGAAATCAACGGGGAGGAGCATCCCGTTGTCTTCCTAAGCCGCAAGCTCGCCCCAGCTGTACAGTACAGTATAGTGGAGAGAGAGTGTCTATCAAGTGGACACTCGAGTCTCTCCGATACTATTTGTTGGGGAGAAAGTTCCGCCTGGTGACCGACCACTCCCCTCTCAAGTGGATGAGCCAGGCCAAAGACAGGAATGCCCGGGTCACCAGATGGTTTATGTCTTTGCAGAACTTTAAAGGGCTTCTGTCACCCCACTAAAGTCTGTTTTTTTTTTTTTTGGCTAGTTAAATTACTTATACTGCGATATATGAAAATATAATGGTCTTACTTACTTTGATTCAGCAGTTTCTTCTAAAAACGAAGTTTTATAATATGTAAATTAGGTCTCTACCAGCAAGTAGGGCGGCTACTTGCTGGTAGCAGCCGCAGAAAACCGCCCCCTCGTCGTGTTGATTGACAGGGCCAGCCGGGATCTCCTCCTCCGGCCAGCCCTGTCGGCATTTCAAAAATCGCGCGCCTGTGTTCATTCGGCGCAGGCGCTCTGAGATGAGGAGGCTCGCCTCCTCAGAACTCCCTCAGTGCGCCTGCGCCGATGACATCACCGAAATAGAAGACGTCATCGGCGCAGGCGCACTGAGGGAGTGCTGAGTAGGCGAGCCTCCTCATCTCAGAGCGCCTGCGCCGAATGAACACAGGCGCACGATTTTTGAAATGCCGACAGGGCTGGCCGGAGGAGGAGATCCCGGCTGGCCCTGTCAATCAACACGACGAGGGGGCAGTTTTCTGCAGCTGCTACCAACAAGTAGCCACCCTACTTGCTGGTAGAGACCTAATTTACATATTATAAAACTTTGTTTTTAGAAGAAACTGCTGAATCAAAGTAAGTAAGACCATTATATTTTCATATATCGCAATATAAGTAATTTAACTAGCCCAAAAAAAAACAACTTTAGTGGGCTGACGGAAGCCCTTTAAGTTCTCGTAGAACACAGAGCAGGCCGGTTGCAGGGAAACGCTGATGCCCTGTCCGAGGTGCAATGTCTGGCATGTGTCCACCCCCTCAGGGTTGAACAAAGCAGTGGGATATGTGACACAGTGAGGGGTTGTGTCTGGCAAGGCAGGTATTTTTCCTCCCAGCATGTGCGGCTGGGCTGGTTTCCAGCCAGGTGAGGTCAAATACCGGACCGGAGTTTAAATGCCGGTCTGGGTTTTGGCAGCACCTGGCTGTCCTTAAATAGGCAGCTGGGCTCAGCAGAGATGTCTCTGTTTTGGGGATCTGAGGCTTTGTGCCATGCTGGAGGGCTGAGAGCCGCACGCTGGGGAAAAAGACCCCCTAAAGCCTGCTGTGCACTACTGGAGGCAGAACTGCCAGCAAGGTGACTTGTGTTATATGAATTTTCCATTGTGTGGAAGACTGCAAAGCTACATGCTGTTTTGTGCAATTGCCTCAAGTGTGAATAAACACACTTTTTGAGTAATGAACTTGTATTTTGCCTCTGTTCTGCGCCTGCTTATCTTATCTACCAGAGCGAAACCCCACAATATATTTAGAAGGATGTATATATGTGTGTGTGTGTGTGTGTGTGTGTATGTTCCACGATCACTCAAAAACGCAACCATCGATTTGAATGAAACTTGATATACATCCCTTGCTACCTGGAAAGAAATCTTGTGGGGGTCACAGCTCTCTAGGGCGCACCGTTCCTGAGATATTTAAAAAAAAAAAGACCTGCATTAGCCAATACAAGAATGCAAGTCTTTCTCTTCATATCCCAACTGCCATACACACGGTCACATGTCCCTTATCATCCGATAGAAGCTCGCAGGCCCTTAGTCTCCACATACACAGTTTTACTCCAGGTTTCCATAACAACCCAGCCATTTTTCTTCACTGCTGTAGGTCAGCTTTAGGCTAGGGCTGCACGACACTGCTACATGTGTTGCGTGACAATTTTTCTAATAATAATCTATGGTGTTGCATTGCGACATACTGCGATGCAACAGTTGCAGAAAAATCTATCTTGGATGGATTTTTTTGCAACTGTCGTGTCGCAGTCGCAGCCTGTCACATGTCGCAGTGCGACACCATAGACTATCATTATAAAAATTGTTGAAACAAAATGTTGCGTGACACATATTGTCGTGTAGCCCTAGCATTACATTTTTTTGAGAAAGGCGCGGCACTCTAGTTTTCTGTGTGATCTCCCGGCCAGACAAAGTTGAGTAAATATGACAATTGCACTCCAATTTCAATGCAGAAAGGTAGTTCTTTTATTAGAATAGGCAACTTCACAATACGGTGTGACGTTTCGGTCCAAACATGACCTTTATCAAACACTGTGAGAAAAGGTAGCATATATAGAAATAAGATACATGTGGACTGAGAAATGCATATAGTAATAATATAGAGATGATATTAATATCTCATAGGTCACACTATCATACAACTTGGAATAACAATGGTTCTTAGACACTTCATATATGGTATAAAAAATGGTCACATGGTCTATGATATCCTAGCGAGCGCAATGTAGAAAACAAATAGCGTGGGATCTGCCAGGGGTCCCTGCAGGCGACAAAGCGGCACATACAGATTTTCATGACATATAGACAAATAGCAAACGGATACGGAGCTGTAGGAAATTAAGGAAAATGTACTCTTTATGATTTTACTACAGCTTGAAATAGTATTCTAGGTGGGAAAAAAAAAAGGTAGTTCAAGGACCGGGTGCCCGCTTCACTTACCAGGTTGCCCGGTGGAGAAGCGGATAGTAAGCAGAAAAGATAGGTGGAAAACTTCACCCCAGAAAAGCTGCTGTTGAACTAAAGGGATGCTGGGTTTAAAAAGAGTAGTGTGTACGGGCCAGGACAGGGAGACATCGGTGCCAGTGTGCGTTCAATGTGTTTTGGGGTGTCTTTTTACATATACCCATGCTGGGTGAGATAAATATCTCTGTAAAAGACAACTTTTCCCATTTTTTTTATACAAAGTTGTCATTTTACAGAGATATTTCTCTTACCCAGCATGGGTATATGTAAAAAGACACCTAGGCTGCAAAAAAGGCACACATGTGGTATCGCCGTACTCAGGAGAAGTAGGGCAATGTGTTTTGGGGTGTATTTTTACATATACCCATACTGTGTGTGAGAAATATCTCTGTAAATGACAACTTTTGAATTTTTTTATACAAAGTTGTCAATTTACAGAGATATTTCTCTCACCCAGCATGGGTATATGTAAAAAGACACCCCAAAACACATTGCCCTACTTCTCCTGAGTACGGCGATACCACATGTGTGCCTTTTTTGCAGCCTAGGTGTCTTTTTACATATACCCATGCTGGGTGAGAGAAATATCTCTGTAAAATGACAACTTTGTATAAAAAAATGGGAAAAGTTGTCTTTTACAGAGATATTTATCTCACCCAGCATGGGTATGAGATAAATATTTCTGTAAAAGACAACTTTTCCCATTTTTTTTATACAAAGTTGTCATTTTACAGAGATATTTCTCTCACCCAGCATGGGTATATGTAAAAAGACACCTAGGCTGCAAAAAAGGCACACATGTGGTATCGCCGTACTCAGGAGAAGTAGGGCAATGTGTTTTGGGGTGTCTTTTTACATATACCCATGCTGGGTGAGAGAAATATCTCTGTAAATTGACAACTTTGTATAAAAAAATTCAAAAGTTGTCATTTACAGAGATATTTCTCAAACACAGTATGGGTATATGTAAAAATACACCCCAAAACACATTGCCCTACTTCTCCTGAGTACGGCGATACCACATGTGTGACACTTTTTTTTGCAGCCTAGGTGCGCAAAGGGGCCCAAATTCCAATGAGAATCTTTACAATTTCACAGGGCATTTTTTACGCATTTGGATTCCAAACTACTTCTCACGCTTTAGGTCCCCTAAAATGCCAGGGCAGTATAAATACCCCACAAGTGACCCCATTTTGGAAAGAAGACACCCCAAGGTATTCCGTGAGGGGCATGGCGAGTTCCTAGAATATATTTTTTTGGGCACAAGTTAGCGGAAAATTATATATATATATATATATTTTTTTTTCTTACAAAGTCTCATATTCCACTAACTTGTGACAAAAAATAAAATTTTACATGAACTCGCCATGCCCCTCACGAAATTCCTTGGGGTGTCTTCTTTCCAAAATGGGGTCACATGTGGGGTATTTATACTGCCCTGGTATTTTAGGGGCCCTAAAGCATGAGAAGTCTGGAATATAAATGTCAAAATTTTTTTACGCATTTGGATTCCGTGAGGGGTATGGTGAGTTCATGTGAGATTTAATTTTTTGTCACAAGTTAGTGGAATATGAGACTTTGTAAGAAAAAAAAAATATCAATTTCCGCTAACTTGTGCCAAAAAAAACTCGCCATGCCTCTCAAAAGTGATCTTTATAGCGCCACAGCGATTTTGCGGTGTTTTTGCAGTGATCAGAAAAAAAAAATTTCGGTCACTGCGGTGGGGTGAACTGAACGCAAGTGTGCGCACAAGATCAGGCGAACACTGCGTTTTTTGTAGAGCCTATAGAACATGTCCTAGTTTTGCGGATCCGCGGTGTCCGTGTTTTGCGGGGGGTGATCACCCCATATAGACTCCCTGATCACCCCCCTGTAAGGCTCCATTCAGACGTCTAATATACCTTTTTGGGGTTAAAAAAATCTGATCTACAGCCTGCCAGCGAATGATCGCCGCTGGCAGGCTGTAGATCCACTCGTTTACCTCCCGATCCTGTGAACGCGCGCTCCTGTGTGCGCGCGTTCACAGGAAATCTTGCGTCTCGCGAGATGACGTGCCAAAGCGTCAAAGGAGGAACAAATCGACCGCCTCCGAAACGCAATCCTGCGTTAGGCGATCCGGAGGTGGTTAAATGAAGACTCCGAGTTCTTTGAGTGACAGGGCCAGGAGTCTGAATTCTACGGTGGATGTGCAGTATAGAACCAATCCAGGAGAATAAAATGCTGAGGCACCTGGGTGTAACTATGTCCTGAGTACTGAAGAGGGGTGTAAATGGGTGTGCTGGCTGTGTAATACAGCTGACACAACGACCAGAATTGGAGATAACTTAGATTCGGTCATTAAAGAGGACCTTTCATGGGTCCAAACATTATAAACTAAGTATCAGGATATGTGGGGCATAGTGCAGGGATCTATAACTGCACTTACTATTTTTTCTGGGCGCCACTCCGTTCGCCCGATGGGGCCCCCGTTGTATTCTCCCGCCTAATTTTAGCATGTGTACAGGGAGGAGGAGACTACCCTGTTTCTCCTTCAGGGAGAAAAAAAACTCATCTTCTCCCTGGCTGTGACGCTCTCCGCTGTCATTGGACAGCGCTACAGCCAGGGAGGAGGAGACACCCTCGGAGAAAGACCCAGTCTCCTCCTCATTGTTCCGATGCTAAAATTAGCATATCAGGTGGGAGAATACAATGGGTGAACGGACTGGCGCCCAGAAAAAATAGTAAGTGCAGTTAGATCCCTGCACTATGCCCTACGTATCCTGATACTTAGTTTATAATGTTTGGACCCATGAAAGGTCCTCTTTAGGCTACATTCACACGTCCGTGGTGTGTTGCGGACCCGCAAATTGCGGGTCCGCAACACACCAGCCCGTCACCCCCATAGAAATGCCTATTCTTGTCCGCAAGCTGCGGACAAGAATAGGACATGCTCTATCTTTTTGCGGAGCTGCGGACCCAAAATCAGGGCCGCGCTCCGCAATTGCGGCTGCAGACAGCACACTGTGTGCTGTCCGCATCCATTACGTCCCCATAGAGAATGAATGGGTCCGCACCCGTTCCGCAAAATTGCGGAACGGATGCGGACACATTTTGCGGACGTGTGAATGGAGCCTTAGTCCTATTGCACACGACCGTATGGCTTTTTCAGTGTTTTGCGGTCCGTTTTTCACGGATCCGTTGTTCCGTTTTTTGTTTCCGTTTCTGTTCCGTTTTTTCCGTTCCGTTTTTCCGTATGGCATATACAGTATACAGTAATTACATAGATAAAATTGGGCTGGGCATAACATTTTCAATAGATGGTTCTGCAAAAAACGGAACAGAAATGGAAGACATACGGATGCATTTCCGTATGTGTTCCGTTTTTTTGCGGACGCATTGACTTGAATGGAGCCAAGGAACGTGATTTACGTGGCAATAATAGGACATGTTCTATGTTAGAACGGAAATACGGAAACGGAATGCATACGGAGTACATTCCGTTTTTTTTTTGCGGAACCATTGAAATGAATGGTTCCGTATACGGACCGTATACAGAACGCAAAAAACGGCCAGTAAACGGGAAAAAAAAAACGGCCTTGTGCAGGAGGCCTTAATGACCGGAATCTAAGTGATCTCCAATTCTGGTCTTTGTGTCTGGGTGTCAGCTGTATTACACAGCCAGCACACCCATTTATAATGTCTGAACCCATGAAAGATCCTCTTTACACCCCTCATATGCCAAGATCAATCGCATCCACTGCGTCTGAGGAGTTAGAATAAGAGGCTTCCCTCCTTTGTCCATTTGGGATCCCCACGGTGAGATTGCAGGGTTCTGATCAGTTACTATGGCAGCCTGGGACCTAGGAAATGCTCCCAAGCCTACCATAGCAAACTGCCTGTTAAGCCCTTCCTGCGGCATGGCCTAATAGGAAGCCTGTCCAAATTCCCTAGACTGCAATAGTATCAGAAGATCACATACTGAAGTCGTTTAAGGGCACTAAAAATGACAATAAAAAAAACTTAAGGATAACTGGCATATTTTCATAAAAAAAAAATATTTTAGCATATGTTACTGCAGCAGCAGCATTATGCATAAAGCAATCTTTAGTTTCTTCACTTACCACTGTTTTCCTTGAGTTTTCCCCTTAGTTACGGCTGTTTTGAATCCTACATTATGAGAATCTTCTCAAGATGGCTCCTCTGCCAGTTCTCTGAGGCCAAAACTGCATTCCCTCAGGTCACATACACACTTGCTGTAGCCAGCAACTTCCTGCCAGCCAATCAGATTGGATTACTGAGAGGCACGCTTCCTTCACTCTGAAGCCTAATGCAGGCACGAAGTGTGAGGGACCGCCCCTCTGTCTTCCTAGCCAGGAGACAGATAAACCATAGTAATGGTCTTCTAAGGGAGCAGTGGAAAGTGATAGGAGATATTAACCCCTTAAGGACTCAGCCCTATTTCACCTTAAGGACTTGGCCATTTTCTGACCAGTCTCACTTTAAGTGCTCATAACTTTAAAACGCTTTGACTTATCCAGGCCATTCTGAGATAGTTTTTTTCGTCACATATTGTACTTCATGACACTGGTAAAATGAAGTAAAAGAAAAATCATTTTTATTTATAAAAAAATACAAAATTTACAATTTTTTTTTTAAAAATTCAAATTTCCAAGTTTAAATTTCTCTACTTCTATAATACATAGTAATACCTCCAAAATTAGTTATTACTTTACATTCCCCATATGTCTACTTTATGTTTGGATCATTTTGGGAATGATATTTTATTTTTTGGGGATGTTACAAGGCTTAGAAGTTTAGAAGCAAATTTTTTTTTAGGGACCAGTTCAGGTCTGAAGTCACTTTGCGAGGCCTACATAATAGAAACCACCCAAAAATGACCCCATTCTATAAACTACACCCCTCAAGGTATTCAAAAATGATTTTACAAACGTCGTTAACCCTTTAGGTGTTCCACAAGAGTTATTGGCAAATGGAGATAAAGTTTCAGAATTTCAATTTTTTGGCAAAATTTCCATTTTAATCCATTTTTCCCAGTAACAAAGCAAGGGTTAACAGCCAAACCAAACTCAATATTTATGGCCCTGATTCTGTAGTTTACACAAACACCCCATATGTGGTCATAAAACAGCTGTACGGGCACACGGCAGGGCGCAGAAGGAAAGGAATGCCATATGGTTTTTGGAAGGCAGATTTTGCTGGACTGTTTTTTTTGACACCATGTCCCATTTGAAGCCCCCCTGATGCACCCCTAAAGTAGAAACTCCAAAAAAGTGTCCCTATTTTAGAAACTACGGGATAGGGTGGCAGTATTGTTGGTACTAGTTTAGGGTACATATGATTTTTGGTTGCTCTATATTACACTTTTTGTGAGGCAAGATAACAAGAAATAGCTTTTTTTGGTACCGTTTTTATTTTTTGTTATTTATAACATTCATCTGACACGTTAGATCATGTGATATTTTTACAGACCAGGTTGTCACGGATGCGGCGATACCTAATATGTATACTTTTTTTTTATTTATGTGAGTACACAATGATTTCTTTTTTGAAGCAAAAAAATCATGTTTTAGTGTTTCCATAGTTTGAGAGCCATAATTTTTTCAGTTTTTCGGCGATTACCTTGGGTAGGGTATGATTTTTGCGGGATGAGATGACGGTTTTATTGGCACTATTTTGGGGTGCGTGTGACTTTTTCATCGCTTGCTATTACACTTTGTGTGATGTAAGGTGACAAAATGGCTTTATTTAGCACAGTTTTTATTTAAAAAAATTTACGGTGTTCATCTGAGGGGTTAGGTCATGTGATATTTTTATAGAGCTCGTCGATACAGACGTGGCGATACCTAATATGTATACTTTTTATTTATTTATTTAAGTTTTACACAATAACAGCTTTTTTAAAAGAAAAAAAATGATGTTTTAGTGTCTCCATATTCTGAGCCATAGTTTTTTTTATTTTTTGGGCGATTGTCTCAGGTAGGGGCTCATTTTTTGCAGGATGAGGTGACGGTTAGATTAGTACTATTTTGGTGGGCAAACGCCTTTTTGATCGCTTGCTGTTGTACTTTTTGTGATGTAAGGTGACAAAAAAATGGTTTATTTAGCACAGTTTTTTTTTTTTACGGTTTTAATCTGAGGGGTTAGGTCATGTGATATGTTTATAGAGTCGGTCGATACGGATGCGGCGATACCTAATGTTTCCCCCCCCCCCCCTTCCTTATTTTTTGCCAATTTTTTTAAAACTTTATTTGGGGAAAATGACATTTTTGTTTATTTTTACTTTAAACTTTTAATTTTTGGGGGGAAAACTTTATTTTTTCAACTTTTTTTTTCACTTTTTTTTTGTCCCACTTTGGGACTTGAACTTTTCAGGGTCTAATCCTTTACAATGCATTCCAATACTTCTGTATTGGAATGCATTGGCTGTATGAGTAATACCGTGTGTATTACTCATACAGCTTCCGGCCTGTGAGATCCAGGGGGCTGGATCTCACTGGCTCTTCACCGGAAGGCAGCTCGATGCCTTCCTTAGGCATCGCGCTGCCTTCCATGCCATCGGGTCCCCCCCACAGCCCCATGGGGACCCGATGGCACCACCGCCACCGCACCAGGTAAAAGCCGCAAACCGCAGGTCTGAATTGACCCCCCCCCACCCCCCCCGCGCATTTAGCAGAGGTGCCTGCTCAATGATTTGAGCAGGCACCTTGTTCCGATCTCCGCCCGCCGGGCGGTGGTGATCGGAACAACACATGACGTACCGGTACGTCATGGGTCCTTAAGGACTCGGGAACCATGCCGTACCGATACGTCATGGGTCCCTAAGGGGTTAATGAAAGCTGTTGTTATAAGGTAATTACAGATCTTTTGGCAATCATTGACAGACTAACTCAGGTATACATGCCTTGCTCTAATAAACTAGCAAATAAAAAAAAATTAGTTATCCTTTAAAAAAAATATATAAATAAATATATATATACCCCCCCCTCCCCCCAAATATTAAAACGTCAAATCACCCCCTTTCCCAATATAAAAATAAACAACCAATAAGCATAATTCTTATTGCGGCATCTGAAAAGTCCAGATTTATCATACACAGTGAATGTTATGGAAAAAAGTACAAAAATGTCTCACACAGTGTACTTCTGCATGTGTACAGTCAATGACTAAAAAAGGATTAAAGACACTCTATTAGTGGAGCCCTTTAATTTGAGATATGTGTTAAGAATATTTTACAAGTTCGCATTGTTGCTCAGTGATTCATGTTGCTTTTGTTATTTCCCTTTTGCAGTTTAATCGGCGGATCTGACTATAAACTGATCTATCGCCATTATGCCACCCTTTACTTTGTGTTCTGTGTGGATTCCTCGGAGAGTGAGCTGGGAATTCTTGATCTCATCCAGGTAAATATGTCATTTAGAGGGTGATAAATGAAGCTGCCCAGCCCGTCACTGACTGAAGTGGATCCCCCCTGCAGATGGTGGTGGGCTGAGTGGTCAAGAAGGACAAGCTAGTAGAGACCAATGGTGCAGGAACAGATTGGATTGTTTAGGTGAGATTATTATATTTATTTGTATTTTTTTCAAAACTAAGATTCCTAGTTCTGGGGGACCGTTCCATAATGATAGCCAAGTATTAAAGGGTTTCTACCACCAGAAATACTGTTATGTAGCTGACTGAGATTAGCGATGCGCTAATGTCAGCACTACATAGCAGTTTGTTTCTAACATTAGTCCCTGCAGCTGTTTTTGTAAAAAGTGCACTTTTATTATATGCTAATGAGCCTCTGGGTGCTATGTGGGCGTAAAATCAGCACCTAGAGGCTCCGTCCACTCACCCATTATCCCGCCAAGGTCCCCTGTTCTGCCCGCCCTGCTCCTCTTGATTGATGCCACGGTCCACCGCATCATTGACGAAATCCCGCGCCTGCGCCGTTCACGTCTGTCTTCGGTGCAGGCGCAGTGAGTGAATGATGCGATCCTGGTGCGGGATTCCTCACTGCACCTGCGCCGACTACGTCACAGTGAGGAAGCCGGCATCAGGAGAGCGGCCTTCACTCACTGCGCCTGCGCCGATTACAGAAGTGAACGGCGCAGGCGCGGGATTTCGCCAACAATGCAGGGAACAGTGGCATCAATCAAGAGGAGCTGGGCGGGCAGAACAGGGGACCTGGGCGGGATAAAGCGTGAGTGGACGGAGCCTCTAGGTGCTGATTTTACGCCCACATAGCACCTAGAGGCTCATTAGCATATAATAAAAGTGCATTTTTTACAAAAACTGCTGCAGGGACTAACGTTAGAAATATACTGCTATGTAGTGCTGACATTAGCGCATCGCTAATCTCAGTCAGCTACATAACAGTATTTCTGGTGGTAGAAACCCTTTAAGTTGGGTTTCTCTAGCTCCCAGCAAATTTTTCCTGCTGTGCAGAACCAGATTTTGCTTTAGCATGTGTGAATGGATCCAGAATGTTGACTATTTAGTTTATGGCCCTTTTATTATTATTGTTGATAAGAACTTAGATATACTTGAATCATTGACCTCTAATTTTTCTTTTTGACGTTAGCTTTAGTGGAAGGTGATCAAATTGGTCCTCATAACCGTGCATTCCCTTACACAATAAACGGTTTAATGTTTGATAAAATGGAATCTTTTGTCATACTCCACCCTTTAACTCTCACTTAACCCCTTCAGGACAGCCTTATTTCACCTTAAGGAACAGGCCATTTTTTGCAAATCTGACCAGTGTCACTATGTGGTGATAACTTTAAAACGCTTTTACTTATCCAGGCCATTCTGAGAGTGTTTTTTCGTCACATATTGTACTTCATGACACTGGTAAAATGGAGTCAAAAAAATTCATTTTTATTTATAAAAAAAATACTAAATTTACCAAATATTTGTAACTTTCAATTTCTCTACTTCTACAATACATAGTAATAACTAAAAAAAAAAAATTATTAATTTACATAGCCCATATGTCTACTTCATGTTTGGATCATTTGGGGAATGCTATTTTATTTTTTGGGGACGTTACAAGGCTTAGAAGTTTAGAAGCAAATCTTGAAATTTAAAAAAAACCCCATTTTTTTAGGGACCAGTTCAGGTTTGAAGTCACTTTGGGAGGCTTACATAATAGAAACCACCCAAAAATGACACCATGTTAGAAACTACACCCCTCAAGGTATTGAAAACTGATCTCACAAACTATGTTAACCCTTTAGGTGCTCCACAAGAGTTATTGGCAAATGGGGATGAAATTGTAGAATTTCATTTGTTTGACAATTTTTCAATTTTAACCCATTTTTTCCACTAATAAATCAAGGGTTAACAGTCAAACAAGACTGTATCTTTATTGCCCTGACTCTGCCGTTTACAGAAACACCCCATATGTGGTCGTACACTACTGTACGGCCACACGGCGGGGTGTAGAGGGAAAGGAGCGCCGTGTGGGTTTTGGGGGGCTGATTTTTATGGACCGGTTTATTTACACCGTGTCCTATTTCAAGACCCCCTGATGCACCCCTACAGTAGAAACTCCCTAAAAATGACCCCATTATGGAAACCACAGGATAAGGTGGCGTTTTTTTGGGGACTATTTTTAGGATAAATATGTTTTTTGGTTGCTCTATATTACATTTTTGTGAGGTAAGGTTACCAAAAATTGAAATGCTCAAATTTCATCTCCATTTGCCATAAACTGTTGAGGAACACCTAAAGGGTTAATAAAATTTGTAAAATGAGTTTTGAATACCTTGAGGAGTGTAGTTTCTTAGATAGGGTCACTTTTAGGGAGTTTCTACTCTAGGGGGCATCAGGGGGGCCTCTAAAGGGACATAGTGTCAATAAAAAAGGCCATCAAAATCGGCCTTCCAGAAACCATGTCGGTCCTTTCCTTTTGCACCCTGCCTTTTACTGATACAGCAGTTTACAACCACAAATGTGGCGTTTCTGTAAACTGCAGTATCAGGGTAATAAATATTAAGTTTTGTTTGGCTGTTAACCCTTGTTTTTTACCGGAAACGACTGATTGAAATTATAGCTGTTTTGGCACCATTTAAAAAAAAAAAATTGGACCGTGTTGATCTGGGGGGTTGGGTCATGGGGTATTTTTACAGAGGAGATTATTACGGAGACGGCGATACCTAATAAGTCTATTTTTTTTTTACAATTATTTAGGTTTTAGACTATATTATCTTTTTGCATCCAAAAAAAGAATTTTTTTTGTATCTCTATAGTCTAAGAGTCATTTATTTTAAATTTTTTTAGCCGATTGTATTAGGTAGGGGCTCATTGTTTGCGGGATGAGGGAACGGTTTTATTTGCACTATTTTGGGGGCTATATTACTTTTTGATCGCTTGCTATTACACTTTTTTTTTATGTAAGGTGACAAAAAAAAAATCTTTTTTTGCACTTTTTATTTTTTTGTTTTACCGTGTTAATCTGGGGGGGTTAGGGGTATATTTACAGAGGAGATTATTACCGACGCTGCGCTACCTAGTAAGTCTACTTTTTTTTTTTTTTTGTTCTACAAAAATTTTTTTTTTTTTTGGGGTCTCAAGTCTGAGAACCATAGTTTTTTTTTTTGAATAGTCAGTGGCTAAGTTGGTGAAGGGGATTGATTATAAATTTAGAACTCCATGGAAGTGTGGTACTCCCTAAAGCAACCAATAACGCAGAGGCCCGGATGATCGGGCACGTGTCACATTGAGTAGTGGTGTCCTTCCGTATCCCCCTCCTGCGACACACTCTGCATTTTTTTTTGGGTTCGTCCTTTCTTTCCAGTATGGGGGACTAGACCTGGAAAGTGTTGGCCAGGGGCGATCCGGGCGCCTCCAATTCCCGAGGTACTCCCACCTGCTCTTTCCCGGTCAGAAAAGATCAGGGTCTTGAGGACTGCCTCATAGAACTGGAGGAATGTCCCTGTGCTGCCAGCGCTCTGGAATAGTACAAAAAAGTTGTACATGGCAACCTGCACCAAGTAGACCGCAACTTTTTTGTACCATGCCTTGGTTTTGCGCATGGCATTATATGGCTTGAGGACTTGATCAGAGAGATCAACTCCTCCCATATACCGATTGTAGTCGACGATACAATCGGGCTTGAGGACCGTTGCCGCGGTACCTCGCACAGGGACAGGGGTGATGCCATTACCGTGGATTGTGGACAGCATAAGGACATCCCTCTTGTCCTTATAACTGACCAGCAACAGGTTTCCACTGGTAAGGGCACGGGTCTCACCCCTGGGGATAGGTACCTGGAGGGGGTGGGCAGGGAGGCCGCGCTGATTTTTCCGCACGGTCCCACAAGCGAACGTGGATCTGGCGGCGAGGGACTGGAACAAGGGAATACTAGTATAAAAGTTATCCACGTATAGGTGGTAACCCTTATCTAGCAGTGGGTGCATAAGGTCTCACACAAGTTTCCCGCTAACACCCAGAGTGGGGGGACATTCTGGGGGTTGAATACGGGAATCTCGCCCCTCGTACACTCGAAACTTGTAAGTGTACCCTGAGGTACTCACAAAGTTTTTGTACAGCTTCACACCATACCTCGCCCGCTTTGAGGGAACATACTGGCAGAAAATGAGTCTCCCCTTGAACGCAATGAGAGACTCATCAACCGCGACCTCCCTTCCAGGTACATAGGCCTCCATGAATTTGGCCCCAAAGTGATCGATGACCAGCCGTATCTTATACAGACGGTCATAGGCAGGATGCCCCTGCTGCCGACAACTGCAATCAAATGTTTAAGATAACTTGTGATGCGTCTTTCACGTCGCTGTCGAGGGTTTTTGAGCTTGAACTGCCTGTTTAACGTCTTATAACTGTATCGCAAGCGGATTATAGTCAGGACTTTACAGGAGAGCGCTGTACTCCGCAGTCCCATTCACACAAGTGTTTTCAACCAGAAATACGCTTCCCTTTCTTTTAGGCTCCGCGCACACTACCGTCTTTCGCATCCAACCTATTCATTTCCATGGGGCTGCAAAAGATGCAGACAGCGCACCGTGTGCTTTCTTCATCAGTATGATGTAATAAGTAATTTTATTTAATTTTTTAATATGGACTGAAGAGGTTATTCATGATAGGAAATGGGGACTGCTGGCTTCTGAAGTGTGAGGAAGATGTCACTAGGCTGCAGAAAGCACTTTGTGATCTTCACAGTTATCACTTTGCCCCCTATTCTAAGGCTTGATGATTATGACCAGTTTAGGGCTCTTTCACACTTGCGTTCTTGTCTTCCGGCATAGAGTTCCGTCGTCGGGGCTCTATGCCGGAAGAATCCTGATCAGGATTATCCTAATGCATTCTGAATGGAGAGAAATCCGTTCAGGATGCATCAGGATGTCTTCAGTTCCGGAACGGAACGTTTTTTGGCCGGAGAAAATACCGCAGCATGCTGCGCTTTTTGCTCCGGCCAAAAATCCGGAACACTTGCCGCAAGGCCGGATCCGGAATTAATGCCCATTGAAAGGCATTGATCCGGATCCGGCCTTAAGCTAAACGTCGTTTCGGCGCATTGCCGGAGCCGACATT
The DNA here is from genome assembly GCF_905171765.1 of Bufo bufo. Lineage (NCBI taxonomy): Eukaryota > Metazoa > Chordata > Amphibia > Anura > Bufonidae > Bufo > Bufo bufo. The sequence continues at coordinate 681,247,446 of NC_053389.1, forward strand.
TAGCTTTTTCAGAGTGGTTACCATGGCTGCCGGGACGCTAAAGTCCTGGCAGCCATGCTAATGTGTAGTGGGGAGCAGGGGAGCAGTGTACTTACCGTCTGTGCGGCTCCCCGGGCGCTTCAGAGTGACGTCAGGGCGCCCCAAGCGCATGGATCATGTGATCACATGGATCACGTCATCCATGCGCATGGGGCGCTCTGACGTCACTCTGGAGCGCCCCGGGAGCCGCACGGACGGTAAGTATACTGCTCCCCCGCTCCCCGCTCCTACTATGGCAACCAGGACTTTAATAGCGTCCTGGGTGCCATAGTAACACTGAACGCATTTGGAAGACGGTTCCGTCTTCAAATGCTTTCAGTACACTTGCGTTTTCCGGATCCGGCGTGTAATTCCGGCAAGTGGAGTACACGCCGGATCCGGACAACGCAAGTGTGAAAGAGGCCTTACAGACTCCTTTTTGCCCTCTAGAGGTAATTGAACCACAGTAGAAATGCTTATTGCTGCTGCCATAAAACAATCACATTGTCCTGCTGACATTCACTTAATTCCTTTTAGTGTATTTACCTTTTTTTTAAGCTGCTATAACCAAGATTTATTGTGGTAGCAAATCTATATTTTAGAGGGAGTCTGTCATCTGCAGCAGCAAGTGTAATAAACCAAGCTCATGGACAAAATAGGCTTTGCTCACTTGAAGTAAACCACGTCTTTTCTTTAAGGCCCCTTTCACACGAGTGAGTTTTCCCATGCGGGTGAGATGCGTGAAGCGAACGCATAGCACCTGGACTGAATCCTGACCCATTCATTTCAATGGGTCTGTGTACATGAGCGTTTTATTCACGGATTAGTTCTGCGTTGTTCTATATTCAGCTTTTATCACGCAGCCCTGGCCCCATAGAAGTGAATGGGGCTTCAGTGAAAAACACATTGCAGTCCGGATGCGATGCGTTTTTCATTGATGGTTGCTAGGAGATGTGGTTTTTCCCACGTGTCTGAAAAATGCATCAAAACTGATTGCTCCCGCATGGAAAAAACTGAAACACTGAACTCAACCGCAGACAAAACTGACTGAACTTGCTTGCGTAATGGTGCGAGTTTCACTGAACGCATGAAAGAGGTTTCCGTTCAGCAATCCATCTGAATGTCAGGGCCAGACATTGGCTGTACCATGTTGCCTGGCCCTGTCTTCTCGTGCAAGCACCGTGCGACTACACGTGTGTAGTAGATGTATTTTTGATCTTGACAGGAACTCGCAGCTTTAGGGTTCATGCACACAAACCTATTTTTTGTCTGTTCCGTTTTTTTTGCAGAACCATTCATTTCAATAGGGCCTACTTCAAGATATAGAAAACTACTTATGGAGGTCCGCTGCATATCAGAACTTTTATAGATAGGGAGTCTGGGCTCTCTGCTTCTTACAACTTTTCTTGGAAGAGATGAAGATGGCTCATAAGCTTCCATTAAAGTCTATGTGCCAATGTCGTGTACTGTCCTTGTATAGGAGACCTGACCAATAAGTCCTGACCGTAAGGGTCCTTTAACATGAACCGATGTTTTAGGCAATTATTTAGGCGTCTTGTTCATTCCCGATAATTGCGTGATTGTCAGTGGAGATGAGGGCTGCATTTATATGTTTACACCTCTGCTGTATGAGGACAAGTGATCGCTTGTCCCCATTGAAAATCATTCATTATTTCTGGGCAGTAAACCGTTGCTTAGACGGTACGATCTGCTGCACAGGAACAGCGATTGTTTTTGTTAGTTTTTTTGGGAACTATCACCCGATGAATGAGCATGTGCTTGTTCATCGAATGATTGCCGGGACATTTTACACAGGCTAATTATCAGAAAGAGCATTCATACAAACACTCATCCCCCAATAATCGCCCTCATTTCAAGTCTGTGTAAAAGGACTCTTAGGCCTCTTTCACACTTGCGTTGTCCGGATCCGTCGTGTACTCCATTTGTCGGAAGTGCCCGCCGGATCCGTAACACCGCAAGTGAACTGAAAGCATTTGAAGACTGATCCGTCTTCAAAATGCGTTCAGTGTTACTATGGCACCCAGGACGCTATTAAAGTCCTGGTTGCCATAGTAGTAGTGGGGAGCGGGGGAGCAGTATACTTACCGTCCGTGCGGCTCCCGGGGCGCTCCAGAATGACGTCAGGGCGCCCCATGCGGTCACGTCACCCATGCGCGTGGGGCGCCCTGACGTCACTCTGAAGCGCCCCGGGAGCCGCACGGACGGTAAGTATACTGCTCCCCCGCTCCCCACTACACTTTACCATGGCAAACAGGACTTTAGTGTCCTGGCAGCCATGGTAACCATTCAGAAAAAGCTGAACGTCGGATCCGGTAATGGCCCGAAACGACATTCAGCTTAAGGCCGGATCCGGATTAATGCTTTTCAGTGGGCATTAATTCCGGATCCGCCCTTGCGGCAAGTGTTCAGGATTTTTGACCGGAGCAAAAAGCGCAGCATGCTGCGGTATTGTCTCCGGCCAAAAAACGTTCCGTTCCGGAACTGAAGACATCCTGATGCATCCTGAACGGATTTCTCTCCATTCAGAATGCATGGGGATAATCCTGATCAGGATTCTTCCGGCATAGAGCCCCGACGACGGAACTCTATGCCGGAACAGAACAACGCAAGTGTGAAAGAGCCCTTACCTTAGCATTTCATTGATTTATAAGGCTAAAAATATAAATAAGAACAGTGGTAAAAAAGAGATAATCAACTGGGTGAAAAAATTACCAGTTAAACAAGCGTGTACCAAAAAGTCCTACATGATGTTTGGCTCTGCACCAGGACACTGCAGCAATAAACTTTGGGTTTTAAAGCTTGTAAAACTAGTATAAATTGCTAATGTGCACTATTCCAACTGTCTCCGTATGCCTACTTTCACACTAGCGTTTTTGCTGGATCCGGCAGGGTTCAGCAAAAACTCTTCCGTTACTGATAATAGAACCATCTGCATCCGTTATGAACGGATCCGGTTGTACTATCTGTAACATAGCCAAGACGGATCCGTCATGAACTCTATTGAAAGTCAATGGGGGATGGATCCGTTTTCTATTGGAAAGCTATTTCTATTGCTTCTCATCCCAGGACGGAAAGAAAACGGCAGTATGCTGCGGTTTGCTCTCTGGTATGAGAACGGAACAGAATGCACCTTGGAGCATTCCGTTCTGTTCAATTACGTTTTGTCTCCATTGACAATAAATTGGAACAAAACAGAAGCTTTTTTTTCGGTATTGAGACCCTATGACGGATCTCATATCTGGAAAATATTAACGCTAGTGTGAAAGTAGCCTAAGTTGCACTGCAAACATTTACAGCTTATTTTGCCGTCAAGTATTTAGTCGCCTAAAATGTAGATTGTAATCTACAGTGAGGACATGTTCTAAAGCTTTCACAATCTGTGTGCCGTCATCACTTATAGTACAGTATAAAAAAGTGAGTTGGACTAAGCCCACCAGGTGAAGAGCGAGCTATATTTTGTGTAAGCTAAAGCCATCTGCCGCAAGTCCTCATAAACAACCTTTGTCAGGGTCTTGCAATCTGGTATGTCATTTACAGTGCCTTGAAAAAGTATTCATACCCCTTGAACTTTTTTACATTACACCCTCAACCTTAGGCTACTTTCACACTTGCACACACTTGCACTTTCCCTATCCGCTATTGAGATCCGTCATAGGCTCTCAATAGCGGGAAAAAACTCTTCCGTCTTGTGCCTATTCATTGTCAATGGGGACAAAACTGAATCAAACGGAATGCACCAGAATTGCTTTCCCATCGTGGACAGAATAACGCTGCAAGCAGCGTTTTTCTATCCGCGATGTGGTGAGGAGCAAGACGGATCCATCACGACCCACAATGTAAGTCAATGGGAACGGATCAGTTTTCTCGGACACAATTAAAAACTTATCCTTCCCCTATTGACTTTCAATGGAGTTCATGACTGATCCGTCTTGGCTATTTTAGAGATAATACAACCGGAGTACATACTTTTTTTAAGTCACCTTGGGTGACAATAACTGGCAATCATTGGATTGCCCATTGTGTTCATTGATGGTTATATAGCCATCATTGAAGACTTCATTTGCACTATGCCAATACAATGCTGCCACCTAGTGGCCTGTATTGGTTCAGTCCTGAAATAAGCTCCAAAACCTGCTTGAGGCTTCGGGCTATTTCATAGATATAACAGTTTCCCCGATCTCAGTCGGGGAACGCTGTAAATACCGGAGCGGAAGTGCGCAACTTCCGCTTCCGGACTGCGAAAATGCTGTGCCCACATTTTGACCACGGCATCTGAAGGGGAAAATGTATGCAATCAGTCTTATGACCGCATACATGTTCCGCTGGCGCCCGCTGCGTGCTCGAGTGGGCGCCATGTTTAAAGACCGGCCCGATAACGTACATGTACGTCATCGGGCGTGAAAGGGTTAAGGTTGTTGTCTTGTTAGAAAGTGAACCTCAGTCTCAAGTCTTTAGCAGCCTCTACTAGGGATCGACCGATATTGATTTTTTAGGGCCGATACTGATAATCTATGAACTTTCAGGCCGATAGCCGATAATTTATACCGATATTCTGCGAATTTTTATTTTTGAAAAAAAATAATTTCCTGCACAAATCTGCTGAAAATGAATATGTTTATTGTTAACGTGTAGGTTTTTTTCTTGTAAATCTTTCTTTTTCATTTATAATTAATATTTTGGTGCGTTTTTATTTTATTTTATTTTTTATAACTATTAGCCCCCTTAGGGACTAGAACCCTTTTCCTATTCACCCTGATAGAGCTCTATCAGGGTGAATAGGACTTCACACTCCCTGCTGCTCTGTGCTCTGTTCACACAGCAGCATGGAGCTTACCATGGCAGCCAGGGCTTCAGTAGCGTCCTGGCTGTCCTGGTAACCGATCGGAGCCCCAGGCTTACACTGCTGGGGCTCCGATCAGAAGCTGCCACTGCACCACCAATGAGGAGGGGAGAGGGGACCCTGTGGCCACTGCCACCAAGGATTAATACTGGGGGGATTGGGTGGGGGGGGCGCACTGCGCCACCAATGTCTTTAATACTGGGGTTGAGGGGAGAGGGGGCGCACTGCGCCACCAATGTCTTTAATACTGGGCTTGGGTGGTGGGGGGGCGCACTGCGCCACCAATGTCTTTTAATACGGGGCTTGGGTGGTGGGGGGGCGCACTGCGCCACCAATGTCTTTAATACTGGGGTTTGGGGGGGCGCACTGCGCCACCAATGAAGATAACTCTCATTCATTCATATACAGGAGGCGGGAGCTGGCTGCAGACTCACATAGCCGGCTCCCGACCTCTATGAGCGTTAGCTGCGATCCGCGGCACCTGAGGGGTTAACTACCGCAGATCGCCGCTACTTGTCATAGAGGTCGGGTGCGGCTATGCAGTTCTGCAGCCAGCTCCCGCCTCCTGTATATGAATGAATGAGTTAGTTAACATCATTGGTGGTGCAGCGGCCACAGCCCCTCCCCTCCCCTTGTCCTCCCTCCTCTCATTGGCGGCAGCGGCACAGGGGGAGGGAGACACTGCTTCCTTCTCCCCTGTGCTGCTGAGGGAACACCGAGAGCGCTGTCAGCAGCGCGATCTTTGTTCCCAATAAGTTATCAGTATATTGGCAAAATAGATACCGATAACGTTCAAAATCCTGAATATCGGCCGATAATATCGGTAAAACCGATAATCGGTCGATCCCTAGCCTCTACCAGGTTTTCCTCCAGGATTGCCCTGTATTTGGGTCCATCCAGCATCCCTGTTCCTGCTGAAGAAAAGTATCCCCACAGCATGATGATGTGTTCAGGGTGATGTGCAGTATTAGTTTTCTGCCACATACAGTGTTTTACATTTAGGCCAAAAAATTAAACATTGGTCTCATCTGAGCAGAGCACCTTCTTCCACATGTTTGCTGTGTCCTCTACATGGCTTGTGGCAAACTGCAAATGGGACTCCTTATGGCTTGCTTTCAAAAATGGCTTTCTTTTTGACACTCTTCCATAAAGGTCAGATTTGTGAAGCACACCACTAAGGGTCCATTCATACGTCCGCAAAATGGTTCCGCAACGGAACAGGTGCGGACCCATTCATTTTCAATGGGGCCGGAATGTGATGTCTGCATTTGCGGATCCACACTTCTGTTCCGCAAAAAAATAGAACATGTCCTATTCTTCGCTATTGCGGACAAGAAAAGGCATTTTTATGAGCGTGCCGGCGATGTGCGGTCCGCAAAATGCGAAACGCACATTGCCGGTGTCCGTGTTTTGCGAATCCGCAAAACACATTTGGACGTGTAAATGGACCTTAATAGTTGTGCTATGGATAGATTCTCCCACCTGAGCTGTGGATCTCTGCAGCTCCTTCAGAGTGACCATGAGCCTCTTGGCTGCTTCTCTAATTAGTGCTCCTTGCCTGGGCTTATTAGTTTAGGTTGATGGCCAAGTCTTGGTATGTTTGCAGTTTTGCTATACTTCTTCCATTTTTAGATGATGGATTGAACAGTGCTCTGTGAGATGTTCAGAGCTTGGGATATTTTTTTTTATAGCCTAACCCTGCTTTACACTTCTATGTTTCTTGGTTTTCATGATGTTGTTTGATCACTAATGCTCACTAACAAACCTCTGAGGCCTTTACAAAACAGCTGTAGTTATACTTAGTATGGACTCTGTTTACTAAGGCTGAGTTCACACTTCAGTTATTTGGTCGTTTTCACTGATCAGGCAAAAGATAAAACCGTAGCATGTTACGGTTTTATCTCTGGCAAAAAAAACTGAAGACATGCCTGAATGCCGGATCCGGCATTTTTTCCCATAGGAATTTATTAGTGCCGGATCCGGCATTCAAAATACCGGAATGCCGGATCCATCCTTCTGGCCTGCGCATTCGCAGACCGGTAAAAATGTGAAAAAAGATAAAAGACGGATCCGTATGTCCGCATGAGATCCGCATCTGACAACGGAACTGCCCGCCAGACCACACTGCCGCAAGTGTGAAAGTAGCCTAAGGCGACTTCTGAATGCAATTTTTTTTTTTAGGGGTAACAGAATAAAAGGGGCTAAATACAAATGCACGCCACATTTTTTAGATTTTTATTTATTAAAATTTTTAAAAAAAACATCATTTTCTTTTCACTTCAAACATACTTGCTATTTTTGTTTTGGTCTATCACATAAAATCCCAATAAAATAAATTTAAAGGGGTTTCCGAGGATTTTAAATTTGATAACCTATCCTCAGGGCAGGTCATCAATATCAGATCGGCAGGGGTCTGACACCCGGCACCCCCACTGATCAGCTATTTGAAGAGAAGGCTGCGCTGTCTTCTTTTTATTGTTTACCTGCTCACTGTCGACATCGCAGTGGCCAGCAGGTGTAATTGCAAGAAGCCATCCCATTCACTTCAATGGGACAGCTCGTTTCTATACACTTGAATAAGAAGGAGCCGTCCCATAGACGTGAATGAGACTGCGATGTTGACAGCGTGCAGGTAAACAATGAAGGGAATGGGGGTCATAAACACTTTTTTTTTAATTGCTGATCCTCATGACTGTTGCGCAAATTATAGAGCAGATCCTACTCTGGTTCATTTTGCAGATGATAATAGTCCTTTCTATTGATAGGAGTGAGAAAAAGATGGGAATATGCACAGAAAATATCCATGTTTTGTGGACCTGTTATGTGCATGAAGCCACAGAGTGAAAATGTCCTGAACATCAGTAAATAAAAAGAACCTTAACCCCAATGTGCCTTTTTACAGCAGTCACTAAGGGGCCTCCTCACATGAGAGCCGGACTCCTGCTGTAACCGGTTAAAGTGGTTGTTCAGGTTCAGAGCTGAACCCAGACTTTAAAACTGCTAGGGTAGCGCTAAAGCCTGCCCATCAGAGCCGGTGACGTCACTGGCAACACTGCTAGGCGGAAGCCTCCGCCTAGTCGTGTTAAAAACATAAAAAAGAATGAAATGCTCCAATGCTTATATCAAGGGGGCCGGAGGGGTGAAAATGGGTGTATGTCCGGGTTTAATCCCTTAGATGCTGGTGTCAGTAGCATTCGCGGCATCTGTACAGTTACTGGGTTACTGAGGGAGCAGACTTGGATCCAGACCTATGTGATGTAGGAGGTCTGACATCAGGGGCCCCCACCGATCGAATCTTTGAGAAGGTAGCGGTGCTCCTGTGAACGCCGCGGCCTACTCTCTACTTTCCCTAGGCCGAGTGATGACACGTTCATCTGTCACGTCGCCTAGACTCATCTCAGCACCATAGAAGTGAATGTGGCTGAGTGTGATACCAAGCACAGCTGCTATACAATGTACGGCACTGTCCTTGGTGAGCAGGGAAAAGCCTTTGGCGTTCATAGGGTCACTGTTGCCTTCTCATACAGCTTATTAAAAAATCTTGGAAAACCCTTTTAACTTTCAATCTGTTTTAAAATATAATGAGGTACTTCATTGTGCCAACAATAACCCACTTGTAAGTGTGTGCAGCATGTACCAACCTCATTTATATGAAGTGGAATTTCTTCTAAGTATGCTTTGGCTTGATGGATTAATTAGCTGGAATTGTGTAACTTTTTGTTATACAGTACTTTGTCATAGGCAAGCACACACTGTTCTTCTACAGCTACACGTGTTTTTTTACACTGCGACCAGTACCAAAGCAATCATAGATGGTTAACAATGCCTTTCCAGATCTACTATGACCGCATGACCAAGGCATGTAAGATAATGCTATCAGCACTGTGAAGTTATCTACGAGCAGTTAGTACATCTCTCCTTAAAGACAATCGGTATCCCCAAGTGTTGATAAAGTCCACAGCAGACGTTCTCAGCCTTGGAGTGGTTACATAAGCATAGTAGTCTCAGGGCTTTCTAGTTGTGGGCTCCATGGAGTAATGTTGACAAATGGGAAAGTGATCTTCAAGTATCCGGCTAAGAGAGGGAGTGATATTCGGACCCACCCTTTGGATTGTAAATGGCACATATTTAAGCAAAGCAAACCGTGGGATGTTTTTGAAACTGGCACTTTCACAATTTTCTGGAGATAAACTGCACTCTAACTCCTTGGAACTAAAGGTTATATCCACATTGGAAACCTGCTTTACAGCTTACATATCAATATAATCTCCATAAATGTTGAGTAATTTTGTAAATGCCTCTCATCACATTACATTTATACTGATCTCATGTTAGAGTGGTTATTGATCCCCTGTTGTAACTCATAGCTGCATCAATTCTGCTGGTTGTCAACAACAAAATTGTTGTCAGCCATACCCAGAACAACTTAGCTTACTTTTGCGTAGATTACTGTACAGTTCCCGATGTCAAGACTACACTTTTTAGATTGCAGTGTACATGATCAGTATCCCTGCTGCTGATGAGTGAGCAAAAGGATGCTGAGACATATCAGTTCTAAAGTCTGCAGAATTCTGATCACAGCTGGGGAAGGTAATGCAAGCTGTAACCCAGGATCAGTCCAAACCTACAGCCTCATTCACATGACCGTAAGTGCGGTCTGCAAAACATCGATCCCAGCAGTGTGCACGCTACCATTTTTGTTTCTATTACTTCTTGTAGAAATGTCCTATCCTTATCTGCAAAACTGTCAAGAAGAGGAAATTATCTATCTTTTTGCAGATGGGCACGAAGTGCTGTCTGCAACTTTTGCAGGTCTATTGAAATAAATGGGACCGCACCTGATCTGCCTTTTCTGGATGCAGGCTGAAAATATGATTGTGTGCATGAGGCCCAAGGCTGGGACTACATGGAAATCTTGGGTGCAACACCCATGCAGCCACTGAACTGGTCACAGCACGGCTGTGACCCCGAAATCACAAAAAAAATCCAACACTGCTGAAAGTGTCCCAACTATAGCAGTAACTAATGTGAATATACCGTGAATGTTGAGAATGAATGACAGTCATGATCATGGTCATTGGGAAGAATGGAGGGGAGGAGGAGTGTAGAGGGTTGAGTGAGTGTGGATGAAAAGGTTCAGCGGGGGACTGAGTTCAGTAGGGTGACAGCTGTGGGGAAGCTGGTTTTAGTCTGAAGGGTCCTGTAGCGCCTTCTGGAAGGAAGTAGCAGGAAGTGGAGTCCCTATAATGCGTTGTGCAGTTTTCACCACCCGCTGCAGTGCCTTACAGTCAGCAACAGAGCAATTCCCATACCAGACTGTAACACAGTTGGTCAGGATGCTCTCTATTGCACAGCGATAGAGGTTAACCAGTATGTCACAGACAGGTGGTTTTTCTTTAGTGTCCTAAAAAAAAAAGAGGCACTGATGTGCCATCTTCCCACCAGGCTGGAGATGTTGGTTGACCAGGACAGATTGTCAGAGATGTAGGTCCCCAGGAACTTAAAGCTGGAAACCCGTTCAACAGCCGTGCCATTTATGTGGAGGGGGTCATGGGTGTCTCTCCTCTTCTCCTTCCTGAAGTCCACCTTAAGCTCTTTTGTCTTGCTGGTGTTCAGGAGCAGGTTATTGTCAGCACACCACACAGCTAGGTGCTTTACCTCTTCCCTATAGTCAGAATCGTTTTCAGCGATGAGACCAATCACCGTGGTGTCATCTGCAAACTTAATGATGGAATTGTCTCCATACCTAGGCCTGCAGTCATAGGTGAAAAGAGAGTAGAGGAACGGGCTCAGCACACAGCCCTCTGGAGTGCCAATGTTGAGTGTGATGGTGGTGGAGCAGTTATTTCCTGACGTAACATGCTGGGATCTGTTGGTTAAAAAGTCCATGATCCAGTTACAGATAGGGTTGCTGATTCCAAGATCCACAAGTTTAGTGATCAACTTGGAGGGAATGACTGTATTGAATGCTGAGCTGAAATAAAAAAACAGCATTCTTGCATAAGTATTCTTGTTCTCTGTACTCCTATTACTTTGATAGGCAAATTGGTGAGAATCCAGCACTTCATAACTATAGGCGTGACTGATAGTCGTTCAGGCACATTGGTGATGAGTGTTTCGGCACTGGCACAATAGAGGTGGTCTTAAAGCACGCTGGTACTACTGCCTGGGTAGTAGCGACCGGTTGAAGATGTCAGTAAAGATCCCTGCAAGCTGCTCAGCACATGCTTGAAGCACACGTCCAGGAATGCCCTCAGGGCCAGCAGCCTTGCGAGCGTTGATATTGCTCAGTGCATTATGGACATCTGTGATGGTGAGAATGAGGGTATGGCAGTCATCAAAGGGTAGGGTTTTGGCAAACTTTTCTTTATTGGCCTTGTCAAAACTAGCGTAAAAATCATTTAGTTCATTGAGGGAGGACAACGTCATGGCTGTCTGTGTGGAATTGCTGAGCTTATAGTCAGAGATGGCCTGAATGTCCAGACACATGCGTCGTGGGTCAGATTTGACAAAGTTTTCCTCCACCTTCAGCTTCTAGCTGTGCTTGGCCTTCTTGATGCCCCTCTTCAGGTCTGCCCTGGACGTACTATAGGCCTGAGAGTCATCTGATCTGAAGGCAATGTTACGTGCCTTTAGTAGAAGCCGCACTTCCTTGTTCATCCATGGTTTCTGATTTGGGTACATTGTGATCTGCTTTTCTGTGGTAAACATAGAAACATAGAATGTGTCGGCAGATAAGAACCATTTGGCCCATCTAGTCTGCCCAATATACTGAGTACTATGAACAGCCCCCCGGCCCTATCTTATATGAAGGATAGCCTTATGCCTATCCCATGCATGCTTAAACTCCTTCACTGTATTTGCAGCTACCACTTCTGCAGGAAGGCTATTCCATGCATCCACTACTCTCTCAGTAAAGTAATACTTCCTGATATTACTTTTAAACCTTTGCCCCTCTAATTTAAAACTGTCCTCTTGTAGCAGTTTTTCTTCTTTTAAATATTTTCTCCTCTTTTACCTTGTTGATTCCCTTTATGTATTAAAAAGTTTCTATCATATCCCCTCTGTCTCGCCTTTCTTCCAAGCTATACATGTTAAGGTCCTTTAATCTTTCCTGGTAAGTTTTATCCTGCAATCCATGTACCAGTTTAGTAGCTGTTCTCTGAACTCTCACCAAAGTATCAATATCCTTCTGGAGATATGGTCTCCAGTACTGAGCACAATACTCCAAGTGAGGTCTCACTAGTGCTCTGTAGAGCAGCATGAGCACCTCCCTCTTTCTACTGGTAATGCCTCTCCCTATACACCCAAGCATTCTGTGGTGTTGATGTACTCCAGTACTGAGTACGTGGATTGTAATGTCATGATACTCAAAGTGTGGCCAGCGTGGGTAGATTCTGTACTCCAGGACAGGTTTAAAGACACGGACTGAAGCATGTTTATCTCTCAGGCCACCTGTGGTTCTCACACTAACATCGACTCTCTTAGGCTACTTTCACACTAGCGTTCGGAGCGGATCCGTCTGATGTTTCATCAGACGGATCCGCTCCGATAATGCAGACGTTCGCATCCGTTCAGAACGGATCCGTCTGCATTAAAACTTAGAAAATTTTCTAAGTATGAAAGTAGCCTGAGCGGATCCGTTCAGACTTTACATTGTAAGTCAATGGGGAACGGATCCGCTTAAAGATTGAGCCATTTGGTTTCATCTTCAAGCGGATCCGTCCCCATTGACTTCCATTGTAAGTCTGGACGGATCCGCTCGCCTCCGCACGGCCAGGCAGACACCCGAACGCTGCAAGCAGCGTTCAGGTGTCCGCTCACTGAGCGGAGCGGAGGCTGAGCGCTGGCAGGCGGATGCATTCTCAGTGGATCCGCCTCTACTGAGAATGCATTAGGGCCAGACGGATGCGTTCGGGGCCGCTCGTGAGCCCCTTCAAACGGAGCTCACGAGCAGACACCCGAACGCTAGTGTGAAAGTAGCCTAAGAGAGTCAATGTTAGTGTGAGAACCACAGGTGGCCTGAGAGGTAAACATGCTCCAGTCCGTGTCTTTAAACCTGTCCTGGAGTACAGAATCTACCCACGCTGGCCACACTTTGATGATCTTCACTGATGGTTTCACACAGTTGATAAGCGGTGAATACTTGGGGGTGAGTAACAAAGAAAGGTGATCAGACTGTGGGGGAGGGGCGTTGCCTTGTAGGCTCCAACAATGTTTGTATAGACATGGTCCAAGGTTTTATCCCCTCTGGTATGGCAGGAGACATGTTGATGAAATTTAGGTAGCGCTGACTTTAGGTTGGAGTGGTTAAAGTCACCCGCTACAATAAATGCAGCCTCAGGGTGTGCACATTGTTGTTTGCTAATGACCGCATGAAGTTCGCTCATAGCAAGCTTGGCATTAGCATCCCGTGGGATATATGCAGCTGTTATAGTGGAGGTGAGCTCCCTCGGCAGATATAACGGTCTACACTTAACCATGATATACTCTAGGTCAGCTGAGCAGTGTTTTCCAACAATGACAGAGTTCGTACACCAAGCTTTGTTAACATAAATGCACAGTCCTCCGCCACTTGTCTTACCGGAATCATCTGCTATTCTGTCCGCCCGGAGAGTATGGCGCCCGACCAGCTCGACAGCACTGTCTGATATTCCGCTGTGTAGCCATGTTTCCGTGAGTATCATGACATTACAATCCATAAGTATCCTGTTGTCAGTGATCCAGTCGCAACTTATCCATTTTGTTTACCAGGCACATTAGCAAGGAAAATTCTGGCTAAAGAAAGCCGATACGGTGTTAGCCCGCCGCGCTTCCCCCGCCTTTGTTTGCGGTCCCTTCGAGCACTTCCGGTCGGCCGAGTAGCCTGCGAAGCGTCGGGTGTTCTTGTTAATTCAGGGATGAGCCGTAGGTTGCTGATAAAACAGTTGGAGTTGTGTAATCCTATATCCAAAAGCTCTTGTTGGATGTAGGATGTAAAAGCAAAGCTGCTCTGAACAGACCCGAAATGAGCAGAAATAACACTTCTAACTTGCAAAATCTAAGGAGACGCTGGGCCTCGCGTGGTGCACGCACCGCCATCTCCGATCTTGAACTTGAGGCCCAAGAAGGAGGAGCACATGGATTTTGCTTCCTTCCCTTCTGAAGCTCCATAAATGTCTGATAGGTGCAGGTTCCACTTCCAGGACTCCAACCTATCATGAGAATAATGGGTTTGCACTCCAGAATGGAAGAGGCAAGGCATGCATTTGGCTCTACTGCTTGCAGTTTATGGGAGCTGCTGAGACATCCAAGTGTTTAAACTACAATGAAAGTAGCCGCTCTCGTATATGGTCAGGACTCCTTATCTACTTTCTGTTCAGCTCCCTGCTGCTGTGTTCACAGAGCACAGGGCAGCAGGGAGAGTGTGAGCTCCTATTCACCCTGATAGAGCTCTATCAGGGTGAATAGCACAAGGGATGAAAAGATCCAGGTTCTAGTCCCTAAGGGAAGCAATGGTTGTTAAATAAAAAGTAAAAAAAAAAATAAAAAATACTAAAAGCTTCCCAGTTTTACATATAAAATTTACAAACAATAAAGAACATATTACATATCGCGTAATATGTGAGCTATTAAAAAATATTTCCGCTCGGTGAAGGCCGTAACAGAAAAAAAACTCTAAACCACGCAATTCGCCATTTTTAGTCACCTTGTTCCCCAGAAAATGTCCCTGGATGTGAGAGGCATGTGGTGCTGTTTTCTCCTATATGTAGTGCTGGCTCACTACTGTCACCTGCGTCTCATCTTTTCAAAGTCCTTTTTTTTTTTTATTATATGCATTTTAAATTTGGCGACTAAAAAATGTAATTTGGCTCCTAAATTTTTTAGTTTAGGAGCCAATGGCTCCTGGTCATTTTTTTTTGTCTGGAGCACTGCTCCTATTGTTGGGAATACTGTGAATATGAACTTAATTTTTCCAGATTCCTTTTCTGCAAGTGCACTGGAGGCAGAGTTTTACTGAGAAATGCATTGCTTTGCAGCCCCTCTTCTCTGTTCTGGATGATGGCTGTAGCATCCATCCAGGAGGCCACTACAGCTGAAACTTAGAGAGAATCCACAGGGTCAAGTAAGATAAACTCTATGGTGCTTTTTGGCAGTGGATTCAAATTATATATTCCGAAAAACTTCACACGCTTTCACATCTTTACACTTTAAGTTTGTCCCCATCATTCTGCTAATTTGTTGAAAAGGAAAAACTGAAATCTTGCATTGACATAAGCATTCAGACCCTTTGGCAATGATTACAGCCTTCAGTCTTCTTGGGTCCAATGCCACAGGGTTTGCAAACCTGGATTGGAGGATTTTCTGCCATTCTTCTTGGCAGATCCTCTCAAGTTTTGTCAGGTTGGAAGGGGACCGCTGGTGGACAACCATTTCCAGGTCTTTCCAGAGATGTTCGATTGGTTTCAAGACCGGGCTGTGGCTTGACTACTCGGGGACATTCATAGAGTTGTCCTTAAGCCACTCCTGTGTTGTTTTGGCTGTGTGCTTAGGGTCGTTGTTTTGGAAGGTGAATGTTCAGCCTAGCTTGAGGTCCAGAGCACTCTGAATCAGGTTTTCATTAAGAATATCTCTGTACTTTGCTCCGTTCAGCTTTCCATCAACCCCGGCCAGTCTGCCAGCTACTTAAAAGCGCAGCCACAGCATGATACTGCCACCACAGTAGGGATGGTATTGGGCAGGTGATGAGCAGTGGCCAGTTTCCTCCAGAAATGATGCTTAAAATTGAGTCCAAAAAGTTCAATTGTAGTTTCATCAGACCAGAGAATCACAGACTGAGAGCCCTTTTAGATGCTTTTTTTTTTTTTTTTTTTTTTTTTTAAACTTGCATGTGTCTTTTACTGAGGAGAGGTTTCTTTCTGGCCACTCTGCCCTAAAGCCTAGATTGGTGGAGTGCTGCAGTGATGGTCAGTCCTCGGGGAGTTTTTCCAATCTGCACACAGAATATTTGGAGCTCAGCCAGAGTGACCATTGGATTCTTGGTTATCTATCTTGCCAAGGCTCTTTTTCTTCCAATTACTTAGTTGGGTCTGCCAGCAATAGGAGGAGTCCTGGTTGTTACAAACTTCTTCTGTTTAAGAATTATAGAGGCCACTGTACTCTTGGGAACTTTCAGTGAAGTAGACATTTTTTTTTTGTACCCTTTCCCAGTTCTGTGCCTCTCTCGCACAATCCTGTCCTTGCACTCTACAGGCAGTTCTTTCCTCCTCATGAATTTGTTTTTGCTATAATATGCATTGTCAGCTATGAGATCTTATATAGACAGGGTTGTGTTTTGCCAAATCTACTGAATTTACCACAGGTGGACTCCAATTGAAGTGTAGAAACATATCAAAGATGATCCAGAGAAATGGGAGACCCCAGAGCTATCTGTAAAGAATAAATCAAGGCAACTAGACGTACTGTAGATTTCTTGAAAACGTTTCACTCGTTCTTCCAATGAGCTTTCTCAATTCTGAGAAAGCTCGTTGGAAGAACGAGTGAAACATTTTCAATAAATCTACAGTACGTCCAGTTGTCTTGATTTATTCTTTACAGATATACCATGACCTGGATAAATGAGAACCTTCACAGACAGACCCCAGAGCTATATTTCAAGTGCCTTAGCAAAGGGTCTGAATACTTACATTCCTGCAAAATTTTAGTTTTTCCTTTTTAATAAATTAGCAAAAATTTCTAAAACTCTATTTTTCACTCTTTCATTATGGGGTATAGAGTACAGATTGATAGGCGAGAACGTGATATATATATATTTTTTTAGCATAAAGTATGCAAAAAAAATGAGTCTGAAGACTTTCCAAATGCATTGTAATCTATTTTTGACTTCTAAATCCAGCAAAATTACTGGTTTGTAAGGGATGGGTTAAAGCAATATTTTACAGCAAGCACCTTGCAAACAGCAATAATCCTCCCAGAATCCTGGCTTCTTTTCATGCGGTTTAAAGGGGAAGGGTATAGGAGATTGTTTTTTTTTTTTTTTAAGTAACTGCACTCAGAACTTTTAAGTGTAGTAATTCTTTTAAGCTGATACCCTCTCATTGATGCTTTCTGAAATATTGCGTGTGTATCAAGCATTGAATTTTTTTTTCTCTCATTTAATAGCTTGGTGTCTAATAGTTCTTTCCTTGATTTAATACAGATGGGCTGTACATGCACTGATTTCCTGTGGAAGTTATGTTTAACTTGTGCTTTTTTTAAAATAGCAGTTAAGGGATTGCCTGGTTCTAAAAAAAAAAAAATCAAGTAATCACTAGAGATGAGCGAAATAATTTGGAGTCCAATCAATGAGATGAGATTGTAGGTCTTCTGAGAGCTCTTTTGTGCGAGGCATCATTCACATCAGGCAATGCTTCTTGTGAAAAGCAAACCCAGAACTGGTGTGTGTTTTTTTTTTTTATAGGGCAGGGCAGCTGTAACCAACACCTCCAATCTCATCTCATTGATTGGACTCCAGTTGGCTGAAACTTCACTCCAATTAGCTCTTGGAGATGTCATTAGTCTAGGGGTTCACATACTTTTTCCACCTGCACTGTGAATGTTTACATGGTGTGTTCAATAAAAACATGGTAACATTTAATTCTTTGTGTGTTATTAGTTTAAGCAGACTGTGAATGTCTATTATTGTGACTTAGATGAAGATCAGATCACATTTTATGACCAATTTGTGCAGAAATCTATATCATTCCAAAGGGTTCACATACTTTTTCTTGCAATTGTACTTCGGTTCATCAGAGCCCATGCATTCTAATAGTGTACGGAGACGAACCTCAATACCCCACTGATCCAGCACAGGTGCTCCAGCTTTACCAGTTGGCTGTAGTAGACAAATGCCAGATTCAAAGGACACACTAAATTTTTTCCAGAAAAGTAATAATACTCGTCTTAGCATTTTTGAGGCGTATTTTCAGCCAATGAGGAGTATGAAATAAGACGCCGGGCGTTTGTTGTTTTTTCTAGATGTAATTCTATTTTTCAGTTGATTATAGCCATCTGAAGGTTTGTTTTTTGTGGGGAAAATTGTATTTTTCAGTGACACCATTTTGAGGTACATATAACATATAACAAATTACTTTTTTTTGTAGAAGTAATGGGGAAAAACAGCAGTTCTGCTATTGATCTTTGCACTTTAAATTCGTGTAATTACCATTTTACTGTTATTCTATGGGTCAGTACAGCTATAATATTAAATATGTGTAGTTTAATTTGGAGCTTTGTTCCGTGATTAAATTCCTTACAAAGGAAGAAAAGAAGCCTAAATAAATCCATTAAGGGAGATTGCTGTACAGTGGGGAAAATAAGTATTTGACACACTGACGATTTAGCAAGTTTTCCCACCTGCAAAGAATCGAGAGGTCTGTTATTTTTATCATAGGTACACTTCAACTGTGAGAGACAGAATCTAAAAAAATAATCCAGAAAATTACATTGTATGATTTTTTTATAATAATTTGCATTTTATTGCATTAAATACATATTTGATCACCTACCAACCAGCAAGAATTCTGGCTCTCCCAGACCTGTTACTTTTTCTTTAACCACCTCCGGACCGCCTAACGCAGGATCGCGTTCCGGAGGTGGCAGCGCTGCGCAGAGTCACGCATATACGCGTCATCTCGCGAGACGCGAGATTTTCCCTCAAAGCCGGCCCGCGCATGCGCATCGCGGGCCGGCAAAATTAAAAGAAGTATTTCGTCACCAGCCTGCCAGCAACGATCATTGGCTGGCAGGCTGGCGATTTTCAAAAAATCCAATCAAAAGTCATATAACAGATCATATTAGTAAATATGATCTGTTATATGGCTTGTCTGCTCCTGTGCTGGTCCTTTTCGTCGGTTGGATCCAGCACAGGAGCAGACTGAACTGTGAGTACACCAAACACTACACCTTAGCCCCAGATCACCCACCTGCACCCCAATTAACCCTTTGATCACCCCTTTGATCCCCTCTGTCAATCACTAGTGAAAGGAAAAAAAGTGATCAGTGTAAACTGTCACTTTTTTTTTTTCACTGGTATTGGCTGTTAGGTTTTAGGGATAGTTTAGGCCCCTTGGTTAGGTAGTTAGCGTCAGTTAGCGCCCACCCCACCGCAGTCACTTTTATTCGCTGTTTAGCGTATCGCTAATCAGCATTTGTACTTTTATAGTATCTGTAAGTGATCAAAACTGATCACGGTCAGATCTATAATAGTATTAGTGTCACCTTAGCTCGCCCTCCACCCAAAACGCAGTGTTTGCCCGATCAGGCCTGATCGGTCGCCCACACGTGCGTTCACCCACACCCGCCCCACCGCAGTGACAAAAAATATATATTTTTTGATCACTGCACATTCATTTTACACGCACTGCGGCGATAAAAAAATCAGTTTTGATATTTTTTATCAACCGCAGCAGCCTCCGGTACTTCGCTAGCCTCCCCTTTGTAAGACAGGCTTGCTTTTTTTCTTGGGTAGTCTCAGGGAATACCCCTAAATTTAGTAGTCCAAAATGTCAAACAGGGGGTATTCTTCTGAAGAGGCCTACAGGATTCTGACCCAGTCGGATGAGGAGTGGGAACCCTCATCTGACGAATCTAGCGGGTCAGAATATGAACCTGTAGAAAGCAGTGGCTCTCTGACCCAAAGTTCGGACGAGGAGGTTGAGGTCCCTGGCAGCACCAGGCGTACCCGGCCCCGTGTCGCTAGACCACAGGTTACGCAGGATCCGCTTCAAGAGCAGCAGAGTGGGGCTGTCGCTGCCGGATCACGTGGTGAGGCATACACCAGCAGCGCAGCCCTTCCTGGACCTAGTACCAGCACTGCCGTACAACCTGGTGAAGTAGCGAGCACCAGAAGGGCAGTTGAAGCTGGTACGGTGGCACGTGCAATAGTTACCCCGTCACAGACAGGCCCGTAGAGCCCCTAGAGTCCCTGAGGTGCTGGCAAATCCTGATTGGCAGTCCCCAACTTCAGCCGCACCAGTAGTTCCCCCTTTCACCGCCCAGTCTGGAGTTCGGGTTGAGACGGCTCAAATAGGTTCGGCCCTGGGATTTTTTGAGCTGTTCTTGACTGCGGAGCTCTTGGACTTAGTCGTGGCAGAGACCAACCAGTATGCCACACAATTTATAACCGCAAACCCGGGAAGCTATTATGCCCATCCTTTCCGGTGGAAACCAGTCCAAGTTTCCGAACTTAAAATTTTTCTGGGCCTTCTCCTCAACATGGGCCTGACAAAAAAGCATGAATTGCGGTCATATTGGTCAACGCACCCAATTTATCACATGCCCATGTTCTCTGCTGCTATGTCCAGGACACGATTTGAGACCATCCTCCGTTTTCTGCATTTTAGCGACAACACCACCTCCCGTCCCAGAGGCCACCCTGCTTTTGACCGGCTCCACAAAATTCGGCCCCTCATAGACCATTTCAACCAGAAATTTGCAGATTTGTACTGTATACCCCTGAGCAAAAAATCTGCGTAGACGAGTCCCTAATACATTTTACCGGGCGCCTTGGCTTCAAACAATACATCCCAAGCAAGCGTGCCCGGTATGGGGTCAAATTGTATAAGCTCTATGAAAGGGCCACAGGCTATACCCACAAATTTCGGATCTATGAGGGAAAAGATCAGACCCTGGAGCCGGTCGGTTGCCCTGACTACCTGGGGAGCAGTGGGAAGACAGTCTGGGACTTGGTGTCACCCTTATTCGGCAAGGGGTACCATCTTTATGTGGACAATTTCTACACAAGTGTGGCCCTCTTTAGGCATTTGTTTCTAGAACGGATTTGCGCCTGTGGCACCGCGCGAACTAGTCGCGTGGGCTTCCCCCAACGGCTTGTAACCACCCGTCTTGCAAGGGGGCAGAGGGCTGCCTTGTGTAACGAAGAACTGCTCGCGGTGAAATGGAGAGACAAGTGTGACGTTTACATGCTCTCCTCCATTCACGCAGACACGACAATCCAAATTGAGCGAGCAACCCGTGTCATTGAAAAGCCCCTCTGTGTCCACGACTATAATGCGCTCATGGGAGGGGTGGACTTCAATGACCAGATGTTGTCTCCGTATTTAGTTTCCCGCAGAACCAGACGCTGGTATAAGAAGGTGTCTGTATATTTGATTCAATTGGCGCTGTACAATAGTTTTGTTCTCTACAGTAAGGCTGGGAGAACAGGATCCTTCCTCAAATTCCAGGAAGAGATCATCGAGAACCTCCTTTACCCAGGAGGTTCCGTGGCCCCATCCACCAGTGTAGTTAGCCGTCTACACGAGCGACATTTCCCCAGTGTCGTTCCTGGTACCTCAACCCAACCGTCACCCCGAAAAAGATGTCGTGTCTGTAGCAGGAGTGGAATAAGGCGTGACACCCGCTATTTCTGTCCTGACTGTGCTGACCACCCTGCCCTATGCTATGGAGAGTGTTTCCGGAAGTACCACACACAGGTACACCTAGCATAGGGATCACATCTCACCAGGACAGGCACACAGGGCTATTAGGGCCCATTCACTCACAGCTGCTGCAAACCTCTCCTTTCACCTGGGATAAAGTGCATAACGTACTTCGCCACATCTTTGGGCGATTTGCGCTTTGCACATTGTCCCATGGGGAAGGAGAGGTTTGTTCTATAAAAGTAAAAAAAACTAAACAAAAAAAAAAATACCGGTAAGTAAAAAAGTTAAACGTTCAGTTAAAAAAGTTTAAAAAAAGTTTCTATGTTCTGTTCAACAGTTAATAAATTTATTGCGTTGCGGCCTGGTTTTTTCTTTTTTGTTTTGTTTTTTTTTACCTTTCAGGTGGACCAACCGATCGACTAGCTGCAGCACTGATGTGCATTCGGACAGAAGCATTGCGCTGCTGTCAGATTACACGCAAGTCGGTGTATGCGGCGCTGCAAGACGAGATTTCTCCTCTGCAGTAAAAGATACGTTTGCCGAGGCATATGAGCTGAGGAGGTGGCGGTGTTCATATACTTTGGCAAACACTTTGTATATATATAAAAAAAAAATCCCGGCAATGATTTATTCATCCACATCGATTGATGTGAATGGAGAAATCTGGTTTGCCAGGGCATACGAGCTAAGTGGGCATGGATGTTGGGCGGAGCTCCTATGTCCTGGCAGACGCCTTTCCCCTCCTTTTTCTTTTTTTGGCAGAGATTTTTTCATCCACATTGATCGATGCGAATGAAGAAATCTGTGCCGTTCATTTTTTTCTTTCAGCCCAGCGGCTGAACGGAAAAAAAAAATCTCATTACCTGTATGCTCAATATAAGGAGAATAGCAGAAACTCCTAATGCTGGCCATACATGTAATGATTGCGGAGACCCTCAAATGCCAGGGCAGTACAAACACCCCACAAATAACACCATTTTGGAAAGAAGACACCCCAAGGTATTCGCTGAGGGGCATATTGAGTCCATGAAAGATTGAAATTTTTGTCCCAAGTTAGCGGAAAGGGAGACTTTGTGAGAAAAAAATTTAAAAAATCAATTTCCGCTAACTTGTGCCAAAATTTTTTTTTTTCTATGAACTCGCCATGCCCCTCATTGAATACCTTGGGGTGTCTTCTTTCCAAAATGGGGTCACATGTGGGGTATTTATACTGCCCTGGCATTTTAGGGGCCCCAGAGCGTGAGAAGAAGTCTGGTATCCAAATGTCTAAAAATGCCCTCCTAAAAGGAATTTGGGCCCCTTTGCCCACCTAGGCTGCAAAAAAGTGTCACACATGTGGTATCTCCGTATTCAGTAGAAGTTGGTGAATGTGTTTTGGGGTGTCATTTTACATATACCCATGCTGGGTGAGATAAATATCTTGGTCAAATGCCAACTTTGTATAAAAAAATGGGAAAAGTTGTCTTTTGCCAAGATATTTCTCTCACCCAGCATGGGTATATGTAAAATGACACCACAAAACACATTCCCCAACTTCTCCCGAGTACGGCGATACCAGATGTGTGACACTTTTTTGCAGCCTAGGTGGGCAAAGGGGCCCACATTCCAAAGAGCACCTTTCGGATTTCACAGGTCATTTACCTACTTGCCACACATTAGGGCCCCTGGAAAATGCCAGGGCAGTATAACTACCCCACAAGTGACCCTATTTTGGAAAGAAGACACCCCAAGGTATTCCGTGAGGGGCATGGCGAGTTCCTAGAATTTTTTATTTTTTGTCACAAGTTAGTGGAAAATGATTGATTTATTTTTTTTTATTTTTTTTCATACAAAGTCTCATATTCCACTAACTTGTGACAAAAAATAAAAACTTCCATGAACTCGCCATGCCCATCAGCGAATACCTTGGGGTGTCTTCTTTCCAAAATGGGGTCACTTGTGGGGTAGTTATACTGCCCTGGCATTCTAGGGGCCCAAATGTGTGGTAAGTAGTTTGAAATCAAATTCTGTAAAAAATGACGAGTGAAATCCGAAAGGTGCTCTTTGGAATATGGGCCCCTTTGCCCACCTATATAAACCTAAAAAGTCGTTCCACAAACAACAATTGAATGCCCAGTATATAAAAGTATATTTTATTTCATAATAGTAAATAGTACATAATAATAAAAATATAACAAATAACAAAAAAGTGATGAATTTTAGAGAGTCAGCGGAAAAAACTCCGGATGCCGCAGTCCCCGGGCCTGTGTCTCTATAACCCACCACAAGATGGAACACATGTAGGGCATGTATTGGATACACAATGTGGTGATGGGACAGAAAAGTAGGGAATATAAATATACACCCAATGCGGTAATCTAGTCTGTAATCATCACCTAGATGTGTGGCTGCAGGATGAGACGTATGGATCCTAATATGTCACAGATGTAGACATGGACAAAAAATATATAAATATATCATAGATTGCCCATATAGGGTACTGCAGGTAAAAGAGACCCCATAAATAAGATCAACTAAAAAGCTGTAAGCAGAGGGACTCAACCTGAAGTGTAAGATGAAAAATCACAGATCACAACATACCCTGAGACATGGTGGAGGGCAGAGACAGCAGGCACAGGACAGGCAAAGGACCCCGACGCGCGTTTCGCCTCAGCTTCGTCAGCTGAGGCGAAACGCGCGTCGGGGTCCTTTGCCTGTCCTGTGCCTGCTGTCTCTGCCCTCCACCATGTCTCAGGGTATGTTGTGATCTGTGATTTTTCATCTTACACTTCAGGTTGAGTCCCTCTGCTTACAGCTTTTTAGTTGATCTTATTTATTGGGTCTCTTTTACCTGCAGTACCCTATATGGGCAATCTATGATATATTTATATATTTTTTGTCCATGTCTACATCTGTGACATATTAGGATCCATACGTCTCATCCTGCAGCCACACATCTAGGTGATGATTACAGACTAGATTACCGCATTGGGTGTATATTTATATTCCCTACTTTTCTGTCCCATCACCACATTGTGTATCCAATACATGCCCTACATGTGTTCCATCTTGTGGTGGGTTATAGAGACACAGGCCCGGGGGACTGCGGCATCCGGAGTTTTTTCCGCTGACTCTCTAAAATTCATCACTTTTTTGTTATTTGTTATATTTTTATTATTATGTACTATTTACTATTATGAAATAAAATATACTTTTATATACTGGGCATTCAATTGTTGTTTGTGGAACGACTTTTTAGGTTTATATAGTTGGTTTTCTTGTTTGCCCTCGACTATGAACATATAGATGAGGCCTTTTTCTTGTTTGGCCCTTTGCCCACCTAGGCTGCAAAAAAGTGTCACACATCTGGTATCTCCGTATTCAGTAGAAGTTGGGGAATGTGTTTTGGGGTGTCTTTTTACATATACCCATGCTGGGTGAGAGAAATATCTTGGCAAAAGACTACTTTTCCCATTTTTTTATACAAAGTTGGCATTTGACCAAGATATTTATCTCACCCAGCATGGGTATATGTAAAAAGACACCCCAAAACACATTCCCCAACTTCTACTGAATACGGAGATACCAGATGTGTGACACTTTTTTGCAGCCTAGGTGGGCAAAGGGGCCCATATTCCAAAGAGCACCTTTCGGATTTCACTCGTCATTTTTTACAGAATTTGATTTCAAACTCCTTACCACACATTTGGGCCCCTAGAATGCCAGGGCAGTATAACTACCCCACAAGTGACCCCATTTTGGAAAGAAGAGACCCCAAGGTATTCGCTGATGGGCATAGTGAGTTCATAGAACTTTTTATTTTTTGTCACAAGTTAGTGGAATATGAGACTTTGTAAGAAAAAAAAAAAAAAGAAAAAAAAATCATCATTTTCCGCTAACTTGTGACAAAAAATAAAAAGTTCTATGAACTCACTATGCCCATCAGCGAATACCTTAGGGTGTGTACTTTCCGAAATGGGGTCATTTGTGGGGTATTTGTACTGTCTGGGCATTGTAGAACCTCAGGAAACATGACAGGTGCTCAGAAAGTCAGAGCTGCTTCAAAAAGCGGAAATTCACATTTTTGTACCATAGTTTGTAAACGCTATAACTTTTACCCAAACCATTTTTTTTTTTTACCCAAACATTTTTTTTTTATCAAAGACATGTAGAACAATAAATTTAGAGCAAAATTTATATATGGATGTAGTTTTTTTTGCAAAATTTTACAACTGAAAGTGAAAAATGTCATTTTTTTGCAAAAAAATCGTTAAATTTTGATTAATAACAAAAAAAGTAAAAATGTCAGCAGCTATGAAATACCACCAAATGAAAGCTCTATTAGTGAGAAGAAAAGGAGGTAAAATTCATTTGGGTGGTAAGTTGCATGACCGAGCAATAAATGGTGAAAGTAGTGTAGGTCAGAAGTGTAAAAAGTGGCCTGGTCTTTCAGGGTGTTTAAGCACTGGGGGCTGAAGTGGTTAAGAAGCCCTCCTACTCTGCACTCATTGGCTGTATTAATTGCACCTGTTTGAACTCTTTACCTGTATAAAAGACACCCCTCACACACACAGTCAATCACACTACAACCTCTCCACCATGGCCAAGACCATAGAGCTGTCTAAGGACACCAGGGACAAAATTGTAGACCTGCACAAGGCTGGGCTACAGGACAATAGGCAAGCAGCTTGGTGAGAAAGCAACAACTGTTGGCACAATTATTAGAAAATGGAAGAAACACAAGATGACTGTCAATCTTCCTTGGTCTAGGGTCCATGCAAGATCTCGCCTCGTGGGTAAAGGATGATTCTGAGAAAGGTCAGGAATCAGCCCATAACTACACAGGCGGACCTGGTCAATGACCTGAAGAGAGCTGGGACCACAGTCTCAAAGATTACCGTTAGTAACACACTACACTGTCATGGATTAAAATCCTGAAGGGCAAGCAAGGTCCCCCTGCTCACTTCAGCACATGTCAAGGCCTGTTTGAAGTTCGCAATGACCATCTGGATGATCCAGAGGAGGCATGGGAGAAGGTCATGTGTTCAGATGAGACCAAAATAGAACTTTTTCGCATCAACTCCACTCATCATGTTTGGAGGAAGAAGAAGGATGAGTACAACCCCAAGAACACCGTCCCAACCGTGAAGCATGGGGGTGGAAACATCATACTTTGGGGGTGCTTTTCTGCACCGTATTGAAGGGAGGATGGAGGGAGCCATGTATCGCGAGATTTTGGCCAACAACTTCCTTCCCTCAGTAAGAGCAATGAAGATGGGTCGTGGCTGGGTCTTCCATGACAATGACCCGAAACACACAGACAGGGCAACTAAGCAGTGGGCTTGGTAAGGAGCATTTTAAGGTTCTGGAGTGGCCTAGCCAGTCTCCAGACCTAAACCCAATCAAAAACCTTTGGAGGGAGCTGAAACTCAGTGTAGCCCAGAGACAGACCCGAAACCTGAAAGATCAAGAGAAAATCTGTATGGAGGAGTGGGCCAAAATCCCTGCTGCAGTGTGTGCAAACTTGGTCAAGAACCTTAGGAAATGTCTGACCTCTGTAATTGCAAACAAAGGTTTCTGTACCAAATATTAAGTTCTGATTTTCTATTGTATCAAATACAAATTTTATGCAATAAAATGCAAATTGATTATTTACAAATCATTCAATGTGATTTTTTTAAAAAAAATTTTTAGATTCTGTCTCTCACAGTTGAAGTTTACCTATGATACAAATGACAGACCTCTCCATTCTTTGTAGGTGGGAAAACTTGAAAAATCGGCAGTGTATCAAATATTTTCCCCACTGTATATTGTGATGATGCACCTTCCTACTATCAAGTAAAGTTTTGGGCCAAGCAGTTTAACTGACGATGTCCCCTTGTTCTGGATGACCTGTCAAAGCATCTTCAGAGGAAATGTGCCATAAAGTGGAGGCCATGATTTTGGAAGCTTGTGGGGTCAAAGTTAGTGTTATATCTCGAATTAGGCATTTCAGTTGGCACAGTTTTCAGTATTATTCATGATGTTTTGATGAAGTCAAAGGTCAGTTCCCGGTGGGTGCCACAAATTTTGACGCCTGAGCAAAAAACTTGTCACCAGCAATTTAGCCAAGAGAATTGCTTTGAGAAAATCCAGGAGACTTCTGTTCTCAAATTATTATAGGTGACAAACATGGGTCCACCACCATGATCCTCAGACCAACTAAGAGTCCATACAATGGAAGCACAAGGGGTCACCAACTCCAAGGAAATTTTGTGTGCAGCAGTCAGCTAGAAAGATCATGGCAACAGGTTTTTGGGATACAGAAGGCATTTTATTACTAGAAATCATGCCACACAAGATAAGTTACTGAGGATACCCATGCCTCAACAATGAAGTCATTACTTGAGACAATCAAAGAGAAACACTGTGGGAAGATGTCGGCAGGTGTTTTGCTGCTTCACGACAATGGGCCAGTGTCGCAAATCACAAGCTGCTCTCAAGGAATGCGGCTTCATGGAGCTTTACCACCCACCCGACAGTCCAGACCTGGCTCCCAGTAATTACTTTCTCTTTCGGAACCTGAAGAAATTTCTGCATGGGCAATGATTTCCATATGATAATACGGCCAAAGAGGTGGTAACGGGATTCCTGCAGCAGAAAGAAGTCTCTTTGTATTCTGAGGGCCTCCGATCACTGGAGGCAAAGTGGAATAAATGTATTGAAGTCAAGCGGAATTACATTGAAAAGTAGTACGTTAAATATTCTCAGAAAATGTTGGTTTCATATTCGGGTAGATAACGTATTGAACACCCCTTGTGTGTGCGTGGGGGTTCCCACTTTTACCAAATAAAACCACTTTTTATGAAAAAAAAAGTTTATAAAATGTATTCATCTATAATAAAAAAAAAAAAAAATTGTCCCACACTACTGTGTAATGGACGAGTATGTGTGCAGGAAGCCATACTACCAGAAAACACTACACTTCCCGGTGGCGCCAGGCCCTGTCTTCCAATCCATTTTTAGCTAATCAGCATGTTTCTTACCTGTAACCAGTCAGCGGGCAGTTAGAGCTGCTGTCCCTTGTCGCTCACATGAGAGAAATACTGGGAGCAGCTGCCTGAGGAATTGTCAATGTATACATACAGATGTGGAGGGTGCCGAGTTCCCGCAGTGATCCGGAGCACAGTATCAGTTCCTGCTGCCCACGCCAGGATTAATGTTATGAGTGGCTGGGACTGAACGAACTATACATGCTGCAATGCTTCAGCGCTCCGAACTAAAAAAGAGATGGTAAAATTGCTTGTACTGGCATTATTGTGACCTCTGCCCAGATCAGTAGCTGCCTGTGCGTCTGTGTTGTATCTGTAGGGAAATGAAGTAAATATTTCCCTTTTTTTTTTTTTTTTTTTAAAGCGGCTTTGAGCAATTCAGTATTGATGACCTCTCAATATTTGATCATGGTGTCCATTTCCCCACACCCCTGCCAGTCATCTCTTCACAAGTGTACTAGTACAGTGCTGTACATTGTATAGTGGCTGTGATTGGTATTGCAGCACAATAGGACTGAACTGCACAAACGTCATGTGACCAACGGATATGATGACGCTGGCTGGGAAAGAGGCCTCGTTTCTCACCCGAGCGCTGCCACCCACTCAAAATATGCCTTAATATTGTGTCTGTGTACTCTAGATTTCAGGTGGATAGGGTATGACATCCATTTGTATTAATTGCTGGAAGCTCTGAGCGTAAATTGTAGCCAACTTTGCTTATGCCCCCCAGCAGCCACTTCTTTAGGGTGCCCAAGTCCGAGAAATGCCAATAAGGAAGATAAAGTTGAAATGTACAGTCAGGTCCATCAATATTGGGACATCGACACAATTCTTGTGGCTCTCTACCCCACCACAATGGATTTGAAATGAAACAAACAAGATGTGCTTTAACTGCAGACTATCAGCTTTAATTTGAGGGTATTTACACCCAAATCAGGTGAACGGTGTAGGAATTACAATAGTTTGCATATGTGCCTCCCACTTGTTAAGGAACCAAAAGTAATGGGACAATTGGCTCCTCAACTGTTCCATGGCCAGGTGTGTGTTATTCCCTCATTATCCCAACTACAATGAGCAGATAAAAGGTCCAGAGTTCATTTCAAGTGTGCTATTTGCATTTGGAATCTGTTGCTCTTAACTCTCAAGATGAGATCCAAAGAGCTGTCACTAACAGTGAAGCAAGCCATCATTAAGCTGAAAAAACAAAACAAACCCATCAAAGAGATAGCAAAAACATTAGGCGTGGCCAAATCAACTGTTTGGAACATTCTTATAAAGAAAGAACGCACCAGTGAGCTCGGCAACACCAAAAGACCCGGAAGACCACAGAAAACAACTGTGGTGGATGACCGAAGAATTCTTTCCCTGGTGAAAAAAACACCCTTCACAACAGTTGGCCAGATCAAGAACACTCTCCAGAAGGTAGGTGTATGTGTGTCAAAGTCAACAATCAAGAGAAGACTTCACCAGAGTGAATACAGAGGGTTCACCACAAGATGTAAACCATTGGTGAGCCTCAAAAACGGGAAGGCCAGATTAGAGTTTGCCAAACGACATCTAAAAAAGCCTTCACAGTTCTGGAACAACATCCTATGGACAGATGAGACCAAGATCAACTTGTACCAGAGTGATGGGAAGAGAAGAGTATGGAGAAGGAAAGGAACTGCTCATGATCCTAAGCATACCACCTCATCAGTGAGGCATGGTGGTGGTAGTGTCATGGCGTGGGCATGTATGGCTGCCAATGGAACTGGTTCTCTTGTATTTATTGATGATGTGACTGCTGACAAAAGCAGCAGGATGAATTCTGAAGTGTTTCGGGCAATATTCTCTGCTCATATTCAGCCAAATGCTTCAGAACTCATTGGACGACGCTTCACAGTGCAGATAGACAATGACCCGAGCCATACTTCAAAAGCAACCAAAGAGTTTTTTAAGGGAAAGAAGTGGAATGTTATGCAATGGCCAAGTCAATCACCTGACCTGAATCCGATTGAGCATGCATTTCACTTGCTGAAGACAAAACTGAAGGGAAAATGCCCCAAGAACAAGCAGGAACTGAAGACAGTTGCAGTAGAGGCCTGGCAGAGCATCACCAGGGATGAAACCCAGCATCTGGTGATGTCTATGCGTTCCAGACTTCAGGCTGTAGTTGACGGCAAAGGATTTGCAACCAAGTTTTAAAAAGTGAAAGTTTGATTTATGATTATTATTATGTCCCATTACTTTTGGTTCCTTAACAAGTGGGAGGCACATATGCAAACTGTTGTAATTCCTACACCGTTCACCTGATTTGGATTTAAATACCCTCAAATTAAAGCTGACAGTCTTCAGCTAAAGCACATCTTGTTCGTTTCATTTCAAATCCATTGTGGTGGTGTATAGAGCCAAAAATGTTAGAATTGTGTCGGTCTCAATATTTATGGACCTGACTGTATTAGATTGTGGGCCAGTCGCTGTGAAAATAGCAGGTTCTGCAGACAATAAGCCGTATATATGGGAGCCTTTAATATTGTTCAGTCCAGGAGCTGCTTCCCGGCTGTGCTTGTTTGTCACAAGTCACCTTTTCTTTCCTGATTGAAGAACACCTTGACATATAGATATATTTGGGTGAATGTATCATGAGGGTAATTTTTGAAGTCTGTTTTGCTTTAGTCTGCATTGGAGTGACAGACACCAAATTTGTAAAATATTGCATGTTGTTTGATCCATTTGGTTCTTTTGGATCTTTAAAAAAAGAGCTCTTTTGCCTAGAGATATTTACTCGTTTTACACCGTCTGCAACCATCTTTTTGCAACTTTTTAAAAAGTCAAATTTGATTAATCTGGTGTACAGCGTCCAACTTTCTCACCCATTTTCAAATGTGGCAAAAGCAGTATAAAGTGTATCACAGGCTTTAAAACATAGCCTTAAATGTCTCTATTAAAAATATTGTGGTTGATCCCTGAGTGCATACGTGTTTCATGGTGGTTGGCCTAAAAATGTCATTGTGTTCTGGGTAGAGGGGTGAAACAATTCCAATAATACAACTTTGTATAGAAAAAATACTGCGACTAACAGCCTTTTAAGATGGGATAGTTTTCACCCTATACCTCTTAAGAGGGGCATACCAAAAGGACAGTTTCTTAGAGGTCGTAGAAACTGTTCCGACCAGAGTGACTTTGCACACGAAGCATCTAAGTAAGCTGTTTCATCACTTCAAACAAAGAGGTTATCCTGACCAATTCGGTTGATCAATCTACTTTACTTCAGCCTTAAATGAAATATGATTCCCAACAAATGATTAGGGTCATAGGCACCTTTGACCCCGAATCACAACAGAGCCATGAAATCCTGGGACATTATTGGCCTCGGATTAAAACAGACCCAGATCTGGGTAAATTCCTCCTAGAAAATCCAGCTATTACTTTCGGACGGGGACAAAACATAGGAGATGCCTTGATGCACAGTCACCTTGAGATCCCTGAGAACAAGACTTGGCTAAGTAAAAGGAAATTGGAAACTTTCAGGTGTGGTAAATGTAAAGCATGTTCATATATTTCCACAGGCAAAACTTTCACAAATAGCTTTGAAAATAAAACCTATACTACTTTTTTTTGCCAATTGTAACACCAGCCGGGTTGTGTATTTAGCCCAATGTAAATGTGGACTCAAATATGTGGGGAAGACATGTAGAGCATTTAAGAAAAGGATCTTGGAACATATAGGTGACAGTCACAATAAGCGAGATAAACTTTTGGAGAGACTAGTGTTGTCCTGCCAAGCTGGTAGCATTTAATCAGTATCTTTTTCTATGATTTGAAACAATTAAAGTATACACTCACCTAAAGAATTATTAGGAACACCTGTTCTATTTCTCATTAATGCAATTGTCTAGTCAACCAATCACATGGCAGTTGCTTCAATGCATTTAGGGGTGTGGTCCTGGTCAAGACAATCTCCTGAACTCCAAACTAAATGTCAGAATGGGAAAGAGAGGGGATTTAAGCAATTTTGAGCGTGGCATGGTTGTTGGTGCCAGACGGGCCGGTCTGAGTATTTCACAATCTGCTCAGTTACTGGGATTTTCACGCACAACCATTTCTAGGGTTTACAAAGAATGGTGTGAAAAGGGAAAAACATCCAGTATGCGGCAGTCCTGTGGGCAAAAATGCCTTGTGGATGCTAGAGGTCAGAGGAGAATGGGCCGACTGATTCAAGCTGATAGAAGAGCAACGTTGACTGAAATAACCACTCGTTACAACCGAGGTATGCAGCAAAGCATTTGTGAAGCCACAACACGCACAACCTTGAGGCGGATGGGCTACAACAGCAGAAGACCCCACCGGGTACCACTCATCTCCACTACAAATAGGAAAAAGAGGCAACAATTTGCACGAGCTCACCAAAATTGGACTGTTAAAGACTGGAAAAATGTTGCCTGGTCTGATGAGTCTCGATTTTTGTTGAGACGTTCAAATGGTAGAGTCCGAATTTGGCGTAAACAGAATGAGAACATGTATCCATCCTCTGATGGCTACTTCCAGCAGGATAATGCACCATGTCACAAAGCTCGAATCATTTCAAATTGGTTTCTTGAACATGACAATGAGTTCACTGTACTAAAATGGCCCCCACAGTCACCAGATCTCAACCCAATAGAGCATCTTTGGGATGTGGTGAAACGGGAGCTTCGTGCCCTGGATGTGCATCCCTCAAATCTCCATCAACTGCAAGATGCTATCCTATCAATATGGGCCAACATTTCTAAATAATGCTATCGGCACCTTGTTGAATCAATGCCACGTAGAATTAAGGCAGTTCTGAAGGCAAAAGGGGATCCAACACTGTATTAGTATGGTGTTCCTAATAATTCTTTAGGTGAGTGTACATTAGAGGCAGTGATCTTGACTGACTCCTAAAACAAAAGGAGTCAAGATGGATCTACATCCTCAATACCACAACACCTTTTGGTCTAAATGAATGTATTGAATTTGCTTACTTTATTTAATTTTCTCAGCCTATAATTTCAGTTTACATTCTTTTTTTTTTCTTATCCAGTTTATCCATTATTTTCTTGAGGCTTCAGCCACCTCCCTTGTAATTTTACTCCTTCCCTATATATAACCATTTATCTGCCCTTAGCTTATGTATTTACTATTGCGCCTAACACGTGACACGCTAATCTGACTGGCGGAGTCTATAAGAATGACTGCGTCCCACCTGTGATCTCCTCCAGCGGCAGAGACGCGCCCCATATCGGGATTCTGACTAGACACGCTCACCATCGCGATCTACCCTTGGCCACATCACCTTATATCTCCGCACTCTTGGGCACGCAAATAGACTCTTGAGACCTCTCAATATGACTAGGATGTACACTCGCCTAAAGAATTATTAGGAACACCATACTAATACGGTGTTGGACCCCCTTTTGCCTTCTTAACTGCCTTAATTCTACGTGGCATTGATTCAACAAGGTGCTGATAGCATTCTTTAGAAATGTTAGCCCATATTGATAGGATAGCATCTTGCAGTTGATGGAGATTTGAGGGATACACATCCAGGCCACGAAGCTCCCGTTCCACCACATCCCAAAGATGCTCTATTGGGTTGAGATCTGGTGACTGTGGGGGCCATTTTAGTACAGTGAACTCATTGTCATGTTCAAGAAACAAATTTGAAATGATTCGAGCTTTGTGACATGGTGCATTATCCTGCTGGAAGTAGCCATCAGAGGATGGATACATGTTCTCATTCTGTTTACGCCAAATTTGGACTTTACCATTTGAATGTCTCAACAGAAATCAAGACTCATCAGACCAGGCAACATTTTTCCAGTCTTCAACAGTCCAATTTTGGTGAGCTTGTGCAAATTGTAGCCTCTTTTTCCTATTTGTAGTGGAGATGAGTGGTACCCGGTGGGGTCTTCTGCTGTTGTAGCCCATCCGCCTCAAGGTTGTGCATGTTGTGGCTTCACAAATGCTTTGCTGCATACCTCGGTTGTAACGAGTGGTTATTTCAGTCAACGTTGCTCTTCTATCAGCTTGAATCAGTCGGCCGATTCTCCTCTGACCTCTAGCATCCACAAGGCATTTTTGCCCACAGGACTGCCGCATACTGGATGTTTTTCCCTTTTCACACCATTCTTTGTAAACCCTAGAAATGGTTGTGCGTGAAAATCCCAGTAACTGAGCAGATTGTGAAATACTCAGACCGGCCCGTCTGGCACCAACAACCATGCCACGCTCAAAATTGCTTAAATCACCTTTCTTTCCCATTCTGACATTGTTTGGAGTTCAGGAGATTGTCTTGACCAGGACCACACCCCTAAATGCATTGAAGCAACTGCCATGTGATTGGTAGACTAGATAATTGCATTAATGAGAAATAGAACAGGTGTTCCTAATAATTCTTTAGGTGAGTGTATATACATATGAGGGGGACACCATTTCCCCTCCTGTCAACTGTGCTCATATTTATTTTACTTTCATATCTTTGGTAACCAATATATTTCAGGGTTTTATCACTTTCCCTGTTTTGTTATCAATATAATTGTGGCTTTATAGTATTATCCGATTCTACCATTGGTGCGTCCTCTTTTTACTTTTAGGAACGGCAATAGGTGAACATTTGGCATATATTTATTTAATCCCCCTACCATTACAGATCTTACTATAAGCATATTAAAGGGATTCTGTCACCAGGTTTCACCCCTGTCAGCTAAACATATGCTGATGTTCAGGGCCTCATCAGGATTCCTAATGTGGTCTTCTAAATGTGATCCGTAGCCTTATTTTGCTAAAAAAACTGGTTTTACTAACCTGTCACTCAAAGAAATAAGGTGCCCCTATATGAATCCTGATGAGGCCCTGAACATCAGCTTATGTTTAGCTGACAGGGGTGAAACCTGGTGACAGAATCCCTTTAAGTCCCCTGATGAGCCCTGACACACTAAGGGCAAAACGCGTTGGAACAGGGACACGTTTAGTATGGGGTATTCAACACCCCTACAGATATTTATATATACCTAATTCTCTATATTAGGGTCTGTTTTGTGTTCTCCTCATAATACATTTTCATTTTTCATATAGTTGTACTCCACCTTCTTAATATAAAAGGTTTTTGGCTTATTCTTATTTATTATTTTCTATATTTTTTGTGTCATATTGTGGTAACGGATATATAACATCAACTTCCTATAGTTGGAATTTTCGCCCCTCCTGTATCCTAGGGGATACAGGAGGTTCTTAACACGTGATTGCCCCTATCGGGGCAGCAATTCCGTTTTTAGGCAGGTTATTGAGCAATAGTGTGGGCTTTAGGGTCAGATATCACATTTTGGTGATATATATATTTTTTTAACAGTGACATTAAAAAGGGACCTTTCCTCAGTGTAGCCCTAGTCTAATTATGGCCCTTTTTTTTATTTTTTCAAAGACTCCCCCCCCAGTACGTCATGTGTTGTTCCAATCACCGGCGGGCGGTGATTGGAACACGGTGCCTGCTCAAATCATTGAGCAGGCACCATGCCTAAATGCGCGAGAGGGGGGTCCCACTGCCTTCCGGTGAAGAGCCTGTGAGATCCAGCCCCCTGGATATCACAGTCCGGAAGCTGTATGTGTAATACACACAGTATTATTCATACAGCCAATGCATTCCAATACAGAAGTATTGGAATGCATTGTAAAGGATTAGACCCCCAAAAGTTCAAGTCCCAAAGTGGGACAAAAAATAAAGTGAAAAAAGAAAGTTGAAAAAATTTAGTTTTCCCCCCAAAAAATTAAAAGTTTCAAGTAAAAATAAACAAAAGCGTCATTTTCCCCAAAAAAAGTAAAAAATATTGGTAAAGAATAGGGGGGGGGGGGGAGTATACATGTTAGGTATCGCCGCGTCCGTATCGACCGGCTCTATAAACATATCACATGACCTAACCCCTCAGATGAACACCGTAATTTTTTTTTATAAAAACTGTGCTAAATAAACCATTTTTTTGTCACCTTACATCACAAAAAGTGTAATAGCAAGCGATCAAAAAGTCACACGCACCTCAAAATAGTGCCAATAAAATCGTCATCTCATCCCGCAAAAATCATACCCTACCCAAGGTAATCGCCCAGAAACTGAAAAAAATATGGCTCTCAGACTATGGAAACACTAAAACATGATTTTTTTTGCTTCAAAAATGAAATCATTGTGTAAAGCTTACATAAATAAAAAAAAAAGTATACATATTAGGTATCGCCGCATCCGTGACAACCTGGTCTATAAAAATATCACATGATCTAACCTGTCAGATGAATGTTGTAAATAACAAAAAATAAAAACTGTGCCAAAACAGCTATTTCTTGTTATCTTGCCTCACAGAAAGTGTAATATAGAGCAACCAAAAATCATATGTACCCTAAACTAGTACCAACAATACTGCCACCCTATCCTGTAGTTTCTAAAATGGGGCCATTTTTTTGGGAGTTTCTACTCTAGGGGTGCATCAGGGGGGCTTCAAATGGGACATGGTGTAAAAAAAAACAGTCCACCAAAATCTGCCTTCCAAAAACCGTATGGCATTCCTTTCCTTCTGCGCCCTGCCGTGTGCCCGTACAGTAGTTTACGACCACATATGGGGTGTTTCTGTAAACTACAGAATCAGGGCCATAAATATTAAGTTTGGCTTGGCTGGAAAAAAATTATTAAAATGGAAAATCTGCCAAAAAAGTGAGATTTTTAAATTGTATCTCTATTTTCCATTAATTCTTGTGGAACACCTAAAGGGTTAACAAAGTTTGTAAAATCAGTTTTGAGTACCTTGAGGGGTGTAGTTTATAGAATGGGGTCATTTTTGGGTGGTTTCTATTATGTAAGCCTCGCAAAGTGACTTCAGACCTGAACTGGTCCCTAAAAATTTGGTTTTTGAAAATTTCTGAAAAATTTCAAGATTTGCTTCTAAACTTCTAAGCCTTGTAACATCCCGAAAAATTTGTTTGGGGTAAATTTGGTATTTTTTTTATGCAAAAAAATTTACTTTTTTGACCCAATTTTAGCAGTGTCATGAAGTACAATATGTGACGAAAAAACAATCTCAGAATGGCCTGGGTAAGTAAAAGAGTTTTAAAGTTATCAGCACTTGAAGTGACACTGGTCAGATTTGCAAAAAATGGCCAAGTCCTTAAGGTGAAATAGGGCTGCATTAAAGGCTATGTTTTAAATGGTGGTAGTCTGTGATACACTAGTTATTTACCACCTCAGTTGACCTTGCCCTCTGACAGGCTATTAGTCAGAATGGTGATTCTTCGAAAAGCTGTATAAAATCACAAAATGTCACAAATTGTTGCTTACATTTTTGCCAGAATTTTTGTCTTTTTAGTTTTGTGTCATTGACTGAAAAATTCCTCCCATTGTGCAAATTGAATGATGCCATATGCTGATTACCTGTGTATGGCAGTGTTGTATATCACTGACTTGCATTACATCCAAACAGGCTCTTAAGAGTCATCTCTCCTTATTACTTATAGGGGATCTTCTTATGTGTGTAATGGCAATGTCTTATGAAAGGCAACTGCTCAGTGAAATCTGTTCACATTTAAGAATTTGCTATTAACTTGTTTGTTCTATACTTGCAGGTTTTTGTTGAAACTTTGGATAAATGCTTTGAAAATGTTTGTGAACTTGACCTGATATTTAATGTGGAGAAGGTGAGTTATGAAGACACTCATAAAATACATTATTTTGCCATTTTTATCATTTCAACAGAATGTGTCGTGTAAAAATCTTGTTTATCCTTAAAGGGTTTCTACAGGTTCCAACACTGGGGTTTCGACACCAGGACCCCTGCCAATCAGCAGCCTTCTCACAGCATTTCCTAGGCCAGTGACGACACATTCATCGGCCACAACCATGGCCTAGGCATAGTTTAGCCCTATAGAAGTGAATGGGGCTGAGCGTGATAACAAGCACAGCTGCTATACAATGTACGGTGCTGTGCTTGTTAAGCTGTGAGAAGGCCGCAGCGCCCACAGTAGTGCCTGTCCCTTCTCAAACAGCTGGATGACAGACCCCCACCGATCAGATACTGATTACCTATCCTGAGGATAGGTTGTTAGTTTTGAAATCTCGGAAAAACCTTTTAAAGAGCATCTGTCCACATGATCAACCCTAATAAATCAGACATGATGCCTGGTAGGATTGCTGACAAAAATTGTATATTTCTTATTTCTGTAGGGTCAATAGTCGAGATATGACTTTTTTTTATGCAAATTGCCTAGGGACTGGCCTTAGTAGCAAGAGCACTGCTAGCGCAACACCCCTGCTCTCTGTACTTCCATTTTACCTTTGATTGACTGGGCTACACCTCTCATCTAGCCCTGTGTTCTCGAGCGATCGCCAAGTTGGCCCAGTGACTTGGCAAGCTCAGGAAGCCGCATCTGATCCACTGCGCAGGCTCCGAGTCATTGAGGCGACTGGTATGATGGGGGTCTGTTATGCTGACAGATGCTTTTCAAATTCATAAGGAACCACTTCCAAAAGGCCATGCTAGCAAAATGGTTCTCTTTCTCCGAAAGATACCTCTTTGCATATTTTTTAGGCCAAATACGCGGTGTCTCACTCAATGTGGGCCATGGTGTTTTTTTTTTTTTTTTTTGTTTTTTACAAGCCTTTAAGAAGTGCTGAAAAATTTAGTGTTTGAAGGAGTAAAGTACTTTATACATCTTGAAACTCACTTTCTTTTGTAAGAAGAGTCTTGCTGTTTGTCCACCTGCTAGTTGTGGCGGTGAATGTTTTTTGGCCTCGCTGCTCAGCACACAAATATAGCATTACCATAGCAATAGCACAAATTCCTTCCTTTGTACGTGCTTACAGACCTCTGTAATTTGTCCATAACCTGGCAATAAACTAATTGAAGACAAATTAGATAATATATGCTGCAGTAATTAGAAGTGAAATAGCAGGTATAAGACCGGTGTATTACTGTAGGTTGCGATGCTTTTATGGTTCCTGTGGTTCTGTTATCTCTTCAGATAAAAAAAATGCTGACATTCGTTTTGTCTTCTCACTTGAAAAAAAAAATTGCATAATACAGAATTTTGCTCCCATGACCTTAGAATATAGCTTTATGAACTGTAACAGCCTGAATTATTGCCTCAATAAAGTTAATATGTTTGGAATTATATTTAGTGGATTGTAGCGCGAACATCTAAAGGGGTATTCGGGTTATGTAAAGTTATCTCCAATCCACAGGATACCGGATAACTATTATATGTCCTATTCCTGGGGCCTCCTACGATCATGAGATTGGGGACCAAGTACCCCATAATGGCCGGTCTGTTATGCATACAGTGCTCAGGTATCGCTGAAACTCCCATGGAAATGAATGAAGCGACTGCTCACATGCCCAACAGTCTGCTCAATTTATTTCGGGTGGCTCCACGGCATACCGGGTCCTCGTTTTTGTGATCAGTGGGAGTCCCAGCAGTAGGACCCCTGCCAATCTAATAGTTTTTGCATATGCTGTGAATGGGGGATAATTTTACATAACCCGAATACCCTTTTAAAGGGGTTGTGTCACTTCAGCAAATAGCATTTTTCATGTAGAGAAAGTTAATACAAGGCACTTTCTAATGTATTGTGATTGTCCATATTGCTTCCTTTGCTGGCTATATTCATTTTTCCATCACATTATACACTGCTCGTTTCCATGGTTACGACCACTCTGTAATCCATCAGTGGTGGCTGTGCTTGCCTACTATAGAAAAAAGCACCAGCTGATGTGAGTTCCCACAGTCCCGGCCACCAGAGGCGAAGGCACTTTTTCCTATAGTCTGCAAGCATGACCATCGCTGATGGATTACAGCGTTTTTGTAACCATGGAAACGAGCAGTGTATAATGTAATGGAAAAATGAATCCAGCCAGCAAAGGAAGCAATATGAATAATAACAATACATTAGTAAGTGAATAGACTTACTGATGTTAATATTTCACTTTTCGTTTCCTTGGGGGTACTCGGTTCAAACTTCTTATCACAAGTGAAAAGGTTGAGAACCATTGATATAGACTACAGTCTCTATATGGTAAAAGCAAGTAGCACATAAACTTCAGTCACTGCATGGAAGAAGCTTGCCCGTGCTGGCAGCCAACTATCCATTTACAGACTTAAAGAGGACCTGTTACCACTCCTGACATGCCTGTTTTAATAGCTACTTGCATTCCCCATGTAATACCAATTCTGGAACATCTGTCCTTATGACTCTGTGATGTGCCATTCCTTTATTATTTCTACTAACAGTTATGACTGAATTGCTAGCAGTCTGCAGTAAGGGTACAGAGGGGAGGTAACCAGATTGGGGCGGTGTCCCTGCACATTGTGAGAATGGAAGCACTGACTGGATTAAGTGAGACTGTGCAGGGCCCCCCCCCCCCCCCTCCCTCTCTAAATCTGGTTACCTCCCCTCTGTACCCTTACT
Organism: Bufo bufo; assembly: GCF_905171765.1. Lineage (NCBI taxonomy): Eukaryota > Metazoa > Chordata > Amphibia > Anura > Bufonidae > Bufo > Bufo bufo. The sequence continues at coordinate 681,288,177 of NC_053389.1, forward strand.
GCAGACTGCTAGCAATTCAGTCATAACTGCTAGTAGAAATAATAAAGGAATGGCACATCATAGAGCCATAAGAACAGATGCTCCAGAATTGGAATGCAAGTAATCTGTGAGCATCTAGCACCACAAGGACTGCGGTGAGTTTCTCTTTCTACAACCCTATTGGGCTTTTAGTTATTTCATGGGTGGCAGTGGCCAGCCATGTCACAGTGAAGAGGGAGAGAAACTCTCCCTCCTTCTCCACTGTGCGGCCGCTTATGAGAGCATGGCGTGCGCCATTATCTCTGGTTGGGACTGATACTAAGCTGTGCAGTAGAATAACTATACAAATGATATCGAAGTACCAAGACAATAAAAGGTATAAACCGGTCAATTTTACCGCATAGGAAACGCCATACAAAACGAAAACCTTAAAACTGTGGCAGAATTGCAGTTTTTTTTTCTTTTCAATTCCACCCCATTTGGAAAAAAAAATTCAGCTTCTCTCTAGATTGTAAGCAAAAGTAAAAGCTGCTATAAGAAAATACATCTTGCCCCACAAAAAAACAGACCTCATATGTAAATGGAAAAATAAAAAAGTTATGGCTCCAAAGTCGCCATTTCCTCAAAGGATGAAAACATACTGGTAGATATACAATCAGTGATGGGTTTTCTCCTCTGCCTGCAGGTACATTATATTTTGCATGAAATGGTGATGGGCGGGATGGTTCTGGAGACAAATATGAATGAAGTTGTTGCTCAAGTAGAAGCTCAGAACAAACTTGAGAAATCTGAGGTGAGTTTCCATGAAAAACTATATCACCAGCATCAGAGCCGATGCCTAACTGTGACAAATGTTTAGTATACACTATACACATTGGTATACAGTATACACTATACTTGCTATGGCCACATGTTGACAACCATTGAATGTGGCCCTAAAAAGCAGTGTTATCAGCATAAACTTATTGCACTGTAATAATTGGGTTTCAGTACATTTGCCAGGTTAGGCGATGGCACGGCCCGTGGCCTCCCCTTTAACCAGTTGATTGTCAGGTGTGACGGGTGTCAGACCCGCCCATCTGATATTGAAGAAGAGCAAGTGCTTAGGATTACATTGTTTTCTTAAAAGTTTTACAGACTTTGAATGGATGGGTTGTGTGCATTTAGAAAACAAGTTATCCCGGCACTAGTTGTTCTTCAGTGTGCCGAATAAACCAATATAGCGTGATAAAAGCATATTCTTATGCTGTATTGCTTTACTAAGCATATTGAAGAAGAGCAACTGCCGGGATAACTTGTTCAATTTGCACTACATCCCTTCCATATGCACTGCCAGAAGCCCGAGTGCCGACCAGATCTTCTACGTGCATTACCTCTCTGTTTAAACTACCCTTGAACAGGGCTCAGGAGCCCATTCTAGTTATTGATGGGGGCCCCAGTGATTTACAGATTTATCATCTGTCCTGTGGATAGGTGATAAATGTTTGTTGTAGGATAACCCCTTTTCCATTTCATCACCATGATGGACACACAGGAGATTGACCCATGACCTTTGTAGGGGCAGGAACAGAGAAGAGGTTAAATTGCCCCCTCCCGCCACCACTCCTCAGTGTTCCTTTCCCTACTGAGGCCAGGGGCGGAGAAGAGTCTCCCTGCGCGCCAGGGAGATGAAGAGGAAATTATTCTTTTTTTTAGTTTTTTCTCATCTCCAGGAGGTTCTGAGGACGGTCTCCTGGTTTTACCTTAGCTCCAGACGGGAGCTCCCCAGTCCGCCGGCGGCCACGTGCTTATGCTGGGGATATCGGGAGGACTCGTTCCGGTCTATCTGAAGCCTGCTCCCGGGCCGCATAGTTCCTCCTCTCCCGGGCAGTGTAGCAGCCGGCGTGCGCGCACGCCAACGTCGAGGACAATTGACGTCACTTCCGGGTTCCGGTCATGTGACCCAACCCGGAAGATCTCTGGGACGGAAAGCAGATAAAAGCGGGCAAGCCATGGCAGACGCTGATCTGAGGTTTGAGTAAGTACCAGTTTCCACTGGCACCCCCAGCATGTCGGGTCCTGAGCTACAGGGTTCTATGGAACTCGATGCCCCCATTTTGCCTTTCGTAAGTTCCCCTGGTGGGACCCCCATTTTTTATTAACTTACTACATTCTTGTTGTATTTTTCTGACGGCTCTCCTCCATTCTTTTTTCCATATCTCCAGGTAAAAGAGGCACAGAAAAAAATTAAAAAGCCTCCACGTTGCTTAACTTGTTCAAAAAAATTACCTGAGGGATATGCTAAAAAATTATGCAAAGACTGCATTTCGGAAGTAATCCGCCAGGAACAGCCCTCACTTATGGAAAGCATCCGTTCGGTGGTACAGGAAGAGCTGAGAGCCGCCAGGTCCGGTGTATCTGACCTTCCCCATCCTCAACCCCCTAAACGCCCAAGAGTAAAAGCTCCCTCCTTTCCCGATTCGGATTACATGGAGGATGAGGCTCCCTCCTCCAAAACATGGGAAGGAGATGTCTCCCTTTCCGAAGGAGAAATTTCGGAGGGCGATAGAACATTTTATTTCTCGGCGGATGAGATGAATGACCTGCTAAAAGCAGTCCGTGCCACCATGGGGATTGAGGAGGCCCCCAGGTCCCATTCAATCCAGGATGAAATGTTCGGGGGGGGCTGCGGGTTAAAAGGGCAAGAGTATTCCCCATAAATGAAAATATCAGAGACATGGTACTAGAGGAATGGTCCGAACCAGAGATAAGACTAGGAATATCTAAAGAATTCAAAAATTGCCTAGTATTTGACCCTTCACAGTCAAAATTATTTGACGAAATTCCAAATGTCGACATTCAGGTGGCCAAAGTAAATAAAAAGACCGCCCTGCCATTCGAAGACGCGGCCCAGCTTAAGGATGCGATGGAACGTAAAGCGGATGCTCTTCTAAAAAAAATCATGGGAGGCTTCCATGTACGGGCTTAAAACTAATATAGCGACCATGTCTGTAGCCAGATCCATGTTCTTATGGCTGAACGAACTGGAGAACTATTTAATGAACAAAACCTCCACAGAGGAAATTCTTCAGTCATTGCCGTTATTAAAATCTGCTACAGGTTTCTTGGCTGATGCCTCGGCCGAATCTATTAGATTCAGCGCCAGGGACGCGAGCTTGTCTAATGCTTGTCTAAACCTCCAAAATGAACCTTTGCTTGATCCCCTTTTCGGGGGAATACGTTTTCGGGCCTGTCCTAGATAAAATCTTAGAGAAGGCTGCTGATAAGAAGAAGGGCTTCCCAGAAGACAGACCCTATAGAAGAAACCAGTCCTTTCGTCCCTACTCTAGCCAAAACAAACCCTATAGAGGCAAGGGCAAATCAGGTAGCTGGGCTTACCCTAAAGGAGGTAAAGGAAGGGGTTTCCTTCTCAAACCCCAGTCTAAGTCTGTTGACAAACAATGACGCCATAGTCGGGGGGAGGCTGAGAGACTTCCTTGGTCCCTGGGAGAGAACGACAAAAAGACCATGGGCTCTGGAAATCATCCAGTCGGGATACAAAATAGAATTCACCTCTATCCTCTAACAAGATTCGTCATCACCAAAGTAGGCTCCAGGTATTCCAAGCAAAACATTATTTTAGGCATCCGGGAACTAGTAGAAAAGGGAGTAGTAGTTCCAGTCCCAGTTTCCCAGTTAAATCAGGGATTCTACTCAACTCTCTTCCTAGTAAGAAAGAAAGAAAGATCCTTTCGCACAATAATAAATGTAAAACACTTGAACAAATTTATCCTGTACAGGAAATTCGAAATGGAATCCCTGAAGTCGATTATCCCCCTAATAAACATGGGAGCAGTCATGTGCTCGATCGTTTTAAGGGACGCATATGATCACATCCCAATCCATCCCAACCATCAAAGATTCTTGCGATTCGCAGTTCACGACTTACACAACCGGATCCTTCATTTCCAGTTTACAGCCCTCCCGTTCGGGATCTCTTCTGCCCTGAGACTCTTCACAAAACTGGTAATAGAGATGGTAGCCCCTATGAGACAGGAAGGACTCAACATAGTACCTTACCTGGGCGATTTCCTAGTCATAGGCGACTCGACAAGACTCCTGCTACCACACTTAGAAATATTCTTGTCCCGTCTGTCAGAGCTGGGCTGGATTGTAAACAGGACAAAATCTGTTCTACATCCTTCTACGAGCATGAAATTTCTAGGTGTAACCCTGGACTCGCAAAAGCAATAGACCTTTCTCCCTCAGGCCAAAATCCAGTCCCTCAAACAGAAAGCCAGAAGATTCCAATCAAAAAGAGAATGTTCTATAAGAGAGGCGATGAGCCTCTTGGGTCTCCTAACTTCCTGTATCCCCTCAGTAGAATGGGCTTAGGCCCACTATCGTGTCATGCAAAACTGGCTTCTGAATCAGTGGAACAGAGAACTAGGATCCTTAGACATCAGATTGCGGATCCCAAGATCTGTGAAGATATCCCTATCCTGGTGGATGGTGGAGAGAAACTTGTCCAGGGGAGTCCCATGGAACAAATCCCCGTCAATTACGGTTCTCACGGATGCCAGCAAATCAGGCTGGGGGCAAAGGTCAAGGACAGATACTACCAGGGCTCCTGGGAGAGGGAAACGTCTGGAAGACCCTGAATGCAGCCAGGGGGTTTCTAAAGAACCACCACGTGAAGATCCTAATCGGACAACATGACTACTGTTTCATACCTCAGACACCAGGGAGGTACACAGTCAAAAAGACTCCAGAGCATTGCGGAAGAAATATTCTCCTGGGCAGAGAAAGAAGTGAAATCTATCTCAGCAGTCCACTTGAAGGGCTCTCTGAATCAGGAAGCAGACTTCCTCAGCAGACAGAAAATAGACCAGTCGGAGTGGTCATTGAAATAGGAGGTGTTCGAGACAATAACCAGAAGATGGGGCCTACCCATAATAGACCTGCTCGCCTCAAGAAAAAATACAAAACTAGGAACATTCTGTTCGCTAAACCCGTGAGACCACCCCTGGAGAATCGATGCTCTCTCACTCATATAGAATTGGGGTTTGGCATACGCCTTTCCCCCTCTCCCCCTGATTCCGAGAGTAATTCAGAAAATCATGGAAGGAAGGACGACAGTTATACTGATCACGCCTTTTTGGCCAAAGACGACCTGGTTCTCCCTACTTCAGAGATTGGCAATAGAGGAACCCTGGAAGTTACCTCCCATCCAGGACATTTTTCATCAAGGTCCTATTCTTCATACTCCTCCACAGTTCCTCAATCTCATAGCCTGGATCCTGAGGTCACCATACTAAAACACCAAGGTCTCTCTGACAAAGTAATTTCCACAATGAAATGCTGTCGGAAGAAAGTAACATCTGCAATATACCTAAAGATATGGAAGAAGAACCTAAGGTCCAGAAGATCCTTGACTTCTTGCAGAATGGTCTGGAGCTGGGACTTACACCCTCTACACTGAAAGTGCAAATCTCAGTACTTTCTTTGACACCAGTCTCGCTGATCATAGGTGGGTTAAGCGATTTAGTAGAGCAGCAACCAGGTTAAGGCCCTCCCTAAGATCTCGTACTCCTACCTGGGACCTAAACTTAGTCCTAAACAGACTTTGAACCGCTGGAAGACTGCACAACAAAATTACTCTTCTTCAAAACCACCTTTCTCATCGCCATCACCTCGGCCAGAAGACTGGGAGAAATACAAGCACTCTCCATAAGGGAACCATATCTGACTATCTCCGACGATAAGATTGTTTTGAGACTGGATCCGGGAATCCTGCCCAAGGTAGTTTCCAACTATCGCAGAAGCCAGGAAATCATCCTCCCCTCCTTTTGTGACAAACCCAAAAATCAGAAGGAAAGCGACTTCCATACTCTCGACGTCAGACGTACCGTAATAAAATATCTGGAAGTCACAAAAGACTTTAGGAAATCTGACCGTCTTCTCATCCAGTTTGCGGGGAAAAATAAGGGCTTAAAAGTTTCTAAGTCCTCTATTGCCCGAATGATTAAAGATACCATCTCTCTCTGCTACAAACTTCAAAACCTGGATCCACCCGCAAACGTTCGAGCTCACTCCACTAGAGCAGTTTCCACCACTTTTGCAGAAAAAGCAGGCGCTTCCCTAGATGACATATGCAGGGCAGCCACCTGGTCAAGCATACACACCTTTGTTAAACATTACCACTTGGATTTATCGAGGTCCTCCGACCTTTCATATGGACGCAAAGTCCTTCAGGCGGTTGCCCCCCCCCCCCCTAATTGTATAATTTTATAATTCTCCTGTGTGGCCGTTATGGTGATGAAATGGAAATCCGGAATTAGACTTACCGGTAATTCTGTTTCCATGAGATCACCATGACGGCCCATAATTCCCTTCCCCTTTCTTTTGTTATTGGTATGAAGTAATACCTTGTTGTTTCCCTTTTTGAGGTATGACGTAATACCTTGAACTATTGTGTTATGAGTCTGGCACTTAGTAATCTTTGAAACACTGAGGAGTGGTGGTGGGAGGGGGCAATTTAACCTCTTCTCTGTTCCTGCCCCTTCAGAGGTCATGGGTCAATCTCCTGTGTGGCCGTCATGGTGATCTCATGGAAACAGAATTACCGGTAAGTCTAATTCCGGATTTTTCTCACTTTGCATTACCTCCATGCAGACAGATATATGAAAACAGGTGACCAATTATATAAGGCGTCATTTGCCCTTAGTATCACCTTCTCTTCTAAGTCACTTTTCCATTATGCGACTTATACATTGTTGCATAATTACAACTCTAATATTATTTTATTATATTATTGCCAATCTGATTAATTAATTTGACATAGAATAGCATACAGGTATTTGATATAATGGCTATTGTATTCCTTCCTGATAACTGCCTGCTCGTCAGGGTAGTTGGGAGCTGCAGTTACGTAAAGTAATCGCCTCCACTGTGTGGGGAAGAGCAATGGCTGCTGCAATCCCCTTACAGATTAATTGTGTCTGGGCAGCACATCCCTGTTTAGGGCTCATGCACACAAATGTATTTTCTTTCCGTGTCCGTTCAATTTTTTTGCAGACCGTATTTGGAACCATTAATTTCAATGGCGCCGCAAAAAAAACAAAACGGAAGTTGCTCCATGTGCATTCCGTTTCCGTACGTCCTCACGTCCTTTCTGCAAAAAAATAGAACATGTCCTATTATTGTCTGCATTACGGACAAGGATAGTACTGTTCTATTAGGGGTCAGCTGTTCTGTTCCGCAATATACGGAATGCACACGGACGTCATCCATATTTTTTGCAGACCGCAGAATACATACGGTCATGTGTATGAGGCCTTACATTGCACCATCTGCTGCCCTGAAACTAATATTTAGGTGTCCACATGAACGTTGATATAGCCAGAAGAATGAGCAGTTTGCCTGTTCCTTGGGTGATCTGTACACATGCCAGTACCTAACATTTGTTCCTAATAATCGTCCCAACTATTGCCTCGAGTAATTCCCAAGTATCGTACAAAGTTAGAAAGCACCTCCCGTGTGGCTGAGCTGCAGTACCAGCCTCTGGATAAGAGTGGCGCTGTTTATGAAGGAAAACACACCTGCCCTATCTGGACTCTGCTGGAATTTACAACTGTCCATTATCTTTAATGAACTTACTAGATAAAAGTACTTCCTTAGATCATGTGTCACAGATGGTTTTATAACCTGTTATGTCATATACTTTATGAATGCCTCTTTTTAGTGAAGGGCATTTGTCCACAGGCTTCACTTCTCTTTTAAACAACCTTTGCTTTAGTTTTAAGCATATTTATTATATCATTATCAGTTGTGAGTTAATGTCATTTCTATATTAATGTGTACTTTACCCCATTCCTGGTAGTATCGTTTATGCTTAGAAACTCTTACTTTACTAATGACCCTCCTCTTCATCATGGTCATTAACCCCTTTGCAACCTGTCATGTACAATTACATCAGTGAGCACAGTGAGTTGATGCTCAATGCTATAATGACAACAAATAAAACGGTCCTCTGACCAAAAAATCCCTTTAGGGGTCCTAACTATATATGTATCTAAAACTCCATCTTTTATTAAATTCACTTAAAACTGCTATTATAGAAAAAAAATGTGTATGATGAAAATTATCAGAACTAAGCAGAGGGTATCCGTTTTAACACCAGTATATGGCAGTACTAAGGGTACTTTCACACTTGCGACAGGACGGATCCGACAGGCTGTTCACCCTGTCGGATCCGTCCTTCCGCTATTTCGCCGTGCCGCTGGACCGCCTCTCCATCCTCATTGACTATAATGGGGCCGGGGCGGAGCTCCGGCGCAGTTCGCGGTGAGAGGCTGCCGGACTAAAAAGTCGGACATGCAGGACTTTTAGTCCGGCGGCCTTTCGCCGCGCACACTGCCGTGCTGCACCGGAGCTCCGCCCCCTGTCCCCATTATTGTCAATAGGGACGGAGCGGCGGTCCGGCGGCACGGCGAAATAGCGGAAGGACGGATCCGACAGGGTGAACAGCCTGTCGGATCCGTCCTGCCGCAAATGTGAAAGTAGCCTTAGATATGTGCTTTTTGTTGCAACATTGTGTGTGATAATAATAAATGCTGCTTGTTGAAAACGGAGCGGTGTGTCGTTTTTTTATTATTTAAATATCATCACCTCCATATAGAACATTTTTGTATATTCACTTTTGCACCCTATATGGTATTGTGGTGTTTAGTGTAATGTGCTGCTGGTAACAGCAACAATATGTTCTAGGGGTGGTTATTAGCAGTGTGATTCAACTGCGATATTGATCGTTTGATGTACTATCACCTACACATTTGTAATTCACTGCTATGTTAGTATAACAGTAGTCCGTTCAGTGCTTTATTTTATAGCACTATTTTGTTAATAAACACTGTTTTCAAGGGACGAACAGTGTGTTATTATTATGTGATATCATAGAACATATTGTTGCTGTTACCAGCAGCACATTACACTATACACCACAATACCATATAGGGTGCAGTTGATATACAGTTGATATACAGAAATGTTATATATGGAGGTGTTGATATTATAATAATAAAAAACGACACACCGCTCTGTTTTCAATAAGCATCATTTATTATCAAACACAGTGTTACAACAAAAAGCACATATCTTAGTACTGCCATATACTGGTGTTAAAACTGATTGTACAGACTGTGGGACCCTTTTCCTCTGCCTATAATTTGATCAGCTATGTTTATCTAGTTCTGTATCTGGATAATTCAAAAATGTATCCGGCCTCAGTACAGCATAGCGATGGTGTGCTTAGCACTGTTGTTTTGCAGCTTTTAGGGTCCTAGTTCAAATCAGACCAAAGACAACACCTGCGTGTTCAACTCGTGTGTGTCCGGCAATGGCGAATCCAATGATCTCTGGCAGGCTGTTCTCTGCCTGAGCAGCCTGCCCGAAATGTTTTACCAGAGATGTGAACGTGGCCTTACATGGTTAAACTGTCACTGGAATATCACACTGACTCCTGTTGCCACTAGGAATAGGTTTACTTGACCTTCTGGCAGTTTGTATCCCTTATTGGATTGTGAAAAATAGCTGTAGCGAGATGATTTTTCAGTAAGAGCTGCTTGGACCTGTTATTCTGCTCAGTATTACTGGCACTGTTCTCTGTGGTATTTTGACCTGTAAGTGTCTGCTCTTGCATTGCATATTTCACAATTCAGCTTGCTTTCTGTGCTGGTTGATAGTGGTCTCTGTTTAACCATTCTGAAAAATAGAGGGTCAATGCATGTCATTGTTTACTTGCATTACTTTGGGGTCAGTACTTGGTACCATTGACTTTCTGTATTATTTTCAACAACATGTTGGTAACCTGGATTACATTGCAGAGACCAAGAAGTTAGAATTTCCTGTTCCCGTAACATCATCTTCCAGTTTGTTTTATGACTCATTTTACCATTTTTTTTCTGTACTATTCTGGCATTTACACATTTCTGTAACTAGCCTGGTAGGAAAGGTTACATAGGGTATTACTGAATAATAAGCAAAGAATATTATAAATTCAGATAAATAGATTCCATTAGGAAGGGTCTTTTCACATTACACCTGCAATGTGGGTCAGAAAAGTTCCTGGCGCATATGTTACATGGACCCTTAGTCCCCTATTATACTGATGGATACTTCTGAGTGAGTATCTGTATGGGGTGCTGTTGTTTTACTGCATGGCACAGCGGCCTGTGCTATTCCATACAGAGCCGGTAAACAACTATGGGGGACAGATGGTACTTAGTGGCATCTGTTAAATGCATTCTCCTTAGGTGCACCCTGCCACTCAGTGTGAAAAGTACCCTAGTTTTGAGGACCACAGCGCTGTAAATAGGAAGGTGTCTTCATTAGTGTTAAGCAAACTTTGTGTTTCAAGTTCGGCGTACAAGGTTCAGGTTATCTATGAATTCCATTATGGATTCCACTACCATAACTTATCGTCCGTGGTAGCGGAATCCATAACTGAATTCTTAGATAACCCGAACCTTGTACGCCGAACTTGAAACACAAAGTTCGCTCATCCCTAGTCACCGTATATCAAAGATCTAGGTTGGTTTTCTGATGACTAAGTGTTGGTAAGTATTGATGGAATGTTTTCTCTCTCCTTGTAAAGTGTCGCAGCAGCACTAGAAGCTGAGAGTACGCTATTTTGGACCATTGATATACTCGTGATCTAAATTTAAACCTAGAAGAGAAGTAGGGAAAATCATAGGAAAATTTGTCAGTCTGCAAGTTTCTCATACAGTCCGGCAGAGAAAACAAGGTTCCATCTTCTCTTGATACTTCCCACTACAGTAAGCGCTAATCAGATCTATCAGCATATTATGCTGACCAGTAACAAAGTATGGGGGACACATACATTTTCCTATTTGTTCCCCTCGGCTCTATGAGCTGCTGTGTATCTGGTTATGTACGTGGCAGCTGTCAGTCTCTAGTGAGAGGTGTGGGGGGAGCATGCACCTCTTGAATACGGCAGACTCCTAACTAGGAATCTGCAGTATTCTTTAATGACTCCTATTCGCCAAACAGCACTATTTTTGGCCCATTTGAGATAATAGGGATATGGAACTGGCAAAAGACGTAACATTAAACTTCTGACATATTCTTTTATTTTAAACTATTACTAGTTTGTGGGGAATTTCTGCAAGGTGTGCACTGCTGTGGGTCATGGCAGACGGCCTTCAGTACTTCCATGCTTGAAGCTCATGAATTGCAGCTAGCGTTTACTGTGGCTCCCAAAAGGCATTCTCCCTATGTAACCTAAATTGTGCCAGGTAAACAATCAGATGTTGCAGGTGTAAACCTTCATCCACAGGACAGATTTATTCACAAATCCCTCTCCATCCTACTAGTCATAGTTTATTTGAGGTGCCATGTCTAAATGCCCCAATATCTAACTACATTCTTTGCTGGCATAGGATAGTCTTAACAGATGAACAGTTTGGTCATCCTGAGAAGGTTTTTCTGCTGTAACGTGATCATTGTGCAATGTCTAACCATCCTTGTTTTGTTTTTTCCCTCATGATTTTTACTTCAGACTGGATTTTCTGCAGCTCCAGCCAGAGCAGTTTCTGCAGTGAAGAGTATGAACTTACCAGAACTACCACGACATATAAATATTGGAGACCTCAACATCAAGGTCCCTAACCTTTCTCACTTGGTATAATAAAGGCTGGGTTCAAGTTGTACTGGTACTTGCCTGCATCTCCAGATTAAACTCCGGACTGTTTCATTATTATTTACATTTGGGGAATTAATTGTAGGCATGTTATAGAATAAGAAAAACCATAATCAGGTATATATAACACTTGTAGGTAGACTGTTTTATGCTTAAACTAACAGTTTGGCGAACTGCACAACAATAGCAAATGATGAATGTAGAAAGGAAGTGTTAGTGGCAACTTTCATAAGAAACGAAATAAATGATGTACTTGCACATTCTGTGACACTGTGTTTGCCATTTGACACAGGTGGCAATGGTATCTCCCAACATTATGAATCTGAGAGCCATTCCCAACTTAATTTAGGGAATAATCTCTTGGCCATTAAATCAGAAGCATGGATAAATGCTCATGGTTTGATACCTGCATAGTAGATGGGACTGCAAAATAAAGTTCACCCTTTAGTAACAATGTAAGCTCTGTTCACAACCATCCCAAAAGCTTTTAGATTCCGTATATTTGTGACCATAACTTTGCAGAACAGATGTAGACCCATTCATTTCAATGGGGACGCAAAAGATGCGGACCGCACACGGTGTACATATTCCGTTATGTGGCCCCCAAAAAAGATATATTCTTGTCCGCAATTGCATTTCTATCCTAGGGCCGGTCGTTCTGTTCCGCAAAATGCGGAATGCACACAGCCACTATCCGTGTTTTGCAGACCGCAAAATGACCCCTAAAGCAAATAATTGTTTGCTTATATAGCTATCTCCACCTATTATTGCTAAACTGATCTTCTTAGGAAATGAATAAAAAGGGAATGTAACCTTATCTGGTGATTTAAGTTACACATTTGTATGTTTTATTTATATATACTGTTATTGAAACACTGACATTTGTTAGGCTAGAAAATATTCTTATAATGATTATAGTAAAATCTGTTTTCCATCTGTGGATGTTTAGTATTTTATGTTAATAAATGACCTGTAGAATGTTAAAATTAAAAGCAAGTATGCTATTAAATGTGCCATCGAGTTGATTTGTTGATTGCATTAACTACATTTGCCTGAAAATTAAATATCTTTAAATACTGCATCTACAAGGAGTTGTTGGAATTGAATGAAACTTTCTGTGTGTGAATGTATCGATGATATATGTTCCATATTTTTCACCCTATAAGACACACTTTTTTTTACCTAAAAGTGAGGGGGAAGTGTCAGTGCGTCTTCCATTATGGAAGCGACCATTAGTACAGTAGTACTGGGGAGAAGTAAATACAGCGCTCCCTGTGTGGGCTCTGTACTCTCTGCTCCCTGCTCTTCTTGTGCTGGTACCGCATGCTGTGCTGTGACCTGTATCCTGCGTGAGGACATAGGTGCACTCTGTCACCTCACACTGTGCGTCATTGGGTCACCTGATCTAAGGTCTGATTGGGGGTTTTATTAACATTGGTGATCTGAGCTGAGGTCTGTTTGGGCGTCTGAGCTGCGGTCTCATTAACTTTGAGGGTCTGATTAACATTGGGCATCTGATCTGAAGTCTTTTTAGGGGTCTGAGCTGAGGTCTAATTAACATTGCGGGTATGAGCTGTGGTCTGAGTAACATTGCAGGTCTGAGTAACATTGGGGGTCTGATCCGGGGTCTGATGAAAAATGCAGTATTTTTCGCTTTATAAGATTTCCCCCAAAAAAGTGAATTCTAATGAGCACTTCCAATATCGGAGCACTCACTAGTATACAGGAGGTGTGGGGAGCAATGAGTGAAGCGCTGCCTATACTAGCCGCTCTCTGGTCTCCTTCGGGCCTGGAGAAGAGCAGGGAGTGTGACTGCAGGAGACACCGCCAGACCTGCAGAGTAGTTGCAGAGCAGGAGAGGTAAGTTAATTTATTTATTTTAGCTGTGGATCTGATAATTGGGGTGTAGTCTGTGAATATGATATGGGGGTCTGAACTGAGAATCTGATATGGAGGTCTGATGAAAAGTATTTTTTTTTTCCTATTTCTCTCCTCCTAGGTGCATCTCATTATCAGGTTTGTCTTATAAAGCAATAAATGCTGTATTTTCTTTTCTTATTTTCCTTCTTTTAAAACATGGTGTGTCTAATGTGCAGGTGTGTCTCATACGGTTAATAATATGGTAACTGATTAGAGTGAAAGGATATCTTTATTGGGGAATACTGTACAATTGAAAGGAGGCTCTAGTATACTATTGGACCGCCTGTAGCCTGGATAGAAGATGAGATACGGTAGGGCATGGAGACCTACAGATTCCGTATGGTGTTCTGTGGCACATTTGTCCACAGATGTTGGAGCTGAGCTTCTAGCTCCTGCACACTTGTGGGTTGCTGAAGCTGGGGTCTCACCTTCTCCCATAAATGCTTGATTGATGACAAATCTGGAGACCGGGCAGGCCAAGGAAGTGTTGCAACCTGGTGGAGACATTTCTGGGAGAGCTGGGTGCGGGTTGAGTATTAGGGTCCATTCAGACGTATGGGGCCGGAAGAGATCCGGACAGCACACAGTGTGCTTTCCGCATCTGCATTTCCGGAGTGCGGCCCTGATCTTCCGGTCCTATTCTTGTCCGCAATTGCGGACAAGAATAGGCATTTCTATGGGGTTGCCGGCCAGGTGTATTGCGTATCCGCAATGCACTACGGACGTCTGAATGGAGCCTTATAATGTTGAAAAATGCCATTGGGAAGCCTTGCTATGAGAGGCAACACATGTGACCACAGGATGTCCTGCACATATCAAGGGTGCTGCTCGTGTTTGTCAGTGGATCAAACGATCCTCTCTACTGGTGGTCTGTCTGGGCCATTTGAAGCTTGTTCCCAACACATCCTAGGGCCTCTTGAACACAAACTTTTTTTTTTCCCGTTTCCGTTCCATTTTTTGCGTTCCGTATACGGACAGTATAAATTACCATTCATTTCATTTTAATGCATCAGAACATGTCCTATTATTGTCCGCATAACGGACAAGGATAGTACTGTTCTATCAGGGGCCAGCTGTTCCGTTCTGCAAAAAACGGAATGCACATGGACGTCATCCGTATTTTTGTGCAAATCCGTTTTTTTGAGAACCGCTAAATACTGAAAAAAACATACTGTCGTGTGCAAGAGGCCTAACAGTAAGGTCAGAAGGCCTTAGATGGCAGGCAATTTAGTACAACACAGACGCATCATCAGGCTGAAACTTCATGCTGAGACCATATTTCTCCACTTGCTAACTGTAACATTGAATATACCACTACCATTTACAGCGTCAGGTAAGCCCACTAAAGTGGGACGCCACAACGTGCTGACCGACGGAACTGTAAGTAATATATTCAAGCGGGTATATATTATTGCAAATACCTACTCAAGGGACATATACTAGAATCAAACCGAGAGCATAAGCCGCATCCCTTTTTCTTGCCCATTCCATTGGGGGACACAGACCATGGGTATAGCTTAGGCCACCACTAGAAGGAGACACTATGCAAATAAGAAAGAACAGCTCCTCCTCCACTGGCTATACCCCCATGCTCCAACAGGAGGACCTCAGTTTTAGCTTAGTGTCGGATAAGGAGGTGACACTCCTGCTCCTGCAGGGTTGTCACTGTAATTTTTATCTTCTCCTGTTTGTTTTTTTCTCAATAGAGGACGCAGGGTCGCATGGCGTCCCTGGTCTCTCAGTGGAGCGAGCACCGGGGTTGAATGGGCGTCCCCGGCTACCTCCCCTTCCCCCCAGAAGATAAGTGGGACTGGGCTCGACCTGCATCTCCGGTGGCCTTCCAGATCCAGGGTCACCTACTCCTGCCCTCTATCCAGAGCACTGCCACTCCTTGTGCCAGATGACTAAAGAGGTGACCCCGCTGGTCCGGAACAGAGAGTGAAGACTGCAGGACTCAGATAAGTACATCGGCTCTCCTGCAATCTCCCCCTCCCCCCGTACTAGCTGTGTGACGTGGTTCTTTAGGGCTTACCTGTGGATCAGGGTGGCTGCTGGATTGAGAAGGAGGAGGGATTCCTTTTTGGGGGTGTGATTATTCGCAGCGCCTTGCTGCTGCGCCTTTTCCCGTTTGCGCGGAGGGATTTTTAACCCCTTAATTCATGGCGGTGGACACTATTTTCAGAGCCGGGGTCTGCCTTTTTTATATTTCCCGCGCGATCTGTGACGCGACTGGGGGGCGGAGCCTATCGCGTCTGTTCTGGCGCTTCCGCTTTGCCTCAGCGCTGCTCCACGCTTGGCTGCTCCTCCAGCTCCTCACAGGTCACGATAGGACTGTAGCGTTCTGCAAAGCTTGGAGACCCTGACTCTGGGATTGTCGCCATCATGCCTAAACCTGGGGCCCCCCAAAAATCTAAGGCGGCAACTCAGGTCCCTCTGGGATCCTGTAAGGTATGCCGCCTGCCTCTATCAGTTACTGGATCCTGCGACTCTTGCCTTGCCTCAGGACAGGATCATCCCCCTCCTCCAATCCAGCCCAGTCCCTCCACCGCCCTTTCAGAGCCCTCCTGGGCCTCTGCCATATCTAGGGCGGCCCCGGACTTGGCCCAAGTCTCGCGCGCGGCCATGGCCTTTATGGAACGCATGGCGGCCACGGATCCTGTGGTTAGCACCGCTCCACCTCCCGGTGCCCCCCACAGAGGATGCTCGACCGTTAAGAGGCAGCGGACGCAGCAGCATCCCTCCTCGGATGACTCGCAAGAAGCCTTCCTTTAAGCCTCAACCTTCCTGGTTGCCCCGCGGTTCCCAAGCAGTCCTCAGCCTTTCAACAAGTCTGGAGAGCTCACGTTCAAGACGCCTGGGCCCTGGAAATTGTAACTTCCGGTTACAAGATAGAATTTGTTTCCAGACCTCCGGAACGTTTCTTTCCTTCTCGTGTTTCGGGGGACCCAGCCCGAGCCTCGGCCCTTTTACAAGCGGTTTCTTCCCTTCTGGTCCGGGGAGTAGTTGTCCCAGTTCCTCTGTAGTGCCAAAGAAGGAGGGATCAGTGCGTCCGGTCCTAGACCTGAAGCTATTAAACAAGTCCCTGCGGGTGCGGATGTTCCAGATGGAATCCATCCGCTCCGTTATTGCTTCTTCGAGGGGAGTTCCTCGCGTCGGTGGACATCCGGGACGCCTATCTGCATGTCCCTATCGCAGAATCTCACCACAGATTCCTGCGCTTCGCCATTGGCGACCGTCGTCATCAGTTCGTCGCCCTTCCCTTTGGGCTGGCGACAGCCCCACGGGTATTCACAAAAATCTTGGCGCCGCTCATGGCACTTCTCCGTACCAGGGGCATATCTCTGCTGCCCTACCTGGACGACATCCTGATAAAGGCTCCATCTCGTCTCCAGGCCGAAGGCAGCGTCAGGATCACTGTTCAGACTCTGCAACAGTTCAGCTGGCTAGTCAACTTCCCGAAGTCCTCTCTCTCCGACCTTCCCAGAGGGTGACCTTCCTGGGAATGATTATGGACACTACTGCAGCCCGGGTATTCCTCCCGGATTGCAAGTTCTCACGGATTCGGGAGTCGGTGTCTCGCCTTCTGCACTCCTCGTGTCTCTCCATCCAGGAGTGCATGCAGGTTCTGGGGCTTATGGGGGCCTCCTTCGAGGCAGTCCTCTTTGCCCAGTTTCACACGCGGCCTCTGCAGCAGGCGATCCTGTCCTTCTGGGACAGGACATCGAGGGATCTGGACTCTCGGATTCACCTTCCTCCTCGGGTTCGCATGGATCTTCCGTGGTGGCTGTCCCCTCAGAATCTGACTTCGGGAAAATCCTTCCTCCCAATCTCCTGGACAGTCGTCACCACTGATGCCAGTCTCCTGGGTTGGGGCGGCGTTCTCCGGGCTCGGACGGTTCAGGGGGTGTGGTCAGAGGTGGAAGCCCGCCTTCCGATCAACATACTGGAGCTCAGAGCAATTTTCCTCTCTCTGTCTCATTGAACCCCCCTCCTAGCGGGTCTCCCGGTAAGGATCTAGTCGGACAATGCCACAGCCGTGGCCTACATCAATCATCAGGGCGGAACCCGCAGCGGGCAGGTGATGCAGGAGGTGAAGAGGATCCTCCAGTGGGCGGAGGCTCACGTTCCAATATGTCTGCAGTGTTCATCCCAGGGGTCAAAAACTGGACGGCAGACTTTCTCAGCCGCAACAGGGTGGATCCTGGAGAGTGGTCTCTGCATCTGGACGTATTCGAGGACATCTGTCGCCGTTGGGGCCGCCCGGACATGGACTTTATGGCGTCCAGGCTCAACAACAAAATTCCCACTTTCCTGGCCCGAGCTCGGGATCCGGAGGCGTACGGGGTGGACGCTCTGGTGTCTCCGTGGCAGCACTTCACGCTCCTCTATGTCTTCCCACCACTGCCTCTACTCCCAAAGGTTCATCACAGAGTCGCGGCAGAAGGAATCCCTACCGTCCTCATCGCCCCCGATTGGCCTCGCCGCGCCTGGTTCTCGGAAGTCACTCGGATGCTGGCGGATGTTCCGTGGCCTCTTCCTCTCAGGGAGGACCTACTGTCTCAAGGACCTCTCTTCCACCAGAATTTACAGCCGCTTCGTTTGACGGCGTGGCTGTTAAGACCACCATCTTGAAGAAGAGGGGCTTCTCGGACTTTGTCGTGAAGACCATGATCAAAGCCAGGAAACCAGCTTCTTCCCGGATATACGATCATACCTGGAAGGCCTTTTGCGAGAAGATAGGTGCTTTCCCCCTTCATTTCTCCGTTCCGGTGGTCCTCTCCTTTCTCCAGTCGGGTCTTGAGATGGGAATGTCCCTGAGCTCTCTGAAGGGTCAGGTCTCCGCTCTGGCCATTTTCTTTCAGCGCTCCCTGGCTCTGCTGGGTCCGGTGAGGACCTTCCTGCAGGGGGTGGCGCATTTGGTCCCTCCGTATGTCCCTCCTCTGCCCCCCTGTGATCTGAACCTTGTTCTGTCTTCTCTCCAGGCGGCTCCTTTTGAGCCTCTGAGGGACATTTCCCTGAGTCTTCTTACTTGGAAGGTGGTCTTTTTAGTGGCCATCGCCTCTATCAGGAGGGTATCGGAGATGGCCGCCCTTTCCTCTAAGGAGCCCTTTTTGGTCTTCCACAGGGATAAGGTGGTACTGCGCCCAGTCCCTTCTTTTTTGCCCAAGATGGTCTCCGCCTTCCACCTTAATGAAAACATAGTTCTGCCATCCTTTTGCCCCGCTCCGGCGAACCCCAAGGAGCGCGCTCTCCATTCTCTGGATGTTGTCGGTTACTGCCCCATTTCGCCGCTCGGACTCCCTTTTTGTAGTTCCCGAGGGGCCTCGTAAGGGTCTGGCGGCCTCCAAGGTCACTGTGGCTCGGTGGACTCGGTCGACTATTCCCATGGCCTATCGATCCCGGGGTAGGGTTCACCCAGCGGGGGTTACTTCGCTCTCCACTAGGGCGGTGGGGGACTCCTGGGCTAGGCGCAATCGAGCCTCTACATCACAGCTTTGTAAGGCGGCCACCTGGTCGTCCTTACATACCTTTAAAAAGTTCTACCAGCTGCACTCTCTGGCATCGGCTGATGCTGCCCTAGGGCGCAAGGTATTGCAGGCTGTGGTTCCTGTTTAACCGTTGGACGTTTTCCCTCTGGTGGTGCTGGTCTTCCCACCCCATGGACTGCTCTAGGACGTCCTATGGTCTGTGTCCCCCAATGGAATGGGCGAGAAAAGGAGATTTTTTGTGAAACTCACCTGTAAAATCTTTTTCTCGTCTTTTCCATTGGGGGACACAGCTCCCACCCATTCTTGTCCGTTGAAGGAGGGGTTGGTTCTATTCTATTCGGACCTTATGGTTAACGGCCCGATGGTGGTGTTCCTCGGTTCGGTTTTTCTTTGTTACTATTTGGTTTTTGATCTCCTTCTTTTACTGCTTTTGCACGCACTGAGGTCCTCCTGTTGGAGCATGGGGGTATAGCCAGTGGAGGAGGAGCTGTTCTTTCTTATTTGCATAGTGTCTCCTCCTAGTGGTGGCCTAAGCTATACCCATGGTCTGTGTCCCCCAAAGGAAAAGACGAGAAAAAGATTTTACATGTGAGTTTCACAAAAAATCTCCTTTTATATATATGAACTCATCATATTATTCCTGCAATTGAGGAAACATTGCGAAATCTACGAATCTACTGGACTATTACGTGATTTTACAATATTGCAATATATCAGCAGCCAAGTATGCGTGGAGGTACATGATATGTACGGAGTGATTCTGCGACCCATATCACACACCTAAAGCAACAGGTGAAACTCGAAAAATTTGAATATCGTGCAAAGTTCATTTATTTCAGTAATGCAACTTAAAAGGTGAAACTAACATATGAGAGACTCATTACATGTAAAGCGAGATATTTCAAGCCTTTATTTGTTATAATTTGGATGATTATGGCTTACAACTTATAAAACCCCAAAGTCTCAATTTTGAGGTACCCTTGCTCAGGGGGTATGGATTAATTAGCTGACTAGAGTGTGAGACTTTGAGCCTAGAATATTGAACCTTTTCGCAAAATTCTAATTTAAGCTGCATTAATGCAATTCCTTTTAATTTGCATTACTGAAATAAATGGACTTTTGCACGATATTCAAATTTTTCGAGTTTCACCTGTATGTACATGTTTTTAGTCTGTACAATATTTTAGACGTGTTTTTAGATATTTTAGATGTGTATGAGATTTTGAATGACCCCAATAAATATATGGTATATCTAAAGTGTTTCCATGTGAATTACCTATGTTAGAGTGCCAGTCCATCTTATAATACACTGCTCAAAAAAATAAAGGGAACACAAAAATAACACATCCTAGATCTGAATTAATTAAATATTCTTCTGAAATACTTTGTTCTTTACATAGTTGAATGTGCTGACAACAAATTCACACAAAAATAAGAAAATGGAAATCAAATTTTTCAACCCATGGAGGTCTGGATTTGGAGTCACACTCAAAATTAAAGTGGAAAAACACACTACAGGCTGATCCAACTTTGATGTAATGTCCTTAAAACAAGTCAAAATGAGGCTCAGTAGTGTGTGTGGCCTCCACGTGCCTGTATGACCTCCCTACAACGCTGGTGCATGCTCCTGATGAGGTGGCGGACGGTCTCCTGAGGGATCTCCTCTCAGACCTGGACTAAAGCATCTGCCAACTCCTGGACAGTCTGTGGTGCAACGTGACGTTGGTGGATAGAGCGAGACATGATGTCCCAGATGTGCTCAATTGGATTCAGGTCTGGGGAACGGGCGGGCCAGTCCATAGCATCAATGCCTTCGTCTTGCAGGAACTGCTGACACACTCCAGCCACATGAGTTCTAGCATTGTCTTGCATTAGGAGGAACCCAGGGCCAACCGCACCAGCATATGGTCTCACAAGGGGTCTGAGGATCTCATCTCGGTACCTAATGGCAGTCAGGCTACCTCTGGCAAGCACATGGAGGGCTGTGCGGACCTCCAAAGAAATGCCACCCCACACCATTACTGACCCAATGCCAAACCGGTCATGCTGGAGGATGTTGCAGGCAGCAGAACATTCTCCACGGCGTCTCCAGACTCTGTCACGTCTGTCACATGTGCTCAGTGTGAACCTGCTTTCATCTGTGAAGAGCACAGGGCGCCAGTGGCGAATTTGCCAATCTTGGTGTTCTCTGGCAAATGCCAAACGTCCTGCATGGTGTTGGGCTGTAAGCACAACCCCCACCTGTGGACGTCGGGCCCTCATATCACCCTCATGGAGTCTGTTTCTGACCGTTTGAGCAGACACATGCACATTTGTGGCCTGCTGGAGGTAATTTTGCAGGGCTCTGGCAGTGTTCCTCCTTGCACAAAGGCGGAGGTAGCGGTCCTGCTGCTGGGTTGTTGCCCTCCTACGGCCTCCTCCACGTCTCCTGATGTACTGGCCTGTCTCCTGGTAGCGCCTCCATGCTCTGGACACTACGCTGACAGACACAGCAAACCTTCTTGCCACAGCTCGCATTGATGTGCCATCCTCAATAAGCTGCACTACCTGAGCCACTTGTGTGGGTTGTAGACTCCGTCTCATGCTACCACTAGAGTGAAAGCACCACCAGCATTCAAAAGTGACCAAAACATCAGCCAGGAAGCATAGGAACTGAGAAGTGGTCTGTGGTCACCACCTGCAGATCCACTCCTTTATTGGGGGTGTCTTGCTAATTGCCTTTAATTTCCACCTGTTGTCTATCCCATTTGCACAACAGCATGTGAAATTGCTTCCTAAGTGGACAGTTTGATTTCACAGAAGTGTGATTGACTTGGAGTTACATTGTGTTGTTTAAGTGTTCCCTTTATTTTTTTGAGCAGTGTATATGTTGAGGAAGGGTTGAGACGTATGCATATATACCCATGCATGCATGCAAACACGTGCGTGCATGTATGGTATATATGCATACATTGACCACCATATCCTGGGATGATGTGCACAGATGTGCCCAGCATCTGTGCACGTTTGCCCATGGGTGCCCACAGGGGCTCATGGTGGCCCCTGTGGGAAATAGGTGCCCCCTTTAGACTGTGGCCCCCTATGATTATATACATATATATCTATATCCCCCTTAGAATACATAGGTCTGTGTCCCCTTAGAATATTAGTTCCCCTTCCATGAATAAAATACCTGTTTTCCCCCCCTCCCTACACCTGAAACCAAGCCTTCACACAGATGCAATCTGGTTGATTGCATCAGAATGACCGGACTAAGGTCCGGTCATCCTGATAACTTCAAAGGACTCGGATTCCACAGAATCTGAGCCCTTTGATATAATTGTCGCCAGCGCCGCTGGAGACAATTATACATGATAGAAGAAGGGGAGAAGCCTCCTCTCCTTCTATTATGTGCATTCCGGCAGCGAAATTAACATCTCGCTGGCCGGAATGCAGAGTGCCACAGGCGGGAGATCAAAGGCTTCCCCCGCCTGTTGGCATGTAAGCGCGGTCCCAATGCGCTCATTCAGGAGACGCACGGGCCGGCGCAGTGACATCATCTCACTGCGCCAGCCTACGTGTCTCCAATGGGGGCGCGCGTGCGCGCCACCCTGTGGGCGGTGACGGCAATGCGGGCCGCCGGAGATGAATATCCGGCGGACCCGGCACTAGAGGAGAGAGCCGTGCCGCCCACCGAGAGTGAGAAGACCCCTGGACGAACGAGCAAACCCCTGGACGAACGAGCAAGTATATATTAGTATCACCCCCTTTATTATGCCCTATACCACCAACGATATACTCCCTTGTTATTAACCCTTAAGTCCCCTGTTCCCCCACCACTATACCACTAACGATTTCTCCCCTTGTTAACCCTGTCAGCCCCTACCACTATAGTGTATCCTGTTCCCCTGTTGTACCCCTGATTTCCCTATTTGTACCCCTGATAACCCTTACCTCATTTAACCCTATTACCACCTCCCGCGGTCCTATCACTGTATTTGTGCTTTGTGGTCGGCTTACACCCCTGTAAGACCACCGTTAACCTTCGTACACCCCATAGGGATAGTATATAGAACCAGGTGGGTGGGCTGTTAATATTGAGTGTGTGTATTGTATAGATAGTTTGTGGGTGGAATTTGGGAACGTGTAGGGTAGTTTAGTACTGTATATTTAGTGCTGTACTGTTAGTGCATTGCGTGCTTAATGTATTAGGTAATAATAAATACTGTGTTTTATGTACAACTATTCGTGTAACGTGTGGTTATTAGCGATAGTTAGTGTAGTAAGGCGCATGCAGCTAGCATAGTGATTAGTGTAAGTAAAGGCAAAGTATTGTAATATTACATAAAGGTATAAATAGGCGGAGTCATCAATAGACGGCTCCTCCTATTTATGAATATTAATTATTGATATTTGCATAAATATTAGTGAATAATATTCCCCCCTTACAGTATATAATACTTACCATTGGAAGGGTGATTCAACTGGACTAGAGCGCCAATCCTTGGACATGGAGGAGTGAGCCATTGCCTTATTTCAGCGTTTAGTTCTGTGATCGTGTCTCCCATAAACTGCAGTGATTTAACATTGCAGTCCATGGGAGATTAAAGGGGTTGGCCACTTTCTGGCTACTGTTGATCAATGTGTTTGTAAATTATATGGCACTTACTAATATAGTCTTTGTTGATATTCTGCACCATTTTCTAGATTTCATAAATAATTCTCCCTTGTTGGTCAAGTCTTTTGTGCTGTTCACACAGAGGTCCTGTCCATAAAATGGCTGCTAATGGAGGGTCATGTGACCAGGAAAATCACTCTCCTTCCAAACACACTGCATTTGCAATAAAACTCTCAACATTGCCAGTGCAGATGGCAGATGTGATGTATTTGAGTGGAGAAGGCTGAGTGATGTGTCTATTTTTGACTGGCCACATGACCCTCCATCAGCAGCCATTTAATGAACAAGTCTTCTGTGAGGTTTGGCCAGGAAGGAGACATGACTTATGAAATATAGTAAACGGCACAGAAAATCAACAAAGATTATATTAGTAAGTTTCATATAGTCATCTTACCTTCCCATTTTTGTCCATCTTCAATTGTTCCTCTTGCCTTCTCAACTCTGTGGAAACCGTTTTCTTTGCCTGTCCATGCAGCTTCACTCAGAGAACCTGCCTCAGTACTGTGGTCTGCCACCACTGGACACAGTTTTAACAGAAATCAGAAGCCTTACAAAGTTCTAACCCAAAAAATCTTGAAAAATATTATCACTGCACATGTTTCCAGGACATCATCCATGTCAGCACCACTGGAAATTGTCCTTATTGATCTCTGTAGGGACAGGAAGACAGAGATTAAAAGGCCCCTCCCTGCCCCAAATCTCCAGTGTTCTTCCTGTCCATACATGGCTATGGATGCAGAGAGAAGTCCCTGTGTGGGATGAAGAAAAAAGAATAAAGAAATCTTCTTGTTTTTGTGGGTCTGAATAAGGCAGGGGTGTCCAGCCTCTCCTCGGCTGCTTAAGGGCCTAGCTAGCACCTCTGGGACGAGGTCCCCTAGCATTACCCAGATACCTCCTAGCCTTTGGCGGTGTCTTGAATAAGCCGCAGTATCTGTGGTGCCGATGCGCTTCCCCTTGTGGGCTAAGTGGCGTCTCCTTTCCTCTCCAGCTTCAGTAAGCGCACATGCATGTTAGATGTCATATCTTGTCGCGTCATCAATCACCGTGAGAAGATGGTGATGCACAGTAGCGATGCTAGAGATCTTCTGCTGGGAGATCTTGCATTGTGGGGTCGACTCTACCCTTTGGGATTGAGTCCCCCACAGGAGGAAGGAAAAGCATCGTGGCTGCAGGGGGTGGACCAAGCAAAGTAAGCCCATTTAAGGGGAGCAGACCATATAGTCAGATGTTCCTGCTACTATGTCTGGTGTTAAAGGGGATATTAATTATTGATATTTATGCAAATCTCAATACTTAATATTCATAAATAGGGGTGGGTCGTCTTATGATAACTCCGCCTATTTATGCCTTACGTAACAACAAATCGCTACTGGTTGCCTTACACTAACCACTAAACTAGCTGCATGCGCCTTACTAACTACCGCTAGTAACCACACGTTACACAATAGGTATAAATATGACAGTATTTATTAATCCTTACTGAACATAACACACATAATACACTAATAATACAGTACCAACAATACACTACAGCTATGGCTGTCGCGCCTTACTACTAAGACGCGTTTATGTTTCCAACTATATATATCTATATCAAAGGGAATAGGTATATATAGTTTATGGCAACCCACAGCAAGGTAAGTACACACACTAATACGGTTCTTTCTACGCTAACACAATCCCAATTCCTCCCCAGTATCTAACTATAATACACATACATACATTTACCAGAAGCCCACCCAGTCCTATCAATATACTCTCCCTACGGGAATAACAAGGGGTAAATCCAGACACTGTTGCGTCTGGGATAAGCAGGGCAGTCGGGAAGGGGAGTCAGGGGTCGGATCCTGGGGGAACACAGTGGGATTAGGCTCAGGGCAGGGGAAGGTACCAGGGGTTATGGGGAAACCAGGGCTATAGGGGAACACAGAAGTTGGTGGGTTGAGGGTTAGGGGCTATAAGGGGTTAATCAGGGGCAGGGGATCGTTGGTGGTATAAGGGGTTACTTAGGGGACTACAGGGACTGCAAGGGAATCAGGGGATATGAGGGGTTAATCAGGGACAGGGGATCGTTGGTGGTATAAGGGGTTATATGGCAGGGGATAATATATATATATATATATCTATATATGTTGTACATATATATATATATATCGTTGGTGGTATAGGGAGGGGGATATACTTAGCGGTAATATGCTCGTGTTCCAGGGGGGCTCGTTGTCCAGGGGATGCCTCGCTTGCTGGTGGTGGTGCTGGACTAACCCGACTGCAGAGCGGAGTGCCGCCGGTCTATTTAAACTTCGCGGCGCCCGCTCGCAGTCCTCCTCTTGGCGCCGTGCGCATGCGCACCGCCGGCCTCAACCCGTGGGCCGGCGTGGTGATGTGACGTCACCGCGCCGGCCCGAGGATCTCGGAGCGCGCTTCCAGGGGGGGGATCCTTTGATCCTCCCGCCTGTGAAGCGGACGCTTACCTCCGGCGCTGTAATTACAGCGCCGGAGGTCAGCCACTCACAGGGGCATGGGAACTCTTTGTTCCCATGTCTCTGTTAGGCGCACCATCTCCGGCGCGGCCGGAGATGGTGACAAAGGGCAGAGGATCTTATTGATCCTCTGTCCTTTGTAGAGGCCGACGCTGGACATAATTGTCCAACTGTCGGTCTCCTCCACCCACCTGGCAGGCGCACTTCGGCGGGATTCCGGCATATATGCGTATAGATGCTTGGGGCACATCTATACGCATATATGAACGGACATTATATTAACATAGGGGCAGGAATAAGCCCTCCTATATTATAGGGGCCCATATACATCCATAGATGTCTGGGCCACATCCATAGATATATATGTACCCATATGGCTTACACACACAGAGATGCATGCCGCCCAGGGGGCACACATACATCTCTATGTGTGCAACACATCACAACTGGACGGGCCCAGAAGAAGGGCCTACATATACATATATACATACATATACATATACATATATATATGTCCCTTCCCTCAACAATCCCCCTGTTGTCGGGAACACGACAATAAACATTTTGGGGGAAGGGTTGGGATGTATTAGTCTCCTCTCAATCGCCCTCTAGGTGACGATTCAGGAAGGACTGAAGTAATATGACCCTTAGGTACCTAGACATCACCTATAATGACCAACATCTCCGACCTGCCCTCCACCAAATGCTTCCACCCACCGAATACATCGTCTTCTCTTTGGATAACTTCCTTGGCCTCTTATATTATGATCCTCAGGTGTCAGCCACTCCCTATGTAGTCTATTTCTGACTCTGGAATGGCTTCACCCTCACTGTCTTTAAATCACTCCACTCAGTGACCGTGTTCTCTCTTTGCCAGTGTTGTTCTTCTGGCGTCTGTTACCCCCAATGTTGGTGCCGGAAATTAATGTAGCACCTCCTTATGGGGTACGGACGGCCGTAGGCTGACCTTTCAACACCAGTATGACTTTCATCTTAATTTAAGACTCAGTTGTTGGAGAGGTTCTCCCATGGACAGATGCATAGGTTTTTACAAGGCAGGTCAGATTTTCAGGTGAGAGGTGATGTCATAGTACCTAAATCCTACCTGCGGGAAGGAACCCCGCACTACCATCATTCAGTCCAACCCTTACAAAAAGTCACCATTGTCGATATTGAAGCGGCAAATACCTTAGTGATGAGGGGCCTGACCCTAGGGAATCTATCCTACCCCACTCATACAAACATGTCACATCCCTCCCAATACAGCCCAATTCAATTCAGTGTGTACCCATAGAGACTCATACCATAGGATGCAAGTGTGCGTCCAGCCATTTTGTCTCATGACTGTCGCACACTTGCACCCAGAGTGTCCATGGGTACATGAGGAACTCACATGCAAATAATCAATATAAATCTATACACGATATGATGAGGTCCTAGGGTGGCCTATGATTATACCCTGAACCCTCCTATGAAAATCTACTATAATACGTGTATACATACACACAATGCTATGAGGTCACAGGATGGCTTTGGAGGTACATCCTGAACCCTCATAGGAAAAGCTACTACCACACAATATTTATATACACACACAATACTATGAGGTCACAGGATGGCTTTTGGATTTTCATCCCGACCTTCATAGGAAACCGTATGTCCATGCGATCTCTGGCTTCAGGACTTTGTTGGAGCTAAGTCCTGAGCCTCCTACGATTAACTTCGTGAAGTTCTGTCTGGTTCTGGTTTAGCTGGTCCGCAAGTCTCTTGACCCTCCTGTAGATTAGACACAGTCCCGTGTACATGACGATTACCAGAACCAGAAGAACTATCACCGGATGAATCAATAGGTTGAAGAAGGATGTTGCCTTTGGACTGTAGCCGAACAGACTTTCCCACCAGGAGATCTTGGAGTCTTTGTCCAACGCAGTTGTGATTGCCGTTATTTTATTCTTGTCGTGCATCAGTTGGATGGTGGCCTGTTTCTCTGTTTCTCGAAGATTCTTAATTATTTCGTCTTCTTGGCTGAAGTCTAGCAGGAGATGTTTGAGTTCTATCCCAAAGCCAAGAGGGATCTTCTGGAGTCTCACGGGTACGTCAGGGCGGATGTCGAGTCTCTTCTCCGGGGTGATTGGTGTCCTTCCTTGTAACTCTGCGACATCTAAACCTAGGACGGGACTAAGGGTGCAATACGCTCCAGGGAGGAGTTCTCCTCTCTCAGTGCAGTTAGTTCCATAGATTGTATAAGACATGTTTTGCCTTTGGTACCAGCACCAATACCCCTGTCCCAAGTATTTAAGGGATGAGGGTATTGGGCTGGCCTTCATCTCACAGGACCCCTCGGTGCTCCAACATTGGTGTCTTAACACCCGATCCTGACTACCTTGACAGAGGATAGCATCCTCTTTCTTCCAACATCCCTCTGTGTCTAACAGATAAGGATGGCCTCTCTCATAGGTTAGAACGCCCGGGGGGAGCTGTGGATGAAGCACCGTCTGGTTATTTATGACAATCCCTAAGTTAATTGCACTGTAACCCTGTCTAAGATGGCCAGATACAGGAGCCAATGACGAAGCAGTGCAAGTGAGATTCCTACAGCCGTGCCACTGGACTACCCACCAGTTGGTGTGATTGGCTGCAAAAGGAGATATAAGAGGACTTACCCGTTGGCGGAGGTTAAATGGGAAGTGGCCGCCGTACAATGATGATACAATATGTTTAAGGTTGCCTGAGAGTTCACTCTGGACCTGCGTACACGCCAGTGCGAGCTGAGCTCTATCCTGTTCTTCCAAGAGACCCACAACTAACCTTCTAAACTTCTCTCGTAAAGCAGAAGATAGAGAGGTAGTGGCATCTATGTGCGAATGTTGCAAACCCTCTAAGACGTGGTTTACATCAAGCTGGGTCTCGAATCCTTCTCCGGCATGTCGCGCAACATCCCCAAGTTTACCTCTCAGGACTTCCATATCCATAGTGTTCAGGGCGCCCACTCCCAATGCACCTCCGCCTAGTCCCATGGCTATCAGGTCTCTTCTTCCCCTGTGATTTCTGTGTATGAGATCGTCCTTTCTTACCTCTTGCCCCGCCTCTATCCAACCTCTTATCATGTCAATTTGGTTCCTCACAAACTCCCCACATCTGTGATCCCACTGGTCGACTCGGAAGTCATCTACAGAAATTCTCCAAGTAAATAGGACGAATTTTGTCCCCGTGATGATCTTCCATGGGGAGGACAGTTGAGGAGCTATAGGATCTGCCAATTGATGGATAGGGGCGTTGCAAGAGTTTAAATGCATTTTTACAGGTTGTAGACCTGTCGCTTCATAGGGGATCCTCACCACCGTTACACAAACTTGCCCTCTACCTCTGAACGGATACCATTGGTCATTTTCTCCAACCTGTAGCACTAGTTTTCCTACGGGTTTGGATTTAGACAGATAGGCCCATTGTGTAAATGTCCAGCACCCTTCATCTACTGCCTCGCAAAAAGGCCATCTAAACGAACCATCTATATTGATGTCAAAGTTAATATCCCTGCCACTGGGGTCTTTCCAATCGGAAGACACATACCTACCCCGGTATTCCTCATTCATAGGGGTACCGTCCATCCATACATCCACTGTAGGGGTATCCACCCCATTGCACACTAAATCCCAACTCCAGGGATTAGTGTCCAAGGTTACCATCTGGGTATCTTGTTCCCAGTGGGCATAGGTGACGAAATAATATCCAGTCACCTCCTGAACACAATTGTCTCTCATGATGGTGATCATAAAGGACCGTATGGATGGAGATCCCTTTAACTGAGCATACCTGGGATCCTTGGCATCTGTCCGTACTTTTAAAACGGTGGCTCGGTAAAAGCCTTCCAGTTTTACCGGACCACTCTGGTCATTCCATAGGGCCTGGCCAGAGTTACTGCAGTTTAACTTTAGCATCACTATACTGGTTCGTATGTAATCTGTGGACACATGTCCTTGAACATAACTGGATTCCCTAGTGATAATCATCTGGGAATCTCTTAACATACAATAAGCTTTTAGGGTGCCCTTTACCGGAATGGGTCTGTCAAAATATGTCCTTACCCTCAGCCCATCTTGGCTATCCCTCCTTATGAAGGTAGCTTTAAGGATATACCAGCCACTATACTCTGCACCCGTGACATCCTCGGGACTCAGAACCCCCTCCTTGGTACACAACACTGTGGTAGTGTTGGCTTCCACTTGTTTGTAAGGATGTAAGTGAGGGTCCTTAGACACCCATCTTAAGGATCTCATAGGAGTAGGGTCAGAGTCCCGAAAATGTCTGAATTCTTTGAGGCAGAGTGCATGTAAATCATGTTGTATGGCAGACACATTCTCCACCGGGGTATAATGTTGAATTACACCTTGGGCAAAACTCTCCCTCTGGAAACCATACAGATACCACTGTCCTGGTGTAAATGAAAAGTTCTCGTATGGTTTCAGGATTTTGCCCTCCAAACATTCCACCATTAAAAGGCCGGGTTTATTCATAGATATGTCAGCCATATCTATCTTAACTCCCAGGCCCTCCCCCAAAGAGGTTGAACCTGCCATCATCATGCTTACCACCAGTGCCACAAATTGGGGATATGCCATGTTCAGAGGATTTGTATATCTTTTCAGGCTAGTCGTAACCTTGGTGAGTCTCCCTCCCGTGATCTGTTAATTCAATGTGAATGTAATTAGTTTCATGGATCCACCCTCGACCCACCAAAACACCCCCCCCCCCCCCCGGTCACCCAACTCTGTGAGGGTTCATGTTATTGAGTTGGGGAGGCTCGGGTGACCTTGGCCTGGTCGATATGGATCCATAAAACTCCCTGTCGCCTACGTGACTTTTTCTTGGTCGTCATCGGCCTTTGCACCTTTAGCATGGTGTCACCCATTACTTCAATAACCTGATAGGGTCCTTCCCAGTTTGCATCCCAGGGGCCGGCCCGACGGAAGATTTTCACCATCACTAGCTCTCCTATAGAGGGCATTGGCGTTTCCCCCTGTAGATACGGTCTGTGTAGCCGTATCGCTGCATGAGGCAATAACTCCTTCAGGTTTAGTTGTACCTGTTGGAGAAACAGGTCTCTGGCGATGGCGTTCTTCACTGGTTCTGACACTAGGGGTTCATTGGGTAGGCATAGGGGCATTTTGCGTCCGGTCATTAGTTCAAATGGGGTGATACCGGTACTAGTAGCCTCGGTAGCTCGGATTCCCATTAGCACGGCTGGCAGAGAGGTTACCCATGAGGAACCTTTCTCCAGTAGTGCTTTAGAAAGTCGTGTTTTTATGGTCCGGTTCATCCGCTCCACGATGCCCGCAGACTGAGGGTGGTAAGGCACATGAAACCTTTGCTTTATATCTAAAAGACCACAAAGTGCTTTCATTACCTTACCCGTGAAATGGGTCCCTCTGTCCGACTCTATCAATCTGGGGATACCCCATCGTGACAGAACCTGTTCCCAGAGAACACGGGCAGTGGTTGTAGCCGAATCATTAACCGTGGGGATGGCTTCTACCCACTTAGAGAAGACATCCACTACCACCAGTGCGTAACGATAGTTACGACTTCCTGTTGGTAAAGGTCCGATAAAATCTATTTGTAGTGCGGACCACGGACCATCTGCAGGAGGAACTCGCTGCAACACCGGCTTCAGGGCTGACGCCCTTGGGTTAACCTGAGCACAAACCAGGCACTGTTGTGTTACTTCCTCTACTGTGTGGGACATTCCTGGCCAGTATAATTTGTCTCTCAGGAGAGACAAGAGTTTATCCCGGCCCAGGTGTCCAAACAGTTGGTGGTTCAATCTGGTTAGCTCTGCTTGCAGATGCTGTGGAACCACGGGAAGAGGAAGTTGCTGTGTACCGGTATCGTAACACAGGATCCCCTGTTGTATTGACCAGGGATGCTGTGGAGATGTGAGGTGTGTCATTAGAAGAGGATCTTTTGCTTGTTCCTCCTCAAATGACACCGGGCCTTTACTCAGGTTGGTACGAACTGCAATCTGGTAGGCCGGTAACGGCTCAGTGTCTGTTTCCTGAAGGATCCCAGACACTGCCGCTAGTTTGGCCAATTCATCCGCCTTGTTGTTACCTAACGTCAAAGGCTCATCCCCTTTCTGATGCGCAGGGATTTTTATGATGGCTGCTTCCGCCGTGTGTGCCATGCCCCATTCCCAAAGTTCTTTCAGGACCGACAAATGAGCCAGAGGTTTGTTTTGGCTATCCACAAATCCTCGTCTTTTCCAGGTGTCCAGGTGCAGGGTGAGAGAACGAACTACATATGAACTGTCGCTATATATAGTTCGTTTCCCTGGGGGTTGAAGAAGCAAGGCTTCCTTGACCGCCTCCAGTTCCGCCCGCTGTGCCGACATGTGACCTGGTAACTTGACAAGATTCTGGGTACCTGTGGTCTCATCCAGCACGGCAAAACCTGTGACATAGGTCCCATCCATGAAAAATCGAGAGCCATCCACAAAGATGACTCTGTCTTCTGGATGTTTATCGGTCCTGAAAATTTGTGGCGCGTTGATATGCGCTGGTTGGCCACAGTCATGTTCGGTGCCAGTTAGGTTCAATAACTGGGACAGAACATACTTGGCTTTGTGGTTCACCTGCAGACTCCGACCACTGAGATCCATAATCCACCTCCCGAATCTCTGTTGAGAGACTCCAGGGAGTGTATCACGGAGCAAGAGGGCCAATGGAGAGTGTGGAGTCTGTAAAGTGAGGGGCCTGAAGCCTACAATATGCTCAGTGGTTTTGACGGCATAGTGTATGGCTGCCAGTTGTTTGGCACGCTCATCGAACCCTCGTTCAACAGGCGAAAGTAACCTGGAGAAGTATCCCAGCGGTCTAGTGTCATACCCTATCTGCTGTAGGAGGACCGCTGAGATAGACTCCGTCCCTGCATGCGCCTGTATGGCTATTTCCCCTTCAGGATGGGGAGTGGCCAATACAGGGGCAGAGGAGAGGTCCCTTTTCAAAATAGAAAAGGCCTCTTCCTGTGCATCAGACCAACCTTTGATTGAGGGGTCTTCTCCTCTGAGGAGTTCATAGAGGGGTTTTGCTTTGGCAGCAAAATCCTCTATGAACTCCCTCATAAAATTAGCAACTCCCAGGAATTTTCTCAAATCCTGTAGAGTGCCCGGTCTGGGTAATTTTACCATGGCTTCCACTCTGGCTGCCACGATTCCTTTGGCTCCAAAAGAAATTTGGACTCCAAGGAAAGTCACCTCTGTTCTGGCCAAATTTGCCTTGTGGGGACTCAGCTTGAGTCCTGACTTGGCCAGGAGTCCCAATAGCTCTTTTAACAGAACCAAGTGTTCTTCTATGGTTTCTGTGTGTAAGAGCAGGTCATCCACGTATTGCAGAAGGCATTCTGGCCGTGAGAATACACTCAGAACAGCTGCCAATGCCTGGTGAAAATATGTGGGACTACTGTGGAACCCCTGGGGGAGTACACCAAACATGTACTGTTTGTCCCCTACTGTAAAGGCAAATTTGTACCTACAGTTTTCAGTGAGTTCAATTGAGAAGAACCCATTGGCAACATCTATGGTTGAGAATATGCGACTTTTGCCGCTTATTCTGGCCATGATGTCGGGAGTCTGTGCCACCACTGGAGCGGACATTGGGGTGTATTTGTTGAGGACCCGGAGGTCTATGGTGAGCCTCCATGCATTGGTGTCCTTTTTCTTTACTGGCCAGAGGGCATTGTTGCATTTAGAATTGCCCTCTATGACCACCCCCCTAGTTTTCAATTCTTGGACGGTGTCCAAAATTGAATAGGTGGCTTCTGGCGGAAAGCGGTATTGGCGTTGAGGTGGAGGGTCGGGACCCTGTATGTCCACCTGAACACCAATCAGTCTGCCACAATCGTTTTTTCCCTGGGCCCACAGATCGGGGTACTCATACACAATAGGCTCAAGGTCTGGATTATGCGAGATCTCAGGCCATTTGTGTTCAAGTACTTCAGTAGAGTCATCTATTGTTGGCAATGGTGGTCCCAGAAACTGGCGTTGGATGACAAACACCTTGGATTGTCTGGGACCCTTCCATACAATACTATTTGCCAGATCTAAGATCCACCCATTTTGTGTCATTACGTCGGTTCCAATAATGTTGTCAGAACCGGGGTAATACCACATGGGGATCCTAAGGGTCGTGTGACTGGTAATCTGGACAATTACTTCTTCTATTCTGTGGGCCCTCACCCCCCCTTGTTGGTGATCAAATCCGATCACCACACACTGAGGGCTGTTGGGATGTAAATCATGTTTGACATTGGTAATGGAAATTTCCGCACCAGTGTCAAGCATGATTTCGGCGTCCTGATTTTTGATTTTGGCCTTTATGTGGGGTCTCCCTGAAGAATCCAGTATGATGGGACATACTGGCGCCAGATCTTTAGGGATCCCTGATCTTCAATCAATTTCTACCAGACTCCCAGTAGGTACCTGTGAGGTACATACTGCCACTTGTGGGTTCTTGCTATGGACCCTTTGTGTGGATTCCCGGGATTCCACACTCATTACCGAACGCGCTGGGTCATTCACAACAGCCAC
Source organism: Bufo bufo (assembly GCF_905171765.1). Taxonomy (NCBI): domain Eukaryota; kingdom Metazoa; phylum Chordata; class Amphibia; order Anura; family Bufonidae; genus Bufo; species Bufo bufo. Next base: position 681,322,981 of record NC_053389.1, read on the forward strand.
ACGTTTTGGTGTCTGGACCTGTGAATGTCCCAGATATTCCCCCACTGGTTTGGCATAATTAGGTTTCATCTTGAAACCGTTATTATTGCCTGTTCTCTCAGGATTTGTCCGGTTGTTACGTGACCATTGTGGACAATTCCTCTTTATGTGCCCGTATTGTAAACATAGGAAGCATCAAATGCCTCCCATTCTTTCCAATGGCGGGGCTGTGGGGCGAATAGCCGAGTTACCTTTTGTGTGCTGTACCCGTTCATCTTGAGATGTATCGTGTACAGGCGCACGCTCCGTCACTTTGACGGATTTCCTATTGAGCAGTGTATCCTGTCTGCACTGCTCAATAATCATAGCAGCATCCGTGAGGGATGGCTCCCTAGCTGCACTCAACCGGATTGCAGTGTCAAGGTATGGGAATTTTTCCACAAACATACGTATCATACCCTGTGGAATTCCGATACCGTGATCTTTTGTAACCCTTCTGTACATTGCTTCAAACCGACTACACATAGACAGAGGTTCGTCATGTATAGTGGGTTTGAACTTGGACAGGATATCCGGAGTGACGTCCCAATGGCCCGTTGCCAGTCTCATGAGTATGGAGAGACGTTCCTCCTTGTCATAAAACTGTCCATTCATGGGTTGCGTCCTCCCCGTTACCTCATACCTTTGGTTTAGGTGTGTAGGTAACCATAACTTGAATAACTCCATGCGATATTCGTGAGCCACTGAATACTTGTTACAGTGACCCTCGAAGATATCACATGAAGTAAACGGATCTACACTGGGATCATATGTTGGGATCTCCTTGCAGATCCGTAACAGGAAGTTTATCCTTTCCATACTGGAATGGTTAGGATAAAAATCTTCCTGTCTTTCCGGACGCGTTGGCGGATTGGAAGTGGTAAATGGCCAACCACTTTCCTCTCTCCAATCGTTGCCCTGTTCCTGGCATCGGTTGCTACTATTCTCCCTGGGTGTGTGGGTGAAATGTAGCGTCCGTTCCACCTGTCCCCTAGTGTCTACTGTATCGGATGTTTGATCCGTGGAAGATCTTGGCGCTGTCGCCGCTATCTCCCCCTGTGCCGTTTCCGAAACACAAACCTGTTTCGTGGGCACCATACTGTTAGCACCAGGCCGTGACAGATTCGAGATGACCTGCTGCAAATCCGCAATGGTTTGCGTTTTTGCAGCCAGGTCCTCTCGAAGTTGAACAATCATGTTATCCATAGATACCGTATTGTTCCTGAACTGGTTTATCTCAGTGTACAGTCTGAGCAGTTCCTTATCCATGTCAGAGTAGAAACTCTCCTTGTCCGAGAGTCTAGACTCTAACACGCAAATCTCCCTGCCCCTCTCGACCGTACACTGGGATTTCTCTTGTAATTGTGTTTGTAATGTGTGTAATTGTTTAATGTTCTCAACACAACAATTGCAGTGGAAGTTTGCAGTGTTGGAAACTTCCTCTGCCTTTGACGTGCTGTTAAGTGTTTCCAGATGTTCCGGCTTCCAAATGATATCCTCAAAGGTGTGAACCAATTTGGCTAACATTTGGAGTCGTTTTTTTGTTTTTTTAAACATGCTGCGATTAATGTAGAGTTTGTCATGAGCGTATGCCTGGTCCAATAAGGTGGACCATAGCAGCTCAGTGGATTTGTACGTGGTGGGGATGATGGGGTTGTATGTGCTATGTTTGCTGAGGTGTTGCAGTGTGGCGAAGTTCATACTTACTTTTTGACGAGAGGCCATCTTCATTGGTGTCGTTTGTTGTGCTGTGTTGCTGCGTGGAGGAGGTCCTTCAATATTCGGAACGCCTTCTCCCGACCAGCCAGACGACTTATGTTCGACTTCAATGACGACGGTACTCTCTTCAGTGGGCGTGTAAAGGAATCATAAAATATTAATACAGAAAAAAAATTTTTAGATTCTCTGCTGTAGAGATTGCTCTGTGTCTGGTTCTGATTGAACAAACCGCTCTCCCTGTACAAACTATCAGGCAATGGACGCTCAGAATCCACTGACCGCGTCCCTCCCGCCTGACTAGTTCACAGCGCAAGCGATTCTTTCCACCAAAACCAAACACAGAAAACAAATTCCTAGCAGTGGGCCTGGCTCGCCAATGTTAAAGGGGATATTAATTATTGATATTTATGCAAATCTCAATACTTAATATTCATAAATAGGGGTGGGTCGTCTTATGATAACTCCGCCTATTTATGCCTTACGTAACAACAAATCGCTACTGGTTGCCTTACACTAACCACTAAACTAGCTGCATGCGCCTTACTAACTACCGCTAGTAACCACACGTTACACAATAGGTATAAATATGACAGTATTTATTAATCCTTACTGAACATAACACACATAATACACTAATAATACAGTACCAACAATACACTACAGCTATGGCTGTCGCGCCTTACTACTAAGACGCGTTTATGTTTCCAACTATATATATCTATATCAAAGGGAATAGGTATATATAGTTTATGGCAACCCACAGCAAGGTAAGTACACACACTAATACGGTTCTTTCTACGCTAACACAATCCCAATTCCTCCCCAGTATCTAACTATAATACACATACATACATTTACCAGAAGCCCACCCAGTCCTATCAATATACTCTCCCTACGGGAATAACAAGGGGTAAATCCAGACACTGTTGCGTCTGGGATAAGCAGGGCAGTCGGGAAGGGGAGTCAGGGGTCGGATCCTGGGGGAACACAGTAGGATTAGGCTCAGGGCAGGGGAAGGTACCAGGGCTATAGGGGAACACAGAAGTTGGTGGGTTGAGGGTTAGGGGCTATAAGGGGTTAATCAGGGGCAGGGGATCGTTGGTGGTATAAGGGGTTACTTAGGGGACTACAGGGACTGCAAGGGAATCAGGGGATATGAGGGGTTAATCAGGGACAGGGGATCGTTGGTGGTATAAGGGGTTATATGGCAGGGGATAATATATATATATATATATCTATATATGTTGTACATATATATATATATATATATCGTTGGTGGTATAGGGAGGGGGATATACTTAGCGGTAATATGCTCGTTGTCCAGGGGGGCTCGTTGTCCAGGGGATGCCTCGCTTGCTGGTGGTGGTGCTGGACTAACCCGACTGCAGAGCGGAGCGCCGCCGGTCTATTTAAACTTCGCGGCGCCCGCTCGCAGTCCTCCTCTTGGCGTCGTGCGCATGCGCACCGCCGGCCTCAACCCGTGGGCCGGCGTGGTGATGTGACGTCACCGCGCCGGCCCGAGGATCTCGGAGCGCGCTTCCAGGGGGGGGATCCTTTGATCCTCCCGCCTGTGAAGCGGACGCTTACCTCCGGCGCTGTAATTACAGCGCCGGAGGTCAGCCACTCACAGGGGCATGGGAACTCTTTGTTCCCATGTCTCTGTCAGGCGCACCATCTCCGGCGCGGCCGGAGATGGTGACAAAGGGCAGAGGATCTTATTGATCCTCTGTCCTTTGTAGAGGCCGACGCTGGACATAATTGTCCAACTGTCGGTCTCCTCCACCCACCTGGCAGGCGCACTTCGGCGGGATTCCGGCATATATGCGTATAGATGCTTGGGGCACATCTATACGCATATATGAACGGACATTATATTAACATAGGGGCAGGAATAAGCCCTCCTATATTATAGGGGCCCATATACATCCATAGATGTCTGGGCCACATCCATAGATATATATGTACCCATATGGCTTACACACACAGAGATGCATGCCGCCCAGGGGGCACACATACATCTCTATGTGTGCAACACATCACAACTGGACGGGCCCAGAAGAAGGGCCTACATATACATATATACATACATATACATATACATATATATACATATATATACATATATATATATATATATATATATATATATATACACATGCACACCTGAACATGTCCCTTCCCTCAACATCTGGCAAGCTGGAGGGGAACACAAACCACCCTGCGCAGGTTTATGTAAGTGGCTCTTCCATGCTTATGTTCCTAAAGTTCTGTCTACCCCGTACGTTTTTTTTGTTTTGCGCTCCCTGCCTTCCCAGAGCCATAACTTAAAAAAATAATATTTATTCACATAGCCGTATTGTTTTTTGCGGGACATGTTGTACTTTCCAACGCCACCATTTAATATTGCATATGATGTAGTGGAGAGTGGGAAACAAATTCCAAATGGGGTGAAATTGAAAAAGAAAATAAATAAAATTCCGCCATAGTCCGCCAGGTCAGTAGAATCCGGCAATACCTTATATCTATAGTTTTTCTTACGTCTTGATCGTGATGAAATAATAAAAAAGTTGGAAAAAAAATCTGTTTTATTTTTTCCTCGCCATAGTTTGACAGCTATAACTTTTTTTTATAATTATGTGTACGGAGCTGTATGAGGGCTTATTTTTTGAGGGGCCATCTGAACTTTTCATTGATACCATTCTGGGGTGTGTATGACTTTTTGATTACTTTTTATTTAGATTTTTTTGTAGAAAATGAAGCAACCAAAAACAGCAATTCAGCCATTTTGACTTTTTTCAGTTTTTTTCTGTTTGCCGTATGGGGAAGATATTTTTATACTATGGGTGTTTTCGCACATGGCGATACCCATAATGTGTATTTTTTTTTTTTTCTTTTATTTCGGGGAAAGACGGGTGATTTGAATTATGTTTTTTATTTATTTTTTTACACTTTTTTTTTATAGTTCCCATAGGGAACTATAACAAGCAATCATTAGATTGCTATTCTCATAGACCACAGAGGAGACAAATTTATGGGATGAGATCCCAAAAATTGATGTCCATGTCGCCAATGTGTCAAAAAAGACCACTCATCTCCACTGAAAGATCCGATGGATTGGAAAGCAGACGGGTTATTGAAGAAAGCATGGGAGTCCTCAGCAGCACCAATTACCAATAGGACTAATCCCTACTGTCTCGGCATTCAGAGCTTAGACCAGATAGCAATTTATAAAACTCTACATGTTTCAGTGATACTTTCTGCTCCCTCCTTGTGTCCTACAAGTTAGAGTAGCATTTCAGTAGGAGGCAAGGACTTGAGAAGATCAGTGAGTGACATCAGCTTGAAGTCCACCAGATCCCTGATACTTTGGATGAGACTGACCTTTAGGCTACATGTACACGACCGTATGTGTTTTGCGGTCCGCAAAAAAAAAAACAGGTGACATCCTTATGCTATCCGTTGTTTTTTTTTGTTTTTTTTGTTGCGGATCTATTGTAACAATGCCTAAAACGGACAAGAATAGGACATGTTCTATTTTTTTTGTGGGGCTACGGAACGGACATACTGATGCAGACAGCACACGGTGTGCTGTCCGCATTTTTTGCGGACCCATTGAAATGAATGGCTCTACATCCTATCTGCAAAAAAAAAACGGAACTGAAACAAACAACGTTCGTGTGCATGTAGCCTCAGTCTGACCAGTTATGTAACTGCTATGTAGTCTGAGTGAATCACGTGACTTCTCTGATCACAATAGGGACTAAAACAGGCAGCAGACAAAGTTAAAGGAAAAATTACACATGCTGCCAATGGTGAGTACTACACACATTATAAACTGAAGTAAATCCTGCACTTGTGGCCCGTTGCTAATGACGATCCCCAGCAAAAATGCATACAGTGGAGGATGCCCGCAGCGAACCACAAGTACCACAATAGACATCCTACACAAGATAGCAATTATGTGGATGTAGTAATCAATATAGCAATATAACAAAATAGCAAAGACAGGTGCACTCTGCGGTCTTACTAAACCCTCAAACTGATGTTAAAATTGAGAGATTAGCCAACATATCCTACGGTGTAGGACATGTCTGAGCCCGAGCACCGCGCCAAGGTTTCTCAAGTAGCTCGGGAACCTAACACTCACCTACCTGCGCCGTATGGGCACTACCAGGATCCAGTGGGCAAATTACAGGAGCATGAGGCCGACTCACAAACAACTCACCAGTAACCTCCAACACTTGGTGAGTGTTAGGTTCCCGAGCTACTTGAGAAACCTTGGCGCGGTGCTCGGGCTCAGACATGTCCTACACCGTAGGACATGTTGGCTAATCTCTCAATTTTAACATCAGTTTGAGGGTTTAGTAAGACCGCAGAGTGCACCTGTCTTTGCTATTTTGATATATGAGTACTACACACCACAATAATAAAAACAAAATGCACACGGGTGCTTATTTAATAAAGACTATTTGGAAAGCTACTTCTTTAAATTCTTTAATGAAGGCACATTACACCCTAGATCTCACTCTATAATGGAAAAAATATTCAGTAGTTCACAAGGGTGTAATGCTTATATAAGTAGGACTAATATCCTTGTTTAATAAAGTGTCATCAACATAAACCGGTTAGACCAGTTAAACTTAGGTGCTCACTTAAAGCTTAGTGAGGCCTAAAAATGTCTGTTTTATCAAGGCCTTTTGATAGAAGTAAATGTAAGTTAAAATCCACCCAACCTGTAACTATAGGTTTCAACTGCCCTTGAAGGGGTTGTGCAGGCAACAGATACTGATGGCCTTTTCTCAGGATAAGGGTCAATTTTCACGTCAGTATTTTGTAATCCGCATAATTCATTTCAACTGCCCCACAAAAAATGCAGACCGCACTCAGTGTGCTGTCCGCATCCGTTGTTCCATTCTATTATGCGGATCCGCAAAAAAATATATAGAGCTTGTCCTACTATTGTCTGCAACATGCGGTCCGTGGCCCAGTTGTAGTCAATGGGTCTGCGGATGACATACAGAATGCATCAATATGTCATCCGCATGTCATCCCCAATTTCTGGATCCGTTTCCAGGAAATAGAAAAAAAATTAATTTTTTAGTACCCAAGCAAAATATATTCCACCTTCCGTTTTTTTGCAGAAAAACGGAACAGATGCTGATGTACAATTTGTAAAAACAAAAGTTTTTTTGCAGATAAATGGATCTGCAAAAAACGGAACGGAAATCTGGAAAAGAAAAATACTGACATGTGAATGGACCCGAAGTTGTCAATATCAGATTGGTGGGAGTCCAATACTCTGTGGCATCCCTACCAGTCATCTGTTTAGGGCAGCCAGGGCGCTGGAAACTATATAGTGGATGAAGCAGCTGTGATATTTAGCAATGTGTTGTCTCTACAGCGCGCTCAACTATTTTCGGTAGTCCCATAGAAATTAATGTGGAAGTCCACCACACAAGTGAGGCCACCGCTCCATTCACTTCTATGGGGCTAATGGAAGTCCCACAAAAATGAATAGAGGGCAGTCGCGCATGTGGAGTCTGCTCTCATTCACTTTGCAGGTTCTGTTGTAGAGGTGGGACCTGCACCTATCAGACATTGGTAGCATATCCTAGATGGGGCAACCCCTTTAATAAGGGCTTGTTTTGCAGGATGAGGGTTTCACTGGCACCATTTTGGGATACACACATTTTTATATACATACATACATTTGGGATATTAACAGTTTTGATAGTTTTTTCTGCCTTTGTGTTTTTGTTTTGGTTGTTTTTTTATTATTATTTATTATACTCCAAGGTGTTCACCACCATATGGTAAAAATAAAATGCTAGTTTTATAGTTCTGGTTGTTAACAAATATACCAGCTGTGTAGTTTTTGTGTTTTTTTTTTTATGAAAGGAAATCAGGGTGTTTACTTATTTTTGGTACTTTAAAAAAAAAATAATCCAGAAACCTTTAAAAATTTTTCCCTTCTACCATTTTTTTTTATAGTTAAAGAGACATATTTAAAGAGACAGGGGGCACACCAAATAATTCAGGGAGTGCAAAGGGTGGTAAAAAGAGCATATGACAAGTAACCTATATCACAAGCCAAACCTACATAACCAGCTGGTGCAGTGGACCTCGATACATGAGAAACGCCCAACGCGTATCGCCGGAACAATCCGGCTTCCTCAGGGGTAAAGAGCTGTATGTTGGGGTATTCATTACCCTATATTATGTTATACCCCAACATACAGCTCTTTACCCCTGAGGAAGCCGGATTGTTCCGGCGATACGCGTTGGACGTTTCTCATGTTTCCAGGTCCACTGCACCAGCTGATTATGTAGGTTTGGCTTGTGATATTTGACCTCATTATGGTCTGTCTTTATTGTTAGTGGTCTCACCTTACCTGACATTTGCTTCATGTTATTTATTGGATTCCTCTATATGCTGGTTTATAGCGCATGTGCCTATTTGTGGCAATACAGTGGACCTGTGTGTGTCGGTTACATACATTCTATTGCATACCGCACTTTGTTCTAACTGTATACAATTTTTAATGTGTGTCTGTTGGTGTGTCTAATAAACTTTATATATATTTCTAATATTGCTTTATTGTCGGATGTGCATTCATGGGGTGGCTCTTGTGACTCTCTCTTGGGTCAGGTTACTTGTCATATTTTTTTTATAGTCCAACTATGGGACTTAAACAGGTGATAGTGCGGCATTGCAGTGTGTTATGCTGTCAGTGTATAAAAGAAAGACATACAGTATGAATGGGTTAGGGTCCATTCACACGTCCGCAAATGGGTCCGCAACCGTTCCGCAATTTTGCGGAACGGGTGCGGACCCATTCATTCTCTGGGGACGGAATAGATGCGGACAGCACACAGTGTGCTGTCCGCATCCGCATTTGCGGAGCGCGGCCCTGATCTTCGGGTCCGCAGCTCCGCAAAAGATAGAACATGCCCTATTCTTGTCCGCAGCTGCGGACAAGAATAGGCATTTCTATAGGGGTGCCGGGCGGGTGTGTTGCGGATCCGCAACACACCACGGACGTGTGAATGGAGCCTTAGCCTTCACTTTTAAGGCTACTTTCACACTACCGTTCAGAGCGGGTCCGTCTGATGTCTGCTCAGACGGATCCGCTCCTATAATGCAGACATTTGTATCCGTTCAGAACTGATCCGTCTGCATTATAACTTAGAAAAAATTCTAAGTGTGAAAGAAGCCTGAACGGATCCGTCCAGACTTTACATTGAAAGTCAATGGGGGACGGATCCGTTTGAAGATTGAGCCATATTGTGTCAACTTCAAACGCATCCGTCCCCATTGACTTACATTGTAAGTCTGGACGGATCCGCTTGCCTCCGCACGGCCAGGCGGACACCCGAACGCTGCAAGCAGCGTTCGGGGCCGCTTGTGAGCCCCTTCAAACAGCGTGTGAGCCCCTTCAAGCAGCGTTCGGGGCCGCTTGTGAGCCCCTTCAAACGGAGCTCACGAGCGGACACCCGAACGCAGGTGTGAAAGTAGCCTTATTCATTGTTACCTAGTGGTGTAAACCATAACATTTTTAACTTGACCTTTGCAATTTGCGGGTCCGCAACACACCACGGACGTGTGAATGGAGCCTTAGCCTTCACTTTAAATTCATTGTTACCTAGTGGTGTAAACCATAACATTTTTTACTTGACCTTGAATGACACTTATACATTTTTCAGGCATGGAACTGCTGATGAGCTAAACTTTGTTTCAATAAGAAAAACATTTTCTTCAACGTAAAAAAAAAAGTGCTTTAACTGTATGAAAGAAAAACCCCTTAGTCATTTCCTTGAGGTTTTCTTAACTTAGTTGCAGAAAATGTATACTATGAATACTGGTAAGATTTTTAAAGAGAATTACAGTACTAAATCAAAGATCATTGTCAGGTGACTTTTTTTTTTTTTTTAAGATAATCATGTACTCTCTTCTTTTAATTCACTTTATAACATCTGTATCTTGCTATTAACTAAAAGAAGACAACTTCTGTATATCACTTTAAGGCCCCCTTAAGGCATCTGTTTGTGGATTGGATACAGACCCATTAATTTCAATAGGGCCACAAAAAATGTGCTGTTCGCATCTGTATGTCCATTCCGCTGTCCTGCAAAAAATAAAATATATAAAACATCCATTTGTGGACAAGAATAAGTGTTTTTAACATAAGACGGGATGTGCGGAACAGGACAATGTGGAACACACACAGCCAGTGTCCATAGTTTCGCAGATTTGTGATTTTCAGACTGTAAAACAGATAGTCGTGTGCATGAGAAAAAAAAATGCACATGACAGCACAACACTTAGGGCTCATTCAGACGACCGTATGAATGGGTCCGCATCCATTCGAACGGGTGCAGACCCATTAATTTCAATGGGGCCACAAAAGATGCGGAAAGCACACTGTGTGCTGTCTGCATCTGTAGATCCATTCCCCCGCTAGAAAGATAGAGCATATCCTTTTCTTGTCCGCAATTGCCATTTCTATCATAGGGCCGGCCATGTGCGGTCCGCAAAATGCACACCGCCGGTATCCGTGTTTTGCGGACCACAAAACAATTGAGTCCGTCTGAATGAGCCCTTACATAGTGTCCTCGGTATTCATCTTCAGTCTGCAGATGTGACAGTTCCAAGGATCCTATTCTGCCAGACAAGATGTTTGGCCAGCGCTGCTCACATTCTCAACACTGGCCAATCCGAGGGCAGCAGAAAGTCTTGCACATGATAGTCTGAGAAGTAGCACGCTTCCACCTTGTATGGCAGGAAGGGGGCCAGGTAATTGGTGCAGATGCAGCTAAAAACCTGAAAAGGGGAACACTTTGTAAGTGTTGTGTACGTTACACAAATAATGTGCATGTGTTTTTTTTTCCCTAAATCAGAGGGCCACTTTAATCTTGGGGTTAAAATTTGATAATTGTCAGTAGATTCTGTCAAAATTTACTGTCGGATGAAGACAGGATTCAGTAGTTGGATTTTTCACCTGATCCTTTGTTTTCTATTACCGTATTTTTCACCCTATAAGACGCACTTTCCCCCCCCCCAAAAGTAGGAGGAAAATGGCAGTGCGTCTTATGGGGCGAATGCTGCAGTTTACACTGATACACCGCCGACCGCATGCTGCACAGCGCGGTCGGAGGTGTATCAGCGAGGAGGTAGGAGGGGCTGGGGGCCGGCATCTTGTTTTGTAATGACAGCGGGGCCCGGTGCAGTCACTGTATTCTATTACACCGGCTCACTGTACTAATCGTATCTAACTGCAGGCAATGTTAAACTATAGAATATCTTCAATCCAGCAGCCTGTACTTACGTCCGTAGGAGGCAGGGCGGGCGGGCACTGGCAGCGTAACTCACTACGTCGCGCGCCTGCTCCGCCCACTTTATGAATGAAGCAGGCGTCCTGCCTCCTGCTTCCTGTCTGCTATGGACGTAAGTACAAGCTGCTGGATTGAAGATATTCTATAGTTAAACATTGCCTGCAGTTAGGTACGATTAGAACAGTGAGCGGGGCCCGATGCAATAGAATACAATACATCCATAGACCCCCATAACAGTGTCGTCCACAGGTCCCCCATAATAGTGTCATTCACAGGCTACCATTAGTTCAAAGCCCACCAAAAGCACACCTTTTGGTTCAAAATATTTTTTTTCTTATTTTCTTCCTCAAAAACCTAGGTGCGTCTTATGGGCCTGTGCTTCTTATAGGGTGAAAAATACGGTAGATAAGAAGCAGATTTCTACAAGACACTTTTCTTCGTTAAAGTAGCATACTCATCAGGCTAAGCCAAACATGCATTTGTAAAGAGGTTAACTTTAATTAGCAGAACATGCTAATTTTATCTGAGGGGAAAAACTAAATTAAAATAGCCACTGTCCTGTTAAAAGAATAAGTAACCTGTCCTAGATTTTAAGACTGTGTACTTGTGACCTATTGGAGTACTGTTCTATAGTCAGTTGTGGAGAGGAGGAACCATAATACATTACTCCTGCTCAGGCTGACTGTATGTAATGTTGTGCTCGGTCAGCCTGACAGGATTTTGGAGGCAGCATCAGTAGCTGGTTATGGAACAGCCTAGTGCTCTTCCACAGCCAGCTACAGATGTTGCAGATCTGTGTCTCCAAAGTACTGTCAGGCTGAATAAGCACAAGGTTCATGTCCAGTCAGCCTGCACAGGAGCAATGTATTAAGGCTGATCTTGGAACAGTCCCCCCCCCCCAACATGTCTCAAGCACCCTTACATTCTAGGATGGGTTTTTGACTGTTTAACAGTTCGGCAGCCATGTTAATTCACTACAGTGATTACCCCCTAGATACAGAGAGTTTCAGGTAGTTTGAGTCATCTAAAAGATAGTGGAACATATCAGTCTAGACTTCATATCTCCAGATTATCCCATGATAGTAAGAAAAGGGCAGTGCAGATACTGGGTATGCTTGATTCCTGCACCATGTTTAACTGTAAAGAGATTCTACACTAAAGCTTATCTTTGTAAAAGTGGGAATTGTGCAGATTTCTTAAATACTATTAAGGCCTCTTGCCCACGAACGTAAGGGCTCTGTGCCCGTGCTGCAGACCGCAAATTGCGGTCGCCGATCGTGGGGCAGCTGCATGCGGATCGCGGACCCATTCAAGTGAATGGGTTCTCAACCCTTGATGCGGAATACACACGGCCGGTGCCCCGTGTATTGCGGAACCGCCGTATGTGGCCTGCAATACGGCCACGGGAGCACAACGGCTGTGTGCAAGAGGCCTAAGTCTGGATTCCCTGATCTTTGCTTGCAGTCACTAACTACCAACACTTAAGGAGTTGTTCACCCCAAGGGGCCTTTCGGGCAGGCCCCCCTACATTGCAGAGTGATGCATATTTATCTGCTCCACTTCTGCTGCTCCTGCTCTCACTGTATCAACATGCAGTTTGAAACGGATCACGTGGCCACTGCAGCCAGTGGCTGACCGTAGTGGTTATGTGTACACCATGCGTCACATGACCAATTGACATATCGCATGGAGGACACCACCACGGTGCCCAGTCATTGGATGTAGTGCCACATCACCCGTGTTTAAACAGATGTTGACACATGGAGTGGAGTGGTCGATGTGGGGGATCGATGGAGCCGGAACTCTGTGACAGGGAGCAGGTTAGTATGCTTCTGCTCACATATGGAGGTCTGCGCAAAAGGCCCCTGGGGGTGAACAACCCCTTAAAAAGGGGTATTCATTCCAGTTATATTAAGTTATCCACAGGAGAGGGGTTAACTATTAGGTGTGGGTGCAACCCCTGGTACCACCACCGATCATAAAAATGTGGGCCACATACACCACAGGGCCCCACTGTATTCATTCTCTATGGTACTGCAAGAGACAGGTGGGTACAGCATTCAACTATTTCTGGCAGCCTCATACAGAGTGAACAGAACAGCATGGCGCATGCTTGCCTAGCTGTTCAATTCATTTTAGAAGGCTCTGGCAAATTATAGGCCCTCATTCTTCTGATTGGTGGGGGTCCCAGTGGTCAAACCCCCACCTATTTAATAGTTATCCCATATCCTGGTAGTAGCTTACATTTAGAAGCAAAATCCATTCTGTGACCTGTATACAAAGATATTATGCCACTCCTGTGTTTAAAGAGTAACTAAACTTCTGTACTAACTTTGAATATGTTGTCCCTAACCCCCTAAAAAATCTTTTTCTAATTTACTTTATTAATTTTCTATTTTTACAGTACTTTTTCACCCCTAAAGCGCACCATTCACTGGTGCGCTAAAACTCAGTTCTCCCAACACCGCTGTGCTGTCAGCAGTGTACGGAGTACTGAGTACTCATTTTATGAATGGGGCCACAGCATCACCAGGAGTACGGGCAGGAGCGCATATTGCTGCTCCTGCCCGTGCTCTCTGGACTATTACTAACTGCTGGTATAGCACATGGGTACGCTGTACCCATCTACTATGCCAGGATTAGATGAGCGGAGCAGGCTCCTGCTTTTGCGTGCTCCACTAAGCTAAGAGAGCTGACATGCAGTTCTCTTAGCTTAGCGTAGCAGGCAGAAGCAGGAGCCTGCTCTGCTCAGCTAATCCTGGCATAGTACATGGGTACAGGGTACCCATGTGCTATGCCAGCAGTTAGTAATAGTCCAGGGAGCACAGGCAGGAGCAGCAATAATGCGCTCCTGCCCGTACTACCTGCGCTGCTGCGGCCCCATTCATAAAATGAGTACTCTGTACACTGCTGACAGCTCAGCGGTGTTGGGAGAACTGAGTTTTAGCGCACCAGTGAATGGTGCACTTTAGGGGTGAAAAGGTACTTTAAAAATAGAAAATTAATAAAGTAAATTAGAAAAAGATTTTTTAGGGGGTTAGGGACAACATATTCAAAGTTAGTACAAAAGTTTAGTTACTCTTTAACTCACAGAGTACTGTCCAGGTCTGGACACATGTTAACCTACTTAGACCAATCACAGACAAGTGAGTTCAGTGCAAAAATAAACTCGCTGCGTGGGGCAATGTGAAATCCCGTTCTGAACTCATGCTCCTTAGAAAAAGATCGCACAGCATTAGTGATTTTGTAATTCTGTCAGGGTAAGGCCTCATGCACACGACCGTTTTTCGGGTCCGCATCCGAGCCGCAGTTTTTGCGGCTCAGGTGTGGACCCATTCACTTCAATGGGGCCGCAAAAGTCTGCATCCGTTGCTCCGTTCCGAGGCCCCGCAAAAACAATATAGCATGTCCTATTCTTGTCCGTTTCGCGGACAAGAATAGGCATTTCTACAATAGGGGCCGCCCGTTCCGTTCCGCAAATTGCGGAAGGCACACGGGCGGCTTCTGTTTTTTGCGGATCCACGGTTTGCGGACCGCAAAAAACAGCTCGGTCGTGTGCATGTAGCCTAATTCAAAAGATTCCAGGTCTCTCAGGGGGACACATCATTATAAATCATTGTAATGCCATATGTAACTGCTATGTATTCTGAGTGAATCACGTGACTTCTCTGATCACAATAGGGACTAAAACAGGCAGCAGACAAAGTTAAAGGAAAAATTACACATACTGCCAATGCTCTGCTGGTGAGTACTACACACCACAATAATAAAAACAAAATGCACACGGGTGCTTATTTAATAAAGACTATTTGGAAAGCTACTTCTTTAAATTCTTTAATGAAGGCACATTACACCCTAGATCTCACTCTATAATGGAAAAAATATTCAGTAGTTCACAAGGGTGTAATGCTTATATAAGTAGGACTAATATCCTTGTTTAATAAAGTGACAGTTATCAACATAAACCGGTTAGACCAGTTAAACTTAGGTGCTCACTTAAAGCTTAGTGAGGCCTAAAAATGTCTGTTTTATCAAGGCCTTTTGATAGAAGTAAATGTAAGTTAAAATCCACCCAACCTGTTACTATAGGTTTCAACTGCCCTTGAAGGGGTTGTACAGGGAACAGATACTGATGGCCTTTTCTCAGGATTAGGCCTCATGACCGTTGTTGTGTTCCGTTCCGCAAAATGGGGATCCGTTTCCGTTTTTGTTTCCGTGTGTCTTCCTTTATTTTTGGAGGATCACCAGACATGAAGGAAAGTAAAAAAAAATCTAAGACAGGTTTGCCATGCAAATGATAGGAAAAAACGGACGCGGACGCAGTGTTTTTTTAGCGGTCCCATTGACTTGAATGGGTCCGCAAACCGTTTTCCGCGAAAATAATAGGACAGATTATATTTTTTTGACGGACTGTATCCACGGATCACGGACGCGGATGACAAACGGTGCATTAGCCAAGTTTTCAACGGACCCATTGAAAGTCAATGGGTCTGCAGGAAATCGCGAAAAATGGCACAACGGACACGGAATAAAACAACGGTTGTGTGCATGAGGCCTAAGGATCCATTTTCACATCAGTATTTTGTAATCCGCATAATTCATTTCAATGGCCCCGCAAAAAATGCAGACAGCACTCAGTGTGCTGTCTGCATCCGTTGTTCCGTTCTATTATGCGGATCCGCAAAAAATAAAATAGAGCTTGTCCTACTATTGTCTGCAAAATGCGGTCCGTGGCCCCGTTGTAGTCAATGGGTCTGCAAAAATGCGGATGACATACAGAATGCATCAATATGTCATCCGCATGTCATCTGCAATTCCGGATCCGTTTCCAGGAAATAGAAAAAAATATATATACACAGCTCAAAAAAATAAAGAGAACACAAAAATAGCACATCCTAGATCTGAGTTAAATATTCTTCTGAAATACTTTGTTCTTTACATAGTTGAATGTGCTGACAACAAAATCACACAAAAATAAAAAAATGGAAATCAAATTTTTCAACCCATGGAGGTCTGGATTTGGAGTCACACTCAAAATGAAAGTGGAAAAACACACTACAGGCTGATCCAACTTTGATGTAATGTCCTTAAAACAAGTCAAAATGAGGCTCAGTAGTGTGTGTGGCCTCCACGTGCCTGTATGACCTCCCTACAATGCCTGTGCATGCTCCTGATGAGGTGGCGGACGGTCTCCTGAAGGATCTCCTCCCAGACCTGGACTAAAGCATCTGCCAACTCCTGGACAGTCTGTGGTGCAACGTGACGTTGGTGGATAGAGCGAGACATGATGTCCCAGATGTGTTCAATTGGATTCAGGTCTGGGGAACGGGCGGGCCAGTCCATAGCATCAATGCCTTCGTCTTGCAGGAACTGCTGACACACTCCAGCCACATGAGGTCTAGCATTGTCTTGCATTAGTAGGAACCCAGGGCCAACCGCACCAGCATATGGTCTCACAAGGGGTCTGAGGATCTCATCTCGGTACCTAATGGCAGTCAGGCTACCTCTGGCGTGCACATGGAGGGCTGTGCGCCCCTCCAAAGAAATGCCACCCACACCATTACTGACCCAATGCCAAACCGGTCATGCTGGAGGATGTTGCAGGCAGCAGAACGTTCTCCACGGCGTCTCCAGACTCTGTCACGTCTGTCACATGTGCTCAGTGTGAACCTGCTTTCATCTGTGAAGAGCACAGGGCGCCAGTGGCGAATTTGCCAATCTTGGTGTTCTCTGGCAAATGCCAAACGTCCTGCATGGTGTTGGGCTGTAAGCACAACCCCCACCTGTGGACGTCGGGCCCTCATATCACCCTCATGAAGTCTGTTCCTGACCGTTTGAGCAGACACATGCACATTTGTGGCCTGCTGGAGGTCATTTTGCAGGGCTCTGGCAGTGCTCCTCCTGTTCCTCCTTGCACAAAGGCGGAGGTAGCGGTCCTGCTGCTGGGTTGTTGCCCTCCTACGGCCTCCTCCACGTCTCCTGATGTACTGGCCTGTCTCCTGGTAGCGCCTCCATGCTCTGGACACTACGCTGACAGACACAGCAAACCTTCTTGCCACAGCTCGCATTGATGTGCCATCCTGGATAAGCTGCACTACCTGAGCCACTTGTGTGGGTTGTAGACTCAGTCTCATGCTACCACTAGAGTGAAAGCACCGCCAGCATTCAAAAGTGACCAAAACATCAGCCAGGAAGCATAGGAACTGAGAAGTGGTCTGTGGTCACCACCTGCAGAACCACTCCTTTATTGGGGGTGTCTTGCTAATTGCCTATAATTTCCACCTGTTGTCTATCCCATTTGCACAACAGCATGTGAAATTGATTGTCACTCAGTGTTGCTTCCTAAGTGGACAGTTTGATTTCACAGAAGTGTGATTGACTTGGAGTTACATTGTGTTGTTTAAGTGTTCCCTTTATTTTTTTGAGCAGTGTATTTTTAGTACCCTAGCAAAATATATTCCACCTTCCGTTTTTTTGCGGAAAAACGGAACAGATGCGGATGTACAATTTGTAAAAACAAAAGTTTTTTTTGCAGATAAATGGATCTGCAAAAGACGGAACGGAAATCTGGAAAAGAAAAATACTGACATGTGAACGGACCCGAAGTTGTCAATATCAGATTGGTGGCAGTCCAATACTCTGCGGCATCCCTATCAGTTATCTGTTTAGGGCAGCCAGGGCGCTGGAAACTATTTAGTGGATGAAGCAGCTGTGATATTTAGCAATGTGTTGTCTCTACAGCGCGCTCAACTATTTTCGGTAGTCCCATAGAAATGAATGTGGAAGTCCACCACACAAGTGAGGCCACCGCTCCATTCACTTCTATGGGGCTAATGGAAGTGCCACAAAAATGAATAGAGGGCAGGCGCGCATGTGCAGTCTGCTCTCATTCACTTTGCAGGCTCTGTTGTAGAGATAGGTGCAGGTCCCACCTCTGGGACCCAAACCTATCAGACATTGGTAGCATATCCTAGATGGGGCAACCCCTTTAATAAGAGCTTGTTTTGCAGGATGAGGGTTTCACTGTCACCATTTTGGGATACACACATTTTTATATACATACATTTGGGATATTAACAGTTTTGATAGTTTTTTCTGCTTTGTGTTTTTGTTTTGGTTATTTTTTTATTATTATTTATTATACTCCAAGGTGTTCACAACCATATGGCAAAAATAAAATGCTAGTTTTATAGCTCTGGTTGTTAACAAATATACCAGCTGTGTAGTTTTTGTGTTTTTTTTTAATGAAAGGAAATCAGGGTGTTTACTTATTTTTGGTACTTTTACAAAAAAAAATCCATAAACTTTTACAATTTTTTGCCTTCTACCATTTTTTTATAGTTCAACTATGGGACTTAAACAGGTGATAGTGCGGCATTGCAGTGTGTTATGCTGTCAGTGTATAAAAGAAAGACATGCAGTATGAATGGGTTAGGGTCCATTCACACGTCCACAAATGGGTCCGCAACCGTTCCGGGTGCGGACCCATTCATTCTCTGGGGACGGAATGGATGCGGACAGCACACAGTGGGCTGTCCGCATTTGCGGAGTGCGGCCCCGATCTTCGGATCCGCAAAAGATAGAACATGCCCTATTCTTGTCCACAGCTGCGGACAAGAATAGGCATTTCTATAGGGGTGCCGGGCGGGTGTGTTGCGGATCCGCAACACACCACGGACGTGTGAATGGAGCCTTAGCCTTCACTTTTAATTCATTGTTACCTAGTGGTGTAAACCATAACATTTTTAACTTGACCTTTGCAATTTGCGGGTCCGCAACACACCACGGACGTGTGAATGGAGCCTTAGCCTTCACTTTAAATTCATTGTTACCTAGTGGTGTAAACCATAACATTTTTTACTTGACCTTGAATGACACTTTTACATTTTTCAGGCATGGAACTGCTGATGAGCTAAACTTTGTTTCAATAAGAAAAACATTTTCTTCAACGTAAAAAAAAAAGTCCTTTAACTGTATGAAAGAAAAACCCCTTAGTCATTTCCTTGAGGTTTTCTTAACTTAGTTACAGAAAATGTAAACTATGAATACTGGTAAGATTTTTAAAGAGAATTACAGTACTAAATCAAAGATCATTGTCAGGTGACGTTTTTATTTTTTAAGATAATCATGTACTCTCTTCTTTTAATTCACTTTATAACATCTGTATCTTGCTATTAACTAAAAGAAGACAACTTCTGTATATCACTTTAAGGCCTCCTTAAGGCATCTGTTTGTGGATTGGATACAGACCCATTAATTTCAATAGGGCCACAAAAAATGTGCTGTTCACATCTGTATGTCCATTCCGCTGTCCTGCAAAAATATATAAAACATCCATTTGTGGACAAAAATAAGTGTTTTTAACAGGCCCCTGCCCGTGCTCTCTGGACTATTACTAACTGCTGGTATAGCACATGGGTACGCTGTACCCATCTACTATGCCAGGATTAGATGAGCGGAGCAGGCTCCTGCTTTTGTGTGCTCCACTAAGCTAAGAGAGCTGACATGCAGTTCTCTTAGCTGAGCGTAGCAGGCAGAAGCAGGAGCTATACCATGTGCTATACCAACAGTTAGTAATAGTCCAGGAAGCACAGGCAGGAGCAGCAATAATGGGTCGCCCGTTCCGTTCCGCAAGTTGCGGAAGGCACACGGGCGGCTTCCATTATTTGCGGATCCACGGTTTGCGGACCGAAAAAAACAGCACGGTCGTGTGCATGTAGCCTAATTCAAAAGATTCCAGGTCTCTCAGGGGGACACATCATTATAAATCATTGTAATGCCATGTGATTTTTTTTCAGAGGAGCAGAGTTCAGAATGGGAACACTACCACATGCAGAGAGTCTCTAGCTCTGTCTGTGTTTAGCATTGGGCTGCCAGTATATTTTTAGGTTTTTGAATCTAAAATAAATGGAAGTAGAATTTTTCTATATAGTTTCTATTTACGATCCACATCTGGTTTTGGCTTCAAAACTTCCTCAAAATATTTGAACAAATCCTGAACATGTACGGTCACCCTTTTTATGCAGTCTTTGAAGCTAAAGCCAGAAGTTGACAACTCATTTGACAACTCATTTTTTCCATTATACAGTACATGTCCTCCGTTTATGATCCTCTCCTGTCTTCAAAAACTGCATAAAAAACCAGTGCAGAAACATAACTTAAACATTTTATTATTACATGAGAAAGCAGGATCTTGAAATGGATACAGTTGCTTAACATTTTATTATAGCGTTGTCAACCCTAATTTACATTAGGTAACATGATTCTAAAATCATGAGAAACTGTGCTTTTTATGGCAATAAAGCTAGGCACTGCTTTGCTACACTACTTCTATATGATCAGCTGCTCTGCTTACATTACCCTCCCTTTCTGAACTGTTTCTTGTTAAAGTCTTAAAATATCTGAAGCCCAAGACCTCAGCCGTAAAGGGGTTGTCCGGGTTCAGAGCTGAACCCGGACATATCCCCATCTTCACCCATGTGGCCCCCCTGACATGAGCATCGGAGTATTTCATGCTCTTTGGAGTATGCTCTTTGGAGTACTCATCTGAGTATTTCATGCTCTTTCCCTGCGCTGTATCACACAAGGCAAGGGTTTCCACCCAGCAGTGTTCCCGGTGACGTCACCGGCTCTGATGGGCAGGCTTTAGAGCAGCCCTAGGTCGGGGCTAAAGCCCGCCTATTAATGCCAGTGACATCGCCGGGCTCACTGCTGGGCAGAAGCTTCAGCCGAGCAGTCCTTATGGAGAACCTGGTACGCGATTCAGCGCAGGGCAAAGGAGAGCATCACAGCATTAAATGCTCTGATGCTCATATCAGGGTGGCTGGAGGGGTGAAGATGGGGATATGTCCGGGTTCAGCTCTGAACCGGGACAACCCCTTTAAAGGAGTTGTCCAAGTGATTATTATTTTTTATAGGCTTAGAAATGCGTAAAATCGCAAAGGTCATAATCACATTACGAATCCACAACTGCTCTGATGCTTCCTGGTCTCACTTGACTCATAGGAAATGACCACGCAGCCAATTACTAACCACAGTGCTGATGTACCATAGCCAGTGTTTGCTATGCGGTCATTCCTCTGTGTTGGGAGGGACAAGGAAATATCTGTACGAGTGCAGTGGAGGATCAGTAACCTGAGTATGAATTATTTTATTATTTAACACTATTCTGAGTTGTTGTTTTTTAATTGATCAGGGTTTAACAGGGATACTTTGCTGCTCAACCAACATATCAAAACCTATACCATAAAATATTATATTAATACAGTGTCAGATATGAGTATTAACCTCTTCCGGACACATGACGTACCGGTACGGCATGTTGTCCCCGTACTTAAGGACACATGACGTACCGGTACGTCATGTGTATTTCCGATCACCGGTGGGCGGTGATCGGAACACGGTGCCTGCTCAAATCATTGAGCAGGCACCTTGGCTCAATGCCCAGGGGGGTCCTGTGACCCCCCCCTCCGTGTCGACGATCGCCGCAAACCGCAGGTCAATTCAGACCTGCGGTTTGCGGCTTTTTATGTTGCAGCGGCGGTGCCATCGGGTCCCCGTGGGGCTGTAGGGGAGACCTGATGGCATGGAAGGCAGCGCGCTGCCTTCCGGTGACGAGCCTGTGAGATCCAGCCCCCTGGATCTCACAGGCCGGAAGCTGTATGAGTAATACTCACTGCATTACTCATACAGCCAATGCATTCCAATACAGAAGTATTGGAATGCATTGTAAAGGATTAGACCTCCAAAAGTTGAAGTCCCAAAGTGGGACAAAAAATAAAGTTTTCCACCCCAAAAATTAAAAGTTTCAAGTAAAAATAAACAAAAACGTCATTTTCCCCAAATAAAGTAAAAAAAAGTAGACATATTGGGTATCGCCGCGTCCGTATCGACCGGCTCTATAAAAATATCACATGAATTAACCCCTCAGATGAACACCGTAAAAAATAAAAACTGTGCTAAATAAACCATTTTTTGTCACCTTACATCACAAAAAGTGTAATAGCAATCGATCAAAAAGACACATGCACCCCAAAATAGTGCCAATCAAACCGTCATCTCATCCCGCAAAAAATGAGACCCTACCTAAGATAATCGCCCAAAAACTGAAAAAACTATGGCTCTCAGACTATGGAAACACTAAAACATGTTTTTTTTTGTTTCAAAAATGAAATCATTGTGTAACACTTACATAAATAAAAAAAAGTATACATATTAGGTATCGCTGCGTCCGTGACAACCTGGTCTATAAAAATACTATATGATCTAACCTGTCAGATGTATGTTGTAAATAACAAAAAATAAAAACGGTGCGAAAACAGCTATTTCTTGTTACCTTGCCTCACAAAAAGTGTAACATAGAGCAACCAAAAATCATATGTGCCCTAAAATAGTACCAACAAAACTGCCACCCTATCCCGTAGTTTCTAAAATGGGGTCACTTTTTTGTTGTTTCTACTCTAGGGGTGCATTAGGGGGGCTTCAAATGGGACATTGGTGTCAAAAAACCAGTCCAGCAAATGCCGCTAAGTGCGGACAAGAATAGGACATGTTATATTTTTTTAGCGGGGCTGCGGAACGGAACCACGGATGCGGACAGCACACGGAGTGCTGTCCGCATCTTTTGCGGCTCGGATGCGGACCCAAACAACGGCCGTGTCCATGAGGCCTGAAGTTGATGTTGACTAGGACTGAACGAGTTGTCATATTCAAACAGGAAAATGTGACTCACCCAAAGGCATAAAGATATTTGGCACTTGTGAAAATCTATGGTTTAAGTAAGCAGAGGGGGAAGCTAGTGAAGACAACATGGGCTTATTGGCTGAGTCTGTACTTAACATGGGGGCATTCAGGTTATGATGAGATATTAATCACACGGTCATCTGAGTACATTGGTTATGAGGAAATATTTGCTGTGTTGGATTGCTGACTATGACTGGTCACATGCAGCACGTTGACTAATGGAAATGTGGGTTGGGAGGATAAATGTCATGTTTGGAGGCATAGGATGAGGACAGAGCTAAGCATGGCTTTAATTATTCCAAATCACCCAGATTCAGCAACTGTAACAACAGATACATAGGTTTAAACATAGAAAAAAATCATCTAGCTATATTATTTTGTATAGGTTTTTTCCCAAGAAAAATGTAAAATGAAAATGAGATGTTTGCCAAAGGCCTCTATCAAAGGCTTCATATCTGAAATCTCCCAACATTTCTTGAATGCAATTGTTCAGTGCCATTTACTGGAGAAGTGTTTTGGTAAAGCTTAATAATTCTGTCACAGATAGGTTTATAGCACCCACACTTTTCCGACACAAACAGAATTTGTAATTGAAAGAAAAAAGTCCATTCCCTACAGTACGTGTACGATAAGCTCCAGGCTGTACTGAGACATCAGTAAAATTGAAAAGTACAGTAAAAACATGTCTGTTATGCATTTTGGACCTCTGTATGGTGCTTACACTTATTAGGTGCACATAGAAAAACCATGTATATAGGGGGAGTGGCTTGAGCATGCAGCCGTGAAGACGCACAACTCGGAGCTCCCGGACCCTGGGCCCTTCAAACTCACCCTATCTACCACCCAGCCGACCTCTACCCGACAATTAGTGATGGTCAGGAGGTCGGGACGTTGGGGCTCTTCATTCTTAGCTCCGGATCCACATATTCAGCCAGACGATGTCGGCAACGCGCTCGGCAACAGGCTGCTGCACCCTACGCCTAAGGTCCCCTGCCTTAGAGCAGCCACAACCTCGGCTCCCGGCAACGGCCACACATTCATCCCAGCTCCTCTCCTCGATACAGCAGAGAGTCTCACCAAAGAGAGACACAAACAATGCAGCAGGCCTGGTGAGTGACACTCCTGCGCACCCCCTAATCCTTGCCTCTCTAGTGACCTTCATGGCACCGACCTCCATGTGACTACCATCCAGAAGTTCTGCTGGAGATGTGTCACCCCAGTCTGGGGAGAGGTCGTAGTTGGCCCAATAAGGCTCCCTCTCCCCTTCAGAAAAGTACTTAATTCCTGACACACTTAACAGGCACTTACAAGTGCCTGACAACCTGTCAGATGCTCTATCTACACCGGCCTTTTTCCAAACTACGGCCTACTCTAACAACTCTGATTCCTCCTCATCGGCCTCATCAATGGGCATTAGACGCTCTAAACGTCCGAATTTGAAGGACATATGGGCCCTCCTTAGTAAGTTGCCCACTAAACATGATATGGAAGCAATCATATCGAGGGTTGAATCTAAGCAAAACCAGGCCATTGCAGTTGTCTAGGCCGACCTGTGCAATATATCTACTCAATTATCCACACAAATACAGGTCACATCTGCACTAGAATCCCGCCTTACTACAATCGAAGCAGACATGGCAGCACAGAAAGCCCTGAACAGATACATACTACTGCAAGCAGACGACCAAGAAAATAGAGGTCATCGCAACAACATCAAACTGCGAGGGATGCCTGAAGACATACCGGCTTTGGACCTACGTAAAGTTGTAACCTGCATCTTTACCTCTATCCTCGCCAGACCCCCAGATGCTGCGAATGAACTGGACAGGGAGGCACACATGGAGACTGCCCCAACGGCCACACTGTGGCTGAACTATTTAACCCGAAGTCCCGAAGAAATCCGTAGTGAGGCCTCAAAGGCACTAGGTCCGGCACTACACAATAAGAGATTTGGACACTATTTGTCCCCCCTCTTATCTTAAAGATCTAGATTTGAATCAAAGTTCTGTCTTCCCTTAGAGGTCTCACCCTGCTACATGCTAGCTGGCCCAGGGAAGGGATAGCGACATTTTTTTTTGCTTGCCCTCTCCCCACATAGACACGCATCTGTTGGTCGGCTCAATTTTTGGGCTCTCTGAGACTTGCCTATTGGTGTTCGCTCCACAAGTTCTGATTAGAATTCTTCTACCCCTTCCAGGATAGCTGGTTCGGGTATTTGGCTTGTACAGCAATCACCTTGTGTTCTCATAATCAGTCTACCCCTGTGTGTTGTCGTTTCCATCCTCTAGTAGTCTCCCGACACTCCCCCCACCTCCCTTTTTTTTCCCTTCTCTTTGTTCTCTATATTCTCTCTTCCTTTATAGTGTGACAGAATGTCGACCATCAACTTTGCTTCCATTAATGCCAATGGACTCAACAAGCTTGAGAAACGGTCCTCCATTCTCCAACTCCTCTGGAATAAAAAGGTACAAATTGCATATATACAGGAAACACACTTCTGGAAGTGAGTGTTACCTCCCCTCAGAGCTCCCAGATACCCAGACTCATACCACATTTGCTACTCAGTCTCAAAGTCAAGGGGTGTAAGCATACTAATCTCCAGATCTACCCCCTGGGAACTGATAGATACCCAGACAGATGACAATGGTAGATACATATTTGTGAAGGGCCACATAGCTGGACAACTCTACACTCTAGCCAATGTATACCTTCCCAATACCAATCAATAAAAGGTCCTAGCTGGAATCCTATCAAAATCCTAGGGATTCCGGACCTTTGGAAATACCATACCGCCACCATGCTACAGTGGGTGATGGACTGGTGCAGACACGCTCCTTTTAAGCAATAGGTTACTATTGAACAACATTGTACCCGGACAAAATTTGTCAGAACAGTGCCCACTGGGTCCTTGGAGGACTAGACAAATAACTGACTTCCTCTCTTCGAGCCCCTCATTCCCGGGTTTCGACAGATCTCTGACACAATTTGAGAAGACCTGTATTGGTTCTGGGATGTACCGTCACTCCCTATCAGAATTCTATAAAGCATTGATAACGCCGTCACTGGACTTCCGCCCTTCCTACATCGACAAATGGAATGTGGATTTGGGGACAGACATCCCCCCCGACAAATGGCTAAAAATATTCCAGCTTACATATAAAGCTTCCATCGCTAGTAAAATCCAAGAGGCAAACTGCAAGATACTAACCAGATGGTACTATGTCCCGACTCGTCTACAAAAAATGTTCCCCTCAGTATCCCCACTATGTTGGAGATGTGAGTCGGCACCAGGCACATTGATTCACACCTTCTGGCAATGTACTAAAATCAGACAATTTTGGGAGTCGGTACATAAAACCATAACCCATATTTTGTCCTTCCCCATACCAAACACCCCGAGCTTCTTCAGATCTGCCTAACCGTCTTTTACACAAATCAATTTTATGTCACCTGGTCAGTGCAGCTAGAGCCTGTATTCCAGCCAGATGGAAATCACCTTTCCCACCTACCATAGACCTCTGGGTCAACAAGGTAGAGGAAATTTGGAGAATGGAGGAAATGACGACTCTCCTGAAAAACTCTCATGAGGTATTCATTTCGGCATGGGCTCCATGGTTCACGTTCCAGAGCACTCCGGAGTACAGCGCTCTGTTAGTCTAAAAATGACTTGTTGCTCCATTTTGTACATTCCCCCCTCCCCCCCCCCTTTTTTTTTATATATACCTTACGACCCCCCCGTGTTCCTGTTCATGACTCTCCTAATGTCCATATGACAAATACATGCTTATGCTCAGTTCAAAAGTTTAATTGTGTCTGAACTAGTGAGTTTGGGTTTGTTGAATGTTACCCGGTTATCTTTAGAATTCTCTTAATTAGACATCTTTTGAAAATGTCTTACAGACTATGTATAACTTTACTCTTCCTGATCTGTTATAGAAGAATCTCTACGCAGGTCTCAGTTCACTGTGTTTTATTACGATGCTGTGACTTTTCTACCTTTCCTCAATGCAATCGCTTAAATATAGAATAAAAAAATAAAAAAAACATGTATATATACACTGATAAGTAAAAAGGTAACAATGTTTAGAACTTTTCACTTTCACTCTTCATATCTCACCATCCACCACAGCTTCGAACAAGACTACCATCATTTTATAGACAATCATCTTGGCCATCTCATACATAAATTGGACTTACAACTATTTAGCATATGATTAGTTATGCAGATTATTGTCTTGTAACTGCATTCATTGTTACTCTTTTGCTCCTAAAATCCAAAATTTTTATTTTTATTATTTTGTTAGTATTTTGTAAATCCACCTTTGGCTTTCAACACTGCCTGAACCCTTCTGGAAAAGCATGATTCAAGTATGTCTCAACCAAAATCTGTTCCCAGGTCTCTTCTACACGTTCCCAATGTTGGTGCATACTGGTCGACTCACTTGGGTACAAATACAGCTTTTTCTTTAACGCTACCCACAAGTGTTCGATTGAGTTTATTTAAGTCTGGGGACTGTGGGGGCCAATCCAGCACCTCTAATTCATTGTCATTGAACCATTTATTTGCCAATCTCAACGTATGCTTCGGGTCGTTGCCCTGCTGGAACGCTATGTCATCCTTTTCATACCTATAGTACTCGAGTGTACGAAGTAACTCGTTTTGTAGGATACTCGCATATAGCTCAGCATTGAGACCACCACTGATGCCGGTCAAGTATCCAACGCCTCTGGCTATGAAACAACCCCACATCATCACGCTTCCCCCACCAAACTTGACATTTCCTTCAATTTCTAGATCCACTAGTCCTCTTTTCCCTCGTTTCTTCCAGACCCATTTGCACCCATCAGAACCCAGTCTATTGACTTTAATCTTATCGCTCCAAATCACCCGTTTCCAATCTTCTACTGGCTACTGTTCGTACTTTTTTGCAAACTTGATCCAACGCTTCATGTCATGATATTGAAGTCGGGGCTTCTTCACCTTTTTTCAGGCCACCATTTCAGACTTGTGTAATGCGCATCGCACGGTGCTTGCTTGGACATCTGTGATCTCACTATTCTGAAGCATACAAGCCACCTCCACCTACATGTTTGTCGTGCTGGAACTGATAGAGCTTGTGATAAGCTGACTTGAGCTTGTGATAGGCTGACTTTCTGACTTGATATTTTGCCTAGATGTCCACCTATTGGCTTTGGAATGGATGGACAGACTTCATTTCGTATTCTTCCAACTGTCATGGCACTCACATGATGCAGTTTGGCAATTTTCTTGGCTGATATACCGCTATCGATGAGTTGGATGATGCTTTTTCTCTTTTCTTGGGAAATCTTCATGGCTGCTCCTCAAATCAAACCACTGACCTTTCGCATGGGAATCAACCTAATAACTCACTGTGATATTATAGAATGTGAGAACAGGTTGTAACTTATACTATAGAAGAAGAAAAAGATTGTTCCACCACCAGGAGCAAAACAGTAACAAATGCAGTTCCATGACAAGAATCTGCATAACTAATCATATGCTAAATAGTTGCAAGTCCAGTTTATGTATGAGATAGCCAAGAAGATCGTCTATAAAATAATGGTAGTCTCAGGTTGGAAGCTGTAGTGGATGGTGAGATATGGAGCCTGAAAGTCAAAAGTTCAAAACATTGTATAAACAGTGTATAAAAAAGTATTAGCCAATAGAACTAAGAATGTAGAACATGATAAAGCCCACAAAATAGCATGAGACTGCATAATGCCACATCACATTCTACCATGTTGGGGTATATAACACATATGTCCATAAGATTCGTGTCTAGTTTTGCCGTGTGGTATATCCAAAAGGTGTTTCATGATCCTTGGTTTAATTTTATTAGTTGTGCATTCGATTTACTGTAATCTGCAGGATGTGCATGTAATTACATATATTGCATGAGTAGTATTGCCATTAGGATACTATTGTATATGAAACTGTTAGGATACATTCCCAATTTTTTTAACGGCCGTCACACAGCCTTTTTCAGAACCAATTGAAGTCAATGGGGCTATTCACATGGCTGTTTTTTTTTTTATGACGCGTAACTAGCGGCCAACAAAGAATAGGACATGTCCTACTTTAGGCTGTTTTCAGCCAGATGGACTGCACTTAAATCAATGAGGCCATTAGGGCTTCTGTCACTCCACTAAAGTCTTTTTTTTTTTTTTGGCTACTTATAATCCCTATACTGCGATATATCAATATATAATGTTATTAATCATTTTGGTTCAGTAGTTAATTAAAAAAACTGACTTTTATCATATGCAAATTACCTATCTACCAGCAAGTAGGGCGGCTACTTGCTGGTAGCAGCCGCATCCTCCTTTCATAATGACACCCCCTCCGCTCGTTCTCTGGCTGGCCCTGTCTGCATTCAAAATCTGGCGCCTGCGCCGTACCTGTCTTCAGTCGGCGCAGGCGCACTGAGGGGAGGACGCTCGCTCAGCCGCTCCATCCTCAATGCGCCTGCGCCGGGTGTAGATATGACGTCATCGGCGCAGGCGCATTGAGGAAAGAGCGGCCGAGCGAGCATCCTCCTCTCAGTGCGCCTGCGCCGACTGAAGACCGGTACGGCGAAGACGCGAGATTTAAAACGCAGACAGGGCCAATCAGAGGATGAGCGCATTCGCTGGCCCTGTCAATCAACATGAGGAGGGGGCGTCATCATGAAAGGAGGATGCGGCTGCTACCAGCAAGTAGCCCCTACTTGCTGGTAGACAGGTAATTTGCATATGATAAAAGTCAGTTTTTTGAATTAACTACTGAACCAAAATGATTTATAACATTATGTATTGATATATCGCAGTATAGGGATTATAAGTAGCCCCAAAAAAAAAAAAGACTTTAGTGGAGTGACAGAAGCCCTTTAACCGCCTCCGGACCGCCTAACGCAGGATTGCGTTCCGGAGGCGGTCGATTCATTCCTCACGGAATACCTTGGGGTGTCTTCTTTCCAAAATGGGGTCACTTGTGGGGTATTTATACTGCCCTGGCATTTTAGGGGCCCTAAAGCGTGAGAAGAAGTCTGGAATCCAAATGCCTAAAAATGCCTTCCTAAAAGGTACTCATTGGAATTTGGGCCCCTTTGCTCACCTAGGCTTTGTATAAGAAACTTTGTATAAGAAAATGGGAAAAGTTGACTTTTACAGAGATATTTCTCTCACCCAGCATGGGTATATGTAAAAATACACCCCAAAACACATTGCCCTACTTCTCCTGAGTACAGCGATACCACATGTGTGACACTTTTTTGCAGCCTAGGTGCGCAAAGGGGCCCAAATTCCAAATCAAATACCTTAGGGTGTCTACTTTCCGAAATGGGGTCATTTGTGGGGTGTTTCTACTGTCTGGGCATTGTAGAACCTCAGGAAACATGACAGGTGCTCAGAAAGTCAGAGCTGCTTCAAAATGCGGAAATTCACATTTTTGTACCATAGTTTGTAAATGCTATAACTTTTGCGCAAACCAATAAATATACACTTTTTGCATTTTTTTTATTAAAGACATGTAGAACAATAAATTTAGAGAAAAATTTATATAGAAATGCAGTTTTTAAAAAAAAAAAATTACAACAGAAAGTGAAAAATTTCTTTTTTTGCAAAAAATTCGGTCAATTTCGATTAATAACAAAAAAAGTAAAAATGTCAGCAGAAAAGAAATACCACCAAATGAAAGCTCTATTAGTGAGAAGAAAAGGAGGTACAATTCATTTGGGTGGTAAGTTGTATGACGGCGCAATAAACCGTGAAAGTAGTGTAGTGCAGAATTGTAAAAAGTGGTCTGGTCATTAAGGGGGTTTAAGCTAGGGGAGCTGAGGTGGTTAAATGCCTTTAGATAGTGTGCACCTGTCTAAAAACGGGTACACTAGTGAAAAATGGTCTTTTAGGGTTTAAAATAAAAAAAAATGCTCACCTCATCCATGTGCAGGGACAGGTGCGTTTCACTTGAAGCAGAAGGACCTGCTCCCGCAGCGTGATGACGTAACCATGCTGGGAGCCCAGGTCCTTCTCTCATCAAGTGAGGAGCAACTATCTCTGTGCATGCAGCTGGATGAGGCAAGCAATTATTTTTTTTTGTTAACATAAGCAGAACTGGGCATCACTAATGGGGGAATTAATAATCCTGGGTGTATTATTTATGCTGTGGGAGCACTATGGGACCCATTATTCACACTAGGGGGCAGTATGGGGCAATTATTTACACTGAGGGGGAACTATTGGGGCCATGTGATGTCCAGGTGGGAGTATAGGGGGCATTAAGTATACTGTGAGGGCACTGCAGGGGTTGGGATGTTTAAAAATGAAAACCAGTTAAAATCATCAATGGCCGTTTTTAACTTAACACTATATGCTATGGAAAATGCTATAGATGTATTTCTTTTATTAGACCTTCTTATGTCTTGTTAGGTTGTAAAAGAGAAGTGATATTTGTTATTGCTAACAATCTTTACTGCTTTGTCCAGAGTCTTTTTAGGATGTTTACAACTTTATTAGAAACTGTTGGGCCAGTATATCCCATTGATAAATCGTAATTATCCTAAATGGACTCTGGGCAAAGCAGTAAAGATTGCTACCAATAAAAATAGAACTATTTTAAAATCTAAAAAAGACATAAGAAGTTCTAATGCAATGAATACATCTATTGTTCCACATCATATAGGGGCACATTTATTAAGACTGGCGTTTTAGACGCGGCCCTAATAAACCCCTTAACTGGTACTGGTTCTGCCAGAGTTATGTAGAGACGCAGTCCTCTTCATAACTTTGGCGGATGCTCCGCCAGTTCTAAATGTAAGACAGCTTCTGAGCAGTCTTACATTTAAACCTTTTTCTACTCCTAAAATAGGCATAGAAAATGGTAAGTGAGACGGGGCTGCCGGTCCGTCCCCTTCCTTGCCCACACCACGCCCACTTTTTTAGACCTGGCGTGAGTGGGTTAAAGTCGCAGATTGCAGCACAACTTACTGTAGTGCCGCAATGTGCACCTGAAATACAGCTAATTTAGGCGTATTTCAGATTTAGAAAATGACTCCCATTGTGTTTAATCTGTTCCATTTTCAATAAAAAATTATTTTTGATGCAGAATATGCTAACATCATTAAAAAAATGGATGCACAAATTTATCACCTAGTCTCTCTGTAGAGAAAGTACCGTGAAATGTAACTAGGAGTTTTAGAATATCCAACAGTATCTTAATTGCAATACTACCCAATCAGTATATGAAATTACATGCACTTTTTGCAGATTACAATAAAATGAAAACTAGTGTTCATGAAAGATCTATCTGATAAAGTACGTGTCAAAGCTAGAAACAGATCTGCCACTTTGGATTTGGCTACAGTTTGCTGTTAATACTACCTCCTTTAAGGTTCAGGGGATTGAATGCATCTGTGCCCCCCACAGACGTAAATTACTTAAAGGGGTTGTGTCACGTCAGCAAATGGCATTTATCATGTAGAGAAAAGTTAATACAAGGCACTTACTACAATATATTGTGATTGTACATATTATTTCCTTTGCTGGCTTGATTCATTTTTCCATCGCATTATACTGTATACTGCTTGTTTCCAGGGGTTATGATGACTACTGCTGCATCGCAAATAAGAGGTGACCACCAGAGAGACCGGCACCTTTCCTGTAGTGTGCAAGCCTGGCCACCACAGCTAAATTGCAGGGTGGTCATAACTCCTAGATACAAGCAGTGTAAAATGCAATGGAAAAATGAACCTTGTCTACATGATAAATAACATTTGCTGAAGTGAGACAACCCCTTTAATCAGGAAACACTGGATGTTCCAGTTGAATACATATGGACCATATGGCATGAATCAAAAATACAATCTAATGTTTCACTCTTGATATAGCTGTATTCCAGATTGATATGTGTATTTTCTACCCATGTCTTTTTTTGTAACAGACATATGTGTTACATACCCCAACATGGCTGACGGTCATGTGACATTATACACCGTCTCATGCTATTTTGCAGGGTTATATCGCGTTCTATATTCTCAATTCCATTGGCTAATACTATGTTTTTATATGTGTATTGTGAGGGGTAGCTCTCCTTCACTGGGGTCATGCTCACAGATATCTTCACAGACAACGGATTTTCATGTTCAAACTGCTTTATTGTGGCAAAAGCACAAACACGTGTCTCTCTGACTCACCTACAGTATACATCACAGTTCACATACTGTTTCAGGTGCGGTTTTCTCAGCCCAATAGTCCACCAATCCCCAGGCTGCAGCACAGTCAGAATATCTCCCGGCCTCGTGGTCTCTCAGCCTTGCCCAGCTGAGACCACACTCACAGAGCTTCACCGGGCCTCTGTTTGCACACTTTCCCCTTACTGACACCCTGGGAAGTGCTTTATGCCAGCCGGAGTACCTCCAGCTGGTCTCACCGGTGGTGGAATAGGGGTGTGTGCCGCACTATCCACCCCTTCCTTGCCTCTAACCTGTGTGAGATCTGTCACTGTCTCACAGTACCTACTAGCACCTTACAGCGGTTTTTGGAATGCCATATGGTTTTTGGAAGGCAGATTTTGCTCGACTGGTTTCTGGACACCATGTCCCATTTGACACCCCCTGGTGCACCCTACAGTAGAAACTACCAAAAAGTGACTCCATTTTAGAAACTACGGGATAAAGTGACAGTTTTATTGATACTATACTATGTTGGGTTACATATGATTTTTGATCGCTCTGTATCACACTTTTTGTGAGGCAAGGTACCCAAATATGTCTGAAAATATTTAAATAGATTCAGTTTTCTTATAGCTTTGAACATGTCAACTTCAAAATTTTCCTCTTGCAGCGAGAGGCTGCACGGATAATCAGAACACAAGCCATGGGAGCTTTAGGGTTAAATGACCAAAATGATTTGGCTGTCTTCATTTGATTTGGTTTTAAGTATATATGTTTTTGTATTTCACATAAATGTATACCAGTGACGTACATGGGGTGGAGGTATTTATAGCCCCCTCCCCTCTACATCACAGGAGGCTTGACAAAGCGCAAGACAGCGCGGAACAGCTGTAGCTGATTCATGCACCTGTGTATTGTCCGCGTCCACCAATGGAATAAACTGCAATTTGAGATTAGTGGTGAGTGCCGCGTTACTTTCTTTTCACTCAGTACAAATTATTACAAGGACTATATCACCGACAGAGCACAACCGTGAAGTTTTTTGAATGCCAGTGCATATGGTTATTTTAGTGATCGCATAGACACATGTGGCAGTGCCGGCCGCGACATCTCTTGTTTTTCATGCTATAAATGCCATATTTATAAAGCCCTTGTGCCACTGTTTCCAACACATACAAATATGTCTGAAAAAGTTTGTGAGGCTTCAGTTTTTCAACCCACCCCCACCCCTTTCTATCAGGTGGCACATGGTGCTGTTTTCCCATGAACAGGATGTGCATTGTATTGATGCATCGGGCACGCACTGCCCTGGGGGAAATACCCGGAACAACGCTTGTACAGTGTGCCAGCAATAATAAATCTTCCTTTTTGTTTTTATAGCTTTACAGATGAGGAGACGGTTTAATTTAAATGTTATCTGCGCCTCGCCCAGGACACGATCTGTATCTTTTTTTTCCTGTGGAATTTCACTAAGGAATACAATTGTTAGATTCATTTACCTTCACTGATTTGGAATATCTCCAATGTGAATAAAACCAGAGCCCTTAAAGGGACACTTCCATCAGAAAGGGGTATTTTCTAATCTAAATATTTATGGAAAATGTTTTTTTTTTTAATTTTTGGTTGTTTTTTTTTTCTCATCAGTGAGGGGAATAGAGAAATAGGAGAGAAAAGGGGCGCACAATAGGGTAGTATGTATATACAGATACAATGATAATATCATAGGAATTGTGAAGGCTCACCTTTTTTGGTTGTGCAAAATTTAGGCACAACTCTATTGAAGGCTTTAGAGTGATGAGACTTATCTTCCGGAACTGCAGCCGCAGATTGTGAGTTCTTTTTGATGGGATGTCCAGTCCCACAAAAGGAAAAATGGCAATAAGAGAGAAATTCTGCTTCGGCGCAAGTCCACAAATGGAAACGGTCTCACAAGTATGATAGTTCTTCTTTAATGGAAACAACGCGTTTCGGGGAGTGAAACTTCCCCTTCATCAGGTTTCATGGTATTACAATAAACAGACAAATATTTATAGGTGCAGAATAACAAAAAACAACAAAAACCCGCCAAAAATGAGCACCTGGAGCCCTCCCCCTTCAGACATCAGGTAACCTCAATCTAATCAAATCTCAGTTTCGTTTATGCAAATCTTACTATGGTGTAATCCCATGTAATTCTGTGTAAGTTCAATAAAAAACGAGTATCCTAAACATTTATTTCATGTAAAGACATTTCTGTGTATTTAACACATATACATCATGTGACTGCAGGAGGTCACATGATCGGACTGCAGGCCGGAGACATGAGCATCCTCTGGTGATCGGCTCTCTCTCATATGGAAATGCAGGGGGAGAAGGAGAGAGGCCGATCACCATGGGCTCCTGTCTCTGTATGTGTGAATACTTTGCTGTCTGCAGGAGGCCGCCGGCCAGGGGGCGTGTCGGTCTATGACACGCTGGCCCCAGGTGCTCGTTTTTGGCGTTTTTTTTGTTGTTTTTTGTTATTCTGCACCTATAAATATTTGTCTGTTTATTGTAATACTATGAAACCTGATGAAGGGGAAGTTTCACTCCCCGAAACGCGTTGTTTCCATTAAAGAAGAACTATCATACTTGTGAGACCGTTTCCATTTGCGGACTTGCACCGAAGCAGAATTTCTCTCTTATTGCCATGCTGTTAAAAATGGCATACAAGATCTTGTTCTTCTGTACCAGTAACCAGATATCCAGAAACAGACAAGAGAGTTATTTCAGTTTATGACACTGCTATACAGGTAGGGTAATCTCATTATAATAATAATAGGTAGAGGGTTGGGATGACAGCATGACAGCTCTATTGTTCTCCTGCTAGGTTTAGATAAACCATAGCACAATTTTTTGGCCAGTCAAAGAGGGACACTTATAGTTCATTGTGTATCAGACCCAGTTCCTGGCTGAGGTGTGTCATGGCTGCAGCCAATGTTTGCCTGAGCAGCATTCACAGCCATTTCCTGCCATGTCGAGACAGTAGCAAGAAGTGGGGGTGCATAAGGGACCCGTTACTGTACAGCTTCTGTGCGGGAATATCCCTTTAAATATTGGCACAAAAATCATCAAATATAGACATTTTAAGGTTCAAAGTTGCCCAAATAATGAAAAATAAATATTATATAAGTTTAGGTATAATGTACAGGTAGGAACCAGACAGATTGATTCAGAGCAGCTTATTAATGTACAATTATTAGCCAGGTCAAAAAAAAAGGGAAATTTAAATAGCAAACAGGGGCAGAGGAACTTGAGTCAAAAGAGGGACTGTCCCGCCAAAAGAGGGACACTTGGGAGGCAGGCAAAGACTGCCATCCTGCTTGAACCACAAATTTAATATTGTACCAAAATTGCTCTCTTCATCAATGTACAAGCTAAGCACAACCACTAGAGATAAGCGACGTTTTTAAAAATTCTGTTCTCCTACTCCGCCAAAGTTCTCCAAGAAATTCGATTGACAAATTGCTATAAATCGGTTATACCCAGACCACTCTGCCTAAGGGTACGGCCACATGGAACAGCTGTGCTGCGGTGAATGTTGTGGTGAAGAATAGTGATGGACGAACATCTGCCGGGACGGTTCGCGAAAGCGATCAAATGTTCGCGAACCGCAAGTTTGCGGCGAGTCCCATTCATTTTAATGGCAGGCGAACCTGAAAAACCTTCAGCTCATATTTGCAGCCAAGAAATAATTACTAGAAGTGCACAAATAGTCCCACAACATGGACAGTGACATACCAGATGTATTATTCGAATTTGCGATCTCCATTTATTATTTTTTTCAATGCGAAATATCGGCATTTTCACTATACAGTACCCAAATGCACTATAAATAAAGTATATTGGTATATAACACCCCGCTTCAATCTGTTTTTTTGGGGGGCGACTGGTATATCACACCAGTAGAAATTATTTGTTCCAATAAAGCTTGTCCCTCTATATACCTTCAGTATCGCAGCAGAACTGCACTCAACTGTCGCACAATTCAAATGCACTATAATATACTTTCTAACATAGAAAGTATATTATAACATTGTACAAGGAAGGCAATCCATTAGAATATACATAAAGATAAAACGTAACCTTTAATAATTTTACTATGAGGGTCCATTCACACGTCCGTAAGTGTTTTGCGGATCCGCAAAACACAGACACCGGCAATGTGCATTCCGCAATTTGTGGACCGCACATCGCCGGCACTATAATAGAAAATACCTAATCTTGTCTGCAATTGCGGACAAGAATAGGACATGTTCTATTTTTTTGCGGAAACGAAAGCACAGATGCGGAAGTGCGGATCCACAAATGTGGATGCGGACAGCACATTCCGGCCCCATTGAACATGAATTGGTCTTCACCGTTCCGCAAAATTGCGGACCCATTTTGCGGACGTGTGAATGGAAAAGATATCCATCAAAATGAAAATAAATTAAATTATTAAAGTTAAAGGGGTTCTGCACTTTGTTTTAACTGATGATCTATCCTCTGGATAGATCATCAGCATCTGATCAGCGGGGGTCCGACACCTAGGACCCCCGCCGATCAGCTGTTTGAGAAGGCAGCGGCGCTCCAGCAGCGGCGCGGCCTTCTCACTTTTTACCGCTGGCTCAGTGACGTCACGACTAGTATCAACTAGCGTGGGCGGGGCTAAGCTCCATTCAAGTGAACAGAGCTTAGCCCCGCCCACGCTAGTTGATACTAGTCGTGACGTCACTGGCCAGCGGTAAACAGCGAGAAGGCTGTGGTGCTGATGAAGTGCCGCTGCCTTCTCAAACAGCTGATTGGCGGGGGTCCCAGGTGTCAGACTCCCGCCGATCAGATGCTGATGATCTATCCAGAGGATAGATCATCAGTTAAAACAAAGTGCAGAACCCCTTTAAGCAAAAAGCATAGATGTGGTAGGCAATAACAAGTGCTCGGCGGCACTAAATCAGGTGCTCGGCAGCACCAAATCAGAAACCATATGTCCTACCACAATCCGGGGGGTTCCAGTGCACATCCATGAATCCCGGAGGGAAAGCAAAAAACCATCTATCCCTGGGCTAGATGATGATGTGGTATTGAAGGACAGGGTGGTGCTATTCTGGCCCTGATAGCCTAACCACAGACCAACCGCCCTGATAAGAGCGACCCCGTCCGGAACCTTACCCTATATAAAGATGGCCCTAGTAAGCCCCTAGCCCCCTGACTTCCAGGTGATCACTATATAGATTTATGTGTTTTTGACTCATTAGAAAAGTATAAGTATATCGCACCCCTCTGTGTATCACACATATAGATAGCACACCTATACTAGTCCTTAAAATGACTTTTGTGGCCCTATTAGCTAGCGCTTGGTGTCCCTAACCGCCTGTCCCTGCTCCACACAGCAACCTCTCCCTACACTGGCAAAACACTGAATGTAAAATGGCGGCCAGATCAGGTTTATTTATAAGGTAGGGGGTATGTTCATGTGCTGAAATGTCTCAATTGGCTGTCCTATATCACCTGATAGATTTGTCGTGGGTCAAAGTTCTTCATAATGTAAAAGAATATGGCGGGCGCGAATTTCTCCATATGTTCGCATGTTCGGCGAATCGCGAACAAGCAAAGTTCGCCGCGAAACGACCGCCAGGCGAACCGCGAGGCCATCTCTAGTGAAGAACTACACAGCCAATTAGCCCGCAGGCCCCTTTCATTTAATAATGAAGACCGCACTGCACTGTATAGTCGGTCTTCATTGTTCATGGCTGCGCGGCACCTTTAATGCACCTTTAAACAGGGGCTGTTGCTGGTATGGGATTTGGTTGGTTAGGTGGGGGAACAATATGCAGTTTATTGCTGTTTTTGCCTTCAATCTCCTGCAGGTTAACAGTAAACACAGAATATTAATCGGCTCTTGTATACCCACTTCTCCAACCCTAGCGCTCTCCTGCCCTACAGCTGGGAGCCCTTCTTCTACCATCTCCTTTTCCACATCATCTAATATTGATGAGAATATGTTTTCAGGAACATCCAGCTCCTCCTTTCTCTGGATCTTAATGGCTTTTCCAGCAAAAGATGAGGATGTTCACCATTAAGACCTGGCCACCCCTAAAGGTGTGCAGACTGGAAGGCTTCCATCTTATTGGTATTGAATTACATTTACTGCTGATGTAGGAATAAGTAAATAAAACTGTCGTGGAAAAAGTCTCCCTGCACTCTCCCTCTCCATATTCTTCTATTAATCGGTTTCAGCAACACTGTTCCTAGCTCATGAGCACTTGCCACGTCTCTCCCTATGCTCAGCTCACAGGACAATGGTGGAGACCACGCGGGATGAGGGTTTAATAGGGATGTGACGTCACAGGGGATGGCTATCTGCATATTGGCTGGCTGGACAGCAATATGGGTGATCTTGCTTTCCCGGGCTTGTCTCCTTTACTTTCACTTTCTAACACATGCAGCCGCCATTTTAGGAAAACTGATTTGTTACCATGAAGAGCAAAGAAATTCGGATTAGTTTAGAATCTAAGTTTTCCTGCAGACCGAATTCCCTTCAGGTTCTTCGCTTCGCTCCACACTAACAGCCACCATAAAATATACATGACAAAAAGAGATATTACAGACAGTTAGTAGATGAAGAGCATGACAGGCATTAGTCAATATGCTCAAAATAATACATAAGTAGACAAAGAACAGTTTAAAGCATAATTTGAGAGTTTCCAAAATCGGGATATAATGCAAAAAGTCTCTTGCAGACTTGAAATCCGTGTTGTGGAAAAAAAATGGACGTTAATTCTTACCCAAGCTTCTGCGCACACAGTATACCATGGGTTGTTGCCCCATTCAGCGGGGCTAAATCCTCCACATATAGCTGAATATCCACAGCAGAAATCCGAGGATCAGCTTCAGATTTCTGCCTCAAATTCAGCAGTGGACTTTTTCTGATGGAACGTACCATAAGCCTGTTTTGGAAACCGATGTAAACTTGGTGCATCAAACTCCGTAAGATATTGCTTTGTTTGGCATTTTACGAGAAGTAGTTCATCCATGATCAGCAGGGCACAAACTGCTCTAAATTAGCTGCAGGACTGACAATGAGTTCAGTGGCTAAAAAGTCCAGCACAATTGCATGGTAAACCAAAATTTCCCATAGAGGATATACTGTAGAAACATTTTCATGGCCACAGCAATGCAGCATGAACGCAATTAAACTTCCATGTATTACCATGCTTTTTCTGGCACAGTAGAGATGAAGGTTTATGTTTCACTCTTTAAAAATCCAGGCGACCAATATTCTTGGGCAGAGATAATGAATGAGCATTCATATGAATGCTCGGTCCTGATCATTGCCCACTCATGTGAGCTGCATTTAAATGCAATGATCATCAAATCTGTATGGGAATGACCAATCATTACTATGATTGTTTGTCACCATTGAGTTTCATTGTTTGTCAGCAGGACATCTCAGTTTATATGGACCAATGAGCTACTGACAAACAATTATTTTTTGTGCCACATAAACAAGCGACTCACAGACAAATTAGCATTTTGCATGTTCATTGGGTGTTCATAGGCATGTACAAATATTTGTTCAGAATAACCAATAATCGTGCCATATAATATGGGAAATATTTAGGTTTGAAGGTAAACTGGACTAAATCTATGATATATCCAGTGGATGAGGTGGCTCGCCATTTCATCTCGGCCCAGTCGAAACTATTAATAGTGGATAAATTCAAG
Organism: Bufo bufo; assembly: GCF_905171765.1. NCBI lineage: Eukaryota > Metazoa > Chordata > Amphibia > Anura > Bufonidae > Bufo > Bufo bufo. The sequence continues at coordinate 681,363,687 of NC_053389.1, forward strand.
TATCTAGAAATAGTTATACATAAAGAAATCCACCAATTCAACCTTCTCAATGTGACACCCACCATGGAATATATCACCCAGAAGCTGAAGGTGTGGGTGATGCTCCCCCTATCACTTAATAGGACGTATAAACGTTTTTAAAATGATAATACTGCCCAAACTACTGTATCTATATAGGGAAACCCCGATACTGTTACAAAAATTCCACTTTATGGCTATTGATAAACTACTCACTTCATTTCTGTGGCCCAACACCTGACCCAGGATAGCTCGGGACATACTGAAAGCGCCATACGCTCGTGGTGGTTTAGCCTTGCCTGATATGTATAGGTACTACCAAGCTGTCCAACTGACGTATGCTAGCTGGTGGATTCAGGCTGACGCCAAGGACCCTGCAACTGTGTTGGAGGCAGGCTTGGACTGGCCCACAGGGGTACAGGTGATTTCCCTGGTGGGCCCCTGAGCAAGATGGGCTCCTAGTCTCCCACCCCCTACACAAGTGACACATAGCACAGTAGACTTAATGCACTACATACATATACCGTATTTTCCGGCGTATAAGTCGACTTTTTAACATATGAAAATCTTCTCAAAAGTCGGGTGTCATCGTATAAGCCAGTATATGACGTGCTGAAACTTACGGTACTTACTTCCGAGCCGGACTGGAGATTATGACAACACTATTCGCTGTTGCGAGATCGTGAAAACTCAGATCCGATGGTATATTCTAACCCAGAGGTGTCCCCATCACCATGGGAACGCCTCAGGGTTAGAATATACCATCGGATCTGAGTTTTCACAATCTCACAACAGTGAATAGTCTTAAGACTATGCAACCAATAGAGGGTGCTGTTCATGAGCTATAAACAGTACCCTCTATTGGTTGCATAGTCTTGATTATCTATTAGCTGATTGTGGGAAACAGTGAATTCTCCATTCTGCGCTTCCACGTGTCCCTGCTGTGAAGAGACTCTGGCCGGACCCGCTCTGACCGAACCTACTGAAGCATGAGCTGGGCAAGCGGGTGAGTGGTGCGGGTGGTTTGCGCTCGTGTGGTCTTCACGCTGCCCTGGAGTGGAGGGTGCCAAGGCCGCTACAGTGAGCGGTGAGGATGGGTCTCGGGCGGCTGAGGCAGGCGGCGCTGTGTCCGCGCCATTATCAAAGTAAAAGTCCAGCCTGCCCTGCTTGGCTTGGATCTTCTTCCCCTGTGGCATCGTGGGTATGTTTACTAAGGGAGCCGGGCACAATTGGCAGGGGTTTTATAGATTGGGAGAGGGGAACTGGCTTACTTGAAGTCGGATTGTGCCGGAGCTATGCGTTCATGCGGCCATCACGAACAGCTGCCTAGCCACCCCCTGGTTGCATAGTCTTATATGGTGAGTATAACCCAAACCCTATATTTTAACTGGGAAAGTTGGGGGTCGTCTTATACGACTAGTCTTCTTATACGCCGGAAAATACGTACAGCACCTCAACCAGCCTATGTTCATATAAAAAAACTTTATAAATTATTAAAGAAACTCCCCAGTTTATTATTATAGAAACGATCAGAGCTGAGATGACTTCTAGGTATAGAGGAAAGCTACCAGTGTCCTCTTTTCCCTAGGACCTACCTTCTCAAAGTTGCTACAGGGACCCCCGTATTCAATCATCTGGTAGCATCTTGTTGCTGTGTGAGCCGGTAATATTTGAATGTATCCATACGGTGACCCCCAAAATAAATTTTATTGGTGGGCTCTAGGCATCCCAGTCCGACAATGGTTGGAGGCGGCACTTTTGGGGTCATATGAGGCTCTGATGAACTTTCTGTATTGAGCGGGTAATGGTGTCTTACCTCTAATATGACAGCAGTAATAAATGTGTGGAAGGGAAACACTCAGTGTACGGAGATAAAATAACAGCTGCAGGGTGGTCTCCAGTAGTACCTCTATGGCGGAACTCAAAACTGCCTGAACTGTTCAACCTCCCGGACTTTGAGTTCAGGACGCAGCACAGAGTTAAATATGTCACCCAATTGAATTCGGATGGTAACTTTAAAACCTTTATGGATCTAAAGAAGGAACTCTAGCTGCCCCAATCAAGCCTATTCAGATATTTTCAGCTCAGACACGCGTGTACAGAGCAATTTGGGAGGGACCCAGTTAAGCTAGAGTTCGGGGCAATTAAAAAAAAGCTTGTCAAAAAGATATGCATAAGTCGGGGTCTTCTTTTTATAAGGGTCTTTTGTCACAGCCCTCCTCACCCTTCTCCGGATCCTTGGGCAGATGGAAGGTGGATATTCCGGAACTAGAAGATAGGCATGAGAAAGAGATGGTGTACAACTGGAGAAATACAGTTATTAGTGCTAGAGACCAGTTGTTCCAGATCAAATGGTTACATCGTATTTATTTAACTCCAGTTAGATTGAAACGTATGCCTAAACTGGCTAGTGCTCAGTGCACTAGATGTGATGGAGACTGGGGAACTCTGATCCATATGATCTGGACTTGCCCAATTATTACTGCTTACTGGTTGGAGATACATGAGTTTCTGAACTGGAAACTGGGATTACTGGAGGTTTGCTCCCCAGAGAACAGTCTGCTGGGACTGGTCAATGACTTTATTCAGACCAAGTACTCTAGGATGCTATACCAGCTCCTAATGTTCTATGCTAGGAAATCCATCTTACTAAACTGGAACCCTCTTAAGATCCCTTCTGTCCAACACTGGAGGCAGAATATGGATGCGGCCCTGCCAATGTATAAGTTGACCTTTTTGGCTAGGGGGAAACCAGAGAGGTTTGAGAACATCTGGGGGCCTGATACTGACAGCTGGGACCCTGCTGCATCTGCAAGCATCGGTGAAAACACTGATGCCTTGAACAGGCATCGGGACTGCCAGCTACGGAAGCCCAGGAGATCCAGCCCCAGGGCTGGTCTCCTAGGCAACTGTTAGCGTCTTAGGCTGAGTTCACACGAGCATGTCCGGACAAGGTCCGGATGCGTTGCGGCAAACCCGCGCGAGTAGGTACCCAATTGCAGTCAGTTTTGACTGCGATTGCGTTCCGTTGTTCAGTTTTTATCGCGCGGGTGCAATGCGTTTTGCACGCGCGTGATAAAAAACTGACTGTGGTACCCAGACCCGAACTTCATCTCTGAAGTTCATGTTTGGGTTCAAGGTTGTGTAGATGTAATTATTTTCCCTTATAACATGGTTATAAGGGAAAATAATAGCATTCTTTAATACAGAATGCTTAGTAGGTGGTCAATTGAGGTTAAAATATTAAAAATAATTAACTCACCTTCTCCTCTTGATCGCGTAGCTGCCGGTCCTCTTCTTACTTCTTTAATCATGAGCTGCTGGCTAAAGGACCTGTGGTGACGTCAGATCACATGGTCCATCACCACGGTGATGGATCATGTGATTGGACCATGTGATATGACGTCACCACAGGTCCTTTAGCCGGCAGCTCATGATTAAAGAAGTAAGAAGAGACGCGATCAAGAGGAGAAGGTGAGTTAATTATTTTTTATTTTTTAACCCTCAATTGACCACCTACTAAGCATTATGTATTAAAGAATGCTATTATTTTCCCTTATAACCATGTTATAAGGGAAAATAATACAGTCAATAGACTGTCATCTTAGCAAGCACTTGATTGCGGATGCTTGCGATTTTCACTCAGCCCCATTCACTTCTATGGAGCCTGCATTGCGTGATAAACGCACAATATAGAGCATGCTGTGATTTTCACTCAACGCATAAGTGATAATGTGCACAGCCCCATAGAAATGAATGGGTCCAGATTCAGTGCGTGTGCAATGCGTTCACCTCCCGCATTGCACCCGCGTGGAAATCTCGCCCGTGTGAACTCAGCCTTACAGTGTAAGACACTGACAGTTCAATACAGCACAATACAGATGTATTGTGCTGTATTGAAACAGGGATCAGACCCTGTCCCCATAGTGGGACAAAAAAGAAGTAAAAAAAAAAATAAGTTTTACAATTTATTTTTAGTTTTTAAGTAAAAAAAAAAATATTTGCCCAAAATAAAGTAAAACATTTTTTGTAAAAAATAGACATCTTAGTTATCGACGCATCCGTATCAACCGGCTGTATAAACATATCACATGACCTAACCCCTCAGATGAACACTGTAAAAAAAAAACTGTGCTTAATAAACAATTTTTTTGTCACCTTACATCACTAAAAGTACAACACCAAGCGATCAAAAAGGTGTATGTCCGCCAAAATAGTACCAACCTAACCGTCACCTCATCCCACAAAAAATTAGCCCCTCACTAAGACAAGCCATTTTTTGTCACCTTACATCACAAAAAGTGTAATAGCAAGCGATCAAAAAGTCATACACACACCAAAATAGTGCCAATCAAACCGTAATCTCATCCTGCAAAAATCATACCCTACCTAAGATAATCGCCCAAAAACTGAGAAAACTATGGCTCTCAGACTATGGAGACACTAAAACATAATTTTTTTTGTTCTAAAAATGCTGTTATTATGTAAAACTTAAGTAAATAAAAAAAAGTATACATATTAGGTATCGCCGTGTCCATAATAACCTGCTATATAAAAATATAACATGACCTAACCCCTCAGGTGAACACCATAAAAAAAATAAAAATAAAAAAGGAGTAAAAAAAAAGCCATTTTTTGTCACCTTACGTCACAAAAAGTGTAATAGCAAGCGATCAAAAAGTCATACGTACTCCTAAGATCGCCCAAAAACTGAAAAAAACTATGGCTCTCAAATTATGGAGACACTAAAACATTCATTTTTTTGTTTCAAAAATGAAATCATTGTGTAAAACTTACATTCATTTTAAAAAAGTAGTCATATTTGGTATTGTCGCGTCCGTGACAACCTGCTCTGTAAAAAAAAACACATGATATAGCCTGTCAGATTAATGTTGTAAATAACAAAAAATGAAAACACAAAAAGTGTAATATAGAGCAACCAAAAATCATATGTACCCTAAAATAGTACCAACAAAACTGCCACCTTATCCTGTATTTTCCAAAATGGGGTCACTTTTTTGGGATTTTCTACTCTAGGGGTGCATCAGGGGGGCTTCAAATGGGACATGGTGTCAAAAAAACAGTCCAGCAAAATCTGACTTCCAAAACCGTATGGCATTCCTTTCCTTCTGCGCCCTGCCGTGTGCCCGTACAGCAGCTTACGACCACATATGAGGTGTTTCTGTAAACGACAGAATCAGGGCAACAAATATTGAGCTTTGTTTGGCTGTTAACCCTTGCTTTGTTAGCGGAAAAAAATGATTAAAATAGAAGATCTGCCCAAAAAGTGAAATTCTGAAATTTCATCTCTATTTTCCATTAATTCTTGTGAAGCACCTAAAGGGTTCACATAGTTTGTAAAATCAGTTTTGTATACCTTGAGGGGTGTAGTTTCTAAAATGGGGTCACTTTTTTGGAGTTTCTACTCTAGGGGTGCAACAGGGGGCTTCAAATGGGACATGGTGTCAAAAAAACAGTCCAGCAAATTCTGCCTTCCAAAAACCGTATAACATTCCTTTCCTTCTGTGCCCTGCCGTGTGCCCGTACAGCAGTTTACGACCACATATGGGGTGTTTCTGTAAACTACAGAATCAGGGCCATAAATATTGAGTTTTGCTTGGCTGTTAACCCTTGCTTTGTAACTGTAAAAAATGGATTCAAATGGAAAATCTGCCAAAAAAGTGAAATTTTTGAAATGTATCTCTATTTTCCATTAATTCTTGTGGAACACCTAAAGGGTTAACAAAGTTTGTAAAATCAGTTTGAATTCCTCGAGGGAGTGTAGTTTCTAAAATGGGGTCATCTTTGGGTGCTTTCTGTGACGGACTGAACCGTAACTGGGGCTGCTGGAGAAGCCTGAGGGCCAGCCTCCTTCCTACAGACTATGGACCCAGAACTATGGAGACCCCCTCAGACCCTTTGGGGTTACAAGGAACTATGAACCCTGATTTATGTGTGGAATTTATATGCCACATATTTCCTATTGCCCATTAAAAAGGCATGGTGTGGATTCAGCAACACAAAAAGGGCTAACTCTGCACTGAGACTTCCACTGATTGTGTTAGCGATGGGATTAAGATAGCTGACTTTAGGAGCAGCCAACTCCTAGATGAGTAGATCACCCTATGATACACTCAGGAGATAATCCCATCACATGTGTCTCCTCTCTCCCTATTCATTCATTATGGAGGGGGTGAAGATGTCTGTTTGCATGTTGTTCATGGTTGATTACATTATGTTGTTAGACTTCTTGAACTGTATTTATACGGAGTTGATATATCAATAAAGAGAGTTCCTGTTTTACCCTTCATCATGTTGAGGCTGGTGTTTGGGTAACTGATCGACACTGGGGATTGCTATACGCTTTAGATTTGCTATACTCCCCTGGCTATAACTACTAGCTCTTGTAAAAGCTGTTCCTGTTCCTTTTTCCTGTGGTGGTATCGGTGTCGAGTGGAGTGCTTGGAGTCCTCGGGAAGCACTAGGAGCATCCATCAATGGAGGTACCCAGTCGGGGTGCCAGGAGATCCGTTACAGTTTCTATTATGTAAGCCTCATAAAGTGACTTCCGACCTGAACTGGTCCTGAAAAAGTGGGTTTTAGACATTTTCAGAAAAATTTCAAGATTTGCTTCTAAACTTCTAAGCCTTCTAACGTTGCCAAAAAATAAAATGGCATTCACAAAATGATCCAAACATGAAGTAGACATATGGGGAATGTAAAGTAATAACTATTACTATTTATTATAAAAGTAGAGAAATAGAATTTTTTTTTATAAATAAAAATTAATTTGTTTGACTCAATTTTACCACTGTCATGAAGTACAATATGTGACGAGAAAACAATCTTAGAATGGCCTGGATAAGTAAAAGCGTTTTAAAGTTATCACCACATAAAGTGACACATGTCAGATTTTCTAAAAATGGCCTGGTCCTTAAAGGGATTCTGTCACCAGTTTTCAACCCTGTCAGCTAAACATATGCTGATGTTCAGGGCCTCATCACGATTCCTAATGTGTGCTTATAAATGTCATCTGTGGGCTTATTTAGCTATAAAACAGCTTTTACTAACCTGTCAGTCAAACAAATAAGGTGCCCAAGGGGATGTGAAGCGATGCCATGTGCCGGCCGCACCCGCCGCCGTTCGTGCCCAGTGCCGCCTTTCCGGACTTCTGCGCCGCCTCCTAATCCTCTGTGCCGCCTCTCGCTCTCCCTCCCTCCCCCCTCCTCCTGCTGTAAGATCTTGCGCATACAGGGGTTGAGCGAAGTGCCGGCGCATGCGCACTTCGCTGGAAGAAGCCAAATGGAGAAGTCCGCACGGGCGCATCAGGCAGAGGCCTGTGCGCACGCGCGAGATCTTACAGCAGGAGGAGGGGGGAGGGAGGGAGAGCGAGAGGCGGCACAGAGGATTAGGAGGCGGCGCAGAAGTCCGGAAAGGTGGTGCTGGGCACGAACGGCGGCGGGTGCGGCCGGCACCTGGCATCGCTTCACATCCCCTTGGGCACCTTATTTGTTTGACAGGTTAGTAATAGCTGTTTTTTAGCTAAATAAGCCCACAGATGACATTTATAAGCACACATTAGGAATCGTGATGAGGCCCTGAACATCAGCATATGTTTAGCTGACAGGGTTGAAAACTGGTGACAGAACCCCTTTAAGGTGAAAAATGGCAGGGTCCTTAAGGGGTTAAGGAAGTTATTCACAGTATCATCAAATTATATATTTACAGCATTTGGCACTAAAAAGACAACATGAGGTTATTTTACCAACCTAGGAAACTCACAAGACACCGATAGTTATAATTAGGGATGACCGAATGGACTTCGGATGAAAGCAGGAGCTCCATACAGTATTAGAATGTATTGGCCCTGATGAGCCGAAGTTATTGCTACCAGTTGGAACCGAACCCGAGTTTGGGAATTTTTTTTTTACAGTACAAATTAATTTATAAAGTTATTACACAAAGTCTCGCAATGTTTTATCTGAAGTTGATTCGCTCATCCCTAGTTATAATCATAAATTCACATTATTGTTCATAGATAAAATAAATCAAATTAAAAGGTACATCATGTATTAAAAGGGTTGTGCAGCCAGTACCTATTGATGACCTATCTTCTGGATAAATCATCAATATCTGATCGGTGGGAGTCCGACTCCCAGCACCCCCGTCAATCAGCTGTTTGAAGAAGAGACGGGCTCGTACTAGTACGGCTTCCTTTTCAACATTACTTTGCATGTCGTCTCACTTGCGGCGGCTCAGTGCAATCTCAAGTTACACAGGTAATTACTTGTAATTAAACATGTAATCTTGTAGAGGAAGCAGTGCTCGTACGAGTGCCGACTTCACTTCAAACAGTCTGATGGGACCCCCACCAATCAGATATTGATGGCCTGTCTTGAGGATAGATCATCAATATGTACTGGCTGCACAACCCCTTTAAACTGTATGCTTATTTGCAAATGCTCTAAAGGCTCATCTGAGATGTTTGGGTTCCTCTCTGTCATCACCCATACAGTGTGATGTCATCATCTGCCCCATCGCTTGTATAAATACATATTCCTCTACCTGATTTATTAATATGCTATTTCATACAGTGTTTATGATATGACTCCTATGATCGATACATGTTGGTTTTATCACCCTACACTCATTAATATTAAAAAGATTTTCTCTTTTACAGATTGACAGTCTGTATTCCATGATTTCACCAGTTTCTGATTACAGGCATTTAGTGATTAAAGCCAGTGCAGGAAGTAAATGATTTTATATTATCTCAGAGCTCATATGATTCACATGCGGATTGCAGTTGTTCACCTTTTCTTATCAAGACTATTTACACGTGTATAAAATTTATATCAGTAACATTCAATGAAGAAATTTGTCTCCATGGAAATGTTGCTCTTGTTGGCTATAAACCCAAAAACGATGGGGGTCATTTATTAAGACCAGCGTTTTAGACACCGGTCTTAATAACCCCTATATCTGGTGGTGGATCGGCCTATACATAACTTTGGCGCATCCAGCGCCAGTCTAAATGTAAGTCAGCTTCCTAGCTATCTTGCATTTAGACCATTTTCTACGCCTAAAACAGGCATATAAAATTATGGGCCTATCCGCCCTCCCTCACCCACTTTGTTTTAGAGCTGGTGTGAGTGGGGAAAATATATAGGTGTATTTCTGGATAATAAATGACCCCTGATGTTCCTGCGGGCACTGAGGATTTTGGTGATTCCAGTGCATTACATGAAGCTTTCCATTTGGCAGCAACTGTAAGGCCCCTTTCAGACGAGCGAGTGTCACGTTCCGGACTCGCAGCGCAGCACCCATTCTGAACTTCCAGCATTGAGCAGGTCGCATAGCATTATATTAATTTATGATGCTATGTAAGCCATACAGTTCTGGAATGTATTGGATAACACTGACAGCATTATGTAAGTGTTATCCAATACATTCCAGAACTGTAAGGGTTACATAGCATCATAAATCAATATAATGCTACGCGACATTGGCAGTGCTGAAAGTTCAGAAAGGGTGCTGCACTGCGAGTCCGGAGCGTGACACACGATTGTCTGAAAGGGGCCTTAGGCCTCATGCACACGACCGTTGTTGTGTTCCGTTCCGCAAAATGGGGTTCCGTTGTTCCGTGATCCGTTTCCATTTTTGTTTCCGTGTGTCTTCCTTTATTTTTGGAGGATCACCAGACATGAAGGAAAGTAAAAAAAAGTCTAGTCAAGTTTGCCATGCAAATGATAGGAAAAAAACGGACACGAAAGCGCGGACGCGGATGACAATCTTGTGTGCCTCTGCGTTTTTTCACGGTCCCATTGACTTGAATGGGTCCGCAAACCGTTTTCCGTGAAAAAAAATAGGACAGGTTATATTTTTTTGACAGACTGGACCCACGGATCACGGACGCGGATGACAAACGGTGCATTAGTCGAGTTGTCAATGGGTCCGCAGAAAATCACGGAAAACGGAACAACGGACACGGAACACAACAACGGTCGTGTGCATGAGGCCTTAAACACACATAAAACACTGAACTTATTCTTTCCCTCTCTGAGGCTAAGTTCTCATGGCAAAATCCACAGCAGAAAAATCAGTAGCAAATTACTAGCTGAAAACAGGTTGTTTTTTGGTGGCAGATTTCTAAATTGAAGTTGGATTTAGGAGTATTACAAACGTTTTATAAGAGTATTTGGTTGAGGATTTGGAAGAGGATTTAGAAGAGGGTTTGCCAGCGTTTTTCTTATCCATCCCTTGGTTGAAATATAATCCAGAAGAGTTTTGGTGGCGGAAGCGCCACTAAAAACGCTTCTATAACAGCTTCTAATGCTGCTAGCATTGTTTATACATAGTTATTAGATCTCCCATTAGTCATATTTTTTTCTAAAGTGAATAACCCTAATTTTTATCATCTTTGAGGGTACTGTAGTGCACATAGTGACATTTTTCCATTGTAGTCAATGAAAAGCTGTTGATGGCATTTTTGATGCCATTTTCTTCAATGAAATCCGCTGCAGATTTTATTGGTGTGAACATAACCTGATAAAACTCTGACGTTTCAATCTAGCTCACAAAATATATCCCTAAAACTACCCCTGCAATACCCTTATATGGCTGGCTTGTCTGTATTGGTGTCTGCCAGGAGACATTGGGACACACGTCCTCTCACATGGCAGGCTGAGCTCACAATTGCGTCTGTGCTTTCCACAAAGCACAAAGCTGAAGGACCTGACAAGCTCCTGCTCCCTGATTGGCTAAGAGGGTGTCTGTCAGCCAATCATGGTGGCTATGGGCAAGCCCTCTCCTTACCAGGGTCATGTGATCCTCCATCTTTATCCTTTCTGCCCTGTTTCGCTCCAATTTTACAGAGAAAGTTGCGGCCACTGTTTTTCGCAATTTGTCAGAAACTAATCGCCAAAGCTTCGGATTCGTTTGGCAGCAGCATTTTTGTGAAATTTCTAAAGAATCTGATTAGTTTAGAATCAATTTGCTTGTCTCTAAGACCTATATTACATCAACAGATTATGTGATCAATATCTGTCACAAACCAGCTGGGTGTGAACCCACTGTGCCACGTGTCCTAACCCCTCTAAGGGCATTGTCTCAGTGAACCCCTCGATCTTCACAGTACCCCTGATGGTGGGGATAGACTTTCCCGAGGGGAACACCAGGTCGCTACCTCTTGAGGAGGATAGGCACACGAGGCAGCTGGTCCAGGCCGACCAGGAGGTACCTGAGGTACAGGCGTTGTCAGCAAGCTTTGTCGTTACCAGGAGCAACAGTGCAGGAGCGAAGGATGAGGCAGAGGCGAAGTCAGACAGGCAAAAGGTCAGGGCAGGCGGCACAGGTACAGGTCAGGAAATCCTGATCAGCAACAGGAGAGTCAAGGAAAGCAGGCAGGGATCAAATGTGTGTATAACAAAAGATCTGTCTGTGTAATAGGCCATCTGACCAATGATTGGTCAGAAAATCTGTCAGATAATCTGTTGGTGTAATACAGCTCTAACTCAGAACATTCACTCCAACCAGAGTGAGAAGGGGGATAAGTGACTCAATTAGAGCATCACACATTACACTGATAATTATAATGCTCTTCTGTGGGTATTTTTTATCTTGTACTGTCAAGAGAACAATAGATCTGCCATACTCCTATCTGTTATCTCAGTTTTAACTACCCTACTATTTGACTAACAGATAACATCTTTTCCTCACAGCAGCATTCAAAATAAAAATGAGATCCCTATCTGTATAGGAGTTTTATCTCCTTGTGCTGACTGCTACAGAATGACAATATTTTGTATTACTGTAAATTTTAATGGCATAGTATAGCCAAAATGAAGACAGCCAACAAATTCTTTAAAAAAAATGCAGTTTTTTTATAAATATATTGAGCTTAAAGCTGTTTTCCAGACTTTTATACTGATGACCTGTCCACTGGTCAGGTCATCAGTATCTGATCAGTGACGATATGACACCGGCATTTTTTTATAACCTTTGACCTCACAGTACTTGTCAACGTTTTAAACTTTACATTTACTGACTGGTGGTCACTGAGGACCTATTACGTTCTTGGATCAAGTACTGTTTTTTCTTTTAAAACTTCACCTTTATTTTGTTATTTTAATAAATACTGACCTTTTATTCTAATTTAATCTTATTGCTATACTAAAGACATATTTAAAACTCTCAGTGGTGCGGACTTGCTCTATATTCTTAGCTCTTAGTATTATATATTCTTATAGTCATATATACCAGTTGCTGCGACCTTCTTATGTGTGGGCACTTTTTTCTCCTGTTTATATATACTGACTGTGAGGGAGGGGGGGAAAAGGAGAGGGGAGATTGTCCTGTTGTTTAATACACTCTCTAGGGAGGTAATAGGTTGAAAGAGCGTCACGATCTGTATCTGTTATCGTGCCCTTAGTATGTTGGGATCTATATTGTACTTATTCCCTGATAGTAACTGAAAGGAATCCATGTTCTTTATTATGTCAAAATGAATTCTGCTTTTTGCTGAAGTTTTGTTTCTATGTTAGGTACTAACTCTGATTGCTGTGAAACTAATATACTGTAAGGTTTCTATTCTCTGTAACCCTGAATCTTATCTCTTTGGCACTACTCCCGGACAATATTCCTAATATGGAAGTTCCGTTTTTGTTTCTATTTTTCTGAGCGTAGAATGAAACGTGTTAATATGATAGGTTAAATACATAACATACGATGATATGCTAATAAAGAGGGTAAAGCCCCCTCTATATAACCTGTGTGCATTAAAAATAAACCTCAGAGTGTTCATTCAGTACATCACTGTTGTGTCTTTTGTTACCTACTGAGTGAAGCGCTCTCCTGACGTCAGAAAAGGACTCAAACCAAGCCGATACTAGAAGTTTGGTGCCAGGGGTACCAAGTGGGACTCAGAGATTCCTATCAGTTTGGGGGCTCGTCCGGGATCGGGAAGGTTTTCCTCGTGTTCGGTAAGAAAGGCATCTGTTATTGTCCTCTAGCCGATCCGAGAACCACATCTCGATCTAGTAAGTAGAACCTACAACTTCTAGTATAATTACTGTATCAGGGATACAGGGTACAGACTCCGGGAGTCTGGGGGAGTGACCCGGGGACTCCGGGAGTCCGCCGTGAGGATCACTCAGAGAAAATATAGTGCGCACTACATAATATTGTCTCAGGGAGACAAGGATGGAGCTTGGTTTGACTCTTTTAAACGTTGTTTTAAAGTATAAGATTATAGAGTTGAGATAAGGATACTGATGTCCGGGTGGTAAGTGTACGGACTGAAGTTCACTATTTGCATAGAGTTTTAAGGACATTGCATTGTTGTTTTACTGTGTTGCGGAGGTCTGCAATACGCCCCACCCCTGGCTGGGAGCAATCCATTAACCCGCAGATAGGTGAACACAAGCGGCAGACCAAAGCAACAAATTATATGTTTGATGAGACACTCTGATATTTTCTGATCAGTACTGAGTCCTTTGCCTAGTTGACAGCATTAATTTGTCGAATCCTTAACCGCTTCAGTACAGCAAGTCCTAGGAAAGTAGCATCATTAAAATATCAGACGGAATGGGGGTCACAAGGGTCTAAAACAAATCATCCCAAACCTGAGACGGAGAAACATGCAAAGTTTATGTTGCACGGTGTAGTCCCACAAATTACTTCCTATTTAACCCATGGGTGGATAACTTAGCTGGATGGACTGAGTTCATGCAAGCTGCTAGCCCCTTTTTTCCCAGGGACGGCGATAATAGCCCGTACCACATGGACATGATAAAGGGTCTTTGTCTGGGAGACAAAGAAGCATGGCCACATTTTGACCATGACCCGTCCTAGGATATGGATTACATGATACAAAGGAGTAGGGAATCCTGCAGAGTAGTGATGTTATATGTGTAATATTATTATAAAAGACAAAAATTGTTCAATAATTTTCTTTCCCCCAGCAGTGTAATTGTAAATCCAGTGTTTACAAGAATTATATATATGTACAACATTAACTAAGAACACCTGATATATAAAATGATTTGGATTTAACAAAATGACTTTATGATTAAACATGTATATTGTCTTACAGCGACAGACCATCAGCAATTCTGGGTGTGGTGTGGAAAGCTGTGTTTGTCTGTGCTGCAAGTTTTGGGATGAAAACAAAGACAATTGTGTGATTAGGTTGGAAGACAAATGATTCAGTGGAATGTGAATGGGTGTGGCTCTGAGTTGTAGTGGAGTTGAAAGTGTGAAAGAGCCCTAATGGATGCTTTAGGAGAGCTGTGTGTGCAATTCAGTTTTTATGTGTAAGGGCGTGATTATGAGCTGTTTTGTGAAGATGAGTTACATGAAATGTATATGAATGTGTATGGAGTACGATATTTGTTTTCATATAATATGCGCATTGAGATTTTATTTTATTTTTCTTGGAAGTTTTTGTTTTTATTGGTGCCAACAGCATTGATCAAGCTTAAATTTTTTTTATTATTGAAGTCAATTGAAAAGTTTTTATGGGCCTTTTGTGCGTTTATGTCTGTATTGTCAGATCTGTTTATTTTCAATGTTTGAAGTTATGTGTTACATGTTAGTGTTGTGCTTCACACCAGAGCTCTGTTCTCACGGACAGAATGTGGACCACTAGCGTCCGACTAAAAGGGTGGACTTAGATGACTGAGAGTAGGATCATGGTAGATAGCAGTGCAACCTCAAGTGTGTTAAGTAAAGATTTGTTCATTAGCTTGACTTACAAGGGTCCAGCCAAAATCAGGGCATAAGAGTACACTCAGATCTCATTCCAGTCTCTACACCAGTGCCACTGATTCTTGCAAACATACAGAACCACCCAGAACTTAACAACATTAACCCTGCATTATGGTCCTCAAATGAATATGACACAGGATTCATAGATTGCACACCTACAAAGCTACTGTAAAACCAGGTGTCATTTCAGTGTTCCAGAAACAATACCTACTGCCAAAAGAGAAACGTGATGGACTTAGGCCAATGATAAAAGAATTCCTACAAAAGGGAATCCTGGAAGAGGTGATTTCACCCTACAGCACGCCCTTAATCCAGTGACAAAGGCAGATGGTACTGCCCGCTTTGTACAGGATTTAAGGGCCATCAACAACATCATTGTGCCTATAGCCCCTGTTGTACCTGACATCACTCAATTACTATCTGCCATTCCAGCAGACGCTGTTTGGTTTCAGTGTGATAATCTGAAAATCGCATTCTTTTCTATCCCAGTTGACAAGAAGACCAGACAATTTTTGCTTTTTCCTTTGACAGATGTCAACTGACCTGGGGCAGAAATGCCCTAGGGATGTGCGATTCACCTGTAGTGAACAGCATAGTCCTCCAAGCCACGTTAAAACCATGGCACCCCCCCCCAAGGTTCCGTGTTGTTGCAATACGTGGATGATTTACTGTTGGTGCAGTAATGTCAGTGGAGGCCAACATTGAGGATGGTATATCACTGTTACAATGGTTGATTTGAATGTGGGACACAAAGTGTCATTAGGGAAAATGCAATGGTGTAAACAGCAAGTCGAATACTTGGGGTTTGTCCTGACAAAGGGGGAAAGGAGGATCATCCCAGGGAGAGTTCAGTCTGTAGCGGATTGGTCACCCCGCACTTCCAAGAAGGAAATGCTATCCTTCCTTGGAATGATAAACTACTGCAGACAATGGATCCCATACTGTTCCTACTATGATAATATCTTGAGACAGGACAACACTGCAGGACAAACCTGATTAAATAAGATGGTCTTCAGAAATGTACAATGCATTTGATTATCTGAAATGTTCATTAATGTCAAGTCCAGGATTAGGCCTCCTGACTACAAACTTCCACATGTTTGCACGACAAAAATTGTAAAACCATGGCGGGTGTACTGACACAAGAACACGGAGGCAGTTGCGTCCTTGTGTATTTTTCTCAAAGGTAATGCCACTCCCTTTCAAGGGATGCTGGCATTCTGTGTTCTCTTGCAGCCTGTGCTATGATGGTAGAGTTGGCTACTCCTTTCACAATGTGACGTTACACCATTTTTGCACACTACACATGATGTTATAGCCTACTTAAGGACATCCACACATCAACACAGCAGGCAGCTGAGCTCATTGCACTCACTAGAGCATGTATTCTACATACTGATAGATCTGTCACCATTTATACTGATAGTAGGTACGCACATGGGGTATGTGGGACCATGGTATGATTTGACAGAGCAGAGGATTCACGGCAGCAGATGGTAAGGATCATGTCTCACAGGCAATGCCTGGCAGATAAGGTGGCGAAACGAGTGCCAAATGCAACCCCACAGGTCCATGTAACCATTGGGAGATGCCATGTTTGGCACCTCCAACCCCTGAGATGTCACAAATACTTACTGATCTCAAAGATATTCCACTGAACAGGAACAGCAAGACTGGTGTTATCCAGTATTGCAGAAAAATCCTAAGACAGGATTAGTCTGCAAAGAGGGGGTAGGATATAACAGTATTGAAATCCTGTCTGATACTCATGGAAGGCCTTTCCCCACCCCCTGGGCAAGACGGCCCAATGATAGTGCAGGAAGGGATCTTGATTTAATAAGGGAAGAATATGTCACCAAATTGATACAGGTTCTTAATAAAACTGAGGAAAAAAGTTGCTTGTAAGTCTCCCTCTCTTCCACAGGAACCCACCCACCCATACAGGGTGGGGGATGAGGTAGTGATCAAAACACTGAAGAAAGGAAAATCCTAAGGTGACTTCGCATATGGCCAACCCACTACCGTGTCGCAGTAACCAGAACAGCCGTGCTGACTGAACAGTCTCCACCTTGGATCCACGCCACCCGAGTGAAGCTTGTGAGAACAAGAGATGAGGCAGGAACGAGGCAGACAGCCTTGGCCTGAAGAAGGACAAGAGGTACTAACGGGACAGACAGCCCTGACCTCCAACAAGGCCCAGAGGTACTAACGGGGGCAGACAGCCCTGACCTCCAACATGATGAGCTCCTCACCCCTTTCTGGAAATGTTTGAATGTACTGACTAAGATTGCTTCAATAATCTTGTTGATTTTACCAATTAGTAGTAAGGGAGAAGTAGGCCCGCAACTAGCAAGGGCGGCGTCATCACCTTTTGGTATAATTCATCTAACACTCACGTAGCTACCCTACACCTTTTGCCTTTGTGAATATATGGAAAACATGTTCATATTATAACTATATGTTCCAACGACTATGTAGAAGGACAGGCCAATATATGTGTAACAGACTCATACTGGGGAAAAGGTTGTGGATACTGGGGATCAGTGGGATGGAATACAGGGACAGAATGGGGATATAAACCAGAAAGTGCCCTCAAAAGGAGGGATAAAAATTCTAAGTCCCTTTTGACTAGAATGACACTCCTTGAGAGAGGGACGTGTTATGTGGACACCTCCTCATTGAATTATTGCAAAAAAAGGTCAGCGGAAATGAAAATTGTATTGACATAGTCAACCCCTGGTAAATATGATGAAGGAGATTATGTATTGGGATGGTACTTCATAAAATGTGGGGAACTGAGACTTCTCAGGTAACACAAATGTTCAAACTTAGAGATATGTATAAGTCTAAGGAATACCAACCCATCACAGGTGTCTCCAAAAAACCCACTAGCCCCGCATATAGTTTCTCTAAAAAAACCTAAGGGCCATATCTAATCCCACATATGAGGATACTTTGGCCATAGGGACGGGTTTTTCTGATGTTAATTTGTGGCTGGAGTGGATGAAGTATAGTGCAGCCTCTGTGAATAAAAGTAACTGTTACATATGCGGTGCTGCCAAGCCACACCTAGGTACCGTACCCCTAGTGTTACCAGAAAGTGTTGAAGAATGTTTTTTGACTCTTTTTGTTAATATGTCTTATAACCACAGTGCATGTACAGAATGGAAATCAAAATACCCTCTTTTGTTAAAAAATCCTCGCCCAGGGGCAGGTATCCAGGTATATCCAGGTAACTACACATGTTACAAGGGGAGTAACACATGGGAGGAATGTACAGAATTTCACCAAAGGTTATTGTCACAAATACAGCAATCTGAATATATCCCTCACTCAGAACCAAGTGTACTCCATAGGAGATGTGTACTGGATCTGTGGAGATGGAAAGATAAGATCCAGATTGGAAGGTGCCTGGAAAGGTGAATGTGCACTTGCCAAAGCTATAATGAACATGCACATTTTTACTGAATCAGATATTATAGACAAAGGGGTGCTAAAGAGAAACAAAAGAAGCAGCCCCTTTCAAGTTTTGACCCCCATGTGTATATAGATGCAATAGGTGTTCCAAGAGGGGTCCCAGATGAGTTCAAAGCTAGAGATCAAGTAGCCGCCGGATTTGAATCAATATTTCCCATTATTAAGGTGAATAAAAATGTTGATTGGATAAATTACATATACTACAATCAGCAAAGGTTTGTAAACTATACCAGAGATGCATTTCTAGGGGTAGCAGAAGAACTACAAGCAGACTCAATCATGACATTCCAGAATCGAATGGTGTTGGATATGATTCTCGCAGAGAAGGGAGGGGTGTGCCGAGTATTGATTGATCCAACCTCCTGCTGCACATACATACCAAATAATACTGGCCCCACTGGTAAGGTCACAATAGCTATAAAGAAGCTTGAAGATCTGTCAGTAGAACTGAAAAAGAACTCAGGTATAAATGATCCATGGGATCAATACTTTGGATGGTTCACAAGTTGGAAACAAGGTCTCATGCAACTAGGGATTGTCATACTAATAGTAATTGTAGTAATAGGTGTAGTAGCATTATGTGTTATTCCCTGTGTGAGACGAATGCTAGAAAAAGGGCTCTCTAATATGTCATTATATCAGACTACTCTACCCCAGGAGGATCGAAGCCCAGATGGGTATAAGAATTACCTAATATCATATAGAGAGAAAAAGGACAAGAAAGGAAAGAACCATGTAGTGTGATCCACTAAAGGTTCTTAAGAGGGATTTGAAAGGAATCCATGTTCTTTATTATGTCAAAATGAATTCTGCTTTTTGCTGAAGTTTTGTTTCTATGTTAGGTACTAACTCTGATTGCTGTGAAACTAATATACTGTATAGGTTTCTATTCTCTGTAACCCTGAATCTTATCTCTTTGGCACTACTCCCGGACAATATTCCTAATATGGAAGTTCCGTTTTTGTTTCTATTTCTCTGAGCGTAGAATGAAAACGTGTTAATATGATAGGTTAAATACATAACATACGATGATATGCTAATAAAGAGGTAAAGCCCCCTCTATATAACCTGTGTGCATTAAAAATAAACCTCAGAGTGTTCATTCAGTACATCACTGTTGTGTCTTTTGTTACCTACTGAGTGAAGCGCTCTCCTGACGTCAGAAAAGGACTCAAACCAAGCCGATACTAGAAGTTTGGTGCCAGGGGTACCAAGTGGGACTCAGAGATTCCTTATCAGTAACAACTGTTGCTTTTCCTATTGATACATTCCTCCTCTCACTTCCTATCAGTCTCTCTCCGTCTCCTATATTCCCCTTGAAGCCACTGCCTTCTATACAGATTATTGCTGGCTGCTCATATATTTGAGCCTAGTCCCTATGGTTCGCTGCTGCTGGGGTTATATCTTTATTTGCACTGTTGTTAGAGCTTATTCCACATACCACTGCCTAAAACCTAACACTCACACACCCTGCATCCCGACATGTTTCGCTGTAAACCAGCGTCTTCAGGGGATGATGCAAGTGTGAGTGTTGGGGGCGGAGACCATCCTTTGAAGGTTCGCTTTGGGTCACATGTTCTCAACCTCCAATCATTTATTGATGCGTCATACCCATTCACACCCTCTTTTTTGATTGGCTCCAGTCCGTCATGTGCTGATGACTCACGGTTGTACGTCACGTCGCTAGGGTCATTCGCGCATGCGCCCGGATTTAGTCATCCTCCACCGCAGCGAACCATAGGGACTAGGCTCAAATATATGAGCAGCCAGCAATAATGTGTATAGAAGGCAGTGGCTTCAAGGGGAATATAGGAGACGGAGAGAGACTGATAGGAAGTGAGAGGAGGAATGTATCAATAGGAAAAGCAACAGTTGTTACTATCAGGGAATAAGTACAATATAGATCCCAACATACTAAGGGCACGATAACAGATAACAGATAACAGATCGTGACGCTCTTTCAACCTATTACCTCCCTAGAGAGTATATTAAACAACAGGACAATCTCCCTCTCCTCCCCCCCCCCCCCTCCCTCAGCCCCCCCTCCCTCAACAGTCAGTATATATAAACAGGAGGAAAAAAGTGCCACACATAAGAAGGTCGCAGCAACTGGTATATATGACTATAACAATATATAATACTAAGAGCTAAGAATATAGAGCAAGTCCGCACCACTGAGAGTTTTAAATATGTCTTTAGTATAGCAATAAGATTAAATTAGAATAAAAGGTCAGTATTTATTAAAATAACAAAATAAAGGTGAAGTTTTAAAAGAAAAAACAGTACTGATCCAAGAACGTAAATAGGTCCTCAGTGACCACCAGTCAGTAGATATGACACCGGGGACCCACGCCGATCAGCTGTTTTGAGAAGGTACTGGCACAGCGGCCTTCTCTCAGATTACCAAGCACAGCGGCGTACATTGTACAGTGGCCGTGCTTGATATTGAAGCTCAGCCCCATTCACTTCAGTGGGGCTGAGCTGCGCCTAGGCCCTGTGACCTATCAACGTGACATCACACGGCCTAGGCTAAGCTGCGAAAAGGCAGCGCCACTGGTGCCTTCTCAAACAGCTGATCGGCGGGGGTTAGACACAGAGTATAGGTCATCAATATAAAAGTCTCGGAAAACCCTTTTAAAAAATACTCCTTTCTGAGGGAAATGTTCTTTTAATGAATTATGACACATTAAGAGGGGGGAATAGATCTTCAGCAATCCCTGCTCACTGATTCAATTGGTATTAATAATAATAACATTTTTTTTTAAAGGGCCATTAATTCCATGGCGCTGTACAGGGTGGGCCATTTAGAAACATAGAAACATAGAATGTGTCGGCAGATAAGAACCATTTGGCCCATCTAGTCTGCCCAATATACTGAATATATGGATACACCTTAATAAAATGGGAATGGTTGGTGATATTAACTTCCTGTTTGTGGCACATTAGTATATGTGAGGGGGGAAACTTTTCAAGATGGGTAGTGACCATGGCGGCCATTTTGAAGTCAGCCATTTTGAATCCAACTTTTGTTTTTTCAATAGGAAGAGGGTCATTTGACACATCAAACTTGTTGGGAATTTCACAAGAAAAACAATGGTGTGCTTGGTTTTAACGTAACTTTATTCTTTCATGACTTATTTACAAGTTTCTGACCACTTACAAAATGTGTTCAATGTGCTGCCCAGTGTGTTGGATTGTCAATGCAACCCTTTTCTCCCACTCTTCACACACTGATAGCAACACCGCAGGAGAAATGCTAGCACAGGCTTCCAGTATCCGTAGTTTCAGGTGCTGCACATCTCATATCATCTGAAGGCAATCGTCTATGCTGTGAAGATACGAGATGTGCAGCACCTGAAACTATGGATACTGGAAGCCTGTGCTAGCATTTCTCCTGCGGTGTTGCTATCAGTGTGTGAAGAGTGGGAGAAGAGGGTTGCATTGACAATCCAACACAATGGGCAGCACATTAAACACATTTTATAAGTGGTCAGAAACTTGTAAATAACTCATGAAAGAATAAAGTTACGTTAAATCCAAGCACACCATTGTTTTTCTTGTGAAATTCCCAATAAGTTTGATGTGTCACATGACCCTCTTCCTATTGAAAAAACAAAAGTTGGATTCAAAATGGCCGACTTCAAAATGGCCGCCATGGTCACCACCAATCTTGAAAAGTTTCCCCCCTCACATATACTAATGTGCCACAAACAGGAAGTTAAAATCACCAACCATTCCCATTTTATTAAGGTGTATCCATATAAATGGCCCACCCTGTACATCCAGCCGTGGTTACACAAGTATAGAATACAAGAAACTATTAACTTACTGGTACAGAGGGGTAGAGGACCCTGCCCACAAGAGTTTACAATCTATAAGGGAAGGGAAGAATGCAGTAGGTGAGGGTATAGGCTGCTCATGTGGCTGTGTGGTGGCATCATGCTCATTATAGATGGTAGTCTTTCCTGAAAAGGTGGGTTTTCAGGTTACTCTTGAAGGTTTGTATATTGGGGGAGAGCTTGATGTGTTGGGGTAGTGAGAGTAGGGGAGAGGCAGGTTAGAAATCTTGTAGTTGGTTGTGTGAAGAACAGATGGGACAACAGAGTAGGAGGTCCTGTGAGGATCTGAGATTACATTTGGTGATGTATGAAGAAAGCAGGTGGGGGGACGGACTGGGGGGCGCCGTTTCAGTTTGCGCCTCAGGCAGCAGAAAGGCTAGGTGCACCCCTGATTGAAGGGGAGCGAGAGTGGTGGATGGGAGGCCACACAGGAGGATGTTGCAGTAGTTCAGGCGGAAGATGGCGAGAGCATGCACTAGTATTTTAGTTGGCTCAGGGATGAGGAAGGCGCCTACTAGCAACACAAATAATAATATTAGTTATCAGCCTCAATGTCTTTGGCTGGCGGCAGGTCCTCAGCAGCACCTCAAGGACCTACCAGGGATGATT
The DNA here is from genome assembly GCF_905171765.1 of Bufo bufo. Lineage (NCBI taxonomy): Eukaryota > Metazoa > Chordata > Amphibia > Anura > Bufonidae > Bufo > Bufo bufo. Next base: position 681,386,396 of record NC_053389.1, read on the forward strand.
GCGGTTATAGAGTAGTACATAGTTCCTTGACCCATCAGTTAAAAAAGGACAGGGTTTAATAGATAAAAAAAATGGACATGGAGGCAGGCCATCAAGAGATGCTATTCCCGAACCCTCCAAGCCTGATGCCACGTATGGTTTACCAGCATATAGAGACCAGTCTGAGCTCCCGGGTATGTCTAGTTTGTCACAGAAAGATACCCTCAGAAATTGAAATTGTAGGTTTCTCTCCCCAAATGGAAACTGTGTTTCAGGGGGTGAGGAATTTGAAGACTACACATACACACCCTAAACCTAGAAGATATATGTAACGCCCCAGAGTGGCATTACCACTTCCTCACCCCGCTACTGTCTTTAATGGTCTAATATAATGTCATCTTGTCCTATATCAAGTCCTATACACTGTGCATGTCCAATGTTTGTAACTGTTATGTTCACATGTAATATGCCTGGTTCACCAGCAGGTGGCAGCAGATACGGCAGAACTATAGTTGGGTAGAATGGAGCTTTCCATTCCATTCTAACACGAGTCCCACTTCCTGCAGGAAGAGAGGGGACCAGTTTCTAGAGGAGTCTAGCTTACCCCCTTCTAGGGGAAGGAAGCAAGTGCTGGGCATGTCTCTGCTGGATGTGCCCATGCCAAGCCAGCTAAAGCACCGTCAGCTCTGCTAAATGTGGAGGCCACAGCTTAGAGCCTCAGGAGCCAGGAGGAAAGTTTCCTGGCATAATTAAGAGACAGACTACAAATTGAGAAGTTTCAACATATAGAAGAAGTTAAGTTATACAGCAAGCCTGTCAGCACAGCAGAGCCAGAGAGCAACAGATGTAGCAGAGTTGAGTTTTTGCCTACCAGAGTTTTAATGCTAAAGCCTGCTGGGACCAAGGCAGTTTCAAGACTGTTTTTGATGAACGTTTATTCAAGTAAAGCTGCTATTGAATTTCATACAAGGTCTGGACTCCAGTTACTTCTTTAATCCCTCAATTACTACCCCCTATTTGTCTGCTTCGGAGCCAACACCTGGGGTTCCAGCCGTATCCAGGTAGGAGCACCGTGACACTTATACACTGCGTGCAGAATTATTAGGCAAATTAGTATTTTGACCACATCATCCTCTTTATGCATGTTGTCTTACTCCAAGCTGTATAGGCTCGAAAGCCTACTACCAATTAAGCATATTAGGTGATGTGCATCTCTGTAATGAGAAGGGGTGTGGTCTAATGACATCAACACCCTATATTAGGTGTGCATAATTATTAGGCAACTTCCTTTCCTTTGGCAAAATGGGTCAAAAGAAGGACTTGACAGGCTCAGAAAAGTCAAAAATAGTGAGATATCTTGCAGAGGGATGCAGCACTCTTAAAATTGCAAAGCTTCTGAAGCGTGATCATCGAACAATCAAGCGTTTCATTCAAAATAGTCAACAGGGTCGCAAGAAGCGTGTGGAAAAACCAAGGCGCAAAATAACTGCCCATGAACTGAGAAAAGTCAAGCGTGCAGCTGCCAAGATGCCACTTGCCACCAGTTTGGCCATATTTCAGAGCTGCAACATCACTGGAGTGCCCAAAAGCACAAAGTGTGCAATACTCAGAGACATGGCCAAGGTAAGAAAGGCTGAAAGACGACCACCACTGAACAAGACACACAAGCTGAAACGTCAAGACTGGGCCAAGAAATATCTCAAGACTGATTTTTCTAAAGTTTTATGGACTGATGAAATGAGAGTGAGTCTTGATGGGCCAGATGGATGGGCCCGTGGCTGGATTGGTAAAGGGCAGAGAGCTCCAGTCCGACTCAGACGCCAGCAAGGTGGAGGTGGAGTACTGGTTTGGGCTGGTATCATCAAAGATGAGCTTGTGGGGCCTTTTCGGGTTGAGGATGGAGTCAAGCTCAACTCCCAGTCCTACTGCCAGTTTCTAGAAGACACCTTCTTCAAGCAGTGCTACAGGAAGAAGTCTGCATCCTTCAAGAAAAACATGATTTTCATGCAGGACAATGCTCCATCACACGCGTCCAAGTACTCCACAGCGTGGCTGGCAAGAAAGGGTATAAAAGAAGAAAATCTAATGACATGGCCTCCTTGTTCACCTGATCTGAACCCCATTGAGAACCTGTGGTCCATCATCAAATGTGAGATTTACAAGGAGGGAAAACAGTACACCTCTCTGAACAGTGTCTGGGAGGCTGTGGTTGCTGCTGCACGCAATGTTGATGGTGAACAGATCAAAACACTGACAGAATCCATGGATGGCAGGCTTTTGAGTGTCCTTGCAAAGAAAGGTGGCTATATTGGTCACTGATTTGTTTTTGTTTTGTTTTTGAATGTCAGAAATGTATATTTGTGAATGTTGAGATGTTATGTTGGTTTCACTGGTAAAAATAAATAATTGAAATGGGTATATATTTGTTTTTTGTTAAGTTGCCTAATAATTATGCACAGTAATAGTCACCTGCACACACAGATATCCCCCTAAAATAGCTAAAACTAAAAACAAACTAAAAACTACTTCCAAAAATATTCAGCTTTGATATTAATGAGTTTTTTGGGTTCATTGAGAACATGGTTGTTGTTCAATAATAAAATTAATCCTCAAAAATACAACTTGCCTAATAATTCTGCACTCCCTGTACAGAACATTAAGGGACATTTTAGGCCACTCTATACTACTGGGCCGTTCCTACACCTGGGTACCACCACCAATTACAAAAGGGGCCCTGGCCGTTGCCGCTGCGTTACATATATAATGCATAATCATGTTGAAAGTATTGAAAAATGAATCTAGCTAAATCTGCTTTGTAATTGTTCTACACCACTTCGGCCTATTTGTGATTACATAGTAACATAGTTTATAAGTCTGAAAAAAGACATTTGTCCATCCAGTTCAGCCTGTTATCCTGCAAGTTGATCCAGAGGAAGGCAAAAAAAAAACTGTGAGGTAGAAGCCAATTTTCCTCACTTTAGGGGAAAAAAATTCCTTCGCGACTCCAATTAGGCAATCAGAATAACTCCCTGGATCAACGACCCCTCTCATAGTAACATAGTTTATAAGGCTGAAAAAAGACAATAATAAAATTGGTATAGACAAGCACCGTTATAAATGTGAACTTTTTACTATGCCAGAAATTTATTATTCTCCATACTTATGACTGAATGTAAAATGTCAATTGATAAAAGCTGTAACATACAAATTGTAGCCAATAAAGCAATTGAATCCTGCCAGGTAGGAATGGAGATGTGGTGGACACGGATTGCCCCATAACATACCTAAATGTACTTTGATTTGTGTATTAATTTTGGCCTGATCTTCCTTCCTGCCTACTGCAATATATGCAATATTCTTCACCTGATGAAGGGGTTTCTTTCCCCGAAACGCATAGTGTGATTGCAATAAATACTTTTGAAGATACATCATCCACCATTGGTTGGTTCCTTGCGCCGAGGGATGCTCCTTCTTTTTCACTTCATTCCAATCCTCTGTGTGGGCCCTGGCACACTCATCTGAGGACACCTGCACCTGGCTGCATACCTACCTTTCCATTGGGGATTGAATTTATCTCCGACACGTCTACAGTAGCGTTGTGCCTATAATTGCACAACCCTATAAGGTCAGCCTCCTAAATTGGAGTATATTTCAAATTCCCAAACGTTTTTACCCTATGGTGCGCCCTGTTTTTCTGTCTATACAGTAAACAACCTGCCTACACGTCAAATCATCAGAAGATAGGTGGGGAGAGCAGGAGATTAGGAATAACCAGGACTCTTCTCAGGTAGATTTGACTCTTTTCAAGGCCTGGGCTGCAATGATTATTATGCTGGTTCTCGGCAATTACTGACTTTTAGCTCATAAGTGACACACCGCTGAAATCAGCATTTCTGTCACTAATTTATGCTGCTCTCAGGGAGGTCAGCATAAAGTTGATGACAGGTTCCCTTTAAAGATAATGTTTAACTTAAAATGTTGAGGGCATGCTCTGTGACTTATGCAAAGGGTGGATGAAAAGAGAAGAGCAGTTATTTCTATAATGTGTTGTGAATAGTGGATCTTGTGTTATCTGCCACACACTTTATAATACAGGTGTTACTTTCATTGTAATCATGCCTGTGATGATAATGAGGTTACTTCTGAGAATTGACACAGTGCTCAGTTTTAGCAGTAGCGATCATATGCTGCTCAGGTTGCACCAGTCAAACACTACATACCCCTCAAATCCCCTGCAGAGCAAGTCCTGATGTTCTGTTGTGCCCCATTCCTCCCGGGTCCACTGCATGTGACCACTGAAATGAACCAGTGGCCTCAGTAATCATATGTCATACTACTGGCATAAGAGTTCAGCAATGGAGCAAGGCACATGACTGCTGAGGCCACCGATTGGCTGTAGCACACATAAGACAGTTGCTTGTATGTAAAGACCAATAGTTCAAGAGGAAAAATTTTAGATAAACTGAGTTTTGTTTTGTTTTTTACAAATTTGTGTACTGACGAGGCCTCAGTAGATGAAAATTAAGAAGCCTGGCTCTATAGTACAGGAAGTACCAACCTATAGTGGCCAGTATTTGAGTAGCAAGATTTCAGGAATTTTCTTCAATATTCTTGTTCTAGATAAAAGGTTGATAGTTTTATTATATATACACATTCTAGATAAAACTACCAAACAACATTTAAAACAAATTTAACATAAAATGTTGATTTAAACAATAGGCAATTTTCTGAAGATGCATTGCCTTTAAAATGTTTCCTGTTTGCTAGTCATTATCTCTTCTAGGACTCATGCACACAAACATATCATTTTTCCTTGTCCGTACAGTTTTTTTTTTTGCGGACCACAAAACATCCAACTGTCATGTTCATGAGCCCCAACTGACAGGAAGGCTTTCCCATATAGGTCCATACAAAAACACTGCCATTGCTGAAACGTATCACCTTTACTAGAAAGATTATGAGGGAGAATTATCAAGACAGGCACTTTCATCATAAATTAAGCTCATCCTCCAGCAGTCGGTGTACCTAAACAGAAACATACGGCAGCTTAGCTACCGTAGACTCCTGACTTCATCTGTGCAAGAAAACTGGCTTGAATGAAGATAAATTTGTCATGGCAGCTGTCTATGCCCCCTTCCCACCCTCGACTAAGGCTACTTTCGCACTAGCGTTTTGACTTTCCGTTTGAGAGATCCGTTCAGGGTTCTCACCAGGGGCGGATTAAGTGCATGATAGGCCCGGGGCTGTCTAACCAACTTGGGCCCCCCTTCCCCCCCATTTTAGTTTAGTTTTTTTTGTATGAAGAGGCTGCGGTGCTTCATGAGCGCCACAGTCTCTTCTTAGGCCATATGACATCTTCAGACAAAAAAAAATACCCCAAATTGGGTCGCCAAATTTAAAATACACTGCTCAAAAAAATAAAGGGAACACTTGTAACTCCAAGTCAATCACACTTCTGTGAAACCAAACTGTCCACTTAGGAAGCAACACTGAGTGACAATCAATTTTACATGCTGTTCTGCAAATGGGATAGACAACAGGTGGAAATTATAGGCAATTAGCAAGACACCCCCAATAAAGGAGTGGTTCTGCAGGTGGTGATCACAGACAACTTCTCAGTTCCTATGCTTCCTGGCTGATGTTTTGGTCACTTTTGAATGCTGGCGGTGATTTCACTCTAGTGGTAGCATGAGACGGAGTCTACAACCCACACAAGTGGCTCAGGTAGTGCAGCTTATCCAGGATGGCACATCAATGCGCGCTGTGGCAAGAAGGTTTGCTGTGTCTGTCAGCGTAGTGTCCAGAGCATGGAGGCGCTACCAGGAGACAGGCCAGTACATAAGGAGACGTGGAGGAGGCCGTAGGAGGGCAACAACCCAGCAGCAGGACCGCTACCTCCGCCTTTGTGCAAGGAGGAACAGGAGGAGCACTGCCAGAGCCCTGCAAAATGACCTCCAGCAGGCCACAAATGTGCATGTGTCTGCTCAAATGGTCAGAAACATACTCCATACGGGTTATATGAGGGCCCGACGTCCCCAGGTGGGGGTTGTGCTTACAGCCCAACACCGTGCAGGACGTTTGGCATTTGCCAGAGAACACCAAGATTGGCAAATTCGCCACTGGCACCCTGTGCTCTTCACAGATAAAAGCAGGTTCACACTGAGCACATGTGACAGACGTGACAGAGTCTGGAGACGCCGTGGAGAACGTTCTGCTGCCTGCAACATACTCCAGCATGACCGGTTTGGCATTGGGTCAGTAATGGTGTGGGGTGGCATTTCTTTGGAGGGCCGCACAGCCCTCCATGTGCTCGCCAGAGGTAGCCTGACTGCCATTAGGTACCGAGATGAGATCCTCAGACCCCTTGTGAGACCATATGCTGGTGCGGTTGGCCCTGGGTTCCTCCTTATGCAAGACAATGCTAGACCTCATGTGGCTGGAGTGTGTCAGCAGTTCCTACAAGACGAAGGCATTGATGCTATGGACTGGCCCGCCCGTTCTCCAGACCTGAATCCAATTGAGCACATCTGGGACATCATGTCTTGCTCTATCCACCAACGTCACGTTGCACCACAGACTGTCCAGGAGTTGGCAGATGCTTTAGTCCAGGTCTGGGAGGAGATCCCTCAGGAGACCGTCCGCCACCTCATCAGGAGCATGCACAGGCGTTGTAGGGAGGTCATACAGGCATGTGGCGGCCACACACACTACTGAGCCTCATTTTGACTTGTTTTAAGGACATTACATCAACGTTGGATCAGCCTGTAGTGTGTTTTTCCACTTTAATTTTAAGTGTGACTCCAAATCCAGACCTCCATGGGTTGAAAAATTTGATTTCCATTTTTTTATTTTCGTGTGATTTTGTTGTCAGCACATTCAACTATGTAAAGAACAAAGTATTTCAGAAGAATATTTAATTAATTCACATCTAGGATGTGTTATTTTTGTGTTCCCTTTATTTTTTTGAGCAGTGTACATATAATTATAATAAAAAAGACATGGAGGAGAATACAGCACCACATACCTCTTACATCCAGTGACATCTCCTGTCATATAGACCTTCTCTTTCCTCTTCTCCTCCGTTTGACCCAGACCACCATGGCAAATTCTTTCAGCCACATCTCGTCTCTACAGTTTGTAACACAGACACGTTAGATTTCTCAATTTTTCCATCAACCTCCTCATCCTGGGGTCCCTACAGTGTCATCCTGCTGCCACTCCCAATACTGTGCCCGTTTTGCTCCCCAATGTCCAAGGTACTATACTACTGAAAAAATAGTGACCCTAATAGACATAATTTGAGTCATTTATCAAACTGGTGTAAAGTAGAACTGGATTTCCAAAAGAGCTGTCAAATATGAAAGGTGGAATCTGATTGGCTGCTATGGGCAACTAAGCCAGTTCTACTTTACACCAGTTTGATAAATTACCCCAAATGTTCCTATAGTGTCCACAGCAGCTATAATGTCCCCTAGAGTGCCCCGAGTAATAATACCACCCTCTATTGTGCTCCAGGCAATAATCCCTGTATAGTGTCCCCAAAAATAATAGAATTGCCCCTACAGTGCCTCCCCAATAGCAACACTCCTATATAGTAATTTCCACCACACTGCCCCCACATAGTAATTCTCCCATAGTAATTTCCCCTACATAGTAATTTCCCCCACACTGCCCCCACATAGTAATTTGCCCCCACACTGCCTCCACATAGTAATTTCCACCACACTGCCCCCACATAGTAATTTCCACCACACTGCCCCCACATAGTAATTTCCACTACACTGCCCCCACATAGAAATTACCCCACACTGCCCCCACATAGCAATTTCCCCCACACAATAGTTTCCCCCACACTGCCCCCAAATAGTAATTTGCCCCCACATAGTAATTTCCACCAGACTGCCCCCACACTGTCCCCACATAGCAATTTCCCCACACTGTCCCCACATAGCAATTTCCCCACACTGTCCCCACATAGAAATTACCCCACACTGCCCCCACATAGCAATTACCCCACACTGCCCCCACACAGCAATTACCCCACACTGCCCACACACAATAGTTTCCCCCACATAGCAATTTCCCCACACTGCCCCCACATAGAAATTACCCCACTCTGCCCCCACATATTAATTACCCCGCACTGCCCCCACATAGCAATTACCCCACACTGCCCCCACACAGCAATTACCCCACACTGTCCCCACACAATAGTTTTCCCCACATAGCAATTTCCCCACACTGCCCCACATAGAAATTACCCCACACTGCCCCCACATAGAAATTACCCCACACTGCCCCCACATAGCAATTTCCCCCACACAATAGTTTCCCCCACACTGCCCCCACATAGTAATTTGCCCCCACACTGTCCCCACATAGCAATTACCCCGCACTGCCCCCACACAATAGTTTCCACCTCACTGCCCCATATAGTAATTTGCCCCCACATAGTAGTCCCTCCCATAATAATTTGGCCCCACACAGCCCCATATAGTAATTTGCCCCCACATAGTAATTTCCCCCCCCACTGCCCCATATAGTAATTTGCCCCCACACTGCCCCATATAGTAATTTGCCCCCACATAGTAGTCCCTCCCATAATAATTTAGCCCCACATTCCCCCTCGAGGTCTCTTCCTTAATATGTCCTCCTCTGTGTGTCGTCCCCCAAAGTAGGCACATGAAATAAAATGAAAAAAAAAATGAAAAGTTAAATACTCACCTGTCAGGGCCAGGCACTTGATCGCAGACAAAAGCGGGATGAGGCAGGCGTGCACACGTCAATGTGCTGTGTCCCGGCACAGGCGCGTGATAACGTCATCACGCACGCCTGCGCCGGGATTTCACTACCGCATAGGCCTCAGGCCTACTAGGCCTGAAGCCTATGGTGGTGATAGGCGACGGGACAGGGAGCTATGCGCTCCCGTGCCCCTGGCTATGAGCAGTGTGCTCTGATTGGATGCGCTCACAGCCAGGGAGAAGAGAACCGCTCCAGTCTCCACCTAGTATAACCAATTTGGCTAATTAGAATATAAGGCACCGAAATCAATGGGGGCCAACAGCGGTCTTTGAAATAAAAAGTGCGATGACATCAGTGGGCGCCGCCCTATAAGGTAAGACCCTATTTAGACTAGGGTTAAACAGATGAAAGGTCCTCTTTAACCTCTTCAGGACACAGGGCGTACAGGTATGCCCTGATGTCCTGGTACTTAAGGACACAGGGCGTACCTGTACGCCCTGTGTATTTCTGATCACCCCCGCGCAGCGGGCTGTGATCGGAAGCCGGTGCCTGCTCAAATCATTGGAATATTGGAATGCATTGTAAAGGATCATACCCCCAAAAGTTCAAGTCCCAAAGTGGGACAAAAAATAAAGTGAAAAATAAAGTTTAAAAAATAAAGTTTCCCCCCCCCAAAATTAAAAGTTTCAAGTAAAAATAAACAAAAACGTCATTTTTCCCAAATAAAGTTAAAAAAAATTGGTAAAAAATAGGGGGAAAAAAAATAGACATATTAGGTATCGCCGCATGTGTATTGACCGGCTCTATAAACATATCACATGACCTAACCCCTCAGATGAACACCGTAAAAAATAAAAAATAAAAACTGTGCTAAATAAACAATTTTTTTGTCACCTTACATCACAAAAAGTACAACAGCAAGCGATCAAAAAGGCGTACGCCCACCAAAATAGTACCAATCTAACCATCAACTCATCCCACAAAAAATGAGCCCCTACCTGAGACAATCGCCCAAAAAATAAAAAACTGGCTCAGAATATGGAGACACTAAAACATAATTTTTTTTGTTTTAAAAAGCTGTTATTGTGTAAAACTTACATAAATAAATAAAAAGTATACATATTAAGTATCGCCGCGTCCGTATCGACTGGCTCTATAAAAATATCACATGACCTAACCCCTCAGATGAACACCGTAAAAAATAAAAACTGTGCTAAATAAACCATTTTTTGTCACCTTACATCACAAAAAGTGTAATAGCAAGCGATCAAAAAGTCACATGCACCCCAAAATAGTGGCAATCAAACCGTAATCTCATCCCACAAAAAATGAGACCCTACCTAAGATAATCACCCAAAAACTGAAAAAACTATGGCTCTCAGAATATGGAGACACTAAAACATGATTTTATATTTTTTTTTAAAATGATATTATTGTGTAAAACTTACATAAATAAAAAAAGATGTATACATATTAGGTATCGCCGTGTCCGTATCGACCGGCTCTATAAAAATATCACATGACCTAACCCCTCAGATGAACACCGTAAAAAAATAAAAAATTAAAACTGTGCTAAATAAACCATTTTTTGTCACCTTACATCACAAAAAGTGTAATAGCAAGCGATCAAAAAGTCATACGCACCCCAAAATAGTGCCAATAAAACTGTCATCTCATCCTGCAAAAATCATACCATACCCAAGATAATGGCCCAAAAACTGAAAAAACTATGGCTCTCAGAATATGGAGACACTAAAACATGATTTTTTTTTTGTTTCAAAAATGATATTATTGTGTAAAACTTACATAAATAAACAAAAAGTATACATATTAGGTATCGCCGTGTCCGTATCGACTGGCTCTAAAAAAATATCATATGACCTAACCCCTCAGATGAACACCATAAAAAATAAAAACTGTGCTAAATAAACAATTTTTTGTCACCTTACATCACAAAAAGTGTAATAGAAAGCTATCAAAAAGTCATATGCACCCCAAAATAGTGCCAATCAAACCGTCATCTCATCCCACAAAAATCATACCCTACCCAAGATAATCGCCCAAAAACTGAAAAAACTATGGATCTCAGACTATGGAAACACTAAAACATGATTTTTTTTTGTTTAAAAAATGAAATCATTGTGTAAAACTTACATAAATAAAAAAAATGTATACATATTAGGTATCGCCGCGTCTGTAATAAGTTACTCTATAAAACTATCACATGACCTAACCCCTCAGATGAACACCGTAAAAAAATAAAAACGGTGTAAAAAAAGCCATTTTTTGTCATCTTACATCACAAAAAGTGTAATAGCAAGCGATCAAAAAGTCATATGCACCCCAAAATAGTGCCAATCAAACCGTCATCTCATCCCACAAAAAATGATACCCTACCTAAGATAATCGCCTAAAAACGGAAAAAACTATGGCTCTCAGACTATGGAGACACTAAAACATGATTTTTTTGGTTTCAAAAATGAAATCATTGTGTAAAACTTACATAAATATATATTTTTTATACATATTAGGTATCGCCGCGTCCGTGACAACCTGCCCTATAAAAATACCACATGATCTAACCTGTCAGATGAATGTTGTAAATAAATAAAAACGGTGCCAAAACAGCTATTTCTTGTTACCTTGCCTCACAAAAAGTATAATATAGAGCAACCAAAAATCATATGTACCCTAAACTAGTAGCAACAAAACTTCCACCCTATCCCGTATTTTCTAAAATGGGGTCACTTTTTTGGAGTTTCTACTCTAGGGGTGCATCAGGGGGGCTTCAAATGGGACATGGTGTCAAAAAACCAGTCCAGCAAAATCTGCCTTCCAAAAACCGTATGGCATTCCTTTCCTTCTGCGCCCTGCCGTGTGCCCGTACAGCGGCTTACCACCACATATGGGGTGTTTCTGTAAACTACAGAATCAGGGCCATAAATACTGAGTTTTGTTTGGCTGTTAACCCTTGCTTTGTAACTGGAAAAAAAATATTAATATGGAAAATCTGCCAAAAAAGTGAAATTTTGAAATTGTATCTCTATTTTCCATTAATTCTTGTGGAACACCTAAAGGGTTAACAACATTTGTAAAATCAGTTTTGAATACCTTGAGGGGTGTAGTTTGTAAAATGGGGTCATTTTTGGGTGGTTTCTATTATGTAAGCCTCACAAAGTGACTTCAGACCTGAACTGATCCTTAAAAAGTTGGTTTTTGAATATTTCTGAGAAATTTCAAGATTTATTTCTAAACTTCTAAGCCTTGTAACGTCCCCCAAAAATAAAATGTCATTCCCAAAATGATCCTAACATGAAGTAGACATATGGGGAATGTAAAGTAATAACTATTTTTGTAGGTATTACTTTGTATTATAGAAGTAGAGAAATTGAAACTTGGAAATTTGCAAATTTTTCAAAATTTTTGGCAAATTTTGTATTTTTTTATAAATAAAAATGATTTTTTTTTACTCCCTTTTACCAGTGTCATGAAGTACAGTATGTGACGAAAAAACAATCTCAGAATGGCCTGGATAAGTCAAAGCGTTTTAAAGTTATCACCACTTAAAATGACAATGGTCAGATTTGCAAAAAATGGCCTGGTTCCTAAGGTGAAATAAGGGTGTGTCCTTAAGGAGTTAAAGATAAGACAATTTCATCAAACACGTGACAATTGATAAATGTGGCCAAAATGACTTTTTTTTGTTATAAAACAAATAAAAAATATTTAAATGTATAACATAACATTATTTAAGACATAGGTGTAATAAATATGTTGTTACATTTTGTGTATTATTTATATACATTGCCTGTCCCCAAAAAAAGTCGCCACCTGGATTTAACTCAGCAAATAGGTTTGAGCCTCCTATTGGATAATTACTGCATGGGCGATTATCTTTCAACTGACAATAAGTTATATAACCCCAACTGGTGCAATGAGTTGCTTATCATTTCTTAAACAAACATGTCTAAAGACACATCTCGTGGTCGTGGAAAATATGTTAGTCTGTTTGAGAAGGGTCAAATCATTGGCATGCATCAAGCAGAGAAAACATCTAAGGAGATTGCAGAAACTACTAAAATTGGGTTTAGAACTGTCCAACGCATTATTAAAAACTGGAAGGATAGTGGGGACACATCGTATTCGAGGAAGAAATGTGGTGGGAAAAAAATCCTGAATGATCGTGATCGGCAATCACTTAAACGTTTGGTGAAATCAAATCGAAGAAAAACAACAGTAGAACTCAAGGCTATGTTTAATAGTGAAAGTAAGAGCATTTCCACACGCACAATGCAAAGGGAACTCAAGGGATTGGGACTGAACAGCTGTGTAGCCGTAAGAAAACCACTAATCAGTGAGGCAAACCAGACAAAAAGGCTTCAATTTGCTAGGGAGCATAAAGATTGGACTCTGGAGCAATGGAAGAAGGTCATGTGGTCTGATGAGTCCAGATTTACCCTGTTCCAGAGTGATGGGCGCATCAGGGTATAAAGAGAGGCAGATTAAGTGATGCACCCATCATGCCTAGTGCCTACTGTACAAGCCTTTGGGGGAAGTGCTATGATCTGGGGTTGCTGCAGTTGGTCAGGTCTAGGTTCAGCAACAGTATGTGCTCCAAGAATGAAGTCAGCTGACTACCTGAACATACTGAATGACCAGGTTATTCCATCTTCCCTGATGGCACGGGCATATTCCAAGATGACAATGCCAGGATTCATCGGGCTCAAATTGTGAAAGAGTGGTTCAGGGAGCATGAGACATCATTTTCACACATGGATTGGCCACCACAGAGTCCAGACCTTAACCCCATTGAGAATCTTTGGGATGTGTTGGAGAAGGCTTTGTGCAGTGGTCAGACTCTACCATCATCTTGGTGAAAAATGAATGCAACACTGGATAAAAATAAATCTTGTGACATTGCAGAAGCTTATCGAAACAATGCCACAGTGAATGCGTGCCGTAATCAAAGCTAAAGGTGGTCCAACAAAATATTAGAGTGTGTGACCTTTTTTTGTTTTGGTGGCGACTTTTTTTTTAGGACAGGCAGTGTACTTACATCACATACTTTATAGATCTTATAAATATTTAATTTGCCTAGGGTGCTTTTTAATTTTTCTACATTGTACCATTTTGTGTTTTTGAATTGAGTCATCAGATTTTGAATTTCTTGAGTTTGAAAGTGTGTTTCAAAAAATGTTTTCCATTTTTTTCAAAGAAATGATGTACCGTATTTTTCGCCCCATAAGACGCACCCCCCCTAAAGTGGGGGAAAAATGCCCCTGCGTTTTATGGGGCGAATACTAATGAAGAGCTTCCATTATGGAAGCGGTGAAGGCTCTGTACTCACTGCTTCCTGGTCCTCGGCTCGGCTATCAGCTGTGCAGGGCTGCGCACAGCGTGAGGGCGCTCTGTGACCTCACACTGTGCACCACGATACACAGCTGACAGCAGGATGAAGAGGATCACGATGGCGTCCAGGAGCAGGAGAGGTAAAGTGATTTATTTTATTTTATTTGCACTGGGGGTTGATGGCTGACATATAGAGGTTGATATATGGGGCTGATGGCTGACATATAGGGACTTCTGGCTGACATATGGGGGCTGATGGCTGACATATAGGGGCTGATATATGGGGCTGATGGCTGAATATTTGGGGCTGATGGCTGACATATAGGGGCTAATGGCTGACATATAGGGGCTGCTGGCTTACATATAGTGGCTAATGGCTGACATATGCGGTTGATGGCTGACATTTGGGGGCTGCTGGCTGACATATGGGGGCTGATGGATGGCTGACATGTGGGGGCTGATGGATGGCTGACATATGGGGGCTGATAGATGGCTGAAGGTTGGGGGGTTGATGTGTAGGATTGGGGGTCTGATCTGAGGTCTGATTGACATTGGGGGTCTGATCTGAGGTCTGAGTGATATTGGGGATCTGATTGCTGGATACATTGTGTAATGTAGGCATTTGGGGCAGCGATGGGCTCTACAGAGATGTCGGGCCTGGGGCTTCCGCCCAAAACATCACTATCATGATCCACCATTGCTGGTGAATTCAACATGCCTGTGATTAGCAAGGAGAAAATATGTTATGTTGCTTATACTTACTTACAGATGTGCTAGTCTTCTGATGGATCTACTTGCTGGATTCATTGGTGTCCTCTGTTGACAGATGTTAATCTGACAAAAAAATTAAATAAAAAATCTGGCCTCCTACACCCCTTAATAGCCGGCCATTCCGCTCCTATTTCCCCTCACCTAGGACAGCACTGTCATGGATAAGAGGAAATCCTATTACGGGTAACTGGAAAAAAAAATTACTATACATAGAGTATAACTCTGTATATAGTGGGTCACATTTAAAATTATATAAATAGTTAGAAAGGCTGAGCACTCGCCACCTGGACCACACAGAGATACGTACAAATGTGTGCAGTGGTAACAATTAAATATTTATTATTACACCTAATGCAGATATGACAACTTAAAATATACAATCATAAAAAACAATAATAAAATCTAACTAATATATATAATAAGAAAAAGACACAAATGCAATAGCACTCTGCAACCAGCACTCCGCCCTGCCTCTATGCTGGATGTTGAATGAGGCATTGGTGTACATTTTGGCCAAAGCGTAATAAGCCACTCACCACGTCAAGGTCGCCTCTATGAGTGGTCCCTAACACTAGTTCCTACCTGTTTATGGGCCATGACGGCCACACAAAGTCCAGGAAGCGCAGGCACAGCATGAACGCCAGGCACACTCTGCTTTTAACCTCGTCCGGTGCCATTACAGCTTTCATCGGATCCAGGGATGCAAGTACCAACATGCATGCTGAGCCCACTATATACTTCTCCTGGAGCCAAATGGCTACTGGTAGGCCCTGTAGAAGTAGACTCAGTTTTATACTGACTTTAAAACCAGACTCCAGGGCAGATTAACTGGTCAGGTGTGCATGACTGCATGAAGATCGCAACGCCTCCAATATATACTACAAAGAAAAAATGTGGGGGATACACATCTCCATGCAGTCATGCACACCTGACCAGTTAATCCAGCCTCCTCCACCCATTAATAGTGGGCCATTCTTGACTTTCTCCAATCCCAGACAGCAACACAAGGTGGTGCTATCGTAAATTTGAGGAGGTCAGTTACCGGTGAATTAAACATGCCTATGATTAGAAAGGAGGAAAAATATTATGTTGTTTTACTTACGGACGTGCTGGTTTTCTGTGTCTACTTTCTGGGTTTATTGGTGTCCTCTACTGACAAGTGTTAGTCTGGAAAAAAAAGATCTGGCCTCCTCCACCTCTTAATAGCCAGCCATTCCACTCCTATTTCCACTCATCTAGGACAGCACTGTCATGGACAAAAGAAATCATATTGCCGGTAACTGAATTTTTTTTTTTTACTATACATAAAGTATAACTCTGTATATAGTGGGTCACGTTTAAAATGACCATAGGCATGTGGTAAAAAAAATCCAGCCTCCTCCACCCATTAATAGCAGGCCATTTTTGACTTTTTCCAATCCAAGACAGGATCACAAGGTGGCTCTATCATGAATTTGAGGAGGTCAGTTACCAGTAAATCCAACATGACTGTGATTAGAAAGGAGAAAATATATTATGTTGTTTTACTTACTTACGGATGTGCTGGTCTTCTGTGTCTACTTGTTGGATTCATTGGGGTCCACTGTTGACAGGTATTAGTCTGAAAAAAAAAAAAGATCTGTCCTCCTCCACCCCTTAATAGCCGACCATTCCACGCCTATTTCCCCTCATCTAGGACAGCACTGTTATGGACAAGAGGAAATCATATTACCGGTAACTTACAAAAAATGACTATATACAGAGCATAACTCTGTATATAGTGGGTCACATTTAAAATGATCATTGACACGTGATTTAAAAAAAAAATCCTGCCTCCTCCACCCCTTAATAGCCAGGTATTCTTGACTTTCTCCAACCCAAGACAGCATCACAATCTATCAACTATCAACTATCGTGTACGTGAGAAGATCAGTTACCAGTTAATTACACATGCCTATGATTAGGAAGAAGCGCAGATATTCTTGCGCTTATACTTACTGCCAAATGTGCAGGTTTAAAGCCTTTTACTAGCCGTGTCCATCTGTGTTCTTGGTCTTCACTGTCAGATGCGCCTCTATTCTTGAAGATTTTGTTTTGCTTCCACCCGGTTCAGGTATTATTTCAGAGTCCACTCTGATATTCTGTATGGGTCTTCATACTGTGGCCTATATAACAGGATGAATCAATGTGAAAGATATGTGACAGGACAGGACCTTGAGCACTGCCCAGAACCTGATATATTAATTCGCTACAACCTCAGTGGTGATATGTAGTTTGTAGTGGCCTTGCCCAGTAAACCCTACATAAAAATCTCAGTATTCCTGGATTTGGTGGCCCAGTCACTAAATTACTATGTCCTGCGATGGTTGCTACTGCTTGATGTCTGTTCTCCTCCTCAGCACCTGCCAACATGTCCCCCTATTAAGCCCCTGATACTGAGATAAAGTGTAAAGTGTATCTGCAGCAGGGTAGACTTTCTGTTCATGTACTTACTACATGGATGTGTGGTGGGGGTATCCTAATGCTGTAGTGTCAGCAATGGGAGATTTTAAAATCTGCATGAACTTACGGGTTGACTAAGTGTGTTTAGTGGATGTGTCCTCAGTACATTCACTACCTGACTCTTACTATGAAGGAAAAATCCTTCCAATTATCCATTAGGTCAGTTTTTCTCAAATATTTTACAATGGCATGTTACCCTTGTTGTTTGTAAAAGTACAGAAAGCAAAAAGCGGAGTGAGGCACAAAAAGAGGGAAATGAAAAAATATATATATAGGAAGGGAATAGTGGTGGAATAGAAAGACAAGTGGGGATAGGGGATAAGGAAGGGCGCCAATGGAACACCTAAAAAAGGCAATCAGAGATCAGGAAGATGTTGAGGGGATAGGCTGCAATCCACAGAACCAAAAGAGTGGCACGGATTCACCAGGCATGGTGGACCATATGTCTGAACAATAAAAAGAACAAATGTATGGAGCGCCACAGTATGTTTTCTAAGTGAATAGAATAAAACGGCACAATTGGTATAAAAAAGAGCAATCTTATCTTTTAGGTCATAAAAAGTATACACATAGGAGGTATACACAATGATTAGAATTATAACCAGTCACATGAGGTAGCACATGACTAGTTACATGAGGTAGCACATGACTAGTCACATGACATTCAGGTTAATTTCCAGTCATGTGATCTCTAAACCAGAAATCCATTCTATTTTTCATTATTATACAATGTAACTTGTGGAATACATAGAAATATATTATACAGGGTGGGCCATTTATATGGATACACCTTAATAAAATGGGAATG